>NC_045799.1:8963243-9578904 GCF_009873245.2 Balaenoptera musculus
TAACATGGACCTTATTGTGTTCCTTTACTTTGAATTTAAATATATCTCATATTATATATTAAAGTTGTCATGATAACTCAAAAGTTCTGTAATGCATTGAATTTTTAATTTTTAATTTTTTTCAAAACATCTGCATGTGATTCTGGCATTCCCCCAATTTTATTTGGAAAGTAACTAGAGAACTCCTTTCTCCTCTTCCATACACACACTACTTTGTTTAAAATGTTACATGAGTTTGGGGGATGTACAGATAAATGTTTCTGTATAAACCTTGGCCCCAAACACGTTGTACTGGAGAGATATGTACACTCTATGAAGTCTGAGTGTTAAAGATAAGAGTTCTATTGAGAAAAGATTGCCTGGGGTAAGGTGAGATTTAAAATGCAAAATTTACCCCAATCGTCTTGGCACATAGCAGTGCCCAATAAATGCTGGCTCTCAGTTTTATAACTGAAAAGTTACAATGAAGTCACGTGAGTTAAGGTAAGAAAAACAATCGTGGCCTTTCCTCCCTGAATTGGTGCGTGCCCCACAATAGACCTGGTTATGGTATTGACAACTTCCTTTTTCTTTTTCTACTTCCTTTAAGCCTCAATAAACGGGGTCACAGTGATATTCTTTAGTCTGTTCTCCATCAAAGCAGTGAAATATCAACCAAGAAGCGCAGGAACTCCACTTTAGACGAGCTTTCTCAGAACCACAGCTACGCCACTATCAAACAATGATACTCTGTTTATGGAACTCGATAGGGAAAACGTACGTAACATTAAACCTTCGTGAAATGTCACACACTTTTAAGCAAGTGTTTTAGTTGTGTACATTTTTGCCTCTTTTCTTGCAAAATGAAACAGAAGAGAAGATGGTGCTTTATTTTGGTTGGGGCAAAAAAAGTCTCAACAGGCAGAGTTCAGCTCCCCTGAAAGATGATAAATGAGATGGGTCATTTCTTGCTTCCCCATTCTTGAGCGAGTCAGAAATGGTGGGAAACAATCACCTTTAGGCCTGGACAAAGCAAGGAGCCTTCCCCTCTCCTATTTTCCTTTCATCTTCTAACTAACAGGATTCCTTCTCGAATGTGTTTTTAACACCAGTTCTTCAAACAGGTCATGAATACCTCACAATCCTTTTCTCCTTCCTTGACAGACATTTGACTGTTGCCAGAAACTACCTTTGATGTGTTCCTGTAAAGAATAACACAGACTTTCCTGTTTGTCTCAAAGCTACTGAACTGAAGCTTCCACTGCAAAGGACAAATGATCTGTATTAAAAAAATATCAGCACACCTCCGCAAACACACACATCACACACACACACACACACACACACACACAACTTTGTCATTATAATCCAGACCTGGCCTCCCCAGGGTTCAAACAGTTCTTGTTGTTACCTTCTTGGTTGTTTTAGTATGATTTTTTCATCATGCTTTCCCTAATCTCTGCTATCGGTGTCTCAAAATAGCAACAGTAATTATCAGATCCCTCTCCCCCCTTTCCACTCCCGGCTGAACTGGAGCGCCTCTGAGATTTCCCCACCAAACCTCTGAACCCGTCTGAGGTTCGCTCATCTGTCTTCTAAGTCAGCAGAAGGAAAAACACAGGAAGACTGTGCCTTGAGCTATAACAAATCCTGGACACCCCTAGCTTGTGTCAGTATCTCCTGAGGAACTTTTCATAGAATCAGAGTCCTGGAAGAGACCTCGAGAGACCAAAAAGTCCTGAAAAACAAGGGTTCTAAGAAACTCAAACTCACAGAATATTAAAAATGGAAAGAGCTGTAGTCATTGCCTGCCTACTATCTTTTCTTATCCCAGTGAAATGACTTCCGTTATTTTCACTTTTTCCTATACAGCCCACTCTCTGGCTCTATAAACCAGTGTTCATGCTTTCTCTATCACCTTCATGATTTTTGTTTTATCTCAATACTATCTGCACCATTATTTACTTAATTTTTTCAAAATTGATTTCCAATGGATTCATTTTCTTTTTTTCTTTACATTGGATTCAGCAATAAGACCCATGAAATCACGACTTTAATGTACTTTTCCCTTCGAATTCATAACAAATTAAAACCATAACTATTAAAAAAATGCATATTTCTAATACCTAAATTACCTTGTATACAACTGTCTTATGCATATAACAAGTTGGGAATTAAAGTTCTAGATCAGGGGCTAGCAAATTTTCCTGTAAAAGACCAAATAGTAAATTTTTTTGGCTTTGAAGGTCAAGAGGCAAAATCAAGAATCTTATGGAGGTACCTATATGAGAGGAAACAAATTTCCACATTTTCCCCCCAAACATGTAGAAATGTAAAAGCCATTCTAGCTCACAATCATAAAAAAAAAAAAAGGAGGTGGGCTGAATTTGGCTCATGGGCCATAATTTGTCAATCCCTGCTCAAATCATGTATCTGATATTTGTTTGAACCTTCTCTGAATTTCTGTAACATCGAGTGGGACATAAAGGACTTACAGGATGGTGTGAAGATGAAATAGTTGAAAAGCGTTAAGTGCTTAATACACCATCTGGAGCAAGCAATTATTCAATAAACATTAGCTGTGTTTTCATCTTTGTCATCATCATCATCATCTTCTTCTTCTCTCTCTTGACCAGGCTGGTTAGCCACTGAGTACTTTTCCTGGCACACAGTAGGCACTCAGTGTATGATAGATGATGTTATTATTTCAGCTGGTTGGAGGCAGTGCTTCTCAACCTTCTATGCAGATCAGACTCAACTGCGGGGTTATTTTTACAAACACATGCTAAGTCTCACCTCTGGAAATCCTGACTCTAAACTCACTCAAGGGCTTCCCTGGTGGCGCAGTGGTTGAGAATCTGCCTGCCAATGCAGGGGACACGGGTTCGAGCCCCTGGTCTGGGAGGATCCCACATGCCATGGAGCAACTAGGGCCCGTGAGCCACAATTGCTGAGCCTGCGCGTCTGGAGCTTGTGCTCCGTAACAAGAAGAGTGCTTAGCACACGTAGCTGTGTGTTCAATAAAGATTTGTTCTAACGGGGTGAAGAGGGAACTCTGCACCTCCTTAGAGAGCCAAGCTGATGGTCAACCCAAGGCAGAACATGTCCCCAGCCTCCTTGGTGTCGGAGTTAAGAGTGAAGCATGTTTCTGGTCCTGCAACCTCCCTGCTGTTTAATCTGAAATCATTGCTTTATGCTTCAGTTTATTCTTTATAAAATTACTAAAATGTCTTGAGTATTAATAGAATAATGCTCATTGTGGGGACAATGTTTAATAAGTAGCAGCTCTGTTGTGTTGGTTTTCTCATCACCTGGAACTGAATGCACAGAAGACGGTTCTAGAGCTTTTCTGACAATCCCTAAAGAGATCAACTGAGAGCAAGTAATATGCCTATATTAGTTCTCATTCTATAGCCTGATAATATGCATCTGTTTATTGGACAAATAGTTCTTGAGCTTCTACCATGTATTGGATGCAGTGCTGGGGTCTCAGGACATGGGGCAGATGATGAAACCAGTCTTGGCCCCTGCCCTCAAGGAACTTACTGTCTGTGGGGAGGGGGCGTGGGGGGAGATGGGTGGGCATCAAATAAACCAAGAATCATAAAATGCCAATGCTGAAAAGTGGCATCCATGGTGCTTTCAGGTTAATACTGGGGAGGAAGGTGGGATTTGACACAGTCTAAAGGGTCAGAAAAAGTTTCCCTGATACTCAGGCCAAGACCGGAACCATGTGAAGGTGTTAGCCAGACTAAGAGGAGGGAACCACGACCGGATGGTAACCACAACTGAGTAAAGCCAGGGTGCAGGAGAGAAAATGAGGACCTCATCTCAGAAAGGTCGGCAGGAGCCAACCACTCAGGGGCCCGTACGCTAATTCTTCTCAGACCTCATCGGCCCACGGATCCCCTGGGCATCTCGTTAAAACGCCGACTCTGACTCAGCAGGTCTGGGCCAGGGCCTGAGAGTCTGTATTTCTGACCAGCTCCCAGGAGATGCAGAGGCTGCCAGCCCACAGACCACACTGTGAGTAAGAAGGTTTCAGGCCATGACTTTAATGTAAGATCAGGGAGGTTTAGGCAAGATTTCTCTGAGATCCCTCTATACTGTATGAACTCATCTTGCAGCTGTCAGGGAGCAAAACCCTCTGCCTGGAGCCTGGGAATCTTTGGGAAGCCTCTAAGGTTCCGTTGGAGTTGGTGGCCTTTCCTGGGGAGTTTACTGACACGTGTCCGTCCCAATTCTAGGCGGCACTGCCATGAAACAGGCTGCTTCTGCCCAACAGAAACGCCTTTGCTTGGGTGTTGCAATTCAGGAACTCCGAATTGTCCCTCTGGGGAGGGACAGCCCACACATATTCTTAAAAATCAAGGTAGGCTTGCTAAAAAGAAACACATATTTATATTATACACATACACACGTACATAGATAATCTTTGAAATGCAGTAATAGCCACACATAGGATTGAAATGAAATCTTACACACATTAAATCATCTCCGATTTAATCATTAAAGGATTAGGGACTGGGGTGCTTTTGCTGTTGCTGCCAAGGCCCGAGCAGACCCAGACTTCTCCGTCGGAGCCCACATCTGGGACCAGGCATCTCAGGACGGCCTGTGCATTGGGCAGGACCGGTCCTGTGGGCGTTGTGATTGTCCCTGGCAGTGATCGGTGAGAAGCCAGGTGAGCGGGCCCAATACTGAACGCACACGGGGGAGACGGGCACACGGTCCGGGGCAGATGAATCTGGGGAGCAGGTTCCCCTTCAGGGCCATTCGGGAGGAGGGCGGATCGAGGAAAGCAGGTGCCTGCTCGATGCCTCCGGTGCATCATCTCCCCCAGGTCTACTAATTGCCTTTCTAAGACAATCTGGGTGACGAATATGGGCCCGAGAAACAGTGCCCTTGTAAGCAATCCCAGCTGCTCCGACAAATGTCCCCAAACAAAGGTTGCACGCCACCCACCCCCATGCATGAAGCTCAATTTAATTGCTCACCTCTGCAGCTTTAAATCAAAGGTGGCTCCTATTAAGTATAATTACCTTTGCCAGCAGCTTGTATAACACAGTAAGCGAGGGGCTACTAACCAGGAACGGCTTCTACAGAGCATTATATACGCCTTGGACTAAATCAGCAGGACCCACAGCTTCACATACACATATAATTCAGCCAGGAGCACATGTATACTGCAGGTAGAGAGCTGCACACACGCATAAACTCAGCATTTCCTCCATGTATGTCAGCAGCCTGCAAACACCACTCTGCAGAAGAATAAACTACAAGAGAAAAGGTTTCTCTGAACCTTGAATGTACAAGACGTGCTGCTCGGTCAGTTTTTCCACAAGAAGGCAAATTGCCATCCAACCAGTTAGTGTCTGAACAAGTCCCAAATCCAGTACAAGAAATCAGACAAACTCCAACTTTCTCAACCGCCAAATGCCCATATTTTACCACATTTCTCACCCCCGGAAAGCAGGGAAGTGACACCCCTCCTGGCTGGCTTTGACACAGTCATTTTTCTCCCACTCAACCTCACCACATCTTTCATTCCTGAACATACAAAAACATTTTTTAAATCACGGGCATCTTTATCATTTCAGGCTCGTCAATTCCCATTTTGCCTAATTAATAACTAAATCAAAACCTGAAAGGAAACGAAAGGAAAGTTGAGAAGAACTTTTGGCCCAAACCAAAAAGAAGCCACAGAGAGCTAGATGTAGAATGTGGTTCTTTCAGCCCTGCAGCCTCATTCTAGGAGTTATATTTCACCTCCGTTTTCACTTTATAGAAGCCTGTTTATTAAACTATGTGCCCAGAAGCATAAATGAAGACCTCAAAAAAAAATAAGTCTCTCTCTCCAAAGACGTTATACATTGCTATTCTAGTAGTCCTCAAACGGTCGGCTCTCCCCTCCACAACCACCGTATTAACTAGCATTTATTGAGCACTTACTATGTACCAAGCATGTATGAAGCATATCATGCATACAATGGATATAATCTAGATGGCGGCCCCACGTAGTATTAAAGGAATTTTTTCAAAATTAAGAGACTAGTGGTTAGAAGGTTAAATAACTTGCAAAGGTCAGACAGAAAGTAAATAAGTGCCTGGACTTGAACCCCAGTTTGTCATGTCATGAGGTCAGGTACATGTAAAGCATCTGGGACAGTGCTGGCAGGGAACGGACTCTCAGTACATGTTAACAAGTCTGATCATTATTGTTTCAGGGAACAAAAGAGAAAAGGTTGATTCCATTAAGGGTTGCAGTGAGCAGTGATCAGAGTGGCCAACTAGGAGCAAATCTAGAAACCTTGACAGCAAATTATTGCTTATAAGAGCTGAGCAGGGGCTAGCATGTGCAGGAAAGAAAGGACCTGGGTTCAGGAAGGATTCGTAGGAAAAGAATAGGGAACTATCGCTGATGGAAATGTCCAGGGCTACCTGGGATAAACTTTGGGCAGATCAACAGTGAGACCCAGGAACAAACAAACATACAAACAGAAATGAACTTGAGTTCCTAGTGAATCACAGATCATCATCCATCCATCCATCCTAGGCACTCCATCTCTAACCTCTTAAGATAGGGGGCCGTGCCTCGTTCATCCCTGGAACACAGCACAGCGTCTTGACAATAATAGAAATTAACAAATATCTGTTGAAAGAATAAAAGAATGACCCTCAAATACACACACTCCTTTCAGGGAACTTATCTTCCAAGAATCAGTTTGATCCTTCCAGCCTTCCTTCCCTCTCACAGTTTCCAAGCCTCTTCTATATTATTCCTGGAATGAGACTTTTACCCTGGAAGATCTACACGGCAGCATCAGTGTTGGCTCAGCAAAGTTTCAAGCTCAAGCCCTCACCCCACAAATTTGTCTTTGCTCCTTTGGAAGTCAAGCCTCTTATTTTTGCCATGCATTTCTCCCATTGAAAATTAAAACATCTCAGTCTCACAGATTGGTTTGCCGAATGTATTGTTTGTCACAGCTCTTGTTTTCATGATGCAAAAACAATAGGAAGCCCTTCCCCTCACTTTAATTTTTTAAAAATTCCTTTAAATAAAGTTGTAAGTTTCCATTGCTACTGTTTTATCTTGGGGACTCCCCGTTAAGTTGTCCAATTCCTTCCCTCCACTGCAGGAGAGCAGTTCAAAGTACGTGCCTGAGAATTCAAATTGGAGTTACAAACCAGTATTCTGTTTATTTGTCAGAGTGCTGTGGCAGATTCAAAAGTTAAACCAAAGCACAAAACTCTTCTTGTGGAGTGGGTACTCAGGGGACTGTGGTCTAAAATGAAAATCAGATCATTGTTCAAAACAGAGAAAAAAAAAACAACCCTCACACAGTGCATCGTAACACATTTGAAAACATCTCTGTGTTCCTTAAATGTTCTGCTAAGAGTACTAACAGGTCAGTCCACAGGAAATGCAAGAATACGTTATATTTTAATCAGGGCACATAAAACACTGTCTAGAATGTTATGTCGCCCGGGGGAATGCAGTGAGCAGGGAACATTTACAAACTCAGGTCAGTCCTCCCCATTACATCACTGTGAAAAAAAGAAATTATGGAGGTTTAAATTATATGGATGTTATATATTGGAAACTGTTAGCCCATTCCCACATGAGAATGTTGGCTGAAATGGCCAGATTCCCTGAGAGAAATTTCTAAGGCCTTCTATTGTGGATGTTCTTACGGTAACTTTCCACAAAAAAGTGAAGACTTATTTATTCTTTGAAGATAATGAAATGAATAAAAAGAAAGAAGTCTAACCAAAAAAAAAAAAAAAAGCCCAAATTCCAATAGAGAGGGCACCTAAAATAGTTACTTATTCTTATTCTTCTTCTCCAGAGACAATAATACAGAAGTTATTTTGTGGAACTTCCTCATGATTTATTTGACCTGTTCCTCATCTAAGTGATTGGAAACACAGATGTCGATGCTATAACTTAGCTTCCAGTAAATAATTCCTCAAAGGACTCACATTTGTTTAACCTTAGTCACAAGATGATAAAACTTATTAAACATTTATGGGCGCAGCAACACAACTTTGTGGGTTTACGTCTTTGGCAAGCTTGGAAACTCATATCCCCACTTTTCCACCTTCCTTTCACCTCTCTAAAAGAAAAAATATCTTTGAAGAAGTTCCTGTACCTGAATTATGAAGATCCCCACCCCCCTGCTTTACTTCTCCATCTGCGCCTGCAGTTTGACGGTAAACAGAAGGGCTGCCACGCTGATCTCAAAGAACAATAATTAAACCAAAGGGACAGCAGACAAGGTGCTCCCGTGGGATCGACAGAGGAAGAATAAAAACCTCACCAGGGAACTGTTTTCTTATGATTGCGAACCTGCTTCTGAGATAAGCAAACATTCACATGTGTGATGTGCGTGCATTTATTCACTGAACAACACTCCCTAAGAACCTACTCTATCCAGCCCTGCGGACATAAATAACGTGGGTATCTAAATATCCCAAAGACTCCAGGAACCTTGGATAACCGTTCGTTCATTCATTCATTCATTCATTCACTCATTCATGTATTCAACAAAAACACCTACTGTATCCAGGTACAGCAAATGAAATGGTCCCCACGATTTGAAAGATTTGTCAATCCCTGACATGACACAATGTAGAAAAGGAAACAGAAATTACAACTGGTATAGAGCCTGCTTCCTGGTATTATCTGTCACTTATACATTTCTTATCGAGAGCTGGTTTTCCTGTGCAGGGGACACCTGGTGTAACTACGGCTCTGTTTTCCTCTCACCTCGGGCTGTAACCAGGAGGGCAGGGGCAGTGCCAAAGGGGCACCCCTGGGGAAATACACCATGACACTACACACACTATGACTCTGGAAATACACTGTGTTCACAGGGAAAATCCTGAAGAGTTTGTGGTGATTTTCATTAGCAGCTTAGCTTGGCATGGACACATGCATATACTATGTCCACCACAGACACAAAACTCACGAACAGTAAGGGCTTTTTACTCTCGCCCCACCAGGCACACTAACATCCACGACATATCTAATCCAGCTGTACATGAAACATATTCACGTCCACAACACACATAATATGCACAGACTTACAACTCAGACCCACAGTAAACAGATCCACAGCGCGCGCGCACACGTTCTAAGGCTGCTGCTGCTTTGGGTTGTGAAACACGTCCGGTACTGCATGGACCCTCTAAACTCTGCGGTCCTATCTAATTAACGTATCTACCCCCAGGACCAACCGGTAGGCCTCAATACTTGTTTGCTAAACTGCATTAGAGTACAGTGTAACTGTTCCATATGTTAAACTGTAGGACTGACTCTTGTTAATAATTCAACTTATAACATGGACAAAAATATGTCCTTTCCTGACCCCACCCACGCATGTTTAATACCTCTTGGAGATTTAGCATCAGTGAGGCTATAGCCGTCCAGCTATGAAGCTTAGTCATTATACACTCTGAGGACAAATGCAATTTCTTTTATGCTATTCATGGTTTGGTTTTGTTTTTTCCTTCTCTCTGTATCCCACCCCACCCCACCTCAAGGTGGCTAATGACAGTTTTCTTGACATACTAGGATTCAAGCCATGTTGATGACTGTCTCATTCATTATTGGGATTATTGACATATTTTATGTTCAGTTTACTTACTTCAAGCAGACATTTAGCAAGTGCCTACTAGGTGCAAATTAGCTAGTTGAATTTTTGGTTAGAGAAGTATACATCTCAGTAAAGACGCCAAGAATGTTCAAAATATGAAATATTAGCTGGTTAAGTGATGTTTATTTTTCTCAACTCATTCTCTTGCTAAATGCAGTAAAATTCTCACAACTGTTATTCTCTACGTAAATTACTTATGTGACAATTGTAAAAATTCCCAAGAATATTCATTACAGGATTGTGTGTAATAGTGAAAACTTTAAAATATGCTAAATGTCTATTAACAGAGGAATTGATAAATTAATAAAAATGTACATGCTTATGGTGGAATATTATAAAAGCATATAAAAAAGAATTAGCTATATCTATTTTCTTAAATCTATCATCTCTTTCTCTCTTTTTTTCTCTACCTATATACTTGCATACTTGGATAGAGACCCAAAAATAAGAGTAAAAAAAAAAACCTGTAAAACATAGCATGAAACTATTTACAACTATATCTCAATAAAACTGGGAGAAAAAAATTAAATTTTTTAATTAAAAATTTTAATTTAAAAATAAACTTACAATTAGTAGATCATATTAAAAACAAAAGCAAACAAAACATTTTAAATATATAAAAAAGAATAATAATGCTCCTACCTACATATACTTGCAGGCAATACTGTAAATAATGTAAGATGTGCACACCAAATTCTTCATAGTGCCTATCTCTGGGGACAGAGAGAGGGAGAAAGTAACAATAGTTGAAGAACACCTATCATGCACCAAGCACTATTCTAAGTACTTTATAAGTGCTAACTTTTTAAAACCTCATAATAGTGCTTGGAAGTAAGCACCCTCCTTACATTTATTTTACAGGACTGAGGTGCAGAGATTTTAAGTTTGCTTTTCAAAGGGAACAGCTTTATCCGTACAGTTTAATTCCTTTATATCTGAAATTTACTGATCAAGTGAAATAAGCTCACCTTATTACTGACAGTTCTCTCCTCTATTCCATCTGATTGATTATTCCCATCCAATATTCATAAAGAAAATATTTATATTAAAGATGATAAAATAAGATGATAATTTCATTCCATTTCTCATTAAAATAACTGGTAATCAAATGGCAAGGCAGTTTGCCAAACTTTGTATTACTACAAATGTTTGTTTCAAAATGTCACCCATATTAAAAAATAAAAATAAAAATAACCCACCACCAACTAAAAACGATAGTTGATTTTTTTTCAAGAAAGATCCCATCATGATTTCTGTTGTAAGCAACACTTTCCCTCTGAGATATGACCCCTTGAATTTCGTGATCCTCTTTTTTTTTTTTTTCACATTATTCAGAGTACTCATTTAAATGTCACCTATAATTAAATACTTACAAGTAAGAAACACCTTTGGAGACCCTGACCATAAATATTACGAGGGACTCTAAAGGGGAAATCTGTGAGGGTAGCTTTGCGTTTGCTAAAATAAATAATTGGGTAGCGTCATTGCATGTGTTCCATATTTTTGATGGCCAGGAAGAGTCATGGAGCCTACAAGAGATTTATGGGGAACAGATGAGCAGTGTCTGACTTCAGGACACATCCTCAAGGATGCTGTAGGAAGTGGGTGAGCACGATTACTTACTGAGCCACCCCAGATGGACTGCACTGGGGATTTTCATGGATTTTTTTTTTTTAACCTCTGTTTAATAAAACAGGAATGGACTTATGAAAATGCCATCGTGTAAAGCTCAAGAGCTTCTAGCTAAAGATTGTTCTTTGTTTTTTTTTAATCTTCATAGTTTCAATTTTTTAAAATGGTGTTTAGATACTTAGATAAGGATGATTCTCTATCATTTTTTTCCTTTCTTCCTTTTGCCGCAATTGACTTACTTCAACCTGGAGGAAACCCTCAATTTCAGTTCATGCCCTTGACCTGCACATATTTATACTAGACTATGAATGTTTATGTGACTTTTTGCTATTAAACATTAAATAATGTGAGAAGCAACAAAACATGGTGTTTGAGTACTTGGGCTCTGATACGCAGACCCAGGGTTTAGTATCTTATTTAAAAGCTTGTGTGATCTTCAAGTTACTTAAAATTTCCAAAACTAAATTTCCTTGTCTATTCAATGGGCCAATAATAATATCCGGTTCTCAAGATGTTTTGGAGAGAGACTTTATGTAAACGACTTTTATGTAGTCAGTGCTGAGTAAATGTTAACCACTTAGTGTAGATTTTCGGTTTTGCGTTATCCAGGTCAATAAACAGTGGCCATTATATGATAGACCATCATGACTAGCACCATCTTCATCATTGCTGCCGTCATTATTTTGATCACAGTCACCTATGGAGGCACATATGCTAGACAGAAAAGGCTTAGAAGTCTGATTACTGGGAAGAATCAGGAAAGAATAGAGAGGGGATGGATTAAGAAAAAAGAGAGGAAACATTGAAGAGAGGATGAGAAAATATGACAAAGATAACAAGAAAGTGAAGGAGGTTCCAAAGAATAAAACCGGGTTTTCTGCCCTCTCATCCAATAGTTTCCAAAATTTTAGAGAGTGTAAGAAATAAAGAACCAGGTCTGGGATATTCCTTTTGTTTCTTTCTTGTCTCTTGACTCTGGTACCGAGGGTGTCAGTCAGCTCCCTAGCGGACGGAGACTTTGCTGTATATCTGCTGACTGCCTGTCTTTCTCCTCTTAACCGAGGGATTCTCTGGACTCTGATGTTTCATGTTGTGACCAGGTAGACCAATGCGTAAATGGGTGTGCTTCCCTGTTGAAATACATTAGGGAAAATTGTCCCCACCATTTCTAAAAATATAGGCAACTGCCATGAGAGAGTAAGAGCAAAAGAGATTACTCATATTTTTTCCATTGACTAAAAGCCAAAAGTGAAAATGGACCCTGGAAATAATTTTTTAAATGTTTAAATGCTTTGGCATTTGAAATTAGAGAGAGAGAGAGAGAGTGTGTGTGTGTGAAGAAGAAGAAGAAGAAGAAGAAGGAAAGGAGAAGGAGAAAAAGAAGAAAAAAGGGAGGAGGAGGAGAGAACTTAGATATTTTTCTCCTATATCCTGTAATTTAAAGCCTTAGTGGGTGCCTAAAATTCAGATTCATGGGCCTCATGTCATCCTATGGAATCAGAACCACTAGGCTCTGGCCTGGGAATCTGTAAATTTACATTTTAACAAGTTTCCCAAGTGAGGAGGACACCAAATAAAGGTTGAGAATCACGACTCTATTCCAGATGCAAAACCAGAACACTATTCCCAGTCCTTCCATATTTGCAAAATTTCCTGGGCCAGTAAAGACTTTCCAGAGTTTTTCTCTGATATCCTGGGAGGGGAAGTTCCTTCTGGTTTTTAAACTTTTTGAAGTATTCATGAAAGCCTCTGTTTTCCGGGCGTTTCTTTGACCTGAGTGTGACTTGGCAGCCACAGCTCACAGCTGGTTCATGAATCCCTTGCCCTGCTCAGGCTCTGGGCATCTATAGTGTTCTCACATTTAGTCATCGTGCCCCAGCCTCATGGTTCGTGCAATGCCCTCCCCCCAACTATTGCTTACTTTGTAATATTTCCCTCTTTTATTTACTTAATTGTATTTTAAAATGAAAATTTATGTCATTCACTCAGCGGAAAGCCAATCACATTTGCCGTAAGTGATGGTAATCAAACAATGAAAAATCCAAGTGTTAATATTTTGCTATTCACTGTTGCTTGCGAAAGTCTCTGAATTTGTGGTCTGCTCTTTCTGATAAACAAGTGGGAGAGAGGTGTTTAAGACAGGCTAACAGCAAGCGAGACTTTCTTCTTGATTAACTCAGAGGATGTGAACCAGTATTGAAAAAGGGATACTGTTTTCATTTCCTGCCTGCCTGCTACTTAAAACTATCTACCCCAGTGGTCTGAAAGCCATAATGGGGGCAACTGTGGCTTTAAAAACTTTTAGAGATGGGCTTACTTTCCTCATTAAAACATTGCATAGAGCCCTGGTGGGCTTGGGAAGAGGAGATAGCCATTAGGAGTTTCCACTGGTGGAAATGATGATTCCACTTAGTGTCTACTTTCCTGCCCCCAAGAGATGCACCTTTATCTCCTTGGGTTTTTTCACTTTAACTCCTACTAATCACATCACTGTCATTCATTCTTTCCGACAATAGTTATTGAGCACCAACTCTGGGCCAGGCTTTTGGACACAAAGCAAATAAGATATAAGATCCGTTCAAGGTCATAAGCTCAGAGTCATGGTGATGATTTTAATAATTTACCATTTATTGAGCACTCACTGTGTACGAGGCACAGTCCTGAGTGCTTTACAAGTGTTCATACTTGTTCCTCCCAAGCACCCAAGAGGGAGTTTCATTATCTCTACTGATGAGGAAATCTAGGCATGGAGAGGATTATTAATTTATTAATATATATATAGTGACTAAATTTTCTTGACCACTTACCATGTACCACCATGTACTAAGTATGTTACCTCATTTATTTCAATGAATCCTTGTAAAACCCAGCGAGACGAGTCCCTTTTAGTAGGTCCGTTTGCGAATGAGGAAATTGAAAGATTGGGCGGTTAGAGCTGCCTGAGGTCACACAGCAAGGACATGACCCACTGGAGAGAAATGGAAGCCCGGTCTGTTGACTTCAGGGTCCACCCCGTTGCCCCTGACACCGTATTGTCTGATGGGGGTGGGAGATGCAACTCCAGGACTCCATGAAATGTGCTTGAAAAGACTAGCCTCTCCCTGCATGGTCAATTCTAGAATCAAGGCAGCTCCAAACACTTTCCCTTGTTCCCACTTTGCTCAGAAAATGGTTTTAGACTGACGATTTTCAGTAAGAACCTTATGTACAACTAGAGGAAAGAAGCAAAAGAAAGAATTCAGGAAGATAACAGGATAAATATAGTCAGGTTTTTCATATACAGTTTTCAGTATACTCTTCTTTCTCACTCATACCCACCTGCAATTTTCTGCACATCTTGTCTACCTTTACACCAAGTTTCCCATCTCCTGGACCATCAGTCTGGTCCAAGTCATCACCAGGTTTTGACTAGATTGATACAGAAGCCTCCAAAATGGTCAAGCTGCTTGCAGCCTTGGTCCCCGATAAGTAATATGGCAGCCAGCATGACCCTGTAAAAACCTAAGTCAGATCCTGTCTCTCCCTGCTCCCTCGCCCTGCAAGCCTCCCCAGTTCAGTTAGAACCCTGGCTCCTTATGCAGCATCTCGGTTCTAGAGGTCTGGCGTCTGTCTATCCCTCTGTCCTCATCGCTCACCCTCTGTCCCTCGTCTCCAGTCACCCTGGTCTCCTTGCTGCTCCTCCGGTTCCTGCAGCAGCTCCAGCCCCAGACTTGCCCGTGCACCTGGAACCATCTTCCCCAGAGAGTTGCCCTGTGCTCTCTGCCACCTTACTCAGAACCCAGTTTCAATATCACCTCCACAGAGAGGCCTTTCCTCACTATCTTATCTAAGACAGCACATCCTCCTGTGACGCGAGACCCCTCACCCTCCTTTAATTTTCTCTGTTGCACACACCACTCTCCGACACGAGGTAACATGCATCTGCTGGCTTGTTTGGGACCTGTCTGCCACACAAATGTAAGCGTCAAGAAGGCGGGCCTTTTGTCATTTTTACTCAAGCCTCTAGTTCCAGCACCTCCTACGGTACCTGGTACACAGCAGACCTTCAATAATATCAGTTAAATAAAGTTCTTAGGACAGGCAGCAAAAATTCCCCAATACTCTCTGCTATCCCCAATCTCTCTGTCCTAAGATATTCCTCAACAGGCACCAGCCAGTCTCCCTTCTTTCTCCTCCCAGGCACTTATCTGAAGGTGACAATTAAAAAGTGAAGAAGGCGTTACCAGGAAACAGCCTATAGCCTTCTCCTGTTAGCTTAACAACCCCTAAGCTTTGCTGCCTTGGGCCTGAGGGGATGAGCACAGGCTTCTGGTGGGGGAGGGCGGGGAGCATCCGGAGGCTGCGGGCAGGAGGGCACAGCACCTGGAGAGCAGAGAGGGAGAGAGGTCGACCTCTGGGGTCAGAAATGAGGTTCCCCAACCCCTTCGCCTCCATCCGGGTCTAGGCTTAAGGAGGAAGTCTACAAATCCATAGTATCAGCAAGCACTGTCTATAAGATGAATAAACAACATTCACTGCAAAAAGGTGAATCACTGCTCTTCAACTGAAGGCGGAGGACGTCATGATGAACAAAATACAAGCTTCTAACTAAAATCACCATCATTTTGTCATTAATATTTCCTAAATTGATAAATATTCAAAGTGCAGCTATGATCATGATTGGGACGGAGGTCTGCCAAAAAATTTTCGATGTGTAAAAGAGATTCTTATACTCGAAATTAATTAATTAGTATACAAAGTAATACACTAATTAAAGTATTTATTCATTCACTTATTTATAGCCTCATTTATTCATTCGTCAGGAAATATTTATTTAGTGCCTAATAGGTAGGACTAATTCAAGTGCCTAGATTTCTCCCAGAATTCCTACAGAAGACGACACAAAACAATAGAAAGGACATAAATTCATTTATGGAGAAGATGCTATGTAAGTGCCAGAGACTGCACCAAGGGTTTCACCTGTATCACGTTGTCTGATCGGCACAACCACAATGTGAGGTGAAAAATATCATGTCTCCATTTGACAGGTAAGGAAACTGAGGTGCCACAAGGTTAAGGGACACCGCTTAAAGCACACGGGTGGCTAGTGAAGTAGGGAGGAGCTGCAGTTGGATCCCAGATTTGCTTGGTTCTTAACATTTGCCTTTCCACAGCCTCATGGATGGCACCCATCCCTGCACCTGTCAATTCCTCCATGAAGCCTGGGCATGTGTTTTTACCTCCAGGTGTCACCTCTATTATTCTAAGCATCCTAGTCTACATCACTGAGGGGCGAACTAAGTAGATTGAATGGATGAACATACCCAAGTCCACCACCATCTCTGAAATACAAACAAGTACCTCTGTTCTACTAATAACCCTATTAGATGACATCACTTCCCTGCTTGAACCCCTCCAGCGATCCCATCACACTTAGATGCAATTCTAGGAGGCTGCACATGATCTGCCCTGCCTATGTCTCCTCCTCATTTCCTGCTACTCTCCCCGTCTTCATCTGCTTCAGTCATAGTGGCCTCCTATGTATTCCTCAAGCACGCAAGACATTTCTGGCCTTAAGGTGTTTATTGCTTCATCTTCCTGGAACGTTTCTCCCAGATCTATGCTTGGCTAGTTCTTCATTTTCTATTCAGGTCTGATCAGATGTCACCACCTGATTAATACCACCCCCAACCATCCTACGTAAAATGGCAACCTTCCATCCCCCTCTAACCTACTAATCCCAATTCATTTTTATGAAATGCCATTAGAACTATTCAATATTATATATTTATTTGTTCGTTGGATTTTTGGTTTCACGCACAAGAATATTAGCTGGGTGGGGGTAGGGACTTTTCCTACTGCAACATTCCAGCACCCAGATCAATGCTTAGCACACAGTAGATGAATAGTCAACATCTGTTGGGTGAATGAACACATGAATGCACACACACACACACGAAGAGGAAGAGCTGACTTTATATATGGTAGATGGCACTAAGATTCTAGTTGGAGACGCCACAAAAGGCAGCATCCTCTGTCAGTGTTCTCAGTACCCCCCCCCCCCCCACCCCAGGTTTAGACATCACAACAGATGCAAGGGAAAAATAATAGGAACTGAGGGTCCTTCCTTGGCAAATCACTATGACTCTTCTAGGTAAACTACCACAACAGATTATGTGCATGGGTCTTGGAAGCAGAAAGTTTCAAACCAACCTCGGTCACTGCGTGACCTTGGACGAATTGCTCTGCAGGTTATTCAGATCCCCATCAGTAAAATAAAGATGATACTAGCATCTAACTCAGGAATATTGCAAGACTCCACTCAGATGCTCCCTCCTCCGGCAGGTCTCCTCTGACCATCCACACCATTGTTGCCCCAATCCTGCTCCCTATGTTTGTTTTATAAAACAATTGTCATCATAGAGCTTTTTTTCTATATGAAAGTTATCTTTTTCCTTTATTAAATTACTTGTATGTTCTCTTGCTTCCCCCAACTGGAGGGTAAGATCCCCAGGGATCACACCCATCCTATTAACCTTGAGGATCCAGGTGACCAGAACAAGACCTGGCATGTAGTAAGAACTCAAGAAATAACTGCCGCTTAAATGAATGACTGTAAAATTCATAAAGCACTTGGTAAAATGCCTGGCATATAATAAGCACTTAGGTAGTGGCAGATATCATTATTACTGCTGTTGTTATGTTTGTTGTTGCTGGTGCTATAATTACTATTCCTTGGGAAAGAAACAATTTTTTTTTTTGAGCTGGGGCAGGGCTCCAACCCATCCAGTATGAGTTTTTCTCAGAAAAGGCTAAAACACCACTCAGTGATTATATTTCCAGTTTTAAAAATCAAAACGCATCCAAGTCTGATTTCTTTTGACCCTGAACCCCTGGTCCCACAATAATTGGCAGGTTCCTCATTTCCCTTCTGGTGTACATTTTTCGTGGTCTGGTTATTTGGGGCAAAGATACACTAGCTCTGTTAGGCGTGGCCCCTAGCAGTATTAGTGCATTCTCTCAGCTCGGGACTCATAGCGTCCTTTCCAAAATCCTGAACCTTAAGAAGAACTATGATTACCCCCATCTTGTAGGTTGGAAAATGAGGAGATTTGAGCAGCTGGTCCAAGCATACACATCCAAAAAAGGAGACCTAAGGATGTGAACTTGGGTCAGTCTGACTCCTGAGCTCACAGTCTTATTCTTTGAGTAAGGTTATCTCTCGAGCTTGCCCAGGGCCAGTTAAGTAGGGTGGCAGAGCTGTAACCAGAACCCAAGTCATTTCCTCCTATTCCACAGTTCCATCCACAGTCCAAAACCTAATCCCAAGGGAGAAAGCAAGAAGGGCACAGCTACAAACCCAACTTTCGAATAAAGGAAAATAGCTAAAGGCAATTCTGATATAAAACGTGCTTATATAGCTTTTCATTTTGGCATTTTTTTCTGTACCAAGTGGTACCGAATACATAGAATAGATTTAACTCTTCTCTACAGCATCATCTTGGCCCAGAAGCTATTCATATCTCCCTGGGGTATAAGACAGAGGCTTCTAAATACATAGAAAAGTCTACGGATCTGATTAATTGAAGTGATTTAAAGTCAGCCCCTTGCAGTTTATATAGAAATATGTATATCCTGCTGCTCCTGCTTACACAAATCTCCCCTACAGAAGACCTTGACCTTCTGTCTTCTTTTGTATCTCCCCTCCACCAATCACCAGATTTCATGGATTTTTCATGGCGCAGAAAAACATTTAAGGAAGTTTCTTCTAGATTCATTACAAACACGATGGCCGCTGCCAACTCTCTTTTTATCTCATTCTGCACTTTGTAACTATTTTCATTAAAAATAATAACGTGGGGACTTCCCTGGTGGCTCAGTGGTTAAGAATCCGCCTGCCGATGCAGGGGACACGGGTTCGAGCCCTGGTCCGGGAAGATCCCACATGCCACGGAGCAACCAAGCCCGTGTGCCACAACTACTGAGCTTGCGCTCTAGAGCCCACAAGCCACAACTATTGAGCCTGTGTGCCACAACTACTGAAGCCCGTGCGCCTAGAGCCCGTGCTCCGCAACAAGAGAAGCCACCAGTGAAAAGCCCGTGCACCGCAACGAACAGTAGCCCCCGCTCGCCGCAACTAGAGAAAGCCCGCGCACAGCAACGAAGACACAACGCAGCCAAAAATAAATAAATAATAAAAATAATAAATAAAATTAAAAACAACAGTAACTGTGTTTGCCCCCTTAATATCTAAACTGTATAATTTCCATAGAAATGACTTAGATGTAGCTTGAAGAAGAAAGCTCAGGGGTGATTTCAGAGTATTCATTCAATTCTGAAAGCACTCAACTAATTAAGACCAGTGATCTTAATTTTTGTACTAAAGGAAACTGCAGCACGCTGGCTTTCTTAAAAAACCCACCTTAGCGCCTAGCAGCTTTACGGAAACATGAGGTTTTTCCTTTGGCATAAACGGACACTACAGCTTTTCAATTAAATTAGTCTTTGGAGAGAGATGCAGAAGAGCTAAAAAGCTCCTTAAAAATCTTCCCTGCTTCACTGCCTCTCTTGTGCCAGGGGGAAGATGTGCAGTTAAAGTGCAACGCTGTTTTCTTCTTACCCTGCTGAAACAAAGTTTTCGATCTTGAACCCTGAGCTGGCTGTGTTATAGATCTTGTTGAGGTTTTGCTTTTAGTTTTCAAGCCCATATTTGGTTTTCTAAAACTGTTTTTAAAAAGGGGATGCGCATTACAACGTCCTATATTTTTGTACATCCAGAGAGAGCTTTGTTAGACCCTGCTTCAGGTTGGGTAGTAGTTATAGGGATATTGAAACTATTTTTTTAAATTAACACAAATGGAAAGGAAACTCTCATTTAGATGAGCAAAATTCAAGACAAATCCTTTCAAATATGATCCAGGTATTTTTTTTCCCCATGTAATTTCTCTAAGCTCATTATCTCTAAAACTTTTGCATTGTGCATTCCCTGTTGTTCAGCATAGCTAAATAATACTGATATATTAACAATAGGATTAGCTAGCCGTGCCTCCTGAATTTTAATTTCTAAAATTTTAAACAATTTTAGGCATCACTTTGGCATCACAAAATGTTTGAGAATGCCCAGAGGACATCTTTTTCTGTAGAGGAAACACAAAAGACCGAAAGAGGCAACAATTGGAAATTCCACATGGCTGTTTTAATGACTTTCGAATCCCTCCAAATTATTTAATCATTTCACCCATGGAGTTTGCTTTGGAAACAAATAGATCAGCAATTCCCACTTGCATCTGAGATTTCTTCTCTGTGTGGCTGTGTATGTATACAATATCTTTGGAAAGGACCTGAGTCCGACAGTTACCCTCTGGCAAAACGAGTAACACAAGTACGGCCACGCTGCTGAAGACACTCCAGACGCATGTCCAAGTTAGATGAGAATCCTCTGAGTTTGCAGACATCGCCCAGAAGTGGATATTTGGTCTCTAAAGTCTCTATTTTTTATTATCATTTCTTAAAGACCCAGTGTATCTTGAAACTGACTTTCAATGTTAAGCCTATCCCTTCTTCTGAAAAAAAGTTCCTAAAACAAGTGACTGACAGGTCAGTAGCAGGAAAAAAAAAAAAAAAAAAGAAATTATAAATCCAGTGAAAACAGTGTAGTATGCTAGAGGCCTGTAACTGTAGGGTGTTTTTTCTCCCTGCAATATCCAGGTAATCAAGCAAACACTTTAAACGAGCTATTTCTTATGTGGTTAGAATGACTAAGCTCCTTCATAATCGAAGAGCTGCTTGCCAAAGGTCACCCTCAGAAACAGAAGAATTTCTAACTTTAAATGGAACTCAGAAAACTTAAAATAATTTTAAACATACAAATTGTTACAAATTACTGAAAAATAGATTAAGAAAAACCCTCTTCCAGGGTGAAAAGGTTCTAGGACGATAGAAGGATGAGATCTCCCTGATACAGACCGTAGGAGAAGACATTCTGTATTTATCCCAACATTAGAAAATGAAAATAAATTTCTCCCAAAGAAATAAAAATAAAGCAGCATTGTCAACTTGTGAAGCAATAAAATTATTTGTGTGCCAAGCTTCTTTTAATATCACTGTGATTTTTTTTTATAAAAGTCTCTCAATTTGTTGTAATTAAATATGTAATGAAAAAGCACTGCTTCAGGGAAGCGATGCAAGACACTCTCTGTTAGTTTAATGCGTTTCCAACTGACTTTGCATCAAACGAAAATGATACTCTGTGTATGCCTGGTCTTAATATAGAATTTGTTAGGCAATTTTGTGTTTTTTAAGGGGGACTTGGGTGGACACACATACTGCCTTTGAAATAGTGGCTGAGTCTTCCCAGACCATGACATACTTAAATAAAATTGATGGTACAGATACAGTGATGGAAGGGAAGCACCACTCAGGACATTTAACTCGTGTCAGCTAATCACAGACCCGCCATAAACATGAACAGGGCCTAGGTTTTCTTCCTGGCTGACTTCCCTAAGCTCAGCTGCAGCGACGAGCAGAAGTGCATCATTTCAGTGGCCTTAAACAATGCCAGGCTCAGTGCCCCTTTAAAACCTGCTCGATTGAGAGTACAATCCCCAAGCCACTGGGAAGATAAATAGATCAACACAGGTATTATCCAGTTGGAGAAATTCCGTCAAATGAGTGAGAAGTCAGCTGGGATGAAATGAAAGCATAAGCCTCTGTTGGAGAATGTGACAAAAGGCAAGATGTTTCCAGGGACAGATCTGCTAAATATGCCTAGGAGTTATTTGTTGGGTGTGAAGGTTTCCCGAATGGTAGCAATAGAATCGAGGTGACTGGGAGAAAAATAAATGTAAGGTGGGAGAAAAATAAATGCAGAGTATTTCTGAGGAATGCTTCTACCCTCCTCAAAAGTCGCCTCTGATCTCCAACCCCCAAGCCTCAAGAAGATTTTCATTGTCGAGAACTTTCTCATGCCCCCTCTTCCTTACCTGGCTTCCACTAGAACTCCCTATCACTTGCAGTCTGCTGATTAGGGTTAATGTATTGTGTCCTGATATGGCAGATTAAAAATGAAATCAATAAATGCCTACAACAAATGGGCTTTTGAGATGTCCCATTCAATCTGGGTCTTTAAGGGTGAGGGGAGAGGAGGGAGAAGGAAATCATGAGGGGAGTGGGAAAAGGACCAGTTAAGTAATCAATTTCTATCCAAAACACTGTGTGGAGGATGTGATTTCAAGGTACCTGTCCTTTCTCTTTTCAGGGATCTGCCTTAAATAACAAGAATAGCCTGAACAGTTCATGCTGCTGAGCCCCTTTGGGGGGGGGGTGTATTTATTTTTTCCATTCATCTGTTAAAAATCATACTGTTTGGGTAAGTGAAGGGGTCTATAGCATGCGGTATTTAAATCTTCAAGATGGGAACTTGTCTTTCTGAAGTGTGCTTAAACAAAGTGAGAGTGCCAGGGTCGGGACTCCACCCCGATTCCTATTCTCTTGAACCCCATTCCACTTGCCAGTGAATTAAAGGTAAACTTCACCCTGAGCTGTCTGACCCCCCCTGCCCTGCTGGTTTACACTGCTGAAACCTTGCCCACTAATCCAGTCATTGTCATCAGGAGGTTGAAAAGGAGATCGCTCAGGTCATCTCTACACTCCACTGCAGTATTCCGAATTGTCCCTGCTGAATATGTTTCCCATGTAAATAACCTGTGCTATTAAGGTGCAAATTGCAACTTTTAAGTAATGATTGCTAATAGTCTAATGTTTACTGCCACACAAGGACATTCATGAAAACAAAATCTGCATTATTCATCTCCATATTAAATAAACAAAATAAATTGAGGGAGCTGTTCTCTCCTGCAAGACTTTCCTCAGATCTGGATTATCAAATAGCTTCTGAGAGTCAGCAAGAAGAAAACATTTAATCTCTTTGAGTAGGCAGGAGCAGACGCCTATAATTTATATATACATTAGATATTCATATGTATATGATGCCCAAAGATTTTGCGTCCTATTGCAATTGGCTGGCATTATATAAAAACAAGAGTTCAGGATGGTGAAATAAAATATATATTACACATGCGTTATGTACAGAGGCTGCGATAGATTGTAGAAAATAGAAGGGTTACAGTGTAAGTCTACAGTTTAAAATTTTTAACTACTCCGCGTCTTGCAAAACAAAAACAAATCAAAACACTGTTCTGTTTTATTTTACCTTTCTGCCATCTTCTCTATCTTCCCTACAATGAATAGGGAGAAAAGATGCTGGTACAGAATCCTGCAATATTTTCAGGTAAAAGTAGATACGTTTGAGTGGTGAGTGAAATATACATCCAAGGAAGCATGCACACACACTCATACATACACAGACCCCTGGGGTACTGCAGGCTGCTTTCTAAACTTTTTTCCTTGCCCGAAGTAATAGTATGGTAGAACAGCATAGCTTTAGAAAGCCAGGAAGAATGACATTTCGGAGGGAAATGTTCTGACTTAGCTGTTTCCTTAAAGAGAACTGCCTACCTCACAGCCCTTCCCTTACAGGAGGGAGAAATATAACCAATAAAGACTAACATCCCCCATCACTTATCATATCATCTCGCTCATTCTAACCGCATACCTGCTTTATTAGAAAGTTCCGTAATTGATTCCTTGAAACGTGGAACTTAAAACTAATAATGCAAAGGAATCAAATTGCCTCAAACAGTTCTTGGGAAAGAGTCTCAGTTCTGATTCACTCACAGGCTTTTTCGATGTTACATTATTCATTCATCAAGCTAGAAATCAAGCTTTCAACATCAGCCCATGGGAATAATTACTTACAGTTGTGCATTGTTTAATTTTAAGCAGTGATAAAACTTAGTATGGCCACAATCCTAGAACCCACCTTGTTCTTCTCCCTGCACGTTAACTGGCTAAAGAATCTCAAAGTGGCTAACTTTACTCGTGAATAACCACGTCAGCTAAAACAGAGTACAGCATCGATGACTTCAGGCGAAAGAAATATTACATGAAAGAATACCTGTTTTGGTAATATGTGAGTAAATAAATACCGTAAGAGGGGCCCCATTGTGTACAAAATGAATTATTCCCTTTCAGCTTGACAAGGGCTTCCACTTCTTCCAGTGAAAATAATAAAAGCCATGAAAACAAACACATAAAGACACTAGGAACACAATAGGCCAGAAAGCTGAAACTACAGTCAGAACTTTCTAACACACACATACACATACACACACTACAGTAAATAGATAAGCTAGCTCCAATAGACACCAGCTTAATGAAAAGGATAGAATTTGAATAATGTGATACAGCATTGTGTTACGTACACCTGGATCCTCATTGATCAGAGCATAATTATAATCAAAGTAGTGCAGTTCTGAGCAATGCACTTTTTGTAATGAGCTGACCAAAGGAGACATGTCCAGTCATTCTGGTAATTTAAATTACTGCCTAGTTGTTGGCCTTTACCGGAACAACAGGGGGAAAAAAAGAGTAATTTTCAGGGCAGTATCACTTCTTGCTGGACTGTTGCCCAGGGTTCTCTTTTGGGACAACAATAAGGACGTTATCTCTAATAATCTAGCTATACTTAAATTTATGTTGCTAGAACTGAAAGAAGCAGGCTCAGTCTTCCTGAGTCTAAAAGGCCAGCGCACACCCCAGTGCTGTTCAGATTGCAAAGCAATCTAAGTTTTAAAAAATAAGTGAGCTAAATGTAGAAAAGGACAGGGGTAGGAGGAAGAAACTGTTTGCAAAAGAGGTAGCTAGAGTTGAAAAAAGAGCACCTCATTGACTAGGCAAGTTCTAAATAGATACGGTTCTAAAAATACCTAAATTATTTTGCTCTTGGAAATACATGAATCAAAGCTTCGTAAATGATATTTCCCCATGCAATTTGAACCAATCTATACACGGTTACGGATCTGCACTCAGAAGAGAAGATAATTGTGGATATCTCAAAGCACATGTACTGCCATTCATGCTGGAATCAGGCCACGATGGAGGATGAGCTTGGTGGTCCAGCATGTTCAGATACAAACACCCACTTGCCCAGATTTGTGACTAACTTTGGATTTTGCTCTGAGGGTGGCTTTTCACAAGTTTATGAAGTGTTCCACCGAACTTCTTCTCCCTAATGTTTCGCTCGAGTTGGAACAGAAGGAAATATTGTGGGGGGCTCTGCAGAAGACCCGCCCTTAACTGATGCTGCCGAAAGCATGAGGGTAAAGACAGAAAGAAAGGGGGAAAAAAACTTAAGCTTTTTGCTAAAGCCCCGATTCAACTGAAGGACACAAAGAAATAAAACACGCCCACACTAAAGCCAAACAAGATAATAATTGTGCATGTCTGGCTCTGAATCTAGAGGGCAAGGCTTGCGTCACTGGCACTCTGAGTTACCATGGTGAGTGATTTATTGATATATATCAAGAATGAATAGATCAAAGGCAGCGAGATGACAGGTGATCAATCAAATGTCAAATCAAAACTAGCAATCAAGTGGAAAGCTGACTTTTCAGTGGGTGGGTCTGGGAGGAGAAAAATGAACTTTCATATCACACTTCCGAGAAGCAAAACCCCAGCATACTATTAAAAAAGCAATTAAGCAACCCAAAAGGAAAAAAAAAAATCCTTTACAAGATCTAATGTACTGATCCATTAACCTGTTCCTCTCTTTTTCTTTTTTCTTTTGGAGGAGGGGTGGTAAGTAAGAATTCAGATGGGATAGTTCCTACCATACAAATCAATTTACAAAGTTTGCAACTCACTCTGGGCAAAGAAAATCCAGAGCTGTTTCAATATTCAAGGGGCATTTTTCTTCCCCTTTTTTAAGAGAAGGGAGAGTGTTGATTAGATTTCCAAACGTGGATCCTCTTAGAAAACATATTCAAAGGTTCGTTTCCTGGGGTGGTTTTTTTCCACCTTGGTGATCAAAGCTAAACTCCTATGGCTCGCCCCAAAGCCAGCCTTGCAGCCCGGGGCTGGGGCACTGCTCACACTTCAGCGTCCCAAACCCCAGCCAGAGGAGACGCTGTCCCTCGAGGCCAGAAGCCACTGGCACTGACCACGCGGAGGGATGCGGGGGTGGAAGGACTGTCTCCCCACTCCGCACCCCAAATCCTCAACCCAACTTTGGCCCGAGAGGCAAGAAGCAGACTGGGAGAAAGTTAGGGGTGGGGTAGAGGGTGGAGGAAAAAAAGTTTAAGGAGGGAAGGCTTGGTGGGATAGCTTCCCCCAACACCCCCCATCGGAGCCTGGAAAGGGGAGGATTTGGGAGATTGGAGAAGGCGAGAGAGGATGGGGTTATGAGCCGGGCGGAGAGGGGCACCCGGAGCGAACTCCCCCGAAAGCCGAGGGGGGTGGCGTCCTGGGGCACCCGGGGCGAAGAGGGCGGGCGCGGAGCTCGGCGCACCGGGCAGCCCGGCCGGGCAGCCCCGAAGCGGAGCCGTTTCTCTTACCTGCCGCCCGCTTGGGTGCCTGCTGTTTCCTCCTTGGCATCGCTCTACTTCGCTCCAGTCCCACTTCTGGCGCCCCAGCCCCGAGCCGCGCGCGGGGGCCCGCGGTCTCTCTCGCCTCTCTGGGTCTCCTCCGCCTCCTGCCCGGTGGCTCCTAGGGCGTCACTCGGCCTCTGTCCCCCTGACGATCCCCCCTGCAACTCCTCCACCACGGGCCAGAGACCCCCCTCTCTGGGTGGCAGACACGGACGGCTGTGCCGGCTGGTTGGAAGTAGAGGTTGGTTCTGCCTTGTTTGTTTGTTGTTTTGGATTTTTTTTTTTCCTCTCTCTTTCTCTCTTTTTGTTTTTGTTTTTTTTTTTTTTTTTTGGTTTGTGTTTTTTTTTTTTTTTTTTTTTTGGTGACTGTTGAGACACTTGATTTCTTTATTAAACATCCAAGACCGGGTTCGGATGGAAAGGACGAGGGACGCACACGCGCGCGTAAAGATAAGGAAAAAAAAAAAAAAAGGCAATCCTGGGAAGGTAGTGGTTTCTTCTTCTTTTTCTTCTTCCTTCCCCTCTTTCCCTCCTCCTCCTCCTCCTCCTCTTCCTCCTCCTCCTCGCCGATCTCTATGGCGGATTCGCGCTGGGGGCAGAGAGATCACTCACTGTAGGTTTGCGGCTGCTGTCGGATCCCCGTCTGTGAGTGATATGCTAGAGGACAGGAGCGGGTTTGGGAAAGACAGAAAATCTGGAATTCACACACACACACACACACACACACACTCACACACACACTCACACGCACGCACGCACTCTCGCTTCCTCTCGCACACACACTCACACCCCCCACATATGCACACACACACACACACACACACACGCACACGCTCTCACACACACACAAGACAGGGCGAGGCGATGCCAGCAAACATCGATCCCGCGGAACAAACTCAACATTAACAAACTCCTCCTCCTCCTCCTCTCCCCGCGACCTGATGACAGGGAGAAATTTACTCCCCAGCCGCAGAACGCCGGGCAGAGGGAGTCTATTAAAGGGACAGTGTCCCGCCGGGGAGCAGGGCTGGGGGCGGGGAGCCGGGCGTGCCACCGGGGCTGGCTCCGCCGTGCGCCCTCTTCTCTGGTGCGGCGACGCGCCACCCCCCTTCCACCACGCCCCCCCCCCGGGCTCGGGGACACCCCGTGGGGGAGGCGTGAGAAGGGAGGGGATGTGGAAGAAAGGGGGCGGGGTGATGGCAGGAGACGCAGGGGGCCAGGTGAGCTGAGCCGCAGGGACCATTAACAGGACCATTAACCATATTAGGAGCATGAGAACTTATGTTCCTTTCGGGCAGGGAAGGGGGTGGGCACCTTGGAGTGATGACCACCATCCTCTAAATCTCTTAATCTAACCACAGAGATGTCCTCCCCACCCCCTTAAATTTAATGCCCTTGCCTCTCCCACCTTCCTGCTAGTCCCTGGACGGTCATAAAAACAAGAATCTCCCATCTGTCTCCTTGATAGTTTAATCACAGTCCTCTTTTTGTCTTGTTTAAATAATATTTATTGAGCACCTACTATGTGCCTATTCCGGAGACACAGCAGCCATACAGAAAGGGAAGATCCTGGCCCTCTCAGTGTTTGTGTTCTAATGAGGAGCAGACAAGTCGCCCCCAGATACCCAGTCTTTGCTTAAATGTCACCTTCTCCCAGAGGCCAACCTTACTTAGAGTTTCACACACACATCTCCACTCCCCATTCCATTTCTCTATTTTATTTTTCTCTACTGGGCCTACCAATGTCACACATATTATCACATGTATTATATACAGTTTTCTATTTTTATTGTCCAAATTTCCCCTGTAGAATATAAGTTCTGTTGGGAGGAGGGGTTTTATATTCCCAGCGATGGCAAAGATCACAACATGTAGTAGGTGCCCAGTAAAATATTTGAATGAATGAAAAGCAAACCAATAAGATAATTTCAGAGTGAAAAGCTCCAAGAATTTGTTACAAGAGGGTTCTGTGACAGTGTCCGAAAGAGGGGGCAGCTCTAGCCTCCATGCAGGAGATGTCATTTGAGCCAACATGTGACAATGGAGCCCTGATATGGGCCAGGTACCTTTTGAGCTGCTGGGGACAGGCTGAACATGGACCCTGCCCTCAAGGGACTGTTGTTCTAGTGGGAGAGACAATTAAAGGGGCAAGTGAGGCCTGCTGGGACAGGGGTTGTACTTAGAAGGGGGGGGGCCGTTAACCTGGACTTGGAGGAACGGAGGATGCTTAGTTACCAGGTAGGGCTTCCTGGGAAAAGTCAAGTCAAAGCTGAGTCCTAAATATGGAGGAGTTAGGCAAAAAGGGAACTCTGACAGCATGTCCCTAGAATAAAAAGCCAGGCATTGTCTAAGTCTTTCCAAGGGCTTCTCCTTCCTGCATTAAAATGCCCTGAGGCCCTTGTTAAGTGCACATTCTTAGGCCTTACTCTAGAAGAAAATGTTCTAACCCTGGCACTATTGACCTTTTGAGGCCATAATTCTTTGCTGTGGAGGCCATTGGTACATTGTAGGATGTTTAGCAGCATGTCTGGTCTCTACCCACTAGATGCCAGACTCTTCCACCTTAGTCGTGTCAACCAAAATTGTATCCAGACGTTGCCCAAAGTCACCCAGGAGGTAAAGTCACACCTAGATCTCCTAATCAGAACCTTCTAGGGCCCATTGCCCTTGACCTTCTAAGTCAGAAACTTCTGGATAAGGGCTTTGGAATCTGCATTTTGACCAAACAACTCCCAACCCCACAGGTGAATCTCCTGCTCATTCCAGTTTAAAAACTTCTGCTAAAAAAGCCCTTGTTGTTCTGGAATCAGACCTACCCCAGATTGCTAACTATAGAGCCAACTCAGGCTTAGATATTAAAGTAATAATTACAATAATTTAGGAGTTCAAGGGGTGACATTGTTACTGTGGTCACTGTGATGGGCTTCACCAGCGCCCACTCCTCACTCCCGCCCCCTGCCATGTACTCACTGCACACGAGGCCTGACCTGTACGATCTGTGGTGCCTTCTGCCTACAACCTACCTGTCACTTTTGCCCTCGCTCATGGGGAATTACCAAGGGTGACCCGTCCCACAGATATTTTTCTAGACAGTTCTTTTGGGCCACAGGAAACTTTGTCCATCCTACCAGTCAGCTGCAAGATGTTACTGTCACTCTTTGCAAAGTGCTGTTAAATCATTTTTAACATCCCTGCACAGGGGCAAATGCTCATTTCTCCCTCTCACGTATATGGTACAAATTGTTAATTCACTCACCCTAAATCACCCAGGCAGCCTCCACCCATTACCAGCCCCACTCAATCCCAGCCTAGTCCTTAGGCAATGAGGCAGAGAAAACCCCACTTCATAGTTGGCTACGTCAGCAAAAGGGGCATTAGTACTAATTAATTCTAATTACCCAACACACCTTTATGGAGCTCTGTGATAGGAACCATAGCTTATTGAGTGAAAACCCCACAGTCCTGTCATTAAGGAACCACAGTTATAGGATCAGGAGGTACAGAATTAGGCCTGGACAGAAAGAAGACCAAGATTGCAGTAAGCTCACCTTGAATCTGCCATATTCTGCAGAAGCCCTTATGCCCGTTGATTTGGCCTTTGCATTCCATTCAATCATTTAACAAATATCTACTGTGTTAGGTGCCAGGTATTGCCCTGAGCACAGGAGATGCTAGAATGCATAAGATAGGATCCTTGCCTTCAGAAAACATCTGTAAAATGACATCCAAGAGACTGGGAACTAGGAAAGAGGGAGTTCAGGAGCTGGACCCAGCCTTGGAGTAAATCAGGTGGGAAACAGGCAGGAGGAGTTGACTCTGTGCTACAGAATCTCTCCTAGCTGCTCTCCAGGATTCTTCTCGAATTTTACCTCCACTCTTGCCTCCTTCTCAATAGCTGGTTATATAGTCGGGGACGGGGAGCTCACAATATCTTCTGCAAAACTTTCTTTTAGCTGGCTATGAACTCATTCTTGGGCCCACACTTCTAGAGTGTTCTTTCATTAATTTGTGTTTTTTCCTACTGCTACTACTGTAGAGTATATAGCTTGGTTATCAACAAAGATTTTGGCTACCCCAGTGGGTGCATAACACAGTGGTACCAAGATGTCATTCAGTGGTGTAGACATAACATTGAAAAATGTTGAATCACATAGTGAAAAGGTTGTTATTCCCTTTCAATCTGAGGAAGTGTCTGTTTGGTGCTAGTATGTCTTTTGTGCCTATCACTTGCTAACTTTTATTTTCAACCAAGAAACCACAGATGTCTGACTCAGAAGCTTAGGAGAGGCAAGAATACCTGGCTAGACTTTTTTTTTTTTTTTCTTTTTTTTTAAAGGCAGACTGCCACGTGCAGCGCCTCATTTGGATGTGTCTAGAGTCTTGGAAGCTTGACTACCCTACGTTCTCCTACAAATGGACCTTGAGAGCTTGTTTGGAGGTTCTAGCAGGGGAGCTCAGCTACTTGTATACCCTTGACCGAAGAACGGTCCTCCTCTATCGGGGAAGGTCGTCCTCTTCGACCGAGCGCGCAGCTTCGGGAGGGATGCACATGGAGCGGTGAGGGAGGAAGGGGACACCCGCCTCTGGCTAGGCTTTTTTAAAATGTTTTTTTTTTATTGAATTCACTTTGTTTACCTCTATCTTAGAGAAAGATACTGCTCTCCATTTATGGTAGCAATCCATTTATGGTAGCAATCTAAAGTTTAATATAATTCATGGGTTTTTTTTTTTTTTTTTTTTTTTTTAATTTTATTTATTTATTTATTTATGGCTGCGTCGGGTCTTCGTTTCTGTGCAAGGGCTTTCTCCAGTTGCGGCGAGCGGGGGCCACTCCTCATCGCGGTGCGCGGGCCTCTCACCATCGCGGCCTCTCTCGCTGCGGAGCACAGGCTCCAGACGCGCAGGCCCAGCAGTTGTGGCCCACGGGTCCAGCCGCTCCGCGGCATGTGGGATCCTCCCAGACCAGGGCTCGAACCCGTGTCCCCTGCATTGGCAGGCAGACTCTCAACCACTGCGCCACCAGGGAAGCCCTAATTCATGGGTTTTAAAAATAAATATACTTAAGGAACAACAGAGAATAAATAGTGGTTCAGGTGGGATGTGAAGATGGCAAAATGTGAGGAAGGTGGTATGGGCATGTCTAGAATTTGTAAAATACTAAACCACAGACTCTGGCACTTTCGGAAACTTCTTCCAAGAGTTGGTGGCTTGGAATAACACTATGTTTAAGTCTCCAGGGAACTTAGCATCCTAGGATCCAACCCTCAAACTCTGGGATGTGTAAAGGCATGAGCTGATTGGAATGACTCAACCATTCCTTCCAGAACACTTATTCCCACACTGGCTCAACATCAAAATCACCCGGGGATTTTTTTGGTAAGATAGAGAAGCACAGGCCCCACCCCAGACTTACTAAATTAGATCCCAGGGTGGAGCCAGAAAATCGGAAATTTTGTAAGTTCTCAGGTGATTCTGATAAGGTGCCAGGCACTGGAACCTTCCCTGGGCAAGGGTTGAATTTTGTAACAAGTGAATCAAGTTAGTAGAAGTTGCTGCATGCAAGGGACAGGCAGGGCATCTATTCTTGGATTCACTCAAAAGGGTGGTTGAGGAGCCTTTTCAATGCACCCACAGTGGCCCATGAATGCCCCATTAAAGCACATATCTATTGTATTATATTTTTGGCGGGGGTGTAGTTTGCCTGTCTTACTGCTGGACTGCAGCCCAACGCAATTAAAGCAAATATTCTCCGAGTGCCTACCTTACGCTAGTCACTGCCCTGATTGCTGGACACCGGGGCAGCCTGTGAAATTCTTGAGCGTCTTAGTTTCTGTCATGTCTCCCATACAAGTTTCAGGGCTTTTGCATTTACTCTTCCCTCCAGCAAGATTCCTTCCCCCAGATCCATTTTTCCTCTTTACTCTCAACTCCAACATCACTTCCTTCTGCCCACCCTATCTGTCCCACTCTTTCTCTCATCCTTCATGGCACTTAAACCACATGTAAGTGATTTCATGTACTTGCCTCTTTATTTTCTGTCTCCCCTAATTAAAACATAAGTTCTATCACCTATATGTCTCCAAGTCCAGTGCAGGATTGGCGTTCAGTAAAAATTTTGTGGAATGATTGAATACCGAGCTAAGCATACTTGCAAGGAAGGATAAACTTTAGAAATATCTTAGGGCTTTTGTTAGATAGGGCTGTACAGCGTTTCAGCCTGTGTGCCTCTTTCCAGTTGATGCTGTCCTCCCCTCCCCAACTTCCCTCCCTCTTTTCTCTTCCCTCTCTCTTACCTATTGCCTCCTTCAGATCCTCCCTTAATTACTGCCTCTTTCAGGAAGCCTTCCAGGGTGGATCCCATGTGATTCAAACTTCTCTAGTCCATATCTTCCCCAAACAAAGAGACTCAATGTAGAGTATGACTCCAAATATATGAGCATACAGGCAGACAGAACTCATCTTGAATATCAGGTAGGTTACCTCTGACAGTGGGTATGAGGAGCTTCTGAGGGGCTGGTATTGTTCATAACTGGGGTGCTGGTTATGCTAGTGTGTTCAGTCTGTGAAAATTAATTCAGCAGCATGCTTTTGATTTGTGCACTTCCTTATCTGTACATAATGCTTCAATTAAAAAAAGCAGTGTTCTCAAACTTTGCTGCATATTATAATCAACTGGGGTGATTTTAAAAATCCCAATGCCCGGGTCTTACCCCAGACTCATTACATCAGTCTGTGAGGGCAGGATCCAGCCATCAGTATTTTTTAAAGCCCCCAGATGATTCCAATATGCCGCCAAGTTTGAGAGCCAGTGTACCATACGATTTTGCCCTTCAGGATATAATTCATTGCCTTCCTCTTCTGTCATTTAACTCATTCAGGATATCTCTCTTCCAGTAACTGTTCTGTGAAAACTTTAAGGTAGCAATCTCTGGTTATTTCCTACCCTCCCATGACACCTGGTACAGCATCACGCTGAAGGGGAGAACTGGACAAGAGGACATGCCAGATGGATGGTGGAGAGTGACAGCAAGAGTAAAGCAGGGTGTTGTGACAGAGAGTGCAGGGGGCAGGGTCCACACAGGGTGAGGGTCATGGAAAGCCTTTCTGAGAAGATAACATTTAAACTGAGATCTGGAAGACACAAAGCAGCCAACCAGGAGCCAAAGCCTGAAATTGGAAGAGATTTCTCTGCTTCTAAAACACAAAAATGCAGCTGCCAGGTCCCAGGTTGAGAGAGCCAGCCAGCCAGCCCGGGGAAAGGGGAGCAGAAAGGAGGCAAGAGAGGTGAGTCATGGTGGGCGGGGGGGGTGGGGGGTGGGGGTGGGGAGTGTGCACATCATTGGTCATAATATGGAGTTCGAATTTTCTCCTTTCAGCCATTGATAAATGCTAATTAATTCATTTCTTTACATCCTGAAACACCTAGTCCATTAGACTGGGTTTGCTCAACCAACACAGAAGACACTATGTCTTATTGTACTGGGTGGAAATTTGCTCCCTGAAAACAGTTAAGGTGGATGACAAAGTTTGGTGATGCTCGGGCATTGGCAAGCTTGCTTCTGTGAATAAATCCTCCAAAAGTCATTAGCTTCTCTTTTTTTAAGAACTATTTTGATGTGGTTAGGTGTAGCGTTTTGCAACAGCAATTAAGCATGATGTGTATTTTAAACAGGACAACTGCTGAGTGGGAAGGCTGGGGTATAGGAGCTGCTTGATTGAACATATATCACATTTTCCTTGGAGGTGACTACTTGCAGTTGGTGACAGTGTTTTGCTGCTGCTGAAGAATCCCGACCACGTCGCTGGCCCAGTAATCCATTGCTCAACTTCATTAACCACAGGAAGACATTAAGTGAATGTAAGGACCGGAACAGCCTGGAAACCATGTGACAAGCAGCCTTTAAGTTCTGGGCTCCGGTATATTTTATGCCACCTCAACTGTGCATCAAGCTCTCCTCCCTGGACTCATTAGAACTGTGTGCCCAAAGGTACCCCTCAACTTTCAGAAGCAAATAGAGTATGATATAATTTGCTCTGAGAACACCTTTCTGTCTTATCAGGGAGCATGTCTTATCTATTATGATTAGGCATTAAGCGTCCTATTGTCCTGAAAATTTCATGAGATTCTACCCCTGCTTGCTAGGATTATGCCAAAGTGACTTGTCCTGGATGCTGTGTTCGCCCATCACAATACAGCTTGTCTTTTCTGCTTAACTATTGCTGGGAAGGCCAACACAGCTAAGGAACCCACAGACGTAAAGTGGTTGAATAGTTCGGGACTGTTGCAAATCCTCTTGTGTGTCTTGAAGGTTTGCGTGTCTTGCTTTTGGTTCCCCAAGAAGCACACACCCCAAGATAAAGATTTGAGAGCAAGTAGTTTATTTGGGAGAGTATCCTGGAAAACTCCAGTAGGGAAGTGGGGGAGTGAATAAAGAAAAGGTTGCAGGCTATAGGGGTGTGTTACCAAGCAGGTTATCACAGCGGGCAATTGCAACTTAATCCTGCTGGGGGAAAGCTGGGAGTCAGTGTAGATTATGCACTTCCTTCTGAAGTATGAGAGAGCTGGGGTATCCATCGACATTCCACCCTGAGAGCTGGGATGAGGGCCTCTCCTGGCCTTCCCTGCAGGCAAAGAGCCACGGGTGCTGGCAGTTAAAGCGGACTGTGGAGAAGTGGGCCGAGTACCAGGCGATGTCTGTTGCACTGGAATCCCCCAAACTGGGGGCTTCCCATGGTCAAGGACCAAGACTGTCTCTTATTCATTGCAATGGCTCCACTTAGCCTAGTGCCGGGTACACAGCAGAACTTCAATAAACAGCAGACCTTCAGTGACGATCTAGCGAAGGCCCAGTGTATTTGAAAGCTTCACACGATGCCTCTTTTAGTTGCTCCCTCTGTTTTAGTGCTATTGTTTATAATGTATTTAGTGCTTAGAAGTCTTTTTTTTTTTTTTTCTTTTTAATTTTAGCTGTTACATTCTGTGCAAATGGATTGCAATTTGAAGTCCACAGTTCCTATGGTAAGAATTTTGGTAGGAACTTTATAAATTTATTTATTTATTTATTTTTGGCTGTGTTGGGTCTTCGTTTCTGTGCGAGGGCTTTCTCTAGTTACGGCGAGCGGGGGCCACTCTTCATCGCGGTGCACGGGCCTCTCACTATCGCGGCCTCTGCTGTTGCGGAGAACAGGCTCCAGATGCGCAGGCTCAGTAGTTGTGGCTCACGGGCCCAGTTGCTCCGCGGCATGTGGGATCTTCCCAGACCAGGGCTCGAACCCATGTCCCCTGCATTGGCAGGCAGATTCTCAACCATTGCGCCACCCGGGAAGCCCAGAAGTCTTTTCATTCGCTGATTTTGTCAGTGTTCTCTCTCCCCACAAGTATGCTCACCGGGGCAGGGGTCTCTCTCCTTGTTATATGTCTAGTAGGGGCATAGAGTAGAGTTCTCATTATTACCATAGCTCAAGCTTTTAAACAAGATGAAAGACGTGATGCAACACTTAAGTGTGTTCTTAAGCATAAGACGGGAGCAGAACATTTGAAATTAGGATTGTCCATAGAAAATACAGGACACAGAATCACTGTGTGCTGCCCAGGTAGGCACTAGGAAAGAAAGGTAAATGTAGGTTTGATGTCAGACAGACCTACATTTACTATTTACTAAGACTATAACCTTGGGCAAGTTATTTAGCCTCTCTGAACCTCAGTTTTCCTATCTGTAAAATGGGCATAATTACATCACCAATTCCATTAGGGGCTCAGAGAGGATTATGTGACCAAACATAACATACTTAGCACAATACCTGACACGTAGAAAGTACTCCCACATTTTTAGCTTTTTCATTCTTTTTCTAGCATTTGTTGATTGACTATTGTTTACAGAGTGCTTTCAGCTGTACCTGAGGTTTAATCTAATCTGTACTAAAGGATAAAACTCAATCAGCTCAATCCTCTAATTTGCAAGGGCACCAATGGACAGAAGCCAATCGGGGAAGCTCAGATCCTCATGCAGAAAGTACAAAGGCGGCAGGGCACAGGTCCCAGCCATGGGCAGCAGAGAGCTCCCGCCAGTGCCCTCTTCTCCGCTCAGCGTATCCTCTTTTCCCACTAAGGTTCATTAAGCACCTGCTCCATGCCAGGCCCTGGCTTGGGTGCTGGGGACGCAGCAGGGAAAAAAGGTCCTGCCTGGTTCTTAGGGAACTTAAACATCTAGGGAAAGACAGGGAAATTAAACAAATGGTAATAATAGTAGTTAACATTTACAAAGCACTTGGTGCCACAAGCTATGCTAAGCACTTTAAAATATGAACTTATTAATCCTTAGAACAATTCGACGAGATAAATTGCTTTTGTTGTCCCCATTTTACATGCGAAGAAACTGAGGCACAGAGAGGTTAGATAACTTACCCAAGGCTATGGAGACAGCCAATGGGGAAGCCTGGATTCAGACCCTCCCGATCTGGCTCTAGCTGGTATACTCAGCCACCATGCATCACTCCCTCTCGGTAATGCTGCAGCCACGCGGACTTTTGCATCACAGAATGTCTAGTTACCGCATTGCTTTTCCCTGTTTATACTCCGCAGCGTAACAATTCTTAAATTTTAACCTGTGTATTGTCTCCTACAAAGTTAAAATAGATTCCTGGGCTCCATCTCGAGAAATTCAGATATAGTAGGTCTGGGGTGGGGTCTGAGAAGGTGTTATTTCTAACAAGATACTGTGAATTCACAGACCACATTCTGAGTTGCAGGGTTCCAGCAGGGGTGCTTTTTCCTCCCAGGGGACACTTCACAATGTCTGGAGATGTTTTTGATTGTCACGATTCAGGGGTGTGCTACTTACTGGCTTCTAGCGGGTCGAGGCCAGAGATGCTGGCAAACATCCTATAGTGCACAGGAAAGGCCCTTGCAAACAAAGACTGATCTATCCCCAAATGTCAATAAGGGCCAGGTTTGAGAACCCCGGGGCAGAGCATGGCCTCGCCAACTTTAATGTATAAAGCAATCATCTGGGGATCTGGCTTCAAATGCGGGTTCTGATCAAGTGGGTGGAGAGTGCCTGGGACGCTGCGTCTCTAAGAAGCTCGAACGGATGACGCGATGCTTCTGCTCCGGGGACCACACTTCGAGCAACAGAAGCTAGAATATGTCCTGCACAAGCACAGGTCTTGAATCAAGGCTCAGGGCGCAATGAACTCCTAAGAAATAAAACCCAGACACCATCCTGAATTAGTTCAGAACCAAAGGAACTGAGTTTCCATAATCCTCCTTCAACTCCCACTGTAGCAAGTTTTGCCCTTAAAGAAGGTACAGGGAGGCAGAGCGGCTCAGAGAGAGGAAATCTCCGTTCCTCTCCTGGACGCAGTTAGGGGCCGATTTAAAATGAGGAAGGACAGAACTTGGTCAGAACTGCTTTCCTTCAGTTCTGAAACATCAAGTAGAGTATATTGTTGCCTGGAATTGTGGCTTCTTTCCAAGAGCTGCACACTGCATCTGCCTGACTTTCAGGTCTGCAAATGCGAGATGAAAAAGTGGCTGTTTTTTAAAATGGTTGCTCTCTTGGGAAAGGGGTATGGGAGAAAATGGACTCTCTGCGTCCAGCCCTCCAGAGATGGCACCCCAGCCCTTGTGATAAATGGCAGCATTAACAAGGTTTGGTTGAGAGGGGACCTACAGATTTATGACTTCCTGTCTCCGCCAGCAGATGTCATTATGGCTGACAGAACAGAAGGCCTTTCAAGAGCTAGCTGGGGAGGAGCTAAGAAGAGGGAAAAGAAATTAAATAAAAGGCAGAAGACAAAAGTAGTGTTCGCTCAGTGGTGCTATTGTTGATACTGTCATTTTAGGGACACAGGGAAGTTTTACATTAAACCGAACATCTTATAATATCTTTGAGGTCCAGCTTCGAAGATTTAGGCAGGAACTCTCAAATGAAGGACAAACTCATTAGCTTCACTTAGATAAGAAAACCTGCAGGGTTTTGTTCCTAGCCTATTTGTACCTTAAAAGTTCTCTGGGAAGAAGTGAACGCTGCACTGAATAAACATATATTTTACTCTGGAACATCATTTGATGGGTGTTTAAATATATTTATTTTACAAATTCAGCAGCCTGTTCTGAAATTCCTTTGATATACATAAAATTTTACCCATTTTTAAATTGTTTTATAGGGTGTCATTAGTATTTTATGGGCCAGATTTTTTGTGGTATTGAAAAATGATATAAGTTTGGCATTTATCATTGGGCCCCCAAACCCATGTTAATAAGTACCTCTGCTTATTACTTACTTAACGATAATTACAGGTCACATTTGCACATTTCCTCTTTCTAATCCTCACCTGAAGATATACCTTCTGTAGGTAAAGGAAGCATTTTTTTTTTTTTTCTAGCTGATTCTCTCATCTAATGGATACTTGAATGTATTCTGTGGGCTCAGGTAATCAGTGCCTCAAAGTGTGACCCAAAAGGAACAACTCTGGTGACAGATGCTAGGCTGTCTTTAGTCCTGTCATCAGCAAATTATCCCCCATCAGGACCACACGACCAATGTGCCTGGGCAGAAATAAAGAATCATGGAGACCTTCATGGAGGACGGCTATAAGATCCTCTTATAAAATGAACTCATTTTGAGCCAAAACTTGATCCAGAGACTTCTTCTATAATTAATCAATAGCTATGATGTTAATGCATATGTGGTAGTGAGTATCTGATTTTTGCAATGACACTGTAGGTATGAAAATGGCCACCCCATAGTCCCTTTTGCAAACCACTTTGGAGTGGCAGTATGGTGGTCTGCTTAAAACCCGGGCTCTGGAGACTCATTCTCTGAATTCTTTTTCTGACTCTTTCACTCACTACCTGTGTTATTCTGGGCAAGTTACTTAAGCTGTTTTGTCACCTGTAAAAGATGGACAATAATAGCACCATTGTCTTACCATTTTTTTAAACGAAGATCAAATGCAATGATCATGAAGTGATTAGCTAAGTGCCTGGCCCAGGGTAGGAGTTCACTAAATTAGCTATTGTTGTAATGATTAATGTTAAAATACATTCCCTCTTCACTATTTCTCAGGTAGATGTGTAGAGACATAGACTAATTCATTGGCCACCCAGAAAAGAAATCCAGTAATAACAAAATAACAATAACGTTGATTGTAGCTGTCATGTATTGAGTGCATACGAAGCGCCAGACACTGTGCTAAGTGCTTTACGTGCAAAACCTATTGATTTTAATCCTTAAAACAACCTTGTGAGGACAAGTTATATTACTCCCATTTTACATATAAGGAGACTCAGATTGAACAGTTTAAGCCAGTGGTTCTCAATGGTTTGGTGTGCATCAGAATTACCTGTAGGGCTTGTTAAAACACAGATTGCTGACTCCTTTCCCTAGAGTATCTGATTCAGTAGGTTTGGGGCGGGGGCCCCAAGATTTTCATTCAAAAAATTCCCAGGTGATATTGCTGCTGATTTGGGGACCACATTTGAGAACCACTGGTTTCAGTAACTTGTTCAAGGTTACATACACAGTGAGTAAGTGGCAGAGTGGATTTTCAAATTTAAAAATTTGAATATTTAAAAAATGTATTCTTAACAGATATCTATATTACTTAAAAGTTCCTTACATCAAACTTTTGAATTAATGGTTGATGGTTGAATTCACAGAGCATAATGTTCAGATAACTACTTGTTTGAATTAAACATTCTCTTCCATGATGCTCCTCATGGTGCAAAATAGTTTGCAATTCCCTAGAAGGGGAAAATTTCAGGAATATTTTCAAAAGGAGCAGTCCTTATACCATCCCCACACAACCACTGTTGAGATCCACAGCAGTCCTGCTGGGGTGGAAGAGAATGCAAGGCCTGTGACCCACCCCAGCTGGAGAATTCATTAGAAGTTCCAAGATGGAGCCCAGCTGAGCAAGCTACACCTGGATGCCACCTGTTACTGAAAGACACTGTATTTCCTCTTTCCCCAACCTGGAAGGGATCTCAAAACACAGCCCACTGGACACCCAAGGGCCCTGGAGATGTCTCCATTGAATGTCTAAGGTCTAGATTTCTCCACAGTCCAGGTGAGCCTTTTAAAACCAGTCAGCCCAGGGGACCATTGGTATAAGCTGCACTGTGGAATCAGAACAGGGACGTGCTCTGGCCCACACTGGAGGGTTTGGGAACGTAGGAGAGAGACCTCAAGACGCGCCTGGTCAGAGATGTGAATGCAGACAGAGGACTGAAGGTGGAGAGCCAGGATAAAATCCTAAGTCCCTTAGTGGGCACAGTAACGCAACAAAAGGTCATTAGTATCTTCCTCACTTCGCTGCAATGGAAAAGAACTGGAATTCAAATACATAGACAAGATGCACTTCAAGAAATGGAAGCACTCAAGGACTTGAGAAAACAGATGAACTGAGGAAAACAAGTAGTGCCATTGACAGAGGCAGAAGATGGTTACTGGAAGATCGGGAATTCCTATTGCCATGATCGGGAAGGGAGAATAGAGAAGACCTTGGACTTGCTTTCAGGAGACTGGGATTCTACTGCTAGCTCTGTAGAGAGTAGATCAGCTGGTCCTTGAGGACCCTTCCTTTCTGACATAGAAAGATGCTATTTATTCATATATTCACTCATTCATTCAACAAATATTTGCTGAGCACATATTATGGACCAGGGGCTGTTAGAGACTGGCCTGTGCTCTTTTTTTTCTGGCAGCACCTGCTGAAGCTTAATGCTCATTCTGGTTGTATGACCTTGGGACTTGCACTCAACTCTGGACCAATCACTAAAGTCAGGGGGATGGAATATTGCTGAAGCCGGGACAGATGCTCTCTTTGAGGGTAGGGCTGCCACCTGCCTCACTTCAATCACATCGTTTTAGAGACTTGGTTCTTAAAAGAAGAATTAAGGAGTTGTTACCAGAAAGGTGGCACATGGATGTTGGACAATCAAAAACCATAAAAATTCACAGTAATATCTAACCTTCTATTTTTGGGCCTCACTTTCCCCATCTGTAAAATGAAGAGGTTAAGATAAAGTGAAGTCCACACATTTTTACTACAAAGGACCCCTTACTTGCTGTCCTCTGTTGCCCACCGTGGAGACCAAATTAAACTAAATTTGAAAGATTTTGTCTATCATATATCCATTCATCCATCAATACATCCATCTGCCATTTGACATGTTTTTATTGAATATCCACTAGCTTCCTGTCTTGTTCTAGCACTGGGATTATAGCAACTGTAGTTTGCACAACCCTGGGGCCTCTGTATCAAACCCAGACTCATCAACATCCAGGCTTCGTATTAGATGAGATAATTCAAATCTTCATTGTTTAAGCCACAGTTAGAAGTATTCTGCTACTTGCAGTTAAAAGCATTCCTAATTGATAAATCAGATCCAACAGAGGCTCCTAAGCAGCTTTTAGTATGAAGATGTCCAGTGAATAGGTAATTTCAAGTGTCACAAGAGTCCTGAAGAGGAGTACAGGAGCTTATATCTGGGAGAACTAATCATTTTTTTAAAAAATGCTTTTAACAAGCAATGACATTTTTCTACCATGTTAGAGAATTAGATCAGAGTTTGGCAAAATTTTTCTTAAAGGACCACACAGTAAATATTTCTGCTTTGCTGGCCATATTGGCCTCTGTTACAACTACTCAACTTTGCTGTTGTAGTACAAAAGAAGCCTCAAATGATATGTAAATAAATGGGTGTGGCTGTGTGCCAATAAAACTTTATTTACAAAAAAAGGCAGCTGGCTAGATTGGCCCTTGGTCCATAATTTACTGACTCCTGAATTAGGTACACACATTGAGTATGCAATAAAAAACAGGCAATCAAAAATAGTTTATAATATACTTATTAAAATATGGCAAATTTCTCAAAATTCTGCTTTTCAGATTCCCAATGCCAAGTCTTTAAGCTCACACATTCTGTGACTCAATGATTCCTCTACCATGCCTTCCCCTTCTCGCACAGAAGTGAATTGAGTGGTGGGTCAGCTGGAGAGCTGCCCAAAGTACTAATCTCTAACAAGTTTAGAAACACTAATGGAAGAAGTTGGAAAAATATACATTTCCCCTTCTCTGATAAAAAGATATAGCACTGTAAAGTGAAAAAGGCAAAGATACAAAAACATAACATTTATTAGCCCTGGAATATTTTTGCTGAGGGTTTTTGTAGCTAACATACACAGCATTTGTAGTCAGCTCAAAGATGGCAGTTGTGGTTAGCAGAAATTCCAGAACCACATAATGTGTGGTGTGCTGTGATTTACAAGGGATGTGATTTATATTGTGAATATTAAACCTTTTAATATACCTCCCAAGAAGTTGCTTGGTTCAGAAAAGTCACAAAAGAATGCCAAAGGAAAACTAAAACTGCAGAAAAGTTGGAAATATTTTGTCTTACTTTTTAAAAGAATATTGACTCTGTTTCAACTAATGTAAGTAAACTGTAAGTCGTACTGATTCTGAAAAAAAAAAAGTCTTACAGGAAAATCAGATTCTCTCCACCCTCAGTGCCTATATCTTGGGCAAAATTTGAAAGGACAGTGGATTGAAAAGTCACTGGATTATTAGTGCATGTGGCTCTCATTATATTAAGGCCCACAAACTTAACTGCCTGTTGTATCCAGGAAGGTAACGGAACGAAACATATTGGATTTGAGGCAACAGGGAATGGTGGGGACTGAGGCAGACTGGAGAGCTTATGACCTGTCTAAAGGTGGCAACCACTATACAAAACCACTGTAGACTCCAGTCTATTGTTTTCCCCCTTAGGAAAGATCTCAAGATCTTTATAAGAAGATGGTAATCTAAACTTTTATGTAAAAAGTTCCCTACTGTAGAAATTTTGTGCCAACCAAGTAAAACATATTTGTGGTTCAATCATGCCTTAAACTGTAAGCCTCCCTCTCCCTTTCTCTTGCAAACACACACACGCACACATACACACACACAAGCACCCTCTTCTAGACAAGAAACACTCCTTCAACCACTATAGTCCGGAGACGCCCGACGATGCTAAAGTATAGCTGTGCATCTTAGTTGATCCAATTTCTCAACTCTGCCTTCCCAGACAAGATGAATTGTTGTAGAACATGGCATCCCTTCCCGTATCTCAGGCTATGGATCTATTAGTGTCACTATTTATGGAGAAGAGAGGAGAGAGTGATAATTTATACATACATTTGTTTTGTAAAAATTATACTCCCATCCTCTGATTGGCTTGAGTCCCCCAGAATATCACTTCTCTGTGATAAATAATGTGTCTGGGAGGGGAAATGCTAAATCGTCTAAGAATTTCAAATTTTTATATTGCCGCTTGTAACAAACTGTGTCAGCCACTGAGCCATGCAGATTTTTCCCCTTCTCAAAAATGTCACAAAAAGAAAAGCGATCACAACAGTTTACACACGCCAAACACATATGTCAAATAAACAACATGGAAAGAATTGCAATTGAAGTACCACCCCTGTAAAGAAACACAGTATTTAATCTGATTTTAATTGAAGTGTTGCAAGTCGATACCTTTTGTTTAGTCAGGACACAAAGCACATATAAAGGAGGGTAGTGACAATAATCCTACTCAAGACACTTTGAACGTTGGAACTTCTGAGCCACTTTAGGAGTGAAAAAAATACTACACTTACTAATATTAAAGAAATATTATTGCATTTAGTGGAGAAAATGCTTCCAAGATGGTAATGAATAAGGTAATACAGACGTCCCTCAGTATCCATAGGGGATTGGTTCCAGGATTCCAGAAGATACCAAAATCCAAAAATGCTCAAGTCCTTTATATAAAATGACATAGTACAGTCGGCTCTCCAGATCTGCAGGTTCCCCATGTGTGGATTCAACCAACCAAGGGGAATCGGAGGCAGTATCCACGGATCTGAAGGGCCAACTCCACTGCCAATTTAGTGCAGTTCAAAACTGAGCTGCCTTATGCTTCAGGAAGATACTTTTGGGCACTCGGTAGTTAAAAAAAGAAACTGAATAGTTTGGTGTGGTGGACCCCAGGGGTTTTTCCTATCTAACTTCTGTTCATCGTCCTCTTTCAGACAACACCATTTGCAGTGTAATTCTCTCCCATGACCAGCCATCCATTTTTGTGGTGCTGATCCTTCCCCCAGCTGTAGGGGGTGAACTCTGATTGGCTAAAGCCAACAATCCTGTCCTGTCTCATCCCTCTGGCTACCATGGTTTGATTCGTGATGGAAGAAACCCAGTCAAAACCAATAAAGTCTGTGGAGAAGTTTTCTAGGGCTTCTGGGACAAAAGAAGTGTCTCAACTCTTTGAGATCCACTCCTTCTGCGGTCTGTGTGGTATGAAGATACAAAGACATGAACAACTTCTCTGCTACTAAAACAGAAGACCATGGAACTGCCAATGGGAACTCATTTGAAGCCTGAAGAAGTAGCTGATTCTGTGGAAGACAGAGAGGAAATATAGAAGGGAACAAAGCTGGTCCTTGATGGCACTAGATCAAACTGTACCTGAAGCTAGCCCTGCCCCTGGTCTTTTCAGTGATGCAAATTTATGTGTTCCTTCATTCTTTTTTTAAAATGTATTTTAAATTAATTAATTTATTTATTTATTTTTGGCTGCGTTGGGTCTTTGTTGCTGCGTGCGGGCTTTCTCTAGTTGCGGCGAGTGGGGGCTACTCTTCGTTGCGGTGCGCAGGCTTCTTATTGCGGTGGCTTCTCTTGTTGTGGAGTATGGGCCCTAGGCATGCAGGCTTCAGTAGTTGTGGCACGCGGGCTCAGTAGTTGTGGCTCATGGGCCTAGTTGCTCCGTGGCACGTGGGATCTTCTTGGACCATGGCTCGAACCCGTGTCCCCTGCATTGGCAGGCGGATTCTTAACCACTGCACCACCAGGGAAGTCCAACATTCCTTCATTCTTCAAGCCAGTTTTTGATTTCCAGTCATTTTCAATGGAAAGATTCCTAACTCACCACTTGGTTTTGTCAAGTTAATGATGACATATTAATACCTTTTCAATGAGTTATGCTGGGAAAATGGGGTCATACTGTGGGTTTCTGCGTCACTGTTTTGTTTAGTATGTTGTTTTTGATTGGAATGAATACCTTCTTAAATCATTTTCTTACTACTCTCTTGTCCACATTTTATAACACAGATCAGGTACCACTTCCCTATGAATTCACTACTGAGTGAGAATTACAAACCCTCGAGTTTCAGACCTATTGAGGCTGCCCCAAGTAGTGGTTAAGAGCATGTGTGTTACATTAGATAAACATGATTTTGAACCCTGGCCCTGTAATTTACCAGCTGTGTGACTTTGGACAATTCACCTAAACCCTCTAAAACACTTTGCCCAATCTGTAAAAATGCTGTTAATAACAGCATCTTACCTCAGACAACTCTTGTGAAGATGAAATAATTCATGGTGCATGACAGAGAATAAATGCTCAATAAATGGTGGTTGCTATTGTTGTTAGTTTCGTCACACTTATCAAGAAATCCACCATATAGAAAGAGCCCAATAAATCTAATCTGAAGTTATTAGCCCAATAAATATTTGCTACATGAGTAATTAAAAAGTTGATGAATAGATGGTAGAATGAATACATGAGTGAATTAAAACATAATAATGAAAAAAATGAATGAATGAGTAAATGAATGAATGGGAACTGGAAAGTGAGAAGCAAGACCGCAAGTAGAGGGGCTGGGCCAGGGGATATAAAGGGGGAGGAAAGAGTGGAAAGACACTCTATGCTTTATGGAAATGCCCTTCCCATGATCTGTGTTCCCATCAGGTAGAATGTTCTGCAATGCTGCTCCCTTCCTACGCTCATTACTGCAGGTCATCTGTTGGGAGCTTTTTGATGGGCAGCTTTACAGACAGCATTAAGCAGCACTTATGGCCAAAGTCATCATACTCTGTTGCGCTCTGTGTTTAGGGTGTCCACATCACTTCTCTTCCTTTTCCACGGGTTCTAGTCAGTGCACAGATGGAATTCGGCATAGATGGCTTAATTCCTTCTAAGAGCTCCCCATAGCCTCTGAGATAAAAGTCAAAGGACCTCAAGACCCTAAAGGCCAGTAGGAATAAGTAGGGTAATGTGGACATTCACTGAGTATTTACTTTAGTCCAGGCCTAAAGACTTGGCCAGAGCAAGGGAGCTCACCATCCTGAATGGAGTACCTCATCCAGCCTTTACAGTTGTTTGTGGCAGCTACTCTCATTAGCTCAACTTTGCTGATGCAGTAGCAGAGATACATAAAAACTGTGTTGTTGCATGTTCAATATCACAGGGCTAGGAAGTGGCGTGGACAGTACTTTATCCCAGGCAGACCATACCCGGAATCTCTGTGCAGAGGGCTTTAGACTTCATTACACTCTACCTTGTGTCAGTTCCTAGAGCATTTGAAGCTATAAACTTAGTTGCCCTTCTGCTTCCTTCAGAACTCTCAAAAATGAACTCTACAGAAATGAGTTTCTTGAAATAAAATTCTTCAGATGTGGACACATTAGAGACACCTTGAGATAATTCTAAGAGCTCATATTTATAGATTTTTTAAAAGAATTTTTTAAAAAGTTCCCTATCTTATTCTATTGATCCTTAACAGCCAGTAGACAGACACTTGGACTCCTATTTGGACTCGGACTTCAAGGGTCCATATAGCGTTCTTGGTGCGAGACATCTGAACTACCAGTCTGGTCCTCACAGCCAAGATTGGCTGGGCTGGCTTTAGCTGGAATTCTGTTTTCAACACACTTCCATGTCAAACTGGCCAGGGAGCTATGCCATTTGCAGGGTCCCAGCCCCCAGCTTCACAGAGCAGAGTTCAGAGAAGGGATTTGGAGCTCAGAAACAATAGCTTAATAACTAGCACACGGGTAACTCACAGAAGTTCTCTCCATTCTGGGAGCAGGCTGCAGTCCACAGAGACGGGTCTTGGGCAGCCACGCCTGTATTACGTGTACTTGTCCTCCATTGGCTGGAGCATGGACACCTGACTCAAGTGAGCCAATCACATTCTGTTTCCCCAGAACTGGCACTGACAGATGGTACGTTACATTCTGTCACTGAACCCAAATCATCTAACATCTGGGACAGCCATATTCCACCAAACAGATTAAGCACAGAGAAAAAACTCTCTGTAGTGATCATAGTCTAGAGTAAAGAAAGTGAAGTAGAAATTAAATGAAAGGACAGAGAGAGAGAGAGAGAACCCTGATAGCTTTCTAGGTCTTGAATTCAGTCTCTTTCTGAGAGCTGGCTGTATTCCAGTTTTGTGTGTTCGCTGAGATATCCCTACCCTTATAAAACATAGCTGGACATTTTGCACCAGCTCAGTAAGTTGGTTTCTATTACTCACACCCTAAAAGCACAGATTAATAGGACTACCAATTCTTTTTACTGCTCAGAGCAAGATTCAAATTCTTTTTGAGACAATGTAGCTTACATATAACACAATAAATAATTTATTGGTCAAAAAGATGGTTGGCCAACTTCCTTGAAAAAAGGCAAGAAATGGGCAGAGCTATTTATTCAATGTTATTAGCAGCAGGTGACTATCAACATTTCTGAGTTGTCTCTCAGATTCTAATTTCCTTAAAAATTTTTTCCTTATAATTGGTAATTTTAAGAAAAATAATGGTAGTGGTCAAAGAAATTAGAGGAGGCAGAAAGTCAGAAATCAGGAGAAAAACTAACTGTAAGTCAAGAAGACAAATGGCCATTTTGATGAGAATAAGACACACTTCCAGGAAATGTCTTACCTTGTATAGGATATGGTAATGTTGCCTCCAGTGACAGCCTAACCCAATGGCTAATATGAGAAGGAAAGTATGGAGTGGGAGAAGGACAGAGTGTTCTCTCATTGTCAGAGAGGGAAACTAAACTCAAACGAGCTTAATAGGAGAGTAAAAAAACGGTTTTCCACTTGGATCTAAGAAGAGCATGGCTAGTGCAAGCTTTAGGCATGGCTGGATCCAGGTACTTGAATGATGCCACCAGGAATCATTCTTTGTACCTCTTGGTTCTACTTTTGCTTGTGCTGGCTTCATTCCCAAGCAGATTTTTATACATATGAGGTTGCCAGATTTAGTAAATAAGAATGCAAGACACCCAGATAAATTTGAACTTCAGATAAACAACAAATATGTTTTCTTTTTAGTTTAAGTATATCCCATGCAATATTTGGGACACATTTATACTATAAAGTTGTTCATTTATTTGAAATTCAAATTTAATGGGGAATCCTGTATTTTATCTGTCAACCCTCCTCCTATGTGGTGGCAAAGATGGCTGCCAGCACTTCTAGACGTCTGTTCTATTAATGTAGCAGTCTCAGTGAAAAGGAGGCTTCTTTTCTAAAATTCTAATATATAGAAGTCCCAGGGTTGTGTCCCATTGAAACAATCCATGAACCAATCACTGTGGCTTAAGAAATGGAATAATGTGATGGGCCAGGCATGGTCTGTGGCATGACAATGGAAAAGATGTGGCAAAATAATAGTTGTCCATGAAAAAGAAATTATACAGACTTATAAATGGTTGGAATGGAATATAGAAATAATTTTAGTTCAAGCTCCTCATTTAGCAGATGCAAAGGTGGAGCCTAAAGAGCTCCTTTATCTTCTTCAGGCAGCACAGTCTTGGGGGAATCTGGGCTGGAACACCCCCCTCCCACTTCCTCACCATCCAGGGCTCTTTCCATGTACCCCGTGGCCATCGCCATTCTGATATCCACTGGATAAATCAATTAGCACCCATGAGGCCTCGCCCTCTCTCTCTTCTCTGTATACAAAGTGAACAGGTAAAAAGGAAATGCTTGTCAAAACAAATCTCTATTTGGTTTTCTCCATCTATGGGACAATTTCTGTAACACGTCAATCACTTTGTTGCAAAATAGCCCCTCCAACACACAATCCACATTTTCCGATGACACCAGCCTGTCAGTCACTCACTAAATCAAAGCCAAATTTCATGCCAAGCAAAGACTAGGTTGTCAATTACTTTGTCTGCCACACATCCACCAGAATCACCTGACAGCTACAACTTTCTGTTCTCAAATGGACTGGGTCTTGTTTGTATCTCCTAATTGAGTTCCTTTTTGGACTCGTAGCTTAGCAACTAATAAGTTCTTTTCTGCCACAACTGGCCTAAATTTCATAGCTTTCTTGACCGTTGCCACTTGTTAGAAAATTGTTTCCCCTCAAGTGGCTAAACAGCAAATGTAAGATTTATTTAATACTGAGTTGTTCTATTGTTTCTAATTATAAGCATTTTCCTACTGTTTAAAAGTAAACACAGGATATGTTGTCAAATAGACATAACTTTAAATAATTGTAAAAAGTCTTGGCATTTTGCTCCAAAGTCTCAAATTCTCCATTATTGGTAGCACCAGATATTAGAAGAGGCCGATAAGATAAATATCCAGCACTTATTAGATTGTAAATTACTTCACAGGCAGCTGCTGTGAGCGAGTCACTAGGAGGTTATATACAGAATATAACAAGTGTTCTCATCCTGAAGGAACTTAGCTGGGGAAGAGAGTAGGCAACAAATTCTAAATCCATTTAAAGAGTACAGGGAAACTAACACACCACTGTAAAGCAATTATACTCCAATAAAGATGTTTAAAAAAAATAAAATAAAAAAATAAAGAGTACAGGGAATTCCCTGGCAGTCCACTGGGTAGGACCTGACGCTTTCACTGCCATGGGCCCAGGTTCAATCCCTGGTCAAGGAACTAAGATCCCGCAAGCCGCACGGAGCGGCCAAAAAATAAATAAATAAATAAATGAAAAAGAAAAAAGAGTACGAACAGTGCAAAATACGAGAGAACAATAGAGGCAATAATAATTTTTAAAAGGTATCAAAACGTAGACATGATTGGTATAGGAGACCTTGTTCTTCCTTTGCTGGCCCAGCTTCTAATTTCCCTTCCTAGTTTTGGAGAAACTCTCCATTGCCTGTAGCACATGAGAGACATCATGCCCTTACCTCCTATTATGGGAACTGAAGGGCTGGACCCTCGCTCTGCCAACCCTCTGCCAGCCACAGGATGGAAGTTTGGTCAATCAGATGTGCTGGCCCTGCAGTGTTGAATCTACAGCTGTGAGAACATTTGAATTAGCTCATAGTAGCTGCTTGTGTGTCCACGGGCACTGGTGGTGATAACTTGGGTGGACTGTTCCTGCTGAAAGAAGAATGTTAGGATTCTTGCCTCCTGGCTACTCCTGGGTTGCCATGGCTCTAACCAGACCCTCCAAGCACTTTGTAATTTGGGGTCTTTCTGATATAATTCAATAAATTTTTAAAAAATTTAAGACCTTCAGAATTGATTTCTGTTGTCTGTAACCTATAACCCTGAAATTTTTAATCAGCATAGGCATGAGATAAGGATTCTCTTCTCACTCTGAGCAGCAATCATTTGGGAAAGCTCCACGGAGCATAAGGACTTTAAATAATCTTTGCACAAGTAGAAAGCAAGGGAGCAGCCGTCCTACACTGAAGCCCTGGTACGGAGAAGCAGAAGTCTAGTACATTGAAAAAAATGTTTTAATTGATAAAGAAAAAGCTTTGTTTATCACCCTCATCATGTTATTTTCAAAAAGCAACACAGTGACTGGCAAACAGTAGCATTTAATAAAAATGCTGAATGAATGAATGAATGAATGAATGACAATGGAAAGAAAAGATGCCTTGGTGAATTTAGCTAAACTGGAGACTCCTAGTAGGTTGGTAAGAGATCAGGCTCTATCATTAACTCGAGGAGTTATTGTAAAGGACCTAAAAATTAACAGTGGCTCTTTCTAATCTTTATATTAATTTTCAGCATAGTATAATGTAAGATATACACCATTATGCATAAAATGTTAGATCATAGCACTCCAGAGCTCTGCAGAGACAGGGAGTACATCTGCAGCATCAGTGGATGAGTCATAATGCTTGTGGTCTTGCCCAATGGGAGACCGTCTCAATCTGGAAGTTTCCTTATACTGAAAGGAGCTGGCTGTAAAGCTCCCTTTGATTACTGTAGGAGAGGCAATTGAGCAGAGAGAGAAAATTCTCAGGGAGAGAGAGAGAGATGATGGTCTGTCTAGCAAACAGAGAGGAGCCAATCGTGTGTAATAAGAAACTGGTGGTAAGCATTTTGCAGAGCATGTCATGGGATGCTTCTTCAGTTACGCAGCTGTTCTGGACTTTAAGGTGTGTCCTTTGAGCAACTGCAGTCAGGGAATTCCCTGTTATTAGTAATTGGTCTTCTGATAGTTCAGAGAAGACTGCTCTGGCGTGGGAGCTGGGTAATGGAGAATGTAAGCCAAGAGCAGAGATAATTCCATTAGATACATTTGGATAGTGGTTTGACCCATTTTGTAGTGGGGACGAATTGGAAGTTACTATCAGAAACCACTCTGTGTTGCTTGTGGTGTAGCCAACTTTTATTGCATTCTCTACTGTGCATTAGACTTTGTTCTAAGGACTTTACATGCATCACCTCATTAAATCCTTCCAACAACTTGCAAAGGTAGATGTGGAGTGGGAGGTATTGATCAGAGGAAGAAATCTATTGTTTTGGAGAAGGTATTAGGTCTTATTAGTAAAAGTGGAATGTCTGAAGTCACTAAGACCTTATGGAGAGAAAGACAAAACAAGGGGAAGAAACTCTACAAAATTTACATTCCAGTGATTGCAAAATGGTTTGAGCCAAGGAAAAAGTATGTTATAATGGAGCTCAGAGTTCAGCTAGGGTTGCACTCCTTTGCTCCCCTTCCAAAATCATTGCCCCAGCGCTCTTGTGTTAATAACATTGCAACGACAAAAAATAAACAAATGAGGAAAACAGTAATGAGACAGAGCCACACATGATCTAGTTATTTCTTCATTGGGCAGAGGTCCACAGGTGTTGGTAAAATCTTGTGCAAGAGAAAAAAGGATGACATCACAGAGAAAATAATTTTACTTATGAAAACTTGGAGGCTGTATGCTCAAGAAAGCTTCTCTGTAATAGAACTGTTTGTTTTTTTTTAACATCTTTATTAGAGTATAATTGCTTTACAATGGTGTGTTAGTTTCTGCTTTATAACAAAGTGAATCAGTTATATGTAATAGAACTGTTGCTTTCCCCGCTGACCCTAATTCAAGTCAGGGTTGACCATAAAACCATTTCGTGTGGCCTGTTCTCCCTGTTGGTGTCACTGATTAGAACCTAGGAATGGGCAAGGTTGAACACTCACTCCCTTGGTGCTCTTGGATAGATCAGCCTGGATGTGGAGCAATATGTGTAGCTGATTGTTCAGATTTCTCTCCCTAATGTGGATGATTGGGAGATAAGCAGAACGTACACAAAGGGGAGTCAAGAGTGAATATTATTATTAATCTCATTTTACAGAAAAAAAAACAACAACAACTAAGGCTCAAAAAGAGTATATAATTCCCAATAATACAAAGCTAGTAAGCGGTGGAGCCAGGATTTAATATCAGATCAGTCTGACTCCACAGCCCGAGGTCTTTTCTGTCATGGTGTATCCAAAAGACTGCTAGCTGTTTACCAATACAAGTTCTTTCCTATGCTCCCTTGTTTTATGACAATGGAATGTCCAGGTTTTAGTGGAACACATGGTTGCCCAACTTGAGACTACGTTTCCTAGCTTCCCTAGTAGCTGGTTGTGGCCAATTGAGTGAATTCTGGTCAATGGGAAGTGAACAGACATGATACGTGCTACTTTTAGCTTATGCCCCACGAAAGAACTAGGTATAATTTCCCCTTGCCTCTTTGTCCTTTCCTAATGGCTACAGATGGAGAGGATGGACAAGCCAAAGATGGATGTCATGTGTTAAGTAGAGAGAGAGAGAGAGAGAGAGAGAGAGAAATATACTTCTACCTTGTAAAGCCTCTAAGATTTTGGGTCTCTTTGCTACAGCAGTTTAGGCAGTATCCTAACTGATACATGATATGATGTCTCCCTAAGGATTTTACCATTTTTGTATGAGGAACTACAGGTCCCTATCAAAGCTCATTTATTATTTTTTAAAGTTTGATATAAAAGTATATACATATATTAAATATAGTAATGTTTAAGTGAAGAGTTTAGACATTTTATAATTTTTATTTTTGTTGATTTATTTTTTATGTTATTTTTAAGAGGATTTGAGTTAAAGAATCATTTTGAAACATTAGTTTTATCTCTGTCCTGGGTAGACCTAATAGACCAGGGTTCAGCAAACTACACCAGTAAACAAGGGTCTAAAGACCAAGCATCAGCAAACAAATCTAGCCACCATCTGTTTTTGTAAATAAAGCTTTATTGAAACAGCCATGCCCTTTGTTTGCATATTGTCTGTGGCTGCTTTCTGCTACAAGGACAGAATTGAGTAGATGCAACAGAGACTGTATGGCCCACAAAGCCTAAACTATCTACTATCTAGCCCTTTCTAGAAAAAGTTTGCTTACCCTTGCAATAGATAAATATTACCAGGACTGTGATGCTTGTTGTGGGAAGTCCAGGTAAGCTCTGGATATTTTCCCATTTAGATGTGATACACGTTTCAACAGTAATTATTATAGTAGTTGCTTAAACGTGAAAATCTCTCGGAATTTTCATAAGTGGGTTGCTACTCTCACTCGACTATTTTTCCTTGGCATAATATCTTTTGGAGGAATTTGTTATTTTTGACCTCATGTGAATGAAGAAAGGAGTAGAGGTGAGGCAAGATGTAACACCAAATTGGAACAGTTTTCTCTCTCTCCCAGGCACAACACTGGGCATTGGAATTTCAGATGGAAAAACCCAATGGGTTTTATATAGCTGCCCCAATCTTTGCTTCTTGCATATGTGGCATAAAGGAAAACCATGATGTTATCAGATTTTGCAGAAGTTTGTGAGCGCTAAGGGGGTTCATGACTCCAAACTGCTTTCCCAAGCCGGCACAGATTGAAGTGTCTGAAGGGACGGCGGGTGCAGAGTGGATGCGGTTCGCTCTGCCAGGGGCCTGCGGGGCAGGGAGACAGGCGCGTGGGGGAAACACATTTCCCATCGCCTCAGCACCTAGACTGTGAATCCAAGAGGACCTGGGGCAGGGGAAGCGAGACGCAAAGACTGTAAATATTATTCAAATAAAGAAAGCTCAAGGTCAGAAAGCAACACAGCACTGAAAGTGGTTTTCTTTTTGTCCTCTGAGATGCAGAGAAGGAAAAGGGAATTGCCATCTTCCTGGCTTCCTGGCCATTGTGCTCCGCTACACTCCATGTCTGTGAAAGTCCAGTTTAGGAGGAGGTCACACATGATGCTGCAATCTCCACGGCCACTACAAAGTTTAAGTTCTTGTTCATGTTCTGTATTGTCATAGATCAGCTGGAGCTTTGTTCCCCACTCCCTCCATTCTGGGACCCAGGCTGATGGAGAAGTAAGGGGATAAAAGAGCTAGTTCTTAAAAGATGTTGCCCAACTGACAATTGCCATTTTTGCTCACAGTTGATTGGATAAAGCAAGTCACATGACCAAGCCTGACAGTGTCATATTCTCCCAGGGAAGCATTGCTCTCTACTGCATCCTCTCCTGTATTATCACCTGCTGTAATATTCATATAGGTCATCGTACAGTAAAGGAAGCTGACACGCAAATACAAGTTTGCCCTGTCTGACACAATCAGATTTTACTCTAATTCTCTCTCCACTATTTTTAAAATGACACCCCCGTTTTCCCCAGGTAGCTATGAAAGGTTGAATTAAAATGTTTACATACATTATCACAAGAATAAAGATCACCCACCTTAAAGAGGCTAAACCAGGACAGTGTTAGCTGTCTGCATCCCATTCCCTGAATTATTTTCTAGAGGCCGGACAATGTATGAAAATAAGCCACATTTTGAACTGTTGTTCTGTGTAGGCCAGGCACTGCGCTCAGTGCTTTGTACGCCTAATCACACTGACTCTGTACCAAAAAACTTATGAGAAATATATTGCTACCCCAACCTTATAGAGGCTGAAGCCGCAGCTCAGAGAGGTTAAATAACCTGCCAAACACCACCCAGCCAGTATGACGCCTGCTAGGTGAGCTCCTGTCGGCTTGCCCCTAAAGTTTCCTCCCTTCCCTTTATATATTCTGGAGGAGATACCTGCTGCTGCAGTGTGGGGAGAAGATGGGGAAACACAGAAGACACTCTGAATGCCCAGAGTGTTACTCTTATTTATTCTGAGGATTCCTCCCGCCACAAGTGTAAGCACTGATTAAAAATACTAGGTAACCCAAACATAATTAGAAAGGTACATTTTCCGGGAGAGGTGGGTGGTAACACCATGGCAAGCACTCCCAATCCTACAATAAACAAGTCTGGGTTTAGAAATAACTTTAGAGGCTTTGTGCTACTACTCATTTCCATTAATAAACATAATAAAATAGAACACAACCAACTATATGTACTATGTAAGAGAATAATTACACATAAATAGATAACCCACACACAACATACTTGAATTTATATGTTTTTGCATCTAGATTCACCTGGCTGGAAATGGAGGCTGGCAGGTAAATCTTGTGGTTTTTTGGGCAGGTGGTTGCTGCAGTTTTGTGGATAAGGTCAAGCTGTCTACTATCTCCTCAACGGGAAAATGGGTGTAATTAAATCTAGAATATAAGGTGTTGGGAAATGTGAATCAGATATACGGCTGATGATTGTGAAGGTGCTACTTGGAGAGAATAAGTGCAGTACAAATTTTTGACACGGATTGAATGGCGCTGGTCCAAGGTGGAGACACTTTCTCTGGATGATTCTCTTCCAACCACCCAGACCTCCAAACCAGAAATCAAATGTTTGCTCTGGAAATCCACCGAGTTCCTTATTTGCCCCATAACTCTCCTCGTGGCTGTCTCGTACGCCGTTCCCTGCCTCTCTCCATCCCTTTCACGTGGCTCACCCCCATTCCTCCTTCAGGCATTATCTTCACACAGGGTTTCACGACTGTGGGACTATTAACTTGCTGAGCCGGCTAGCTCTTTGCTCTTAGAGTCTGTGCGGTTCTCTCGTGCCTCGTAGGATACGTAGCGGCATTACAGCCTCTGACCTCTACATGTGGTAGCACATGTCTTCCCAGTGGCGACTACCAAAAATGTCTCCAGACATTGCCACATATCCCTTGACTGGACGTTTCGTTTCATTCTGTAAGCTCCACTACCCTGTGAGCTGCATTCAGAGCTTGATCTCGGAAATGGGCATATACTACCTCGGGCCCAGCCGGCTCTCCGTGAGTGGTTGGGCGGCTGAGAGGGCGAAGCGCTCAGAAATGGCTCCTGGCTTGGAAAGGGAGAATATCTTTGCCTCACTGAGTGACCTAGAAAGATTCCTTTATGCCCTTACTTTATGGGAAGCGTGATTCTCACGGTACACATACCTGTAGTCTGATGTGTGAAATCACCCATTAGGAAACGCAGTCAGTGCTGCTGTGGCGACCCTTGGGCTTTCCAGAAAGAAGCCATGAGTCTTGAATTTTTCCCCTAGTGTCTGGCTTAACACAGGCACTGGGAGTGAGAGTGGCCATAGCCCATAGACTCATTTCTCCCCAGTTTCACTGCATATGGCCTTAGAAAAATTATTTTTTGAAAAATGACCTAAAGCTTTCCTAAAATCCTCAGGAATGACACCTGAGGGGAGCATCCGAACGACTTCACATTCATTAACTAAACCTTCCTGTTAGGTTATCTTCCCTGAAATGCATTTGACAGTTAATGAAGTAGAAAAGATGGCAGTTGGAGAAAAAATAAAATTCTGTCAGATTCTGGAGACAGAACAGGGAGGTGGAAAAGCGGGAGCCTGGGGAGATCGATAGATCAGCACCCCACACTGTGAGTATTTTATTGCTGGCTATGCCGCCTCGGATCAGAGCCGGCTGCAAAGCTATATTCCTGTCTGGCGCTCTGTTCAGATCCTAAGACCATACATAAGTCAGGGAACCTAGATAAGGTGCTTGTCAGGGCAAAAGCAGCAGGGATACGGGGCTGACTGGCAGATACGTGAAACAGTGATCAGAGAAGAGAAAGAAAAAGGAAAGACATGTTCAAAAATATTTGGACTGCGTTAGACACCTTTCCCCATTTCCGCTGGATTGCAATTTAGCCCAAACCTTGCTTGAATACTTAGAAGGTAAAACCAGCTTGCAGGCAGTCGAGTGAGCAGGCACAGGTTTCCTCTGAAAACATTCGGGTTTAAATGACCTCGTGGGATGTTATTCATTTCCTGTTTCCTTCTCATCCACCCAGCGTCTTCTGTGAGGTTCAGAAAAGGGCCGGGGAGGCAGTAAAAAGGGTGGCACACTGGGGTACACCTCTGCAGTTGCCAAAAGTATTATTTGGTTAATTCAGCTCAGTCCAGCCTTCCTGAAGTTGGGCAAACCTGTTTTCTTCCCCATGATGTATCACTTAGAAACACCAACTGCAAGGATTTCTTATGTTCTCACAAAAAAGGGAAGGAAACAGCTGGTAAATGTTTCACAGATGGCAAAGCTCTTGGCATCTCTCTCAAGAGAGGGCCACCCATGCAGATGGCTCATTATTTTAACATTTGGATTTTCATCTTATTAAAACATCTTTTTTTTCTGGTTTTATTTAGCATCATAAATTCTCTTACACTTTAGCAAGCAACTAAGCAATCTGAGGACGTGCAAGCTAGGGAACATCCTTTGGATAAAACATAGATTGGTGACATCATTATTCCCAGCTTTGATCTCAGTGTGATGGGTTTCAATCTGATTAAAAATTCCAATGAAAGGGAAAGCTCAGAGTAGTGAATTTATCAAGCAAAAGTCCATGAAGTCCATATAGTCGCTGAATTATTCAGCAGAACGATAAACCGAGTGAAATTGGGGGAAATAGTTTTATTCAATGCATAAAATCCCTATTACTATGCAATATGCATATATAAAAATAGACAAATGCACACTGGGTGTAGATTCACAAACACACCCTTTCTACATATGTAGAGAGGCTTCTGTACCATGAAGTACAACAGCCAAAATTTAAACCAAGCAATGCCAATTCTTGGCAGAGCAGATAGGAAAGGGCCAAGAGTTCAAAGGATAGTTCTCTGCCCACTCAGACTTCAACAAGACTTAACCTGCATCTTCTGTCCCAATAGCTATTTCTAAGCGCAGAAACACAAGACCGTTGTGTGGCTGGATGGAAAGAAACAATGCACTCTTGCCGCGCTAACTTTGTTTGGAAAGCAGGCCTCGGTACTCTCCTTCCCAAATATTGCTCCCGAGAGCTGGGGAAAGTTGTGGTCACCTCAGCGTCCTTAACTGTTGCACTGGGGTGTGGGAACTGTTGGAGATGCAAATGCAAGTGACAAAGCAATGTAATCCGAACAAACCAATCTATTTAATGTGGTGAGGTGCTGGCCTAAATACAGGATCCGTCACTGCGCTCTCACAAATGGGCCTTATGGAGCGAGTTCTGTGCACGCCACATTGTAAATGTTTATTAGCAACGGTACACAGTGCGCATTACGGATCCACGGAGCTCCAAGCTGCCTCACTTTGGGGGTCAAATCTAAACCCCTGAAATGCTGAGAAAATGTTAATACTTGCCAGCACCAAGAATGCCTCGGTCGAGAATGTCCATAGGTATCATAAATGGGGGCTTTGCTCGTCGACTTGAATCACCTCTGGTACCTCCAGCCTAAAGCATTAGCTTGCATAGTGCATTCTGTGAGCTGCTGCCTTTTCCATCAGATGGAAAGCAGGGCGGGAGGGGCAGCGAGTGCAGTTTCACAAACAAGTACTGGAGAGAGCGACGCTGATCGTGCACGTCCAGAAAGCGAGGAGCCGTGGAGAAACGGGAGAAACATTTTTTTTTTACCATATTTGTCTGTAAGAGGATTGCTTCTGGGGGTGCCATGCTGCTTCATGGTGTATGGCATCTGTGGCACACATTGTATTCACAAGAGCACGCAGTCCTTGAGTAGAGCCTCCAGCTGGTAAATGTCACCCTCATTTTCAGACTCACCCACTTTGATCGCTCTGAGGCTGTGGTTCTTAGGAAGTGGTCCCCAGACCAGCCGCGTCAGCATCACCTGCACCTTACACAGGCCTCCTGAATCACAAAGTCTGCAGGAGGATCCCGGTAGCCTGTGTTGTAACAAGCCCTCCAGGTGATTCTGATGCACACTCAAGTTTGAGAACCGCTGCTCTAAGGCATAATAGTGTGTCACTCCACCAGTGCCCAAGAATCTTTTTGGTGACAGACATCAAGTATGATTCTTGTAAAATCCTGGCAGCAGAATACATTTGTCTATTTAACTGCATGCAAAATGCTTGTCAAGAAGGATTCCGGGAGCTCTTTTTTGCAAAGGAAGTCTTCCTCTCTCCCGCCTGTGCTCCATCCATCTCTTTGGAGACTGCACATGCCTTCAATCCAAGCTCCCAGGTTACAAGCATTTTCAAAACGCCTCCACCACCACCCTTTTCACTCGATATTGGCAAATAAGACAGAGGAACACTGCACCTGGTTTTCTCAGTCTAGCTGGAAAGAATGACAGATTTCATCACATTTGTCACAGGGTCTAAAACTCCACGTGGGAGAAAATAATCCCACTTAGTAAAAACACCTCACTGTACCTTTGAGTCAGAATGGAGGAGCAAAAAAAGTATTGTTCCTGGGAAAATTACAAGGCATTTGGTGTGTGTTTGCAGCAATGTGATGACTGTTCGCCAGTCGCTGGTTTAGGTGGCTGAAAAAGCCTCCACAACACGACACAGGGACTGGAATAGACGTCTGCGAAATGGCATGAGAGTCAAAGGAGAAATGAATTTCCTGTGGTGCAGATGAGCTACTTGAAATCGCTCCCATCTGAGTACACCTCCTTCTCCTCAAGCACACTGAAAACCATTTGAATAATGCACGTTATTCGGTTACAATGTGTGCTCTGAAAGCCATTTAATGAAGGTAGATAGGCTTCCAAGAAGGTGCATTCTTTGACTAAACTAGATTCTCCTGGAACAATCTTTCCCCAACATGGAAGGCAAGATTTACTGAGTGAGTGGAAGGAGGAATGCTATTATAATGTCTTGTTTCACTCAATCAAATTGAATGCGAGTGACCTTGTGTTAAACTTGCTATATTCTAGGTGAACCTTACTCTATGCAATATATATATTGAAAAACTGCAAGTCAATCAAGTTTTAGTAAATCAAACCATCTTTCCATTGACTTGTTATATCGTCAAAGTTGCTTTATCTTTCCGATTGATCCCAATCAGCAGTGGCTACCAGCTCCAAACTTTCTGCTAAATAGTTAATGATCTATAAACTGACACTTCATTTAAGTGGAGGAGGGCTGTTCCTATCTAAATAAAATTTCATAAATATTTAGGAAAGTTATAGGCACTATTTGCACAGGAGATAGATATAGATACATATATATATATATACAGTTTCAATAAAGTGAGATAAATATGTCTAATAAGGTTGGCTCTTCATATGCAATTTATTTGGTTAATTGAGTCAAAATTACTGAAAAGGGTATTTGGCCCAAGGGATATTTTAAATTTCACTCATCCTGGTAGTTTGGATTGACAGGTGGTATAGAGTCAGGGTAACAGTGTGAGCCCTGGAGTCATACCTGGACTCAGTCCCGCTCTGCACTTCTCAGCTGTGGGACTGGTCCTCCCTGACCCTCAGTTTCTTTCTTATTAACATGAGTCAAGTAATCTGTTCCATCCCACAGCACTGCAGCGAAGAGTAATGCGCTACATGTATTGTTAGCACAAAGCTGGGCACACAGTGCAGCCCAAATAGATGGCAGCTGGTGCTATTATTTTTATGGAAAGACAAAGTCACAGGTATCATGCCCATGACAAACAGGGAGAGTGTCTATAAATACTCATTTGGAAAACCATGGGAACAATTTGATACCAGTATGGTATTCAAACAAATGCTAGTGGTTATATCTCCAAAGAGAGTGCTCAGCAGAGAACAGCACTAGCCTAAGTGAAGAAATGTGTGGTTATTGTAACATAGAGAGTGAATCCCATCTTCTAACCCAACTCTTCAGTTTCTGAAATCATCATTAAATGACCATAATGGTGGTGATCATGATAATGGCCACTACCACTTTCATAGCACTTCCTACTGCTGGGAACTGCGGTAAATACATTATATGTATTAATTCATTTTAATGTCACAACCACCCAATGAGTGAGATGCTATCGATATTCCCATTTTGCAGAAAAGGAAACTAAGATACAGAATGTAAATGACCTTCCCAAGATCCCACAGCTACTCAGTGGTAGAGCCAGGATTTGAACCTAAGCATAAGGGATACATCCTCATGAAAGAGTGAGAGGGAGAAGGTGCTGCAGGAGTGATCTGGTCCAACTGTCCAATCTTACAGATGGAGAAATTGAGGCTAGTACGTAGAAGAGTGCTTGTCATTTGGAGCGATGCTTGTCTTAGCTGGAGTTGCCATAACAACATATCCTGTATGGCTTAAACAACAGAAACTTATTTTCTCACAGTTCTGGAGGCTGGAAGTCTGAAATCAGGGTGCCAGTATGGTGGGGTTCCAGTGAAAGCTCTCTTTGTGACTTGCTGCCTTCTCACTGCCCTCAGATGGTGGGGGTGGGTAGGGGGAGGGAGGGAGAGAGAGAGAGAGAGAGAGAGAGAGAGAAGAGACGAGGCGAGGAGAGGGGTAGCGGGTAGGGAGTGGGAGGGAACGGGGAGACCAGCGGGGGGAGGGAGGGCGGGAGAGAGAGAGAGAGAGAGGGAGGGGGGCGAGAGAGAGGAGAGGGAGGGAGGGAGGGAGAGAGACGAGAAGAGAGAGGAGAGAGGGAGAGAGAGGGAGCGGGAGGGATGGGCGGCGGTGAGAGAGAGAGAGAGCGGGAGGGAGAGCGAGAGGGAGGGCGGGAGGGAGGGAGGGAGGGAGAGAGCGAGAGAGAGGGAGGGAGAGAGGGGAGGGGAGGGCGGGAGGGACGAGAGAGCGCGGAGAGAGAGCGGAGAGAGAGGGAGGGGAGAGGGAGGCGGGGGGGAGGGGAGGAGAGAGGAGAGAGAGAGAGAGAGATCTTCTTCTAAGGACACAGTGCTATTGTCTTATTTAACCTTATTTAGATCCTAAAGACCCTCTCTCCAGATACAGTCACATTGGGGATTAGGGCTTCAATATATTAATTTTGAGAGAATATATTTCAATTCATAGCAATGCTCAATAAGTAATAACTGGGTTTCCACAAATGGGAACATGACTTACAAGCCTCTTTACCAGCAGAGCTAGGAAGAGAACCTGGGTCATTCCAATGTTTGTTCTCTGAGCAAACCACACAGCTGAGACTTCCTAAGAAAATCTATTTCCAATAATATTCTGTAGAGTCCTTGTAAATTTATTCATCCTTCTCATTCCTTATCTGACTGTCTGTTGATACCCCTACACCACAGTGCTCATCTCTAAGGAATGAGTGTCTCAAAATATCCCGTAGGTGAGTAATCGCATTTCTTTTCTCCTTTAATCTTTTTTTGCTTCAATTTTTGCTTCTATTTTGCTGGGTGTTCACTCTTCTGCACATGTCCTTACTTTCCTGAGCTAATCCATACAGCTGTGAGTAAGCTTCAGAGCTCAAGAAATACTTCTTGATTAATAGATCTCTATAGAAGGCATTCCGGACAGAGGAAGAAGATAATAGACTCTGAATCAGATGGGAAACTTCAGGTTGCCGGTAACAAAAACAGTATCACAACGGATATGAACAACAGCCGACAAAAGGGGCATGCGACCTCATGTAACTGAAGCTCCAGGGGCCTCAGGATAAGCTTGATCCAGAGCCCAGTTCTTTCTCTCTCTTTCTCAGCTCTGTCTCCTCTGTGTCTCCCCTATTCTCAGGCAAGCTCTCCCTCATGGTGATGTAAGGTATGCCAGGGTCTGGAGCTCCATGCTTGCTTACTCTTATCCAGCAGGGGTGAAAGGTCGACCTCAAGATCAATTATCAAGATTAAAAAAAAAAAACCCAGGTTTGAATTTTGTTGGCCTTAATTGGCCTGATTTGAGTCATAGGTCCCTCTCTGAACAAGTCCATATGGAGAGAAAGATAGAATGCACTGTTGGCTTAAAATTTAAGTCAGGGGTCAACAAAGTTATTCTGTAGAAGGCAAGATAGTACATACTTTAGGCTTTGAGGGCCATACTGTCTCTGTCACAGCTATTCAACATAGCCATTGTAGCCTGAAAGCAGCCAAAGGCGGCACAAAAATGAATGTATGTGCTCAGATTTGGGCTGCAGGCCATAGTCTGACAGTCCTGTCTTCAAGGAATCAGATCCTAACACTGGAACAGACCCCTTGCATTGTTTAAGTCCCCCTTGGCCAGTGGGATAGCTAGTGTAACCCTAATAAATCTTGGGTCCCAGATGGCCTAGTCCCTTCACAGAAGCTTATTCAAAGTTCAGTCTAGCCACCCATTAGGGCTTTTAAAAAAATTCCAGTCTTTTCTGAGGTCTCCCCCCAAAATATTGAAAGGCATTCAAGACATTAGTCAGGACAACGCTTCTCAAAAACCTATTTCTTTACTCTCCAATTCTCTTGTACTTCAGAATTCCCCACATGACACAGCCCCAGGCTCATCATCGCCACTAGCTGTACATCTTTCTCCCTTTTCTTTCTGGGTTCCAGGTCTTTAGTGTGTCGTCAGCACAGTCTCTCTGTCTCTTTCTGTCTCTGTCTCTGTCTCAGTCTTCCCCCATTTCCCCTAGCCTACAGCTTCCTCTGTCTGCCCCTTTCTCAATTCTGTATCACAAAGTATTTTGAACTTGGTTGTCAAAGATTCCTGAGATTGGGTGGTAGGGCAAGGGAGTAGGAAACACGACTCTGATACGTGAATATATCTTGTTCTTGTCAGACTTGCAAATACAGAACCCAGGCTACAGTACAAATGGATTTCAGGACAGTTAGTGGTGATCTCTTGGGAAGGGTGGGGTGACAAAAAAGAATGGGAAGTGGAATTTCATTTGAATCTGAAAAATTGCATTTCTTTTAAAAATTAAAAATGACATCTGAAGGAAATATGAGAAGGTGATAACATTCATTGTATTTGAGAAGTGGGTAATCATTGGTGCTTTATTTTTCATACATTTGAGATAGTTCATATTTAAAGATTCAAATAATTAAATCAAAATGTTGAAGGAAACGGTGTCTGTGAAAGTGCTTTGTTAGCTTAAAATGCACTAGACTCTTCTCAGACCTAAGCAGCACCCAGGTTACCTGGAGACCATGTTAAAACACAGGTTCCTGAGGGCCACCCTAGAATTTCTTTCAGTCCAGCTGGGGTGGGGCATGAGAATCCGCCTTCCTAACAAGTTCCCAAGTCATGCTGATGTTGCTGGTTCCAGGGACCACAATTTGAACATTATTGAAGTAGAGAGTCAACTCCATGAGGGCAAGGATTATGAGTCTCTTGTCATATTCCTAAAATCTAGCTTGATTCCTGACACTTGGAAAACATTCAATACATATTTATGTGTATGAATGATGCCTACGGGCTACATACATGGAAAAGTGGACATTGTCACAACTTCATCTGCTCTTTCTACCCTTTGGTGAGTAGAAAGGATCCTGTCCCTTATCCTCAGGACAAGTGAGTTCGACTGAGAAAAACTGAGGTTCCTGGGAGGTGAGATTAGGGGAAAATCAAGGAAGGGAGGTGGCTATGTTTTTAGGTGAGAGAGAGGGCGAATGAGGGGACAGAGGAGGCAGAGCCAGAGGACCCGTTCTAACCTTCTCTCACCTCGCAGACAGAGCCCTGCAATCTCAGGTGACAACGATGCTGGCTGCAGCCTCCGGAAGCCTTGCTCTTCCCAACCTGCTACCCCCGCCTCTGGGCTGCAGCCTCCACGGCCCTCTTCCAATCCTCATGTGCCAGGGGCCCGGCTCGCATAGCACCTCTCCACTCCCTGTTTTCTTTGCTTTTGCCTTGTTTATTTCCATTTAACCTGTACATCTCAACTCAACGGCACTTCCTCCAGAAAGCCTTTCTTCGCCTCCTGACGGAAGTCAGAGACGCCAACCGTATATTCATGTAGAACGTGCTCCTTTCTTCATAGCCCTTCACAGTTTCCAACTCTGCTTTCCTTTTTTGTAATTAATGCCCACCTCCCCAATTTGGCTGTAAGCGTAATGAGGGTTAGGACCCTCATTTCTGTTGTATCCCCAACTGACAGCCCCATACCTGTATGGCACACTATGATTTTTAAAAAATCATTGCCCAGGTCTCGTGCTCAACATATACTTGTTTTTCTCATTTAATATATTTTTCCAGTTTTACTGAGATGATAATTGACATGTAACACTGTATTAGTTTTAGGGGGACAACATGATGATTGGCTATATGCGCATGTTGCAAAAAGATCACCCCAGGAACTTTAGCTAGCATCCATCACCTCACATGGTTACAATTATTTTTCTTGTCATGAGAACTTCTAAGATCTACTCTCTTAATAAATACTTGTTGAATGAATAAATGAGACGTGAATATGTGCACCTTTCCCCATCCAACCCACGTTATCATTAGATGAGTGAGAGAACGGGGTACTCTCTGTTTCTGTATCCTTCCCTTTTTCTAGCCCAGTTTCAACTCTGGAGTTGCTTTTATCATTCGAAGCACCCACTCCTATTTTAGGATTCTCTGACGCCTTACCTCTTCTGCCTCCAACTTCAGAAGCTGAGAATGAAAGACTGGACAAGAGTCAGCTTCCCACGGCGAGAAGGAGGAGCAAAAAGTACTAATAATACAAGCAGTTCTGAAAGAGGGAGCTGGGCTGAGACCCTGGTGGAAATCTCCAGTACAAAAGGAAGAAGGCAGACCCCAGAGTATTAGTAAGACACAGAGTGAGGCTTTTTTGTTGTTGTTATTAAAATACTGGTTTGCTCGGTTTTCTTTTTGAAAGGGAATCTTTACCCTAGCTTGAGGAAGCATTTCTTTAGTGCCACTTAAGCCACAATGGCTGTTGGTGTAGAGCCAGGGGTTGAGGGATTTGGACTGTCTGATCACAGCCCATCACCTTTAAGCCCAGTTTGTTTGTTTTCTTTTAATCATTGCCCAATTTGTGAATCACTGTCTCTACTTGCTTTAGAAATAAAATACTCATTCTCTGCTTTTCCTTTTCCAGATTGAACTTGTGCTGGCTTTTTATATACCCCTTTAGTTTTTTATCTGCTTAATGAAAAGAATACATGTTCATTTCAAACAACTATAAACATAGTTTATAGAAGTAGGAAAGTGTTTCTGTAATTCACCTTTCAGGGGTAACCAGTTTTTCCTCTATATCCTTCCACAATGTTAATGCAGACACAAATCTCTTAGTAGTAGTAGTATTTTTATAACAAACGTTGTAATGCCAAACACATAATTTTGAAATTAACTTTTTTATCACCACACCCTTAGTTGCCACTTCATGTCAATTCTTACAGGTAACTGTATTCTGGTTAACAAAAATCGCATGTTCTACTCCATGTTACTCTAGACAGTATTAGATACTTTTCCTAGAAATGGCAGTGACATTGTTTTCAAATATTTCACTTTATTCTGAAGTGAAGAATCTTGTTCACCCAAGAAACCTGTCCACTTTCTCTTCCTTCTGTAAAGAAATCTGCCTGCTAAAGACTAGCCAAAGTCACAGCCAAAGGAAATTCTTTACCTAACAATTACCACTGGCTCTTGGATATGGAAACCCCAAAATCATTCATTCCTTCATTCGTTTTTTTCATCAAACATTCAGTTTGCTTATAAAAAATGCCATGTATCGTTCTAAACATTGTGGTGAAACACACAGAAGAGGTCTCTGTTCTTATGGGTAAATGTTTTATTGCGGAAAAAAGAAAGTAACAAATAAAGTAAAAAAAAAAAAAGAAAGGAAATTTTAGCAACAGCAAGATGAATCCATCCATGGGATATTAAGGGGAAGAGTTTTCCAAAAGAACAAATAGCAAGGTAAAGTCTTTGAGGGGAAACATGGTACATTGAAGGAATAGGGCTGTAGCTTCATGAGCTCAAGGGAAAGTGGTACAAGGTGGGACCTGGCAAGGAGCAAGGGCTATTTCACGTGGACCTTGCAGGGAAGTTGGTAATTTATTAAGTGTTATGAGAAGCCATTGAAGGGATTTGATCAGGTGAGTGACAAAATCTACTTTATGTCTCAGAAAGGATCACTCTCTTCCTGGGTTGAAATTACCTGGAGTAGAATGGGAGGCCAGGGAGCAGGTGAGTAATGGTGTCCAGGTAAGAGAGTCTCTATCAAGAGCAAGTGGCTCAACAGATCCAGGCAGGACAGCTCTGAGTCTCAGAAATAAATGTCCAGTGGACTCAAAGGGTCAGTCAACAGATAGACTCAAATCAGCCAGGTGAAAGAGAACCAGAAGATCAAGACAAAGGCAACATCAAACAGCCAAGAGCCAACACTGGATGAGTCTAAAGAGGATGGGACCCTCCAGGCAGCTGAGTCATTAAGGGTCAAAGTACCACAGAGAGCACCTAGTAGGATATTGACTTAACAGAGGTCTCTGACCTTCACAGGCCTTTCATCTCTGGGCAGCAAAAGACCCTTGAGGTCGGCTCCACCCCTTCAACATATCTCTCTGGGCTTAAAGAAACAAGCCAGGGCTTCATAGTGATCTCTGGCCTCTTTGAAACAGGAAATAATATTCATAAATCTGAGCTATCTATGCTTTCTGGTCAGACTGAAGGTCAGTGCTGGGGTTACATCTTCGAAAGTCTTGCTGGGTCAACCCCCCATGCTGTTTACAACGTGGCATCCATGCTTCACTGGCTCAGCTAACTTCGCACTCAAACTATAAACCGAGCACCTGGAAATCTGAATGAATGACTCAAAGAGAGCAGAGTATAAGAATTGCCACTCTCTAAGGGGATGTTTATGATTTAGCATTCCACTTCCGGACATTCAGCCTCCAGAAATAGGAACCAAAATGCACAGGATACTTGTGCAGTGAGGCCCAAGAAATATTTTTGAGTGTTTTCTCCCAGTCTTGTATACAACACAATATAAAATTATATACATCTGTCTATGTATGTCAATGTAGGTGTGTGCATAAGAAAACTCTAGAAGTACACATTTCCGGTCAATGTAACTGGGGAGGAGGAATTCTGTATCTTACTTTATATACGTTTGTATTAGGTCAGTCATGTCAAATTGTCAGTTTTTGTAGGTAGAAAATGACTTAAGATTGGCAATTTCATATAGTTAATTCTAAAATGGTTTGAAGTTTTGGAGAGGCAGGATAGAGAGGCTGCTAAAATAATGGGCTCTGAAACCAGGCCGAATGATTTCCAGGGCTAGCTCTGCTTCTTCCTGTCTGTTTCACCTTGGGCAAATAGCATCACATCTCTGTGCCTCAGTTTTCTCATTTTAAAAATGGGGATAATAACAATTATACTTAGTTCAGAGGGCTGTTATGTGAACTAAATGAGTTACATGTAAAGTACTTATAACTGTGCCAGTACTAGCCTTCAATAAATGGTAGCTATTACTTTTTCAAAGCGCCTATTACCTTTGAAATTAAAGAAAAAAATTAAAGAAAAGGATTTGTTTAGAGTATTCTTGAAAAACTCTTTCCTTCTAGTTAGGAGAGAAAATTCTAGGTGGGTCCTCTTTGATAACGGCCTGTAGCCCAGGACCTTGAGCTTGAACCCTTGGCAGTGCTTGGTGACAGAATGATGGGAGGTGCAAAGTGGCATCATTAGTCTTAGTGAAGCCCTTATACTTAATGAATTCTCTCAGTCTTTTCTCAGGTGGGCTTTTCCTCCTCCTCCATCTCTATTTATTTATTTATTTATTTAGATGGTATATTTCTGCTCTTTTAATTATGTCATCAACGTTTTTTGTAAAGTCATTTACTTTTTTCCCCCTTTTCCTTCTTTGTGCACGGCTCTAAATATAACCACGGAAACAAAACAATGCAGTCCCACAAACAAAGGAGCCTCGGCTGGGTAAGCAGAACCCTTCTACAGGTCTTGAGTCAACTGCTATTTCTTGCCTTCATGTTTTATAAAACAGCCCATGGCTCTCACAATAGCAAGGGAGGGAACCCTGATTAAATGGTATGCATTACTGTAAAAGGGAATTAAAGGCGATGCAAAGGTTTGCACTAAACCTCATTAGGCAAGGATATTCAGGAACAAAGTTGCCTGGGTGGTTTCCAGTCTGAATGCACAGGTTCTGAATCGGCAATGACTCACTTGCTCACGGAAGAATTGTTCTCCTGGCTAATTGCTCAATCAGTCAGCCATTCTCCTTTTTTCCCTTAAAAAGGAATAACAGGACTATATTTTCAGGATTGGGAATGGGATAGGGTAGAAAGGTTAATTAGAGAATAAGTTTGGGAATAAGTGTACAAGTGAAAAATGGAAATGGATAAGGATGTTTGAAGCACGAAAATTTGGGTGTTTTATTTAGAATAACTGAAAACAATAACAATAAAAATATTTACCGAGTGCCTACTATGTGCCGAATACTGTTGGTGGCAAGAATTTACAATGGAAAACAAGACAGCCAGGGCCCTACCCAGGTGGTCTTATGTTCTAGTGGTAGGAGTAGAAAAACAAACAAATAAATGAATAATGATGATAACTTCAACTTCTGGAAATTCTATAGAGGAAACAGAATTTCCTGGGACAGGGAATAGTGCAATAGAGGTTAACCTGAGGTCAGGGAGGATCTCTCCCAGAGGTGACATTTGAGCTGAGACCTGAGCTGTGAGCCAGCATGGGAAGAGCCGGGGTAGGAGTAGTCTAGGCAGAGAGTGACAACCTTGCCAAATCCCCGAGCTGTCAAAATGGCTTGAATTGGAGAAACAGGAAGGAGTCCAGTGGCTAATGTAACTTACTCTGAGCTTACTGATTCTCAGAACCGGAATGGAATTTGTAAGAAAACCATACCCGCCCCCGAAAACTGCTTGCCTCAGATCACCCAAGTCTTGGGTAGCAATGATGCAGGAGAACCCAAACCATCTGAATTGCTGGCAAAGGACCTTGTTTCTGTGTTGTCAAAATGCAGCACGCTGTACACAAATGGTATATACTGACAGCTTGTTTCCAGTTGTGTCTGCATAGCTTTTCCAGTTTGCTAGCTTTGGAGTAACCTGAGGTTCAAGACTTGACCCCAATTCTTATTCCTTTTTGATCCTCAGGGTGTCCGTTATCTTTCTGGAGCCTCATCTAAAGAAACTTACTGGGTTGCCAAGAGCTTTACACAGGTCACCAGGTAGTGTTTAGACCAGTACCTGGCATGGAGAAAACATGCAAAATGTTGACTATCATCACTATTATTATCTTTGTTATTTTGTCAATACCCTCTCTGCCTCTATATTAATAGTCTCCATACAGCAGACTGTTTATTGTACATCATTTTACATTTTATCTACCAATATGGAAGGGGCTATAGCTTAACAACTGGCTTTATGATTTAAACACTTGCTCTTTTATCACAGCACCAGCTATATATCAATTATGGTACTAGGTCTGGGGAAATCAAAACATTTAAAAGTAATAATTGATCATTCGAGTCATGCTTATTGTGAGAGTCAGGGGATTGAGTCCTAGATCTGTGATGTGTTAACTATGTGACTCCAGCAGGTTACTTAATCTCTCAGGGTCTCAGGATTCACATCCGAACAATGGGGATCATAATAGCCGTACAGCACTGCTTTGACGTGCATTAAATGGTGTGGTACCTGCAAGCACTGAACCTGGAATGTAGTCACAGCTCCAGACTGCCAGTCACGTTGGCCTTAGCCTTCAGGAAGCAATAATTTAAGGAGGTAGAAACAACAGATAAACAATTTGAAGGGGTTCATTGTGAGTTCAGCATAGTGCGGGTGCTAATTCCTGCTCCCCCAGAAAAGATCTCACAGATTCTGGGGCTGGTTCTGAAAGTATGGAGAGGCATTTTCTGAAGAGATGCGGGGAGGCACTCCAGCCAGCAAAAACATCACGTGCCAAGGCATGGGAGCGTGAAATGAAAGGGCTTACCGGGGAAATGCTGAGTAACCTGAAGCAGCTGTGTCGTGCGCTGGAGGAAGGGGTAATGGGGAGTGAGAAGGAAGGCAGAAAAGGTCGCAATTCCTTCCTGACAAATGTGTGCTCATTATGTTTGTGACCCCCAAACCGTCCTGCAGAGGCACCCAGGTCACTGTCCAAAAAGACTTTCAATCTTACGCAAACTCTTTTTCTTTCCTTCCCAACAGCTGAGACTGAAACAAAGTTGTTACATCAAAAGCTGAATATAGGGAGGTCTCTGTGGCTATCAGATGTTAAATGACAAAGCACCACATGAGATCTGATTTTCATACCAATCCAGGGAATCCCAGCTTTGGCCAGACTCCCCCCATCCCCGTCAGTAATGTGGTGACATTCAGTGCATTAATCAAGGTTTGAGGAGGGAAATATTATTTCGAGAAAATCTCAAGAAAATACAACTGTGTCTGTAGCCAAAGCAGAAGGCACAATAGTGTTTTTGGGAAGTCAACTGGAGAAGCTTATCCTCAGGTATAGGAAAGAGAGTTCATCAGGGTCACCACAATTACCCAGGCATCTCAGAATAAAATAGGAGCAAAAAAACCTTCCTGAATGGGCAGTGGATGACGACTACCACATCCCGACGGTGACACAGGCAGCCATGTGGCTGACATGACCCAGGATCCACGTACGACGCCCTGCTGGAGTTTAATGACCTAATTTAAGGGCTGACAAACGTATTGTTTTTCCAAGGGGCTAGAAATGGCCCTCCCCTTTTCCTCAACCAAAATAATTATTCTCCCAACTTGAAGCAATAGTAGTGAAAGCACTTTTTGTTTCTCTAATTCTCCAGTCAAACCCCCAGGCTAAGATTTTTTTTGTAAGGCATTGTTCACGCACAGTGGCATAGAATTTCATTTGCTGGGTTTCAAGTATTAAGAGCACAACACAAAATCTAAGCAGTTTTAGACATGTGTCAATCTCAAATAAAAAAGGCTTTGTGCTGGCACAGGATGTCAATGCTTGAATTAAAGAGATGAAGAATTTCCCTAAGCGAGAGCTGTACATGCTGACATAATACATTGTTACGCTTCTGTGTTACGATACAACCAATATGTTTTAATAATTTATTGGTATTTATTTAACACACAACACTGTCATACCAAATCTAAACCAAGAGGTCTAGGCTCCTCACTGATTCATGTACATTGTTCTTATCAGTATCATTACATGCTTCCTTAGAAAAGTCTCTTACGTGTGATAAAATTAGCAAAGAGTGTTTCTGAAACTTCATTAGGATAGCATTCTGATATCACCTTCCGGGGACCCTCAATGGGATATTGCTGGAAGGATTCATCTGGCTTTGTCTTTTACTGTCTTTATTTATCAGCGTTTATCTCCTGATGAAATCACTGCTCTGTGAGTTAATATCATTTGAACACTTAGTCAAAATCTAGCCAGCTAAGAGAGTGCCACAGGCTGACACGGAAACCTGCTGGATACAGAACCTAGGTTCAATTCTTCTGGATTGCCTTAATCATTAATTCAGCTGCTTGAAGATTCATTCATCTTTATTTCATCATTACCTAATGAGTATAATGGAGACCATCAAAATCTAAAGGCTAATCATTTTTTAAAAGTGAGTATTTGATAATTATTAATAATAATGTTAACAATAACCTTAATTTCCAGGTATTCCCTCTTGAGATTTACATCTTAATTATACTTGCCATAAGGACAAATTAACTCCCCCAAAATTAAGCTTTGGTTTACAGTTCTCAAATCACAGGAGCGGGGCACCTTCAAGATGGCAGAGGAGTAAGACGTGGAGATCACCTTCCTCCCCACAAATACATCAGAAATACATCTACATGTGGAACATCTCCTACAGAACACCTACTGAACACCTCAGACTTCCCCAAAGGCAAGAAACTCCCCATGTACTTGGGTAGGGCAAAAGAAAAAAGGAAAAACAGGTACAAAAGAATAGGGATGGGACCTGCACCCCTGGGAGGGAGCTGCGAAGGAGGAAAAGTTTCCACCCACTAGGAAGCCCCTTCACTGGCAGAGACGGATGCTGGTGGGGGGTAAGCTTCGGAGCCATGGAGGACAGTGCAGCAACAGTGGTGCGGAGGGCAAAGTGGAGAGATCCCCAGACAGAGGATTGGTGCTGACCAGCACTCACCAGCCCAAAAGGAGGTGGGGGCTGGGAGCTGAGGCTTGGGCTTCGGAGGTCAGATCCCAGGGAGAGGACTGGGGTTGGCGGTGTGAACACAGCCTGAAGGGGGCTAGTGCGCCACAGCTAGCTAGGAGGGAGTCCGGGGAAAAAGTCTGGAGCTGCCGAAGAGGCAAGAGACGATTGTTTTGGGGTGCACAATGAGCGGGGATTCAGAGCACCGCCTAAATGAGCTCCAGAGACGGGCGTGAGCCGCGGCTATCAGGCGGACCCCAGAGATGGGCATGAAATGCTAAGGCTGCTGCTGCAGCCACCAAGAAGCCTGTGTGCAAGCGCAGGTCACTATACACACCTCCCCTCCCGGGAGACTGTGCAGCCCGCCACTGCCAGGGTCCCACGATCCAGGGACAACTTCCCCGGGAGAACACAAGGCAAGCCTCAGGCTGTTGCAACGTCATGCCGGCCTCTGCCGCATCAGACTCACCCTGCATTCCATACCACTCCCTCTCCCCCGGCCTGAGTGAGCCAGTGCCCCCGAATCAGCTGCTCCTTTAACCCCGTCCTGTCTGAACGAATAACAGACGCCCTCAGGCGACCTACACGCAGAGGCAGGGCCAAATCCAAAGCTGAACCCCAGGAGCTGTGCAAACAAAGAAGAGAAAGGGAAATCTCTCCCAGCAGCCTCAGGACCAGCGGATTAAATCTCCACAATCAACTTGATGTACCCTGAATCTGTGGAATACCTGAATAGACAACGAATCATCCCAAAATTGAGGCGGTGGACTTTGGGAGCAACTGTAGACTTGGGGTTTGCTTTCTGCATCTAATTTGTTTCTGGTTTATTATCATTGGTAGATTTGTTTATTGATTTGGTTGCTCTCTTCCTTTTTAAATTTTATATATATATTTTTTTCTTTTTTCTCTTTTTGTGTGTATGTGTATGCTTCTTTGTGTGATTTTGTCTGTATAGCTTTGCTTTTCCCATTTGTCCTAGGGTTCTGACTGTCCTTTTTTTGTTTTTTTTTTTAGTATAGTTTTTAGCGCTTGTTATCCTTGGTGGATTTGTTTCTTGGTTTGATTGCTCTCTTCCTTCGTTCTCCCTTTCTTTTTTTTTTAATTACTTTTTTGTTTTTAATAATTTTTTTCTATTTTATTATATATTTATTTATTTATTTTTCTTTCTTTTTCTCCCTTTTCTTCTGAGCCGTGTGGCTGACAGGGTCTTGGTGCTCTGGCTGCGTGTCAGGCCTGAGCCTCTGAAGTGGGAGAGCCGAGTTCAGGACATTGGTCCACCAGAGACCTCCCAGCCCCACATAATATCAAATGGCGAAAGCTCTCCCAGAGATCTCCATCTCAACACTGAGACCCCGCTCCACTCAACGACCAGCAAGCTACAGTGCAGGACACCCTACGCCGAACAACTAGCAAGACAGGAGCACAACCCACCCATTAGCAGAGAGGCTGCCTAAAATCATAAGTTCACAAACACCCCAAAACACACCACCAGATGTGGTTCTGCCCAACAGAAAGACAAGATCCAGCCTCATCCACCAGAACACAGGCACCAGTCCCCTCCACCAGGAAGCCTACAAAACCCACTGAACCAACCATACCCACTGGGAGCAGAAACCAAAAACAACGGGAACTACGAACCTGCAGCCTGTGAAATGGAGACCCCAAACACAGTAAGTTAAGCAAAATGAGAAGACAGAAAAATGCACAGCAGGTGAAGGAGCAAGGTAAAAACCCACCGGACCAAGCAAATGAAGAGGAAATAGGCAGTCTACCTGAAACAGAATTCAGAGTAATGATAGTAAAGTTGATCCAAAATCTTGGAAATAGCATGGAGAAAATACAAGAAATGTTTAACTAAGACCTAGAGAACTAAACAGCCAACAAACAATGATGAACAACACAGTAAATGAAATTTAAAATTCTCTAGAAGGAATAAATAGCAGAATAACTGAGGCAGAAGAACGGATAAGTGACCTGGAAGATAAAATAGTGGAAATAACTACCACAGAGCAGAAGAAAGAAAAAAGAATGAAAAGAATTGAGGACAATCTCAGAGACCTCTGAGACAACATTAAATGCGCCAACATTCAAATTATAGGGGTCCCAGAAGAAGAAGAGAAAAAAAAAGGGACTGAGAAAATACTTGAAGAGATTATAGTTGAAAACTTCCCTAGTATGGGTAAGGATATAATCAATCAAGTCCAGGAAGTGCAGAGAATCCCATACAGGATAAATCCAAGGAGAAACATGACAAGACACATATTAATTAAACTATCAAAAATTAAATACAAAGAAAAAATCTTAAAAGCAGCAAGGGAAAAGCAACAATTAACATACAAGGAAATCCCCCTAAGGTTAACAGCTGATCTTTTAGCAGAAACTCTGCAAGCCAGAAGGGAGTGGCAGGGCATATTTAAAGTGATGAAAGGGGAAAACCTACAATCAAGATTACTCGAACCAGCAAGGATCTCATTCAGATTCGATGGAGAAATTAAAACCTTTACAGATAAGCAAAAGCTAAGAGAATTCAGCACCACCAAACCAGCTCTACAACAAATGCTAAAGGAACTTCTCTAGGCAGGAAGCACAAGAGAAGGAAAAGACTTACAATAACAAACCCAAAACAACTAAGAAAATGGTAATAGGAACATACATATCGATAACTACCTTAAATGTAAATGGAATAAATGTTCCAATCAAAAGACACAGACTGGCTGAATGGATACAAAAACAAGACCCTTACATATGCTGTCTACAAGAGACCCACTTCAGACCTAGGGACACATACAGGCTGAAAGTGAGGGGACGGAAAAAGATATTCCATGCAAATGGAAATCAAAAGAAAGCCGGAGTAGCAATTCTCATATCAGACAAAACTGACTTAAAAATAAAGACTATTCCAAGAGGCAAAGAAGGACACTACATAATGATCAAGGTATCAGTCCAAGAAGAAGATATAACAACTGTAAATATTTATGCACCCAACATAGGAGCACCTCAATACATAAGGCATATGCTAACAGCCATAAAAGGAGAAATCGACAGTAACACAATCATATTAGGGGACTTTAACACCCCACTTTCACCAATGGACAGATCAACCAAAACAAAAATAAATAAGGAAACACAAGCTTTAAATGATACATTAAACAAGATGGACTTAATTGATATTTATAGGACATTCCATCCAAAAACAGCAGGTTACACTTTATTCTCAAGTGTTCATGGAACAATCTCCAGGATAGATCACACCTTGGGTCACAAATCAAGCTTTGGAAAGTTTAAGAAATTTGAAATTGTATCAAGTATCTTTTCCGACCACAACGCTATGAGACTAGATATCAATTACAGGAAAAAATCTGTAAAAAATACAAACACATGGAGGCTAAACAATACACTACTAAATAACCAAGAGATCACTGAAGAAATCAAAGAGGAAATCAAAAAATACCTAGAAACAAATGACAATGAAAACACGACAACCCAAAACTTATGGGATGCAGCAAAAGCAGTTCTAAGAGGGAAGTTTATAGCAATACAATCCTACCTCAAGAAACAAAAAACACCTCAAATAAACAACCTAACCTTACACCTAAAGCAATTAGAGAAAGAAGAACAAAAAAACCCCCAAAGTTAGCAGAAGGAAAGAAATCATAAAGATCAGATCAGAAATAAATGAAAAAGAAATGAAGGAAACAACAGCAAAGATCAATAACACTAAAAAGCTGGTTCTTTGAGAAGATAAACAAAATTGATAAACCATTAGCCAGACTCATGAAGAAAAAAAAGGGAGAAGACTCAAATCAATAGAATTAGAAATGAAAAAGGAGAAGTAACAACTGACACTGCAGAAATACAAAGGATCATGAGAGATTACTACAAGAAACTATATGCCAATAAAATGGACAACCTGGAAGAAAAGGACAAATTCTTAGAAAAGCACAACCTTCCAAGACTGAACCAGGAAGAAATAGAAAATATAAACAGACCAATCACAAGTAATGAAATTGAGACTGTGATTAAAAATTTTCCAACAAACAAAAGCCCAGGACCAGATGGCTTCACAGACGAATTCTATCAAACATTTAGAGTAGAGCTAACACCTATCCTTCTCAAACTCTTCCAAAATATAGCAGAGGGAGGAACACTCCCAAACTCCTTCTATGAGGCCACCATCACCCTGATACCCAAACCAGACAAAGATGTCACAAAAAAAGAAAACTACAGGCCAATATCACTGATTAACATAGATGCAAAAATCCTCAACAAAATACTAGCAAATAGAATCCAACAGCACATTAGAAGGATCATACACCACGATCAAGTGGGGTTTATCCCAGAAATGCAAGGATTTTTCAATATTTGCAAATCAATCAATGTGATACACCATATTAACAAATTGCAGGATAAAAACCATATGATAATCTCAATAGATGCAGAAAAAGATTTCGACAAAATTCAACACCCATTTATGATAAAAACCTTCCAGAAAGTAGGCACAGAGGGAACTTACCTCAACATAGTAAAGGCCATAAATGACAAACCTACAGCCAACAACATTCTCAATGGTGAAAAACTGAAATCATTTCCACTAAGAGCAGGAACAAGACAAGGCTGTCCACTCTCACCACTATTATTAAACATAGTTTTGGAAGCAAGAGGGAGGAGATATGGGGATATATGTATATGTATAGCTGATTCACTTTGTTACAGAGCAGAAACTAACACACCATTGTAAAGCAATTATACTCCAATAAAGATGTTAAAAAAAAATCACAAGAGCAAGGAGAAGTTATCTTCATTTAAAAATAATCAGACTTTTTTTCTGAAGAGCCCCAATGGCAGCGATGACGAGAGAGTAAATACAGCTGATGAGATGTAGTGTGACATCAGTAAGTCTCAAAGGGGCTGCACAGCAGAGTGTGCTGCTATGGATGCTGCTTTCACGGAGGTGACAGGCCTGACCTGTCAGGTACTAGTAACACCCAGGACAGACTAGAAACGTCACAAACTACTAACAGTTACTATAGAAGATATAAAAGCATCCATCTAACAGGGGGTGGCTCTTGAAAACTGGCTTAAACATGTTTTGAAATTCCTATTTCTTTAACAAACCCATCCTCCGTCCTTATGGAACACAGAATTCATTTACAAAAAAAAAAATCTAAATGGTAAAGTTTTATTTTATTCAGGACTATTTTGATTCAATGTCGTGGAAACCCAACTCACACTAGCTTTAGCTTTAACAAATGGGGGCGTTATTGCCTCATGTGCCTGAAAAGTTCAAGGAACACAACCTTCAGGCATGGATGAATCCAGGTGCTCAAATGATGACCCTGGGAAACTGTACTTCTGTTTCTCAGCTCTTTGTTCTTCTGAATTGGCTCCATTCCCAGGAAGGGTATTTCTTCCCCATATGGAACTCCCAGAAGCATCACATTTACCTACTATCAACCTTAAATTCAGTGGAAGAGAACCTCTCTGTTATGAGTTGAATTGTCCCCTCAAAATTCGTAGGTTGAAGTTCTAACCCTCAGTACCTCAGAATTTTACTTTATTTGGAAATAGAGTCATTGCAGATGTAAGTAGTTAAGGTAAGGTCATACTGTAGTAGGCGGAGCCCCGAATTCAATATGATTTGTATCTTTATAAAAAGGGATAATTTAGAAACAGATTTGCACATAGGGAGAATGCCACATCAAGACTGAGTTTTGCTTCCAGAAGCCAAAGAACTACCAGAAGCTGGAGAGAGAACTGGAACAGATCCTTCCCTAGCACTTTCCAAGACAGCATGGCCCTGGTGACAACTTGATTTTTGACATCTAGCCTCCAGAATGGTGAGATTATACATTTCTGTTTTTTAAGCCACTCAGTTTGTGGTACTTTCTTACAGAAGCCCTGAGAAACTCATATACTCTCCTTTCCAGTGGTTCCATACAGTGTCCTGAGATTCACTCCAATTGGTTTGATTTGGACCACATCGATTTCTGTGGCCAGGTGGATGGGTGGTTAGGCGGATCTGACTCACATGCCCACTCCCAGAGCTGGGGATGGAATCAGTCCTACCCTATGTACCTGTACCAAGAGTGGGCAAAGGGTAGTTCTCCAAAGAAAGATCAAAGCGGTACCACCAGAGCAAGGGAGGCAGGCAAAAAATAAAAGATGTTTGCTACAGATAAGTTCATCAGAGTAGAGAAAACAATGAGGTTATTTTAGCTCAGCTTCTTTGCTTCAAATACTCAACACCTCCTTTTCTATATGCCTGATAAACACCTACTCATCAGGCACGTGTAGGAGCATCTCTTCTGTAAAACCTTTCCTGAGTCCCACTGATAGAACTGGGAATTGCCTGCCCAGAAACCCCCTCTCATAACGTGGCATGTTGCAATAGTAACAATAGTAATTAACCTTTTTACGGTGCTTAGGATGTGCATGCCACAGTTCTGAGATGTTTAACTCATTTAATCCTGATAATAACCCAATGAGGTAAATACTCTATTATCCCCATTTACAGGTGAGGAAGTTGAGGATCAGAGAGGTTAAGTAACTTTCCTGAAGCTAACGTCCTTAACTAATAGGTGCTAAGTGCCAGAATGAAGATTTGAATCAAATCAATTTAGCTCCAGAGTCCATGTTCTTTACCAGTTCATTATACTGTATCAAATAGTTCATTTTCTTCATTTCTCCTTATATCTGCTTCTTCTATGAGACCAGTGATTCCTAAAATGGAATATTTATCACTGGTGAACTTCGCAATGATATTAGATTTCAAACATTTAATCTTAAAAAACTATTAGTAGTTACATATTAGTTTTCATGGGCATCTCTCTTATGATAAGAGAGACCTATTTTTCTTCCAGAGGTGCTATATACTTTCCTTCTTGAGTTAATTTATTTAAATAAAAGAAGTTGATTAAAAAATATGGTGAGAATATTATAGTACAAAACTTCCAGTTATAAAATAACTACGTCACAGGGATGTGATATACAGCATAAGGAATGTGGTCAATAATATTGTAATAACTTTGTATGGTGACAGATGGTAACTAGACTTATCATGGTGATCATTTTGTAATACTGAATCACTATGTTGTACACTTGAAACTAATATAATGTTATAAGTCGATTATACTTCAATAAAATATTACAGTACACACAGTATGTAAACATGTCAAAATGTTGGAGGTGGTGTAGAAATAATTGAAGTTTGAAGCCCATGTGCTTAGATGGTAAGTTCTTTGAGGAATATCCTTTCTGTGTGCTCCTAGTGGTGGTGCCCAGTACAATGTCCAGCATACAACAGACACTCACTAAACACTTGCTGAATCATTTTGTATTGATTTGGTTACTGGCAACATAAAATACAGGACTGACAGGCCTCAATTGAATTCAATGCAATGAGTTATGTGAAATAGCAGGAATATTGATCCTCTCAGCATTACTGAAATTCAGCCAAGCACAATCATGATGGCCAGACATCTGCCAGCTGTTATTTAGACAAAGTATAATGAAAGATGGGGTCTCAGTTCAATGCGAAGTCCCTGGACAACTTTATTTCTCAGAAGCACTTTATGCCTATGATATATGTGTTTTCCAAGGAGGAGAAATTTTACAGACATGAGTTATTATTTGTAATTTGCTTCTTTAAGTGACTAGTTCCTCATCCCTTCTCAGAATAACTTCAGATGAAAATTTTCAATGAATTTGAGGGAGCTTAAGTACAAAAGCAAAAAATCTTTGCCATGTTAGAAGGTTCAAATTTTAGGCTGACAGGAGTTAAAAAGCAGAGGGATTGTTTTTAAACTTCTCTTACAAATATGTCTCTTTTATAGCCATATCCAAACCAAGGCTGGTAAAGCATAATAGATAAGCATGTGAACTTGGAGAAGTTAATTAACTCCCATGTGCCTCCTTTACTTTTCTGTAAAATGTGGATTATAATGGACTTTTTGAAAGGATAAAATGAGTTAATGTGTGTAAAGCACTTAGTTTACTGTTGGGTAAGCCCTTAGTTATAATAGGTATTGTTATTGCGATCATTAATGCTGTTGATTGAAATGGGTGTTTTCTTAGCTATATTAGGAGATCACAACCACCTATGATGAGATCCTTTTTGATGTCAGGCACTTTAGGAACATCATTTCACTTAATGCTGTTTCAGATTAGTTTCCTCAGGAAGCCAACTCTGCAACTGAGATTAGTGTGGACTTTTATTAGGGGTGCTCTTGATCTTAACATCTGTGGGAGAAGAGGAGGAAGTAGGATTGACTAGACAGAGGATTTGAGCTGGTTGCAGTCACAACCATGACCTCAGATCATCCCACAGAAAGCTCTGAACAGAGATGATCTTTCAGAATTGTCATGCTTTGGTGCAAGAGGGACTATTTTTTGTGCCCTCATCAAACAGTTATTGAATTCAGGTTACTGCCCAAAAGGGGGTGTGACCTAGGGAGAGGTTTCTCTCTCCACCTAAGGCCAATTCCCAGTAAGAGTTCAGAGCCATCAGGTATCGATACTACTTGCCGCTGGTGAAATTGGACCTTCAGTCCTAACTGGGGGTTCCGGGCAGTACAGCAGTGTCCACTACAGTTCACCCCTTGAGCTCAGGCCCACTTCTTTACATAAGTTCTGGAGGAAGCTGCTGTAGGATTCTGGTGGGCCTCTTAGCCTTGGAAAAGTTTATAAGAGGAAGATTAGGGGGATGAACCAGCTGCCATTGTAGCTGCTATTAAGGTCACAAGTGATCCTCGCTGTCTCCTATTTATTCTTAGATTCCCTCACAGCTAGCGCCTCTGCCAGTCTAGGCAGCTTATCTAGTGACAGAATCCAGACTCTCATGTTTGAGGGTGCTAAGCCCATGGTCACCATGACCTTCTCTGCCAGGATAGTGACCCCTCTTCTTGCCTGTCAGACCCTTGACACAAAAACTCAAAGTCCCCGAGTGGAACCCAAGACTTAATGTTCAAGGAACTCTTGCTATGTCCTCTGGAAGGATTGTGTATTAAACACTATATAAGACCTTAGTTAGTATTCCTGGCTAAGAACGTGTGGGTAGGAAGGGCAAAACCATAACTGGACTATCTGTTTATTCCAGTTAAAGTGAAATGTTACTCAGGTTAGAAAGGCTCTAAGATGGGCAAAGGGTTGATTTTTATTGTCCCACATTAAACAGACACTGGTTTCAAATTGCCCTCAGAAAAGGAGTATGACCTTGGCTGAGGTGGCTTCTAGTGGTGAACTGGTAAATGTTTAACAACTAACAATCTGTAAAAAAAAGAAAAAGTCTGATTTTTAGTGTTTGCGGATTTTCATGATGTAGATAAGGGGCTGGAAAACTCCAGCCTGTTGGCCCACCACCTGATTTTGTAAATAACATTTTATTGGAAGACAGCCACATCGTTTTTTTTTTTTTTTTTTAACACATTGGCCATGGGTGCTTTTTTGCAACAATGGCAGAGTCAAGTAACTGCAACAGAGACTACTGCTAAGCCAGACATCTTTACCATCTGGCCCTTTAAGAAAAAAATTGCTCACTCTCTTGTATAAATACTCCCACCAAGTCTGATTTCAAGCTATCAACTGAACTCAGAGTTGGAAAGTGGTGCCCACAATTAGCCCGCATAAGCCATTATGAGTCAGTTATAGCACACAGCATTGGCTGAGGTCAATTCCCACACGGAGCTGAGAACGAAGCTGGCAGCTGGCAGCACTCCCAGCAGAAATCTGGGTGGTACAGCATAGCATCCATTAAAGTCCTCGTAGCTTCCCTATGAGGAAGATGCTCTCATTATGCCCATTTTCCAGATCAGAAAAACTGAGACTAAAAGTGTTAAATTCTCTTTGTCCTAAATCATAAAGCTAGTAAATGGTGAAGCTAAGGTTTAAATGCAGATCTGTTGTGCTCCAATAATATTCTATACTTCCTGTTCAGCTGGTTGGCTTAATTTTACCATCCAATACCATTCATTCATTCATTAAACTACAATTTAGTGAATGCCTGCTATGTGCTAGACAGTATGACATAGCAAAAAGTAGGATACAAGGGAACCCTTCCCTTAGCCAATGACATTGGATTTCTGGTATGTTTACTTATCTGAATAACTAAATCTGTCATTATCTCAAAACTTAGCTCAAGTTCTGGAACACTACAGTTCTTCACTGATATCTCTATTTTCTGATTTAACCCCTATTGTGCTAATGGTCGATATCATATAAAATGGAACTTCCTGGTCTCGTGATTGTTTCATTTAAGGTCTGTTTTTCAGTCAGTTCATGATCCACTGATAATGATGGCATTTAGGGGGCCAATAAATCACACCTACCTCCCACCAAACTCACAATCAATTAGTAAAGTGACACTAGATTCCAAGATGCGAAGATCAAAGTATGATAGAAAGGACTGAAGAATTTAGCCTCAACCTTCAACAACACTTAACCTGTTCAACTGATAATTACTAGGCACCTAGTATGTCACAGGTCTCGTTCTGGATCCTGAGAATACAGGGGCGAAAAAAAGTACAAAATCGCTTCTTTCGTGGAGCTTACATTCTAATATAATCTGGACTCTCAATACCTTCTCAGTCTGTACCCTAGAATCCACCCATAGGATGGTGGGTTCTCATTTGTCTGAAGGAAAGACCACCTCACACCTGTTGAGTACCAGTACTGGCAAAGAGAGATGAGCTTTCAGATCTGACCCTAGAAGACAGGCCTAGCTACTCACCCATGGACGAAAACCACGTGGAAGGAGGATAAAAAAAGAATGCGTCCGTTCTGGGGGCTAGATGGCCTAGGACGGAGAAGGACGGAGTCTAAGTCATGTGTATGAATACCCTTCCCTTATTTTTGATCAATTTAGATGCTGAGATAATTGAAGTCATGGAAGAAGATTCTAAAAGCATTACTCTAATACTGTTTTCTCCAGGGAAGAGAAACTCCCCATGGAGACGAAAAGAGAGGGAATAGGTTTTGTATTCTCTATCAAATGGTAGAAACAATGTCTTGTATGTAAATTAATTGAATTGCCTAGAACTGACTAGGAACATAGTAGGTATTCAAGATAGTCTTACGGATGGCTTAATTCCAATATTCCTATTTATACCTTGGCAAATTTCAAGACTGAGGAATTGTCATTAAAGGTCAGGCAAGCATTCCTCTGTCCTGGGTCAATCATGAGTCTCAGGCTTCTTTTTTGATAATTATAGTGTCAATAATATTGATAAATATTTTGAGGCAAATGTTTTGTACTTGGCCGGGTAATACTCACTGTGTGCCTTGTTAAAATAACATGGTTTCTTTCTGGATGGAAAATACTCTATTTATAAAATGTCCTATTATCATGCTTCATGATGAATGAGCTCTGTTTATTTGTTTCTTTTCTGGCTGTCTTTAGGAGATGATCTAAGGTTAATGGTGGAAATGCTACCAAAATAAATGGTTTCATGTAGTCAAATATTTCATCTGAGCACTCTGTTTCAGGAAACTTGGGAAGAAAACAAATGAATATTTTTGGAGCGTTTGAATTCATTCCTTAACTTTAGTGCTGCTAACGTTTCCGAGATACACTGAAAAATATATTTTTCAAGTTACCCACAAAGTCTACAATGCTTCCACCGACATGTCAATTAGAATATTACACATATTTTCTTCTGGAAAATCCTCAAAAGGATGTAGAAGATGACTTCAGATGCCTGCATAAAATTGGCTATTTTCCACATGAAATGGTTCCATAGAATCATAATCTTTCATGAGAGTGATATTCACCAGACCTGGTTTAAAACATTTCCTTAAATTGACATCTTGTTCTGAAAATAAGCAGATGTAATATTTGCCACTAATCCTTACAAGTTTGGACACTTTTGAAAAAAATATGGTCATGTGGGTAAAATACAGGACTTTTCTTTGGTGTCACAGATTCTGACTTAGGTCAGACTTACTTGAGAATTGCTCTAGGCTTACATGGCAATCCCTCTCACATTTGGTCAAAGTTCTACAATAAATCGCTTCTCCTAAGTGATGTTGCCAGGATGAAGTCATTATCATTTTTTCCCCTGGGGCTTTGGAATTCTTCTAAGAATCTCCTTTAGGTCCAGCTAAGTACAAAGGACTATTTATCAGATATCTCCTTCCTGCAAGGAGAAGGAGATCTCCTTCTTTTTACATACCCAGAAATATTTGCAAATGCCAAAGTCATTCTTAGTCTTGCAGTTGATATTACTCTGGAGATAAACAGAAATTTAAACATCAACAATAAATTTAAAATGACAGCCCAATAAGAGAAGGAGTCTTTATTGTTAGACATTTTTTTAAGATCAATATTTTTAGTAAAAAAACATTAATGGCAAGGCAAGAGAGTGAATTTTCCTTCCACCTCCTTCTGGTGAACTCCAGCATAGAAAGTTATGCATCCGACTCTTGCAAACTTAACTTTATTGTCTTTTTCTAAACTTTGAGTTACAATAGCTTCAAGACAGGGGAACAAAATTGACTTAAGGGGAAAAAAAAGACCCATTATCAACTGAGATTCCACAGGAAAAGTTGTCTATGAAAGGTGTTTACTGGCTCCTTGAAGGGTTTTATTCTATTTTGGTCTCTTAACTTATTATTATCTAATATAAAATAAATTTAATTGCTTTTCAAAATTATAAGAGTAACTTTCATTCTTTTGAGGTCAGAAAATATAGGTAATAGAAAAGAAAAGAGAAAACATTCACAATTCTACCTGCCTGCATATAACCACAATTAATAAAGGGTGTGTGATTCTACAGATTTACATCTATTTACTTAACAAAATATTTATTGATTTTCTGTGGCAGGTGCTTTTCTAGATACTGAGAGTAGAGGCACCTATAAGATGCTGCCTTCATGTAGCTTACATTCTGGTGGAAGACACAAAGACTAAACAAGTAACTGATGAATGAAATAAAGACAGGGGATGCTAAGTGCTACTTAAAAAAAGTGTTTCATGAGATAGAGAATGATGGTAGACGGGTAGGAGGGCGATTTTAATCACAAAAGACTCTCTGAGGAGGGGACATCTGAACATGAACAAGAATGGATGAAGCTTTTAGGAGCTGGGAAAAGTCACCCTGGCAGAGAGCCAGCGCTAAGGCAGTAAGATGCAAATGATGTTGGTAGTTCAAGGAAAAGCCAGGCAGCCAGCGTGGGGGATGGAGAAGAGAATGAGATGAAATTCAGTGACAGACAGCGGCCAGTTAGGAACAGGCTTTGCAGGCCACAGGAAGTGGTTTGGATTTCATCCTCATCTGATCTGCTCTGTGCTTTTTTTTTTTTTAATTTATTTATTTATTTTTGACTGTGTTGGGTCTTCGTTTCTGTGCAAGGGCTTTCTCCAGTTGCGGCGAGCGGGGGCCACCCTTCATCGCGGTGCGCGGGCCTCTCACTATCGCGGCCTCTCTTGTTGCGGAGCACAGGCTCCAGACGCGCAGGCTCAGTAGTTGTGGCTCACGGGCCTAGTTGCTCCGCGGCACGTGGGATCTTCCCGGACCGGGGCTCGAACCCGTGTCCCCTGCATTGGCAGGCAGATTCTCAACCACTGCGCCACCAGGGAAGCCCTGCTCTGTGCTTTTACAAGCTCAGTTTGGTTGTCACGTGAAGATTTTAGCGGAGCAGTAAAGGAAGCAGAAGTACTAGTTAGGGAATGCTTTGATTAGTCTGTGTGAGAAGTAAAATGGCTTGAGTTAGGGTGGAAGCTATGGCCACCATGAGAAATGGTCATGGGGGGATTATTGCAGAGCTCTGGCTGACAGGACTGGAGGATACTCTGGATGTAGGAGGTGAGGTGAAGCTATTATGACACCACCTCTCACACTGAGGAGAGGGTGGTCAAGCCAGCAGTAGGATCTGCCCAACCTTCTTCATGGCCATACGGTGTTCGATAAACCATCATCCTGTAGTTTATTTCTCCCATTTCCAAACGAGGAAACTTTAGATTTTTTTTTTGTTTTGATTTAGAAATACTGAAATGACTGTTTTTGTCCATATAACTGTACACTCATCAGCTTACTTCCAAAAGCCATTGCTAAAAGTTGAATTGTTGGATCAAAGAGTTATTCACCCTTAAGATTTGGTGCACTATTTGGCCCTCTGTTCTTTATTTTAAGGCAATCATGTGATGTTAAGACTCAGTTTCATAATTTTTAGCAGCAGATGCAATTTGGGCTTGTTTATTCTCTTAAGCAATGGCTTTTCTGGATAAAATGATAAATTTGTAGACAGCACGTAAGGAGAAGGAAATTTTCTGAATGATTTTGAAGAGAAGATGATCTTTGGATTAGAGGATTTTATTTCCTTGGGTACATGGCCAGGATTTCCACTACCAGCTGACTTTTGTCATTCTTGGCTGCCGTATTGCTGCTCATAGCGTGTCCTAGAGCAAGGCCAGTTTGTGCCGTCTTCCTTCAGAGGGTATGCACATGTCCAGACCAGCAACAGGTCAATCTTTAAAAGGCAGGTGGGATGTTTTTGAAAAAATGGGAGAAAAAGATACTAAAAAACAAAAAACCCCACCTTTTAAGTGGTTCCCCAGAATAAATGGCACAGCTAAAGAAAAAGAGAGAGAAGCAGGCAAAATGCATACATTCAGCTCTGAGCACTGCCACTTACCATGTCTGCGTTCTTGTCAAGGTTATTTCACTACTCTGAACCTCACTTTTATCATCTGTAGAGTGAGATGTTAACTCTTAGCCTGTGTGGTTAACACACATAAGGGTGCTTGTCAAATGTGTTCAACGTAAGGGTCATCTAATTTTGGTAGCAGCTGTTTACCAAATACTACATGCTAATTTGTGCACCACTGTCTGATATCTATTATCTCATTTATTCCTCATAATAACACCAAGGTGGATAATATTTCTATTTCACATTTCAGATGAGGAGAGTGAATTTTGAGACATCTTGTGACGTACTGAAAGTCACAGAGCTAACCAGTGGTAAATCTGGAGTGCCAATGCAGGGTATGTGATTGCAAAGGACCAACCCATCCCAAGCACATTCTTGGTGCTCGATTTTAATTTTACCCTTGATGGAATCTGGTAGAGGGTATAGTGGCTAGTGCCACTGAGGAACAGAGTCCTTAATTTATTTAATTTCAAATATTTTAAATTTGAATAGTCACATGTGGCTAGTGGCTACCTTATTGGATAGCATGGTTCTAAAGAATAAATCTTAGATTTGTTTTGCTGTTTGTATGAAAAAGCCGAACCATGCATGGCTGGCTGAGGTTTTCTTCCTATTTAAAAAAAAAGGATAGGTTATTAGCATTACAGACAAGTTTAGAGGATATTAAGTCTTGGCTTGCTCATGGGGGAGGGGGGCTCAGAGATACTGCAATCTGGTCTGAGTATAATAAACCCCTTTGTTACATTTAAATACCATCATACTATCTTATATACAGCAAAGCACTTGGATGTTTTATAGTAACAATGCAGCAGCACGAAAACCCCAGACAACTCTAAAAAAGGCGCTAATTATTATTATTAGTGTTTTGCTCTAACAATAAATGTCAAATGGAACCCTGAAAACAAATAACTACCTGTCATCCAGTGAATGAAAGGCAATTTTAGTAAAGTGAATTAAAACCCCAAACATCGCCAAGCCCAGCCAGCAAGCAATGCCAAGGCAACTTAGCGGACACCTTGGCGAATGCCTTTCCTAGGGCAGCAGGGATAGGATGTCCTTGGGGTAAATCACTGAAGCTGTGCCAGCTCATCAGCACCCAGGGCACCTGGAAAGGGGAGGTAAGACAGAGCTAAACTGAGGGGGCAAGTACATCTTTGGGAGCAGGTCCTCCATCATAGCAAATGGAAATTGGAGACTGTTAATGATGGAGAATCTTTATTTATTGGCTGGGCTGCAGCCACTTGAGTGTTTTCAGTGAAAAATTACAGTTGGACAGCAGAGTGTGGATATGTTTTCATGACATATTTCCCTTAGATTTTTTCAAAGTGCATTCTGGGTGTCTCCCAAAGACTATTTTTAAAAATAAATCGCACATTTTATTTTTTCAAACTTCATTTATCTTTGATATCTGATTGACATATTCAGGACAGTCTAATCCTTTCTGCTGAAGTGAGCTATGACAGTAGCTGCTACAGCAATCAACATCACAGCGGCCTCCCCGGGAAGAGGGGCTGTGTCTTACCACATGTCAGGAAGGAGGGTCTGGCCAGTTCCTGATAGATGCTTATGCAGGTGGTGGGATCCATCTCTTGGGTCACCAGATAGATGACACTTAGAAGCTTGAATCAGCTCTCTAACTATTGCAGAATCATCATAGAAACCAAAAGACTCACGAAATAGGCGAGAGGCTGGGGATTGCCTCTCTATTTTTTTTTTACTTTGTTAAAAGGGCACATGAAGTTGAAGATTTTTTAACCTTGTTACCTTGAGCAGCTTAGTTTATTCTATCTGGTCCAAGACTGACTTTTCTCTCTCTCCTTCTCTTTCTCCTTCCCTTTCTTTCTCTCCTGACCGTTTTTTTTTTTTTCTTCTATGTTTGAATTGATAATATAGTCACACAGTTGTTCTAAACTCAAAATTATTCAAAGTTATTCAGAGTAAAAAGCCTTGCTCCCATCTTGCCCTTGGCTGTCCTGCAACCCTTCTCACAAGTCTCTTAATCAAATCTATTTTGCCTACAAACAAACGCATATACATCTAAGCACATGCATGTACACACACACTCACTCTTTTTCCTTCTTTTCTGCATAAATGGTAAATTATTACACACATTGTTTTCCACCTTGCTTTTTTCTCTAACCTAAAGTGTTTTATCTTGAAGATCATTCCGTATCAGTTAACAAAGAACTTTTTTTTTTAATGCAATGCACTCCAATATATGACTACAGCATAAATTATTCATTAAGTTCTCTGACTCTAGAGGCATTTAGGGAATTTCCAAATTTTTGCTCTTACCAACAACCCTGCAGTAAATAACCTTGAATGCATGTCATTCCACACATGTGAGAGGGTGTCTGTAGAATAAATACCTAGAAGGGGACTAGCCGGGGCAAAGGCTAAGTGCATTTGTAATTTTGATACATGTTGCCAAATTGTGCTACACAGAGCTTGCAGAATTTACATTGCCATCATTCACAAATGAAAAGACTTGTTTCCTATACTTTTACTCACCAAGCATATTATCAAACGTTTTGATTTTTGAAAACTGGAAAAAGGAAAATGGTCTCCCAGTGAAATTTTAATTCACAGTCCTCTTGAGTCAGGTGTTAAGTATTTTGTAATATATTTATTTATAAAATATATTTACCCTTTGTAAACTGTCTATGCATAGTCTGTGCCTCTTTTCCCATTGTCTTTTCTAATTGGGAAAATTAGCTCATGGTCTGTTTAAGGAGTAACTCATATTTTGTTCAATGGTAAAAGATGTGGGTTATTATTATGGGTAAAGGGAAAGCATTCTTCGACGTTCATTCATTCATTGATAGAACACATCAGCTGAATGCCTACTACCTGCCAACTACTGTGTCAGGTGCTTGGCTGCTAGTTCAAAGCGGGGAGACAAGCAAAAAAGCAAGGATAACCATTTGGGGTGAGCAAAGTGATGAGAAACGTGTGGGGCACGGGGGCACCAGGGAAGGAGGGGGGGGTATCATGGAAGGCTTCCTGAGGGATGTAGTTTACAAACTGAAACCTGAAGGACAAGAGGTGGGCGGGCAAGAAATAAGGGTAGGAATGGAAAAAATGAGGGGTGTTCTCAGCCAAGAAATGACTTGTGTGAAAGAGAGAGAAAAAATGTCTATATGTCAAAGGAAGCGACAAGAATTCAGTATGACGGATGCAGAGATGAGGGTTGAGAGTAGTGCTAGCCTTAGTGAGGAGGGACAAAACGGTGAGTATTTTGAGGGTCAGGACTAATACTTACTCACATGGATGTTGTCCCAGTACTTGGGACGTTCATGAACAAGATAGACAAGTCCTTTCCTTCATGGAGCTTGGATTTTAATGAGGGGGAAGGGGAGGGGATGGAGAGGCAGAGATAATAAACAAATAAACAATGGAATAATCCTCATTTTTAGTGCTATAAAAGAAATACGTGAGGCTGTTTTGGAAAATAAGAGCAGGGTGTTACCCAGAAAGGGTGTTCACGGGTGGCATCTCGAGGGGGTGACATTCAAGCTTGGACAGACTGAATGAGAAGAAACAAGGATGCAAAGAGCAGAGCTGAAAAGCTAGCTCCCATCTCTATACCCCTCACCGTGCCCAGTTTAGGTCTGATGCTCAGTGCCCACCTAAGGGATGTTCATTTTAATGCTTGTTCTCTAAATAAGGAGGAACGCGCTTAATCTGTGTTCAGAGGGAGCTTATTCAGACACAGCAGCTCTGTCTCAAGTTTGTGAAACTATTTTAAGAGATTTGTGTATATTCCCGGAGAAACCACCTCCTCTTTTGACCATGTCCACAAAATGCCCAGGCCGGGGCTTGTAGGCAGAGCCACAAATGAGGAAGAACATCATAAATGAAAAAACAAAACAACCAGCTGTCCCACTCAGCACAGTACTGCCAGCTGAATCCTGTAGGCACCGGACTGGGGCTAGATCACAGCTTTCTAGACTAGCGGGTCTTTCAACCCTAACTCTGGAGGACACTTGGCATCTTCAATGAGGCCAGCTACCTTCCATCATGCACCTATCAGGGGTTTCCTCATTCTTTTGAGCCTGAAAGTAGGTTTTTCATACATGCCTTATATATGAATAAATAAGCAATGAGGGCTTCCTTGGTGGCGCAGTGGTTGAGAATCTGCCTGCTAATGCAGGGGACACGGGTTCGAGCCCTGGTCTGGGAAGATCCCACATGCCGCGGAACAACTGGGCCCGTGAGCCACAGCTACTGAGCCTGCGCGTCTGGAGCCTGTGCTCTGCAACAAGAGAGGCCGCGATAGTGAGAGGCCCGCGCACCGCGATGAAGAGTGGCCCCCGTTTGCCACAACTAGAGAAAGCCCTCGCACAGAAACGAAGACCCAACCCAGCCAAAAATAAATAATAAACTAATTAATTAATTAAAAAAAAATAAGCAATGAGGTTCTCGAAACACAGAAGATAAAAAAAAAATAATGGGATACAGTGAGGATACTACAAATCTTACTTTGTTGTGCTGGCACCACTTGTGTCTAGAACCAAAAATTACTCAAAGATGAAAAAGAATATCAGAAGAAACTAAAACTCCAGGACTGGAGACACTGGAACAAATGGTAGGTTACATTTCCAGAAAAGAAAAGCAAATAACAGTAATAACAACGTTTTACGACGTACTAGGCATTTATGCTAATCACTTTCACATCTTATTTTATTTGATCCTAATGTCAACACTGGCTGTGGATGGGTGTACTATTTCCATTCTGCAGATGAGGAGCTTGTAGTGTGCAGAGTTTTAACAGCCAGGATAAGGCTCCACAGTTGGTAAGTGACTGAACTAGAATCTGAACGCAAGAAGCCTGATGACAGCCCCACTCTTAATTACTGCTACGATGCCCTCCTAGGGGAGCGTGCAGCTTCCACTGAGCATTAGAAACATTATTTCCACTAGTCAACAGGTCCACAAACTTCCACTGTAGCGATGCCAGATAGTAAATATTTTCCGCTTTGTGGGCCATACAGTTTTTGCCCCAACTACTGAAGGGAGAAAGGTTTGCTAAGGGGAAGAATGGGAGGAAGAGAAAGGAAGGAGAGAGAAAGAAAGAAAAAACTGTGCAAATTGCAGTAACTTTTAGCTTGGTTTTTAGATAACTCTTGGCACAGCTTACCAAGATAATTTAACGATATGCATAAAATTATTTAATAATGCACCTCACTTTTCTTAAAATATTCACTTTGAGAAGCGCGCCCAAGCAAACAAATATATAAAGCTATAAGTGCAAGGATGTTCTTGTATTATTACTCACAGTAAGAACAAGTTCACAACCCTAAACATCCAGCGAATAGTGGATTGATTAAATACTACTACAATGGAAATCAGGCATCCATTGGAAATGATTATGTAAATCTATTTATTGACACATAAAGATACTGATGATATATATAAAAGAAAAATTGTAGGTCACAAAATATTAGGTTTCGTGTTAGTCTACTTTTGCAATACACATAGTTATGTGTGTGTATATATATATATACACACATATATATATATATGCAAGGGAATGCCAGAAGGCTACATAACAAAACATTTATATTGGTTTTGCTCCTGGATGATAAGATTATGGAGTTTTACACATTTTTCTATATTTATTAAAATTTATATTATTAGAAGAGGTTCCTTTTATCAGCACAGAAATAGGTTCTAAAAATAGAATAAACAAAGATAATTTGGGAGGAATCTCAGCTTTACGCCATGTGTAAAAAATTTCATCTAAAAATATCTTGAAAATACAACTCCCTTCAGATTCTTAGAGTGTCTGGTTGCTTTCTTCCATCTTTTTCTGAGCTACACATATTGAATCTGTGTTTTCTTCTCTTTGGATGGTTAAATTCATAACCTCCCCACCCTCCTGCTACCGTAACCTGCCATCTGTCTTCTTTCTGATCTGCTGGGGGCTCACAAAAACATTAGTTCTCTCAAAAGCATGGCACTTGGGAACAATGTGGGGGGAGACATGGAATTTTTATTGCTTTTCTTCTGTTTTCCTTTCTCCAGGTCCTCCTTTTTCTCTGCCTTTGCACCAGCGGGGACCTTGCTCCCATACTCTGTCAGCCACCAGAGCCATGCTTTCAGTGTGACAGTGACAGCAGCCATCCTGGTTGTGATTTATCTTCACAAGTTGCCAACTCACTCTTGGTAGCATGTCTGTGCTTGGTGAATAATAAGAAAGACCTACCATCCATCTAAGGGCAAAACGAGGTGAGCAGTTACATTTACATTTCGCTATTCCCCCACCGCTCAGCTTACTTCTTATTTTCTGATAGAAAAGGACCCATTTAAGGGCCTTTGTGGTAAATACCCAAATAATTGTGTCACAAAGACAGAGGATCATTTTTCACCAGAGTCAATGATAGTGGTGGATCAGCTGCTATCCTGAAGTTGCAAACTCTGCTTAAACCCTGGTCTCTTACTAGCAATTTCTCTGGACCTTCAGAAGGGACTCATTTCAATGCCTGCCTATTAACTATGGAAGGGCAGGTTATTGCACCACTAATGCCGCCTGTAAATTGCAAGGAAACACATCCTCCACATAAAGCAACGTTTGGGATCTGGATATGTCTCCCTTACATACAATGAAGGAAGGATGAAACACATAAATATAATCTCCACCGGATGTGACAGCAGTGAGATGTGGGGAAAAGAAGCTTTGGGGACGAACAGACCTGAGTTTGAATCTTTGTTCAGCCCCTTACCATCTAGCTGTTTGACTTTGAGCAAATTATGTATTTGCTCTGTACCTGCTCCCTCATTTATGAAATGGATTATTCACACCTATTTGTAGTATTGTTATGACGGCGTGGTAGATTGTATTTTCCAAGATGGCAGTGAAAATATTCCCTGTCCTATGATTTCTAGAACATATCCACTGCCTCATCCAGAAGTAGGGTCTAATTTTCCTTCCCATGAATCTGGACAGGACTATGGCTCATGGTAACCAAAAGAATATGGTGGGAGTGCTTCTGTATGACTTTTGAGTGTAGGGCATAAAAGTTTCTGCTTGAAAGATGAGGCATTCACACTTGGAACCTGAGTAAGAAGTCCAAGTACCCTGAGGCTGCCATACTGAGAAGAAGCCCAAGCAGCTCTGCGGAGAAGCCACATGTGGGTGTGACTGTCCACAAAGCCAGCTGAGGTCCCAGCCAACAACCAGCATTAACTATCAGCCACGTGAGAGAAGACACTCTGGATAGTTTCAGCTCCCAACCATCATCACCCCTAGTGTTCCAGTCTCCCCAGCCAAAGGCCCAGACATTGGAGCAGAGGCCAGCCATCCCTTGTACCTTGCCCACACAATCTGAGAGCGTGTGAAAATGGTTGCTTTGTGCCAACTAAATTTTGGGGTGCTTTGTTATGCAGCAATAGTAACAGGCAAAGGATGCTAGGAAAATAAAATCCTATAAAGCAGGTGGCACATAGAACCCTTAATAAACAGCAGTTCTAATTATTTACATTACTTTATTCTCTGAACTAAATTTCAGGTATAACAGGAGGTAGTAAAATATCAATACAGGGACATTCACCTATAGGAGGTGGAAGGGAATGAATCTATTCAGCTTTCATTCATTCATCCACGCATGTGAGCGATATTTATTGGACACCAATTGGACATCTGGATGTTTATTGGATAGCAATGTACCAGGCACGATGCTGGTTGCTGGGGATATGCCAGCAACAATATAGACATGGATCCTGCCCACAGGAAGAGTCCAGTGCAGCAAAAAGATAAACAAGTAAACAAATTAGTAAGAAAATGGCAATGCTGGAAGAAACAAAATAGTGGGGGAAATGACATTTGAGATGAGAATTCTACCGATGGCTTGAGAATTCCTGGTATGCATAACAATTTCCTGGAAGCTTAATAAAATTGCTGATTTCTGTGCCCCATATTTGCAAATTCTGTTTCTCTGGGTCTAATGCAGTGCTCTTTGGGTTGCATTTTGTTAAGAATTGCACAGGACTAGAAGCTCTTTGAGGCCAAGGACCTTCCTGCTTGGTTACGGCTTTGCTCTGCAGTCCAGTGCAGGTTTTGTGCTCTAGTGGCTATTTGTTTCAAAAGTTTCAAATTTACGTAATACTTTCTGAGACTCTTCAGAAATTCCATATAAAGAAATATAAGGATACTGTATCACATATAAACTCTATGTGCCTATAACATATATTTGGTATGTAAAATATTTAATTTAGAGAACCACGTAGGTAATATGAACTCAAATTTTTATAGCACTTTTTCTGTGTCTGATAAAATATTAATTTGTCATTGAACAATAATAAATGCATAAAATTTCACTCAAAGTATGATGTTACAAATATAATTGAAGTCCCTTTTGGCATCTCCCCTCCATGACGCCCCTCCCCTAGTGTGGTGACCTCTGTTTCAATTTGCTGTTTTCTCTTCTGAACTGTTTTCTATGGGTTTTCATGCACGTGAATGTACCTATGGAGTACATAAAATATTGTTTTGTGTTCCACCTATTGGTTGTTAAAAAAGCCCTTGTGTGGCGAATGAGGTTTCTGCAACTTGCTTTTTTTTTTCAAAAATATGAGGTTCGTTTATATAGGCACACAGAGATCCTTTTTATTTTTTTAACCACTACATTGCATTTTGCTCTTTCACATTTTATTTAGCCATCCCCTTGCTAATGGACATGTAGGTTGCTTTCAGTTATTGCATTTCCTCCAAAGAATGTGATGTACATCCTTGCACATGTCCCCTCGTGCCCACATGTGAAAGTTTCTCTGAGACACAAGCAGAGAAGCAAAAGGCTTAGTCAAGATCATAGGTATTTTTATTTTAAAGAGACACTGCCATTCTATCCAGTGATATAAAGAATATTCATTTCTCTATACTTTGCCATCAATTAAGTTTTAATAAAAATATTGAGTGAAAAATGAATGATCAGCAGTCCAGAAAATCTGAAACTGTATGAGTGTATGCGTGTGACTCCTGGTATTTAAAGGTAGATGACCCTTGTCCTGAACAGGCTTATCCCTTTTCTCTAATAACCTAGGGGTCAGGGATGGACTAATAGAAGATTTGCCTCATGAATAGAAGTATTTCAGAGAACCTGATGAACATTCCAAAAAGTAAAAAAATATTGCTTATTAGGCTGCCGCAATGTATTGCTAAGAGCAGGGAGGGGGCTGGGGGAGAGGCATGATGCAGAAAAACATGACACAGAAACAGAATTCTTTCCTAATAAAAAAAATCTCTCAAAGTTTTCTGTGAGGCCCTGTCAGCAGCTCTTCAAGCAGCACGGCTTATTTTAAATTTTATTTAAATCAACAAATTGTACGTACTTGAACACGGAAACAGAATACAGGGAAAACACAAGCTGCCCTAACAGAGTGACGTCTAATAAACATTATGCTACTCAGAGATATTTGCTGTTTAATCACCCCATGAAAGGACGCATTCAGCCAAAAGATGTCAGATAGCATCTTGCTAAAGGCAATGGTGCCAGCTTTCCTAGCTTCGGAGTTCATGCAGCTAATTTTTTTTTTTCTCTCTTCCCCATTTGCTTTTTTTTTTTTTTCCTTCCCTGAATAGCAAGCTCTGAGATGCTCTATCTCTTGGCCATTCAGAGGACAAAGCATTTGTGCTTTGAGTATTGATAACAATATCCATTTATTGAATAGTTTCTTTGTCAGGACCGACTATATACTTTGTGGGGCCCAGAGCAAATGAAAATGTGGAGTCCCCTGTTAAAAAATTAAGACTATTTCAGGACAGCACTAACAGAGCGTTAAACCAGGTATGAGGTCTTTCTGAGTGCAGGCCCTGTACGGCTGCTCAGGTGGCACATCGGTGAAGCCAGCCCTGATTTGTGGTCACCTGGGGAAGGCCTCATTTTCTTAGCAGCAGAGTCCTTCCTCCTTCCCTGCTCCAAGAAAAGGAACAGTGTCCAGGTTGATGAGACTCCATGAGATTTACAATGGTCGGCCCCTGAACGCTTTCTAAGGATAGACCAGCTAATGCCTGACTCTTGTTTTACTGGCTGGAGTATGCAAGCTGGGAGCTAAATTACTAGGGGAAATAGAAAATATTTGAGAGGCAAAGTTGGGAATTACAGGCAAGAAGAAAATATAGACAGAACTAGAAGATATTGGTGCTCAGAGTAAAACTTTAAGAGCAGATGCATGTTTGAAAGGCAATTTTAAAAAATGAAGTCGTGCCACAATGGTCCATGAGGTTAAGTCCTCTTCCCTCAAAAGCTTCAGTAAAATCTCTGGTAGTCACTAAAGCAATGAGGAAAATGTGGTAAGATACTGCATGTGGTCTCAAAGTGGGTGAAAGGAGAGAGCTAAGCCTACCCATCAGATAATCGTTGTATTTGGGTTACACATGTTATTTCTTTTAATTCTCCCAACAAAGCTATAAAAACTTCATCATAGAAGGTCAGGTGCCCATTTTCTATTAAGTGGTTGGCTTTTCAAAAAATACTGATTTATAGAAGTTCTTTACTTGTTAAGGCAACCAGTTCTTTGTTACATGTGTTACAAATATTTTCCCCATTTGTCTTTTAGTTTTGTTTTTGGTGTATTTTTCCCCACGTGAGTTCTTTTCTTTTCTTATATTTGCATTAGTTTGCATAACGTTTCCACAAGTTGCATGACTTAAAACAACAAGATTTATTCTCTTATATAGTTCTGGAGCAGCGGTCCCCAACCTCTTTGGCAGCAGAGACCGGTTCTGTGGAAGACAATCTTTCCACGGACTGGGCTGGAGGGGTGGGGGGAATGGTCCAGGCGGTAATGCAAGCGATGGGGAGCGATGGGGAGCGATGGGGAGCGATGGGGAGCGACGGGAGCGATGGGGAGCGATGGGGAGCGATGGGGAGCAACGGGAGCGATGGGGAGCGATGGGGAGTGACGGGAGCGATGGGGAGCGATGGGGAGCGATGGGGAGCGATGGGGAGCGACGGGAGCGATGGGGAGCGACGGGAGCGATGGGGAGCGATGGGAGCGATGGGGAGCGACGGGGAGCGACGGGAGCGACAGATGAAGCTTCACTGGCTCGCTGGGCGCTCCCCTCCTGCTGCGCAGCCTGTGGGTTGGGGACCCCTCTTCTGGAGGATATAAGTTCAAAATCAAGGTGTTAGCAGGACCATGCTCCCTCCAAAGGCACTAAGGGAAATCCTTCCCTGATTCTTTCAGCTTATGATGCTTACTAGCAGTCCTTGGTGCTCTTTGGCTTATGGCAGCATATCTCCAATCGTGGCCTTTGTCTTCACATGACCTTCTTCTCTGAGTGTCTGTGTGTCCAAATTTCTCTCCTCTTATAGGACACTAGGCATTCAGTTAGGGCCCATTCAAATCCAGTATAACCTCATCTTAACCTGTTTACATCTGCCAAGACCCTCTTTCCAGATAAGGTCACATTCATAGACACTAGGTGTTAGGATTTGAGCAAATCTTTTTGGGGGACACAATTTGACCCACCACAATATTTACATAAATGAATTCATTAATCTTTTTTTGTATAATCTTTCTTGAATTCCATTTCATTCTTTTAGAAGAAACTTTTTATTCTGTGACTATGGAAAAAACTCTTCCATCTTTTCTAAGAAGTGAAGGTTCATTTTAATAGGTTATGTTTAAATCCTTGAACATCTGGCATAATAAGTGTTAGCGTAGTGTGTGAGGTAGGATTCCATTTTTTTTTCAGATAGCCATTCAGATGCTTTCACATTATGCATTGAATAATCAATCTTTTCCACACATTTTAAAATATCACTCTTGTCATACAATAAATTCCCACATTTATTTGATTTATTTGTATTTCTCACTCTGTTCTGTCCCCTCGATCTGTTTATTCTGCACCAGAACCATGGTGCTTTAATCACTGTAGTATTAGAATATGTTGCAGAATTTTCTTGATTCTTATTATATACTTTAATTGAACTTTTAAATTTATTTTTTCAATTTATTTATTTTTTTATACAGCAGGTTCTTATTAGTTATCTATTTTATACATATTAGTGTATATATGTCAATCCCAATCTCCCAATTCATCTCACCACCACCACCGTCCCCGTCACTTTCCCCCCTTTGGTGTCCATACGTTTGTTCTCTACATCTGTGTCTCTATTTCTGCCCTGCAAACCGGTTCATCTGTACCATTTTTCTAGGTTCCACATATATGCGTTAACATACGATATTTGTTTTTCTCTTTCTGACTTACTTCACTCTGTATGACAGTCTCTAGAATCGAACTTTCGAATTAGATCTTCTAGTTCAAAAAATGTGCATTTCTACCTAAATCATTCAAAATATATAGATTTATTTGTGGCAAATGAAAACCATGCCAATGTAAGTTTTTAAAAGTCTTCTCCTAAGTCCCTTAGCAGCAATTTAAAGTCATCTTCTTTAAAGCCTCTCCCATTGCCTTTTTAAGTTTAATGCTAGAAGGAATTATCTATCAAGAAAGGATATTGACTTTTATCAGAAGCCTTTCAGAATCTATGATGACACTGTCATTTTTCTTTTGATCTATTAATACAGGTTTTCCTGATACTGAATTGTTCCTGAATGTTAAGAAGTCATCAGGGTTTGAATTCTTATTTCTACACATAGTAACTTTGTGTCCTTGGGAAAATTACCTTATCTTACTGAGACAATTTTATGTACAATGGGAATTATTGTAGAGCTGTCCTTTGTGCCTGCCCAGATCCATTCCCTGTCTTTGTGAAACAACGTACCCTTTTTCCTCTGGGTAGAGGAGTGAAGGCTGTAACCTTTCAGGAACTACTTATAGTATCTTGCCTGGGTTCGGAGAAATGAACTTAAGCTGGAATTGCAAACTCATATTCTTAGAGCGGCCAGGAAGTTAGTATAAATCAAGGTTTCTGAACTTTGGTACTATTGGCATTTTGGGGTAATTCTTGGTTGTAGGGGTCTGTGCTAAGCCTTGCAGGATGTTTACTGATATCCACCCACTAGACATCAGTAGCACGCAGCTCCCAATACCCCGTGTGACAATCAAAAATGTATCCAGACATTGCCAGATATCTTCTGAAGGCTGAAATTGCCCCAAGTTGGGAAACACTTGTACAAACGAATGAAGCCCATACTTCGATTGTGTGAGTCATGATGCCTGTTTCCCATAGAAGGCACTGGCCTTGTCTAAAGAGGGTAGCTGCTACTCAGCTGTTGCTAAGAGGGAATATGAACTCATTATTGCCAGATCTTACAAATTTTAAAGAGATGTCTAGTTTTATATTTTTTCAGATTTTTACATGTTGGCATCAATTTTTTATAATTTGATGTGGGTCAAATGAGAGACATCTGTGGACCATATTTGGCCTCCTGGCTGCCCAGGTGCAAGCTCTGGCCTAGAGAATTCCCCAAGATGCTGTCCCAGGTGTCTGTGATGCCGAGCAGTGCTCCCATTTCTCAAGTACATTACCCCCAGGGAATGCTGCCTTTCAAAACAGTTGGGCCGATCAAAGTAGTACTTAACCCTCTTAATTGATTAGGTTCACATTGCCCCTTTGAACAGATATTTTTATTTTTAACTTGTCCCTTGGTAACAAGTAAATTCCAGAGTGGGTAAAAGGAAAAGGATTATTTAGAAGATGCTCTCCCATGGAGCCTTCAGTGGAAGCTCCATTTTTTCACCCATCCCAATTACTACCGACCATGAATACTTTCTTTGCTTGTAAGTACTAGAACCTCCTTCAAGCTAGCTCACCAATGTGGCAATTTATTTTAAAGATATAGAGGAATCTCTTGGAACCCATGGACAGCAAGTATAGTCAGACCCCAGAAGGGACCAGAAAAGCTGTCTTGAATCAAGTGATACTATTGTTTTCTTTGATGTATGTTTCATTATTCTTTTCCTTCTAGAATGGCTTTCTCCTTTCATAAACACATGGCTGCCCCACTCCTGGAGTTATAAGTTGATCGTGCTTCATTTTGAAATTTCTGGAAGAGAAAGTGATTGAGCCAGCTGGAGGTAGGCGTCAACCCCATGTACAACCGACTATGACGGCTTCACAAGCCGGATGATCCACTCTGTGAGAGCAGGTACTTTCTTTTGCTCCTGCTGAATCTCCAGAATCCAGAATTATGCCTGGCATATAGTGGTGCTTATGGTCTCTTCTTTTTTTAAAAAAATTATGTATTTTTATTTTTGGCTGCGTTGGGTCTTCTTTGCTGTGTGCGGGCTTTCTCTAGTGGCGGCGCGCAGGCTTCTCATTGTGGTGGCTTCTCTTGTTGCGGAGCACGGGCTCTAGGTGTGCGGGCTTCAGTAATTGTAGCACGTGGGCTCAGTAGTTGTGACTCACAGGCTCTAGAGCGCAGGCTCAGTAGTTGTGGCACACGGGCCTAGTTGCTCCGCGGCATGTGGGATCTTCCCGGACCAGGGCTGAACCTGTGTCTCCTGCATTGGCAGGCGGATTCTTAACCATTGCGCCACCAGGGAAGGCCAGGTCTCTTCTTTCTTTACACACACTCCTGGGGTGACATCACCCAGACTTCTGACTTTAAATATCATCTATATTCTGCTGACACTCAAATGTCATCCCTAGGATGAAACTTCCACTCGAACTTCACTTGATACCCTCACCTAGATGAAGACATCTAAAGATTAGGCATCTAAATTAAACTTGTCCAAAACCAAGCTGTTTCTCCAAAATATCTGGTTTTCACCTCTTGAGATGCATCCTTCCCATCTCAGTAAATGGTACCTTCATCCTTCTAGTTGCTTAGGCCAACATCTTTGCAGTCATCTTTGGTACCTGTCATTCCTCAATTCTAAATCATCAGTATATCCTTTTGGCTACAGAACCTGACCAATTCTCACCTGTCACAATGATCGTCCTGGTCAGTGATGATCACCTCTCAACTGGATTACATCAATAGCCTCCTAATAAATCTCACTGCCTCTCCCTTTGCTCCCCTGAATCTGGAATGATATTGTTAAAAGATCGGTTGGATCATGTCACGCCTCTTTTCAATCTCTCTAGTGACTTCTAACATCACTCAGAGTAAAAGACTAAATACTATAAGGCCTAAGATGTCCTGCAGCATCTGGCTCTTCTTCCTTCCTTTTTCTAGCTCCTCTTACCATTATCCCACTTTTTCACTTTTCTCCAGCCACATGGGTCTTCTTGCTATTCCTCAGGAGTATGCTCTACCCTGGGGCATTTGCATCTCCTTCTCCCAATGTCTACAACATTCTTTCTCCCAAATACGGTCATATTTTGCTTCCACACATCTTTCATTTTATTCCTTAAATGTCCCTTTCACAATGAGGTCTTCCCTCACTCTATTTACAAAGCAGTATGCTCATAGCCCCCAGACACTCTCTATTCACTTTTCATGCCCTTTTCCCCCCAGAGCATTTATCACCATCTTTTGGCTATTGGCACTTTTCCGCACTAGAACGTAAGTTCGTAAGATCAAGGCCAATATCATTTTCAAAAATATTTTTAGCTTAAAATGGTTTTAGATTGATTAAAAAATGTTGTGAAGATTGTACAGAAAGTTCCCATGTATACCTCACCCAGTTTTCCCTTTTGTTAATACCTTACATTAGTATGGTATATTTGTTAGCTTTGATGGGTACACATGGTTACATTATTATTAATTAAAGTCCATAGTTTATTCAAATTTCCTTAGTTTTTACCTAATGTCCTTTTTCTATTTTAAACTCTTATGTTGGGCACCACATTACATTTAGTTGTCATGTCTCCTAAGGTTCCTCTTGAGTTTAACAGTTATTCAAACTTGCCTTGTTTTAATGGCCTTGAGAGTTTTGAGGAGTTCTAGTCAAGTTTTTAAAAGAATGTTCCTCAATTGAGTTTATCTGATGTTTTCTCATGATTAGACTGGAGTTATGGGTTTTAGGAGGGAGACCACAGAATGCCATTTTTATCACATCTTAGCAAATGTACACGCACTGTATATGACATGTCACTGCGATGCTGACCTTGCCCACCTGGCTAAAGTTGTGTTGGTCAGGTTTCTTCACTGTTAAGTTACTATTCTCACCCCTTTTCATATTATACTCTTTGGAAGGTGGTCACTATTCCTGGCTCACACTTACGGAGTGGGGAGTTATGTTTCACCTAATTGAAGATGAGGCGTTTACATAATCATTTGGAATTCTTTTGAACAGGAAATGTGTTTATTCTATTCCATGTATGTATTTATTTATTTATTTATGCAATCATTTATTTATATCATGGATATTTATCTTACACTTTGGACTATAATCCAATACCACTTTATTTTCTTGCTCTAATTATTCCAATTTGAGCTATTGGGAGCCCTTTTGGTCAGTGCCTTTGTCCTTTTGGCAAAAATACCATCACTGTGGGCTTTACTGAGCACTTCTTTACTTTTTGACACTATAAGATGCTCCAGGATCATCTTGTGTATTTCCTGCCCCAGTCCTAGAATCAAGCATTTCTCCATAGAGCCTTAGTTTCTTTCATTGGATAATGGTATTAGAAACCAAGATCAGGGTGCTAGGTGTGCTCATTGCTACTGGGGTGTTATTTCTTTTAGGCCCTCCTAGCTGATATTCATATGGAAAATATGATGAACCTTGGCCCTTAACTCACATTATACGCAACATTAACTTGCAATGGATCATAGGCTTAAATGCAATTGAAAGCCACAACTGCTGTACCACCACAAGAATGGCTAAAATTAAAGTGACTGGCAACACTAAGTGTCAATATGGATGTGGAACAAGTGGAACTCTCGAACTTTAATGCTGGGAGTTTAAAATAATACAACCACTTTGGAGAACTTTTTGACAATTTCTCACAAAGTTAAATACACACTTAACATGCAATCTAGCAATTCCACTTCCAAGTATTTACTTAAGAGAAATGAAAATATACATCCACACGAAGATTTGTATACAAATGTTCGTGGCAGCTTTACTCATAATAACTTAAAAACTGGAAACAATCCAACTGTCTATACACAGATGAATGGGTTTAAAAATAGTAGTATATCCATACAATGAATAAATCTACACTACTCAGTATTAAAAAAGAAGCAACTTATGATACACAGATGAATCTCAAAGACATTATGCTAAGTGAAAAAGCTAGATACAAAAGAAAACGTACTGAATAATTCCATTAAAATAAATTCCAGTACAGGAAAAAATTATAGTGAGAGAAAGCAGATCAGTGTTTGCCTAGGATTGTGGAAGCAGCTGTGAGTGAAGGTAACTGACTACAAAGAAGCACAAGGAACTTCTTGGTGTGATGGAAGTGTTCTATGCCTTTATTACTGGGGAGGTTACCCAGGCATACACATTCTTGAAAACCTCTCAAACTGTACACTTAAATTGGATGCATTTTACTGTATGTATATTATACCCTGATAAAGTTGATATAGGGAGAAAAGGGATTTGCAGAGAAGGCAACTTGTTTGGAATCATCCTCTATGTATTCTCTCGGCACACTGTGTTTAGCTGCTTGAAGAAAACAACCAAGAAAAAGATGCTCTATAGGATACAACCATATTTGAAAGAACAGATAGAACCTGAGGAAGAGTGAACACCAATATGGCATTAAAAATGATCGTCAGCTACAATGTCACAAAAATGTCTATTTAACGCAGAGATCACAAAACCGTTTTCCATGGGCTACCTAAAGGCTCATAGGTATATCCCTTTTGCTCTTCATAACTCTAAGTTAAAGAAAAATAAAATTGTTGCCAAAATTTTAATACTGGGAGATTTTACATAAAAACCTGAATTTGGGGATTTAGCTTATAATGTGGAGCCCTCGTTCCTCCATGGCACATTGGACTTACTACTTTAGTCAAGGCTTATGTGCTCCAGTATAATGCTGTCAAGGGCCCCACGAGACACTGTCCCTAGTTTATGTTACCAAATAGACCCTGGAGCACGTGAGTTTGTGCCCCCTGTAAAATCTTCCTGGAGCTTGCCGAAGTGTCGTGCTCAGAGCAACACTCCCTAGATGCTGGTGAATGACGGAACTGGATTCTTGGCTGCCGACATCAGTAGAAAGGCCTAAAGTCTGCTCAGGGATTTTGGGGCCTTTGGTTACACATTCCTTAAATCTTCTGAAATGGTGGCAAAACTAATGGAATTGGTCATTTTCCTTCCCCTTGCATCCTTTTTTTTTCCTTTTCTACAATTTCTTCCTAATTTGTTTTACACCTCCTTCCTTCCTCTACTTCCTTACCTCTCCTTCCTTTTCCTCCCACTTCATTGTACAAATGGTATTATAAAGTTTAAGAAACAAAAATAAGAATATTTAAAATTAGATTTAAAGAATGTAGACCAGGGAAGTGAAACATTCAATAGATCGTGTTAGAAAAGAGAAGGCAGATAAATAGGCATAAGTTCTTATCAAATCTGGGTTTGTGTTTTCAGGAAAGTGGATTTTCATGGTGACTGATTTTCACCATGACTTCCTGTCCTAGGTCTCTTTGAACCCCCCTGATTATAGGTGGGTTTTTTTTTTCAGAGAATAACTTTTGTTTTCTCAAATTCTCAAAGTATTCATGACCCATGACCCCCCCACTCCCCCTCCCCCCAAAAAAACCACAGCTTTAGCTAGAGCTTTCCTCTCTCTCTATGGCAATAATCGTCAGGACTAATTTTACAGGTCCTTAACACTAAAAGTGGAATTTACATTCAACACTGGGAAAATATCAAGAAAGAACTGCTTAAATTCATACCATTAGTGAAACTGAAACATACCTTAGCTTTATCAATGACATTTTAATTAATGCATACTAAGGAAATAATCATGAATGTGTTGAAAGATTTATCCACAAGAATGTTGATCACTGCATGATTTATAACAATGAAAAACTGAAACCACTTATATGGTCAACAATAATGAATTACCTAAAAAATTACAGTCTGTCAAGACAATGGTATACTATATTATGATACCTTTAAAAATGGTCCTGAAAAATATTAGTGACATGTAAAAAATATCCTCCTATATCAGGAGTCAGCAAACTATGACCATGGGGCAAACCCTGCCCATCACCTGGTTTTGAAAAATAGTTTTGTTGGAAGACAGCCACACCCATTCGTTCTCTTATTGTCTATGGCTGATTTTGTTCTACAGCTGCAGAGCTGAGTAGCTATGAGAGAGACCTCATGGCCAGCAAAGCTGAAAATACTTACTATGTGGCTCTTTACAGAAAAGGTTTGCTGACCTCTGTTCTATCATTAAGTGATAAAACAGTGTTATTTCAGAGAGAGAAAATAGTCAAAGTAAACATACTGAAATGAAAAACAGTGGTTATCCTGAAAGATAAAATAACAGGTAATATTTATTTTTATCCCTTTGCTTTTCAGTCTTTTCCAAAATTTATATAATAAGTATTACTATTGCCATCGCATACAAAACATTTAAACATTTTTATAATACCATTTAAAAAAACCCATTCTTTTCCCCACAGTCTCCCAATCTCTTCTCCTGGTTTCAGTGACAGCAGAAGAGTGTGGTTATTTTGTTGAGTGGCGGTAAAGGCACTGATTGCCCTGTAACCAGGTTCTATTCAGTACTATACCTGGGAGGATATAGGCAACAGGAAAAGAGGAACAGGGCAATAGTACTTGGAGAAAATTAAGATCTACAGACGTGACATTTCCCAGAAATCAGCCTGTCTTGGTTTCTCCCATAATTATTCACCATTTTGTTTACAAATGGGAAATAGCATTCTACTGCTCAGTGTCTTCCAAGAGACTGAAGTTAATTTGAAATAATCCTCCAGCAAAAGCACCAATAAAAGCATCTGGAACGCCCTGATGCCATCCCCTCTGGCTACTGACACGACATTATTGATACACAAATCAAAGTTGACTGCTCTGGTAACACTGAGTCCCCTGGCAGCAAGAGCTTTCAACAGAGAAGGTGTTCCTTTCTTAAGACAGGACCAACTTAATACAACATCTCATTGTAACAGACTTAGTTAAGACATAAAAGGGATCCCAAACAGAAATTTCAAATCTCCTTCCTTTTTTTCCCTTAGATAGAATGGGCCTGCCCCTCCAAAATCATAAATAAATAAAAGAAGAAGAAATTCAAACTATGCTTGAGAATAGGCTCATGAGACATAAAGGAGGCTATAAACGTAATGTGATGTGAGGGCTGTCACTAGATTTCACTTGTCAGAGACAGTAACAGGAAACGTATGCCTGCCTGAAGTTTCTACCATTAGAGTCATTTCTTAGAGAAACAGCGCTTTTTAAAAGTCTCTGTTCAAATATAGAATTATTGAACTTCTGGATTTAAAGAGTCCTTAGAGGTCATAAATCCATTGCTGAATTGATATGCAAATCCCCTCGCCTGTACCCCTCTAAGACATTTCCTAGCCTTCATATGATCTCCTCCCAAGACAGGGAACTCATTACCTTAAAAAAGAGCAACTATTTCATTTTGAGCGGGCTTTAATTATACAAAAGCTTTCTTGGTAGTGAAATAAAATCTGCCTCCTGGTAATTTTTATTCTTTGATCATTAGTTTTGTTTCATTCACTCAAACAAATATTTAATAAGTACCCTTTCAGGGATGGTCAACATAGTGGCATTCCAGATAATCAAAGACCCTGCTGTCGTGGAGTTTACATAGTGAGGAAAACAGCCAGCACACGATACACAATAAGCAAGATGATCTCGGATGTGGTCAAGACAAGGTAAAGTGATAATGACCAGAGAGAGTGGAGTGGGGCTGCTTTGGACGAAGGGTATTAGGGTTGAATTGCGTCCCTGCTAAAAATATGTTGAAATACTAACCTTGGTTCCCGTGAATGTGACCTCATTTGGAAATAGGGTCTTTGTGGATATAATCAAGTTAAAATGATGTCATTAGGATGCGCCAGTAACTGGTATCCATACAAGAAGAGAAGAGACATTCACCAAGAGAAGACAACGTGAAGACACATGGGGAAAATGCCATGAGGACGGAGGAAGGGATTGGAGTGACGCATCTACAAGCCCAGGATTGCCAAGGCTTACTGGCCACCAGCAGGAGCTAAGACGAAGGAATGGAACAGATGCTCCCTTAGAGCCTTCAGAGAGAACACAGGCCTGCCAACACCTTGATTTGGACTACTAGCTTCCAGAACTGTAAGAGAATATATTTCTGTTGTTTCAAGTACATAGTTTGTGGTACTTTGCCATGGCAGCACCAGGAAACAAATGCAGAGGGTCAGGGAAGGCCTCACAAAGAGGCAGCTTTTGGAGCAGATGAGGTGGCTTCAGTCAGGAAGAAGACTCTTGCAAGCACAGAAACCAGGAAGAGCAAACGCCCTGAGGGTGAAATGAGCTTGGCATGTTCCAGGGACAGAAAGGAGGCCAACAGGACATGAGCTCTGAACAAAGAGGGAAGTGGTAGGAAATGAGCCTGGAGGAGTAGGCTGGAGCGAAATTATAACAGAAGTTCCCAGCTCACTCTATGCAACAAAATGCAGGTGCTCAGGCCCCCATCCTAGGGACTGATGAGTTTGTGGTGGACCCAGGCACTGATATATTTTTAAAGATTTTGAGAGCCACACATATAGAGCTTTGTAAGTCTAGTAAGTAGTTTGGAATTTATTCTCTAGGCAGTAGGAAACCATCGGGTATCTCAGCTCATTTGGAAGCTCTACCCCTTTACAGTACGATCCTTCAGATGTCTGAAAGCAGCCCTCACCTGCTGCTTCCACTCCCCAAGCCCCTCCTTCTCTCCCCTGTCTTCTCTTCCAAACATCGCCAGTTTTTCATATGTAATCTGGTTTAATAAATATCTATTGCAGACCTAGAAGGAAGCCACAAAAGTAGAACACCTCCATATGCCTTAAAGTGATAGCACACATTTGTCTGTTAGCTTAGCTAGTTCAGTTGTTCCCAAACTTTCCTTCTGTCCCATGAGGCTTACATCCCATCCCCATCCCTTCTCCATGTGGAGGCATAGAGCAACGTCAGTGGTAGAACAGATTTGGACACTGCCCATCCCCACAGCAGAGGTTCTGTTCTGCTTTCCTACCAGTCAAGCATAATCAAATTGACTGATACCTAGAAGAGACCCAAATGCTCAAGAAATTTGGGGGTGGGGAAGAGAAAGGATTCCAGTATTCATTCAGCAAGTATTTTGAGGCTCTCTTTTGTACTGTACCTGTTGAGGCAAGGTCTCTTCACTCTGATTAGCAGGGCAAGGGGGCTCAGGCAGTGCCACCCGTTGCTGTTGCTGGGGATAGGGACCTTAAGGCAGATGGACGTGTCAGAGTCACTGCAGCAGACTTCCTCTACTTCTTGGGCTGAGAAGAGAATAGACCAAGGAATGTCATTCATGCAGTAAAGGTCTGAAACCTTGACACTGCAATTTCTGCCCAGTGTATCCTTGCTTTTAGCTCTGAGGTATTTTTGGAAACCCTTTCTCAAAGAAGACACATAAGATAGCATTCAGACTGTGTACCTATTCATGTTTTTTCCTTTTCAGAGATTGGCAAGAACACTTGATGAACACAGAAGCTTGCTGCCTCAGCAGGCAACAAATACTAAAAGATCAGAGCAACAAATTGCAAATTTGTGAGAAGGTAGACTGGCTACTTACCCATCTGTCTCTTCACCCAGTATTATATAGACCTCTATATTGTAAAAAGTCCTGTTTCATTGCCCAGGTCCACAAAATAACTAACTCTGGGAATAGTGATGTTCATATTTATGAGAGGACCCCATACTCTCGTCAGGTGTATGCACTGGGATGGCTCAGCCACCTGTTCACAACCTGGGTCTGATTTCTGATTGATTGCTACCTGATGTGAAATATTTTCTAGATTACTTCTTTATCTCCGGGCTCATATAGAGCCCTAACAGAGCAGTGGAATAGCAGCTCCAAGACTCACATCCTTGGAGGACGATTATGGGGCTGTCTGTCCACCTATCAGTCATCACCGTCCTGGTCGCCACTCTGTTCTGATCTGCAGGGGTGAACCCTTGGACCCCTTTATGCAGTGGCTTTGCCCTCACCCCCGCACTAACTGTGCTGACTGGTCCAAGAGCAGGAGCTGCTCAAAGTCGCTTCTCTAGGAACCAGGTTCGGGCCAAGGAGAAATTCAGTCTCTCTTCGCTATCATTTAGTCTCACTGTGCTTCTATTTCTCTGTATCTCTCTTTTTTTCTCTCTTTCTCTCTATATACTGCAAAAACTTAGATATTGTCAACAGCCATATCATGCAGTCTAGAAACTGGGAAACTGAAAAAGGTAACCTGAAGTAAAGGAAAAGAATTTATCCTATGCCATTAAGTTCTCTATAACGTACTTCAAATTTTATTGAACCATATGAAATTGCCAGTATTTGACCATTTTAAAATTGACCATGATTAATAAAAATTGACATGAAGTATAGTTCTAGCTGTGTTATTTAGGATTTACAATGCTATTGTCCTTTTCAATTTTCTCTATAATTGATTTGTTTTAGTTCATGTTTATTTTTCCTGCAGAAATAAACATTATGGTATCTTCACACAAATCCTGAATCCTTATTCTTTAATATGAGTTTCATCAGGGGCACGGCATACCTGAGGAAGGAGAAAACATCAATTTGGCCTTGGAAGAGGGCTAAGCTAGCTAAAGGACTATTCTGTAGTGGTTTGAAATTTTTGTTTTAATTGAAGATCAATTAGAATTCTTGCTAAAAGCTAACCCTCAGAGTAATGTGAGGCCTTGTAGCAGAAGCAGATATAAGAGTTTCTCAGAACCTGGGTAAAAAGGGAAGGTGAAAAATTAGACAGTGGGTACCACACCAATGGATGGAAGAGCAGTGCTGAGATGGTTGGAGAGTTGCTTACTGTTTAAGATCCAAAATAGTAGAGGTACATTTTTGGAGGAGATTATAAGCTATGACTATAAATGGATACTGGTTGACAACTGAAAGAGATCTGGACATTGACTGGAGGTTGAGGAAGCTCTCAAGCCTGTTAGGAAGCCATCATTAAAATCAAAGAATGTTCTGGTACCTACATGGCAGCCTATAGAAGCCAAAACACAGTACTCCTTTTTAAAGCAGTGTGAAAAAATAACTACAGAATCATCTTGTCACAAAGTTGTTCCAAGCTTGATTTATAAATGGTTCTATGATTATATGCTGCTTTGGCAGACTCTTGGTAGCCTCACTGTCATGAGAAGTATGCTGTTAGAGCAGGGGTCGGCAAACTAGGGTCCATGGGCCAATTCTAGCCCACCAACTGTTTTTGCACAGTCCATGAGCTAAGAATAATACTTACATTTTTAAATAGTTGAAAAAAATCAAAAGAATGATATTTCTTAACATGTGAACATTACATGAAATTCCAGTTTCAGCTCATAGGTAAAGTTTTTGGAATACACCAACAATTCGTTTACTTATTGGCTGTGGCTGCATTTCCACTAAAAAAGACTTGAGTAGTTGGGCGACAGAGACTGTAGGGCCTGCAAAGCCTAAAAAATTTACCGTCTGGCTCTTTACAGAAATAAGTGTGCCCGTCTCTGTGCTAGAGTACCATTATCTTTGCTTCTGCAAGACTTTTTTAGCAAGGTGTTGGGGTACATAAAAGGACAAAGTTGGGTCTTCATCAAACTCAAAGAAGAAGCTTTGCCTATTTTGTATGTGCTTTTTAATAAATATCAAAAATTTTGACCTGAGATTTGTTTTCCTTGGAATCCGGTAGTGAACTGTGGGAGCAGACTCAGAGCTGACACCACGCTCTCTAACTGCTGGGAGTTAATGAAATTGACCAAGAAGAACCTAATTGTGTGAAGCCCAATTTGCTTAGATCACTTTGCAGCAAATGCCCTGAGAGGGGCAGAATTGAGCGCTGGAAAAAATACTCATTGACATTTTAGTACCTGATTCCAGACCTTTCCTAAGACCTGGTTGCTTTACTGCCCTTGCACCCCATGAAGCATTGAGTATCTTTAAAATGAATCCCTTTTGTTTTGGTTAAGCCACGTCCAGCAGATTTTTATCACTTGCAACCAAACAGAATCCTTATTTATACACTCCTGAAGACCAACAGAAGGGGATAAAGATGCAAGAGTTGTAGTTGTTCATTTTATGGAACCATAACATCTTCTTGAATTATTTAGTTAACCATCCACCAGCACTTATAGCCAGGCACCTCTCATACTTAACCCAGAAACCTTAGTTATTAAGGTGATGCTTTATACTCTTTGCATTGGGCAGCAACACAGCAAAAATACTGATACATTTTAGGTAAGCCTGGGGAGTATGTAGTGTGTTGATGGGTAATAAGTAACATACACCCTAACTCTTTGTAAGAGAGGCCCAGACATCACACACTAATACAACCCAAATGCCTCATCCATTATTCACAGATAGTTCCAAAGATTCAGCAGGTGATCAAACACACCTTCCAAAGATGTAACCAGGGTCAGTGCAAAAACCTTCCGAGGAGCCAATGCTTCACTTCACCCACTGTGCTAAATTTTCTTGGTCCCATTTGCCTTCCTTACCCTCTCACCCCACCATCATTACCGCCACCCCACTCCAAAGTCACCAATCTCACGTTTAGGTGACAGTATCAGTAACTGTTTGAAAGATGTGCAGAGAAGACAGCCAGAGTGTGCTGTCTGCAATGACGTACCAGGTCAATAAACACCTTTGTGCACGCCTGTCCCAGTTAGTGGATAACTGAGTCCCTGCTTTAATTATTAAACAGGAGTTGACAAGAGTCAACAGATAGGCATTTTGTGAGACAAAAAATGTTTCCAATACTATAATAAATTGAATTGGGTGTAATGTTTTCCTGACTCAATCATTTTCATCATCCCACTTACCAACAAAAATGAGAACTGAAAACAGTCTGCTAACCAACGGACATGTCGACTTTTAGGGTCACTACCCTTAAAGAACATTTGTAAATTTTCCAAATATACACCAATTTGCTTCTTTGTACCTGTTTGCAATGATGTTCGTCTTTCGATGAACTCCGTGGTACCTCTTGGTAGGAGCACGTATGAGCCCAGGGAATTCTTTTTCTAGCCTACTCTAGTGGTCGAAACATCAGTTTCAAAAAGGCTGTGCTACATAGAGCACTCACTTTTCCTGCACTAATTCTAATAAATCCAGGAGAGAGTGCAGTGCAAAATGGATGGACCCAGGCTTGCCTCAGTATAATGGGGCTTTTATGCTGACATGCCCCATTAGGGATCACCACACACATCTTCCTCAATAAACAAGCTTACTGCTCAAGTAATAAAGTCATTTATGGAGAGAAGTCAGCCAAAAGACCAGGACTTATGAGAGGTTCTCAGGGAGGAATCATACCGAGTTAGGTTGAAAGAGAATCCCATAGATTCATATCAAAAGACCAACTTCCAACTGGGAGCCCTAATTTCTACAGTCCCATTACCTAACCTTTTCTTCGTGGGTTCAGAAAGAAAAGCTCATCTACACTATCCCAAATAGGGGAAGGGAATTTGGTGACTTTAAAGCCAATTAAGCCCTTTCTGAATATTAGAGCAGTTTTCTCTGCTTTTTCCAAAACACAAGAATTTCTGATCAAACAAGAACTTTTCCACTTTTAATTAGCCCCTTGTGTTCTGAGAAGAAAAGCAAGGGTGAAAGTTATAAAAATCTCTTATTTAAAGTCACCGTTACAAAGATTTTTAATTTTTTAGCTCTACTGACTATTAAAAGAAAATGTCATGAAGAAGTGGGCATTTTTCTTTCTCTGGGTTGGAGTATTTTCTGTGGTGAAAGTTAATTCTGTGTCTTATCTTAGACCTTGCAATCTGGGAGATACAGGAAGGTTGACAAGGGGTAGATGTGAGATGAAAGAGAAAATTTCCTTTAGGACATAGTTGCCTGAGAAAGAGATTGGACGTTGCTAATATATTTTGCTGATCCTCACAATGTACCAGCTGCTCTTAATGGGATTCAGTATATGCTAATTACCATCACTGTGTATGTGTATATATATGTACATATAAGATATAGGATGTAGGATATATACACATATGTATAGATATATATAAATGTATATATAATGTATATACATATGTATATATAATGTATATATGTGTTTGTGTATGTATGTAGATATCTAAATGAGAGTATAAAGACCCCTGTACTTTTTTTGGGGGGGGCTGCAATTTTACACCTTTTTCTCTTTTATTGAGGTATCAAATACATACAGTAAAGTGTACAGAACTTTAGGGGTACAGTGTGATAAATTTTTACATGTTTATACCTGGTTAGCCCATCATGCAGATTAAGATATAAAACGGTTCCAAGAGCTGAGATTTAAACCAAGTTCGCTAGTTCAAAGCAGTCCTTTCCTCTGCATCCTGCAGAGAGGCAGGTAGTATGTTAGCACTGAGCAGAGTCTAAGCAGAGGCGAGTGTTCCCGTCCTAACATCTTAAATGGCTGGTGCTATTCTATTATAAATAGCTCTGGGGAGGTGGGAAGCTCCCAGTGAGCAGATGCTGGCAGAGGTCAGTCCAACAGGCGATCCCAGCCCCCTGCTTCCTGATGGGAAGGGGTCCTCCCCCAAGAGCATCTGAAACGCCAGCCAGCCCTTTCCCAGCCTCCCTTGCAGCTAGTCCCTGTGACGAGGTTCCAGCCGATGGGAACTGAGGGGAAGTCTGCTGGGGTCTCTGGAAAAGACCTTCCCTTCTGACAAGAGAGAGATTTGTGAGGGAAACGTTCTATCCCTATCTCCACCAGGCATCTGTAGACATGGTGCTCAGAGCTGGGGCAGCTGTCCATGAGGAAAGACAATGCCAATATGCAGAGGAGAGCGGGAAGACGGAGGCTGAGCCCTGGACAACATGGGCAAATCCCCAAACCAGGGGTCAGGAAACTTGTGTTGTGAAGGCTCGGATAGTAAATATTTTAGGCTTTGTGGGCCACGCACAGTCTTTATTGCATTGTCTTCTTTTTCTTCATTAGCAACGCTTTTTGTTTTTTGGGTTGCACAAAAACAGACTGTCGGTGGATTTGCCTCACAGACCAGAGTTTGATGACCTTTTCTCTAAACCAACCCAGCAACCACCTATCTCCAGGGTTCTTATTAAGGAATATAATTTAGAAGCAAACAAACTGTTTCTTAAGCTTCTCTAAGTCAGATATTCTGCTACTTGCAACTAAAAAATACATCAATGATATTTCAGTGCACCTTTCTCAGACATTCCACATCTCAAAGAAAAAGAAATAATAGTGAAGGAAGTATTTGAGAGGCCAATGATAAATATGCTACAAGTGCACTAGAACTTTCTTCTCAAAATGTAGTGGCTGCTGTTGCCTTGGAGGGACTGGACTGGATAGAGGGACAGACAGATGTGGAGAGCAAGGGCCAAGAGCTGGGGGTGTGGAGCTCTTTGAAATCCTAAGAGGAAAAAATAATGTTCTAAAAACTCCAAGCGCAGGCTGCAAGTAACAGAATTTTCCCACCCAAACAATGCAAATGGTCTGCAGCTTGCATCTCATTCCTTTCAACACCAAAACTGGTGACAGTTTTATGTGTCAACTCAATCAAACACTCATCTAGGTGCTGCTGCAGAACATCTGCAATCAGTTGGTTTTAAATAAAGGAAACAATCCCAGATAATATGGGTGGGCCTCCACTGATCAGTGGAAGGAGAATTTCTGCTCCAGACTTGCAGCATCAGCTCCTGCCTGAGTTTCCAGTCTGCAGCCTGCCTTCTGGATTTCAGACTTGGCAGCCTCTACAATCCTGTGAGCCAATTACTCGAAAGGGAGGATATACATACAGTTGATATTCATTATTCGTAGATTCTGTATTTATGAGTTTGCCTATTCACTAAAATTGATTTGTAACCCGAAAATTAATACTCGTGGTGCTTTCATTCAGTCACAGACATGAGCAGATGGCAAAAGATTTGAGGCACCTGGTGTGCTTGTTCCCAGCCGAGGTGCAGCGAGGCGATATTCGCCTTCTTGTCTCAGCTCTCCTCCTAGAAGTGTCTCCTTTCGCAATCTATTTGGTACCACATTTTTGCGGGGTTTTTTGGTGCTTTTTGTCAGTAATTTCACTGTTTAAAAGGGTCCCCAAGCAGAGTGCCAAAGTGCTGCCTAGTGTTCCCAAGTGCAGAAAGTCTGTGATGTGCCTTGTGCAAAAAATATGCATGTTAGATAAGCTTTGTTTGAGCATGTTAATGAATCAACAGTATACTTTAAATAAGGTGTTTTTAAACAGAAACACACATAAAACAAGGCTATGTATTGACCAGTTGGTGAAAATATTGTGATCAGAGGCTCTCAGGAACCTAACCCTGTATTTCCCCTAGGAACAATGTTGCCAATTCAGTGTTCATGGCAACTTTATAGAATGTAACTATCACAAATAATGAGAATCTCAGCATCAAATAAATATACGTATGTATGTATGTATATTATATACATGTACACACATACACACCCACCCAGGTTCCATTTCTCTGGAGAACACTGACTGATACAGCAGCTCACCAAGCGTGAGCTCTCTAACCGCAGCACGATCAGGAAACTGTTCAATGGCTTCTATTCACCTCAGGATAAAATCTATACTTGCTATCACAGACCACTCAAGGTCAGTGTAGCCTCACCTTTCCTCTCTCTGACATGGGCTCTGATCTTCAGCTAAACGTGAGCACATGTAGTCCCTATACGCGCCATCTCATTGTCTTCTTCCATGTTTTATTCACCTGCCTCTGCGTCTGCATTGTCAGACCCCTGCCCACTGCTTCAACCACACTTCACAACCATATTCCCCTCACTCGCCCTGCCCCAGCATCCCTATTCCAACATTTCTGCACGAGCACTCCCAAGCCAGCATCCCTACACTAGCATCCCTGCCTCAGCATCCCTGCACCAGCATCCCTGCCTCAGCATCCCTGCCTCAGCATCCCTGCCTCAGCATCCCTGCACCAGCATCCCTGCCTCAGCATCCCTGCACCAGCATCCCTGCCTCAGCATCCCTGCCTCAGCATCCCTGCCTCAGCATCCCTGCGCCAGCATCCCTGTGCCAGCATCCCTGCCTCAGCATCCCTGCGCCAGCATCCCTGCGCCAGCATCCCTGCACCAGCATCCCTGCCTCAGCATCCCTGCACCAGCATCCCTGCCTCAGCATCCCTGCACCAGCATCCCTGGTTTCCTATAGCCCAGTCCATCTCAAGGCATGTTCTTCTATGCTGTTTCCTTCCCCTATGATGTTCTTTCACCCCTTCTTTGCTAGTTAAAACTTACTCCTCCTCCATAATCCAGCTCACACGTCACTTCCTCAGGGAAGCCTTCCATTGCCTCCCACACTAGGTTCTCTTTGCATTGTTTAACTTCCCTCTGTAGCTCTTGGCACAATTGCAATTTTTTTCAGTGTTGGTGGTTATTTAATCAGTGCAGGGGTTCTTTATAATTTTGTTTCATGGATCCCTATGGCAGTCTGGGAAAGCCAGAATAACATTATCAAATGCATGATATAAAATGCATAGGATTACAAAGAAACTTGCATTTCAGTATAGTTGGTTATCAAAATATGTTCTTAAATGTAACACAGTAATAAATGTGCTTCTTTATTAAGATATTAAATAACAAGATCTAGTGGAAAGTCTAATAACTACTGTAATTTTGAAGTGGTGATAAGTATAAGTGATATTTTACAGCATTTGTAACAATTGTAATGGAATATAAAAATACGAAATCCATACTGGTGAACAAAGTCACAGATATTATTAATTCTATTGGTTTTGTTGCTTAAATTCGGAATAGAAGGGAATGTGAGACATCATTAAGGTTTTCTGAAAGTAAAGACGGCATTCTTTTTTCATTCAAGTTCACAGATCCCCACCTCATCCCAAACTTCATCTATATTCTCTAGATTAGAGAGTCTGGATTTATTTCTGAATTCTCCACTTGTCATAAACTCTGAAAGGATGGCTACGTCTGATTTTGCTTACCGTCATATCCCTGGTACTTAGGACGTAGTAAGCACTCAATAAAAGGCTGTTAAAGGACAAAATAGAAGGAAGAAAGGGATTCCACTGTGTGCTTGGCTAGGTCGCCTTTTACTCAGTGCTTTACAACTTTAAAACTCAGGTCAGTTTTTATCTCCAGTTAATCTTTCATGCTCACTCTCTGTAAACCCGTTGGGTTGGTTCTCTCTCTTCAGAACACTCCTATCAGGAAGTACTTCCTTCTGACCTAGTTCTTCCTGAAATTGTCGATTTAATTATCTCCCTTCTCACTCATACATTTTTGAACGGGAGTTTTGTTTTGCTTTTAAGGGCAAGGGTTATGTCTGATTTAGCTTTCTGTATCACCAGTGTTTACCAATGCAGGCACCAGGATGCAGTTTCGTACTTGATGGATTTTTTTAAATGGAACTGAATTTCATTCTCTCCTTTTTCCCAGAAGTTCCATCTCTGCTCTTACTCTCATGTCACATGGGACTTGGGCTGCTCTGCGACCTGTTCACTTTGCCTTCCACCCTCCCCCAAGTCCTCAATAGGTCCACGGGTCAGGGTTTATACAACTGCACATGCATGGATTGACTCAGAAACATACCCCATGAGCAAGAATAAAGACATGCATTTCATAAACCACAAAATTTACCTTCTTTTCATCAGTCACTGACAAACTAGGCACATGTACATTCCTTGGAATGTGAATAATTTTTAAAATAATCAAAAGACAGCATATTCACTTGCATTTATCCCATCCAGCAGAAGAGAGCCAGGATTCAGTGGCCCCCAGAGGCACCCAGCTTGAGTGTGTGGGATCAGAAACATGAGTAGAGCCTCTAACCTCCTGCTCCTCCTGTCTCTGCTGAGTTTGCCAGAAGGATGGACACTGGCTGATTGTGACTTAAGCCTGTTCTATTTGCCCACAAATATCTATTTGTTTGACAGGTATCTTTGTTGGAGGGAGGAGTAGGAAGAAGAGGAAAGTACTTTGGAACACACATGGAATTAAAGCATTTGCTTTGGATGAAGGATCGCTTATAGACCAAGTATTTCCCAATCTAAACAAATGCAAACTGGGAATTCCCTGGCGGTCCAGTGGATGAGACTCTGCACTTCCACTGCAGGGGGCATGGGTCCGTTCCTTGGTCAGGGAACTAAGATCCCGCAAGCTGCGCAGCATGGCCAAAAAAATAAATAAATAAATAAACAAATGCAAACCTTGTTCCCTCATTTTAATTGCTGTATGAATATATTGCTTTTTGTTTATCCATTTCCCTGTGGATAGACATTTAGGTTTTTTCCAGTTTTTCAGTATTACAGAGTACATTAATTTTCGCATGAGTCTCCTTGGGACGTTTATGAGAATTTCTCTAATGAATATAACCTAGAGTGGAATTTCTAGGTCATGGAGTATGTACATCTTAAACTGCACCAGATACAGCCAAATTCTCCCCAAAATGCTTGTACCACTTACACTCCCTCTAGCAATATGGAAGAGTAGCTACTATTCCTCATCCAATATTTGATACTGTCAGATTTTTGACAGTTTTGTGGGTGTGAAATTGTAGAGCATTGTAGTTTTAAGTTGCACATCTCTGACCAGTACCTTCTGAGAACTGTAGCTACCCATCAGTGCTCTTGATGCATTAAGAACATGGTCATAATCTGTCCAACAGTCTTGTAAGATAAGTATGACTCTGTCATATTTTGCAAATTTGCTTTCAACCCCACAGCTAATATTCCAACGCAGGCTATGTTAAAGCACACACTAGGGACTTCCCTGGTGGTCCAGTGGTAAAGAATCCGCCTTCCAACGCAGGGGACGTGGGTTCGATCCCTGGTCAGGGAACTAAGATCCTACATGCTGCGGGGCAACTAAGCCCGTGCACCACAACTACTGAGCTCGCACGCCTCAACTAGAGAGCCTGTGTGCCACAAACTACAGAGCCCATGGGCTCTGGAACCTGCATACTGCAACTACAGAGCCCACGCACCCTGGAGCCCGCATGCCACAACTAGAGAAGAGAAAACCCAGGCACCACAACTAGAGAGAAGTCTGCGTGCCACTACAAAAGAACCCACATGCCTCAAGGAAGATCCTGCATACCACAACTAAGACCCGGCGTAGCCAAAAATAAATAAATAGTAAACGAATCTTAAAAAAAAATAAAGCATACACTTAACTACCCTATATTACAGGCACTCCCTCCTTCTAATATCAACATGCAGGCCATCACTTATTACGAAAGATTGAAACTCAGTACATGTCGCCATCAGTTGTTACTTAGCAATGTCTCTCCTTGCTCCATCTCTTTAAATTATAAGCCAAGAAGGAGACTCCTCTTACCCTCAGTGCCTGGTGCAGGTCTGTATACATAGAAGGTGCACAGTGTGCGGGCTTTTTTTTTTTTTCTTTTATAACTAAGACAATAATGGTGGTAATAGAACCCTAGCAAATTTTACACAGATTGGAAGACTTAAATGCTTTCTCTCTTTATGGAATTAAGCTGTATACAGGTTAGAATCTTGTCAATGCTGTAATTCCACATTCTCCTAGAGTCTCCCTTGCAAGGTGGGAGTTTCTCTCTTCTCTCCCTCTTCTTACCTTCCCCACCTCCCCCCATCAATCTCAATCTCTCTCTTTCTCTCTCTCATCTCTTCTCTTTCTTCTTTTCCGGTGGATTTTTGAGGGTTTATTTTTATGTTGTTTGTTTGTGGTTTTTTTTTCTTTTTTGATCTTCAGGGATAAATTTTCTTTGGATATTACTTGTGAGAGGATGGAGGAGTGATACGAGAGTGTTTCTGATAAGAGTTAAGGCAATAACCAGATAGAGTTCCTTGGGGGTGGATGATTTTGTCAACTGTATTGACTCATTTTTATTTTAAACTGGGCACATCTGCTGAGGGACCTGGCAGGGGGGACGTCTCTTTATCATTCAAGACTATCCTCAAGACGGGCTTGCATAGAGAGAGCCGGGCTTGATTTACGGCTGTGTCCCAGTTGCCTAAATGAGGTCTACGGAATCAGACTTTCCATAATACACCCTGGATTAGTCATTCGGTGAGCAGGTGAATATCTGCTTTTGCAGTTGTGCCTCACTAAATAATCTAGATAGATATAAAAACAGTGAATTCAGCTGCTTATGAATAGTATGGATATTTGAGCTTTTGTGCGGTAACAATCCCTAGCAATATTTTTTTGTATTAAATACTATGAATCCACTTCACCTGTCAGCACTATTCAAAACACGAAATGCTGTATGAATAGAAAGGATGTTGTGGGATCTTTCAGATGATTACTGTTGCTAGGAAAACCACTTCCTGATATCTTTGTGCTTGCTGTATGTGTCTCTCTTTGTGTACAGCTTACAGTGACAAGCAAATTCATAGCATGGTATTGGGGAGGAATTGGGAAAGTTGAGAAATGTTTAAAGAACACTGCTTAAAGTTAAAAAGGGGATGTCATCTAAAATAATAGTTAAGAGTTTTCCCTGCTTTCATGTGGAGAATTATAGCCATCAAAAGGAGAGCACTGACGCTGCATTTGTGTTATGGTGGTACAGACTTCAGGGCCGTTCCAGCCATCATTTTCTGGAACCTCAAAACTGGGTTATGCTTTTTGGTGCCTGAGGAAATGACCGTCTTTTGCTCCGTGGGAATATTATGGCAATTATTGTTTCTATAGTGTCAGCTCTGCTTAAAGTTGCAATTCTACAAGACTGATGGGAGGGAACTGCATGAACTCGCTCTGGGACATAGCTGGGAATGAAAGCAGAACCCCATAAGATAAGCTCATTCACTTATTCGCTCAGGACAAGGCATTTTTCCCAACTCTGCAACAGAGGTGAGACAGGGATCTCCCATCCTGGAAACAGAAACTTCCTGGAAGGGCCTGAGGCAAATGTGGCCTCAGCATTAGTGTCTAGCACAAAAACTTTCCCAAAACATGTATAAAATAAATGCATAAGTAGCGGAATTGGCACCTCACGAAGCTCTGGGCTGTACCAAGAGCCACACATCATCTGTATAGAACATTCACAAGTTGAAGGACCTGGGATCAGGAGTCTCATCCCTCTGGGCCTCTCTGTCCTCATCTGTAAGATGGGGATAACCTGTTTATCCGCTTAATTAGGCTGATAGGAGGGCTCAATGGCAAATGCATGAAAATAACTCATGATAACACCTGGCACATATTAGGGATTTCATCAAATATCACTTTAAAGACCTCGGAAAGAAATAACCTGCCCTGACATCTAGTCCCATGCTTCACATCATTCCCTCTCTTGCTCAGATCGTGCACCTCACTGATTCTTAACAGAATTACAGTCTAGATGTTGATTTAACAGTGTTTTCTTGAAATAGGTCAAACAAATAAAATTGCCAACATGGGTTACTGACATTTTAACCAATAATGTAATAATAATAATAATCATCTTAATAAGAGTAATGATAAAATGAACATTTCTCAATCATTTGCTATTAACCACACTTTGTATTGATAGCTGAGCAGGACCCTATGGGGCCTTCCCAGAAGAGACCTCCCCGCCATGCCCTCTGCCTGCCTCTTGTCTGTAGAGAAACTATAGCATCCTAGGCCTTCCCCAAGTTCCAAAGAGTAAATTTAACCAGAGAAGTGAGAAAATGCAGAAAGAGAGGAAAACAGTCAAACAAGACAAAATAATAATAGTTTAGTCATTAAACAAAGTCAAGCACCTTTAGTTCTGCCTCAAGAGCTATGGATAATATTCTGAGCCATATCCTTTGAACTGTTTTGCAGATACTTCTTCCACCCTACCAGGTGGAAGAAGTTAACTGTATGCTGCCCACAAGCATGTAGACCCCCAGCCCGGCTGGGACCAGAAGGTTGATGATGCTGACTCCCAATTACCTCACCACCAACCAATCAGAAGAATGTCCACAAGCTGATCGCACACCCCACAACCCCCCTCCCTCACTCTGTCTTTAAAAACCTTTCCCTGAAAGCCTTTGGGGAGTCTGGGCCTTTTAAACACTAGCTGCCTGGACTCTTTGCTTGGCGCCTGCAGTAAATGCTGTGCTCTCCTTCACCACGACCTGGTGTCAGTCAACTGGCTTTCCTGCGTGTGGCGAGCGGACCCTAGTTCAGTTCAGTAACAGTTTCACATTCATTCTCTTATTGGAGCCCCTCCCGTCCAGCCACCTTGACCAAACAAGAGTAGAAAGAGGAAACCGAGGCTCAAATAAACCTGAATGATTTGGCTATGGCCCTCAAGGAAAACAAGGCAGCGGCAGTGCCCACCCTTGTCCTCTGACTTCCCATCCTGTGTGTGTTTCACTGTACAAAACCCTAACCCTAACCCCAACCCAAAGCAGGAAATGGAGAAGAAAGGCATGGGAATGCTTAAAGGTTGTTTGAATGATCTAGACCCCCATTCCTGCCTCTAAGATTCCATCCTGAGTGTGACACTAAAGTTATCCTGTGTCTTTACTCCAGGAAAGCTTCGGGATAAACTGTGTCTGAAATTACAGCAGGGAATCAGCATATTAGCACACACCTTAGAATCAGGGACTTTTCTGCCTACATTTCAATTTCCCAGAAGATGCGGAACACTTTCATCCCAGGCCCACTGGGCACAGGGACAGAGTGTGATGTCATATGAACTGTACAGTTTTAGGGATACCAAAAAATGTAATTTTTTTCTATGTATTGCCCTCTGCCAGCCCCACCACAGAGCCTGGTGTTTCCCCCTTTAAGGAACTGAGAGCAAGCACCTTTCATCTGGGAAGGGCAAACCTACTGAACTGCTGTCTACTCATAGGACCAGATCTTGAGCTGATTTGTTCAAATGGAACACAGGACTGTTGCCTTTGGGGCTGCAGAGGAACCAGGTCTGGAGTCTGGGCTGCAGGTGTTGTGGAATCAGTGAAAGCAAAGATGGAAAGCAAAACAGGGGATGAAGGGTTCACAGAGAAAAACTTCTTCCTGCTTCATGTGGTTGAAAAGAGTTGACTCTATTCTCCTTGGAACTGAAATCATGGGGTAGAAAGCACTTCAAGAATAGCCTTGGATGGCACGTGCAGGATGCCTTTACTTCATGTGTGCCACATGTGTTGTATCTGCCTGCTGACTGCTGGGAAAATCCAGACAGAGAAAATCCAAAGTCTCCAGTCCATCCCCACATACACAGATGTAAATTCAAGATCTCTCATCCAGAGACCCTGCCCCTTGCTGCTGCTGTCCTGGCACTGAAGATAAACTCAGCCTGGCACCTGATGGATGTGTCTGTTTGGGGCTGGGTGGGATCCAGAGCCACCAGTGGCTCCTGGGCAGGGGTGGGGCTGTGACAGATGGCAACCAGTGTATCTAGAGGCTTCCACTGAGCCAGGCTGCCTGGTGAGCCCTCCCCCGAGTTAATTTGCAGTAAAGAGAACAAGGAGTTCCATCACATTCTGACAATCGCTCGTTTGTATTTACAACTAACATTTTTCGAGTGCTTCCTATATGCCTGCAATATGCTCTGTGTTTTCTATATGTTTTCTCTTGTGCGGAAACTGGTTTTTTCACAAAGTATGACCATTACAGTTTAAATGTTTGAAGTGAATGTTCATGGTTTCCCTACTGTGCTACATATAGGTAGACTTTTAAATTTTAGTATTAAAATTAATAAAATGTAACCTTGCAATTCTACTCCCAGGAACTTTTCCTAAAGGAATAATCAATGTAAAAAGATAATATATCCAGGATAAGCATTGCAGCAAAGTTTGTAACATAGAAAAATTAAAAAATAACCTATATACCCATCAGCTGGGGATGTGTGTGTATCTGTGTTTATAAGTGTGTGTGTAGGTTTGTGTATGTTTACGTGTGTGTATGTGTGTATGTGTGTTTATACACACATACGCACATACATATATACATGTGTATACACATATGCATATATACACACCTGTGCACATGTACAAATGTGTATATATATACATTATGTAGGAGGTATATTTAAGATATTTAAAACGTATTTTAAGGAGCAAATTTGTTAAAATTATTAAAATGCTAGTTTCATATGCTTTATTAATATGAATATTAATAAAAAACCAAGAAGGATATATATATATATATGTTACTCATGGTTATTTTTTCCAGATGGAGCAGGGAGGGGAATTTATAGGCAAAGGTGTTATCTCTTTCTACTCTACATATACATTTTTTAAAAATAATAAGCACAAATGGATTGTGTAATCAGTGTCTCCCAAATAAAACTATTTGTATTCAGAGGAATAGAGGATAAAAAGGCATATTATACACAAGTTTCACTTCAGTGATATATCAGCCATTTAATTACCACCAATAGTGAAGAAATTAACCAGTTTCAGGGGTATCAGTGCTTCTGGTCCTTACTCATTTTATTTTCTTCATTTCCTTGAATAACTATTTTCATTCAGGGCATTTAACATATCAAAATGGTGATTAAATATATAAAAGGAATCTTGGAAATAAAAGAGCAAGTAACTCAGGTAAAATTAAGCACTTTGCAAGGTCAATTTGCTCATCTTTATAGGCTAACAGTCTATAAAGGCAGCAGCCCTCGGGTTAATACATAACCCAGTTTGATGAAAACAGGATCAACAAAGAGCGTCTTACAAATGGAGATGTACAGGGTATTGTAACTCTTCTTGCAATATTTCCTTCCTACGGATGCAAATACCTGATGGCCATTAGGGAGTAGAAAGCCTCAGAAAGGCTTATATGCATAGTCTGTGCCAAGCTCTCACTGAGCTTCCCAGGCAAAGTGCGGATTGGGGTGGTGTGAGGGCTGAATCCATCTCAGCCCACCAAGTGCAAGTTTTCAAGCGTAAGGCAAGTGCCCTCATCTCTCTACACTTCATTTTCCTTATCTTTGAAATGGGAGCAGTACTCATCTCTCTTAGAATTGGAGGTGACTGCACCACGTCTCACACAACAGTCAATGACTGGAGCTAACAACGTAGCAGATTTCGTAACAGTTCAATTAACATTTATTAAGTAGTTATGTTGTACCGTGGACTCTACTAGGCTCAGGGGGATGAAAGAGTAATAAAAATCCACCTCAGGCCTCAAGATCTTACAGTCTAGAAGCAGTTATTTACCTTCTTTCTTTTTTTTTTTTTTTTTTTTGAGGAAACACTATTAGGTTGGTCTTTATTACTGTCTTCTACAAATTTAAAAAGTGATAGATAAAATCTAGCAATTGTAATTCCTTAAGGCTTAGTTTAAATTGTGTTTAGAACAAATCCTAAAAAAGATTTTATATTTTGCTACACTTCTGACGTATATAATTTCTGATACTGAACAATTAATTTCCATTACAATACAGTTAGATTGCAGTGAGAAAACAGATCCTGAAAAAAATATAAGCATGTTTCCTATGAACTAACCTCCCTTTATGAAAATTAGGTGCAATAAGATCCCTCTTCCGATTCGGCATTATTAAGACAATCAAGCAAAGATCCCACTATCACTTACACATAACCCTATTTTTGTGGTATCTAACCTTACCTTAAACAACATTTAGAAGTTTCAAAAGATTTACCTTCTTTCTTAATAGTTCTTTATTTCCTGAGACTTCCCACTATATCACAGTCATAAGGCCTGTTGCAAATAATGTGTTACTGCTAAGACACTAAAGTTCTTTCATGGTTTTCAATTTTTACAAAGTTGAGGGCTTTAAAGGTTATGCAGGTGACACTATCATTCATTCTCTCACTCTTCCTTTCTTCCTCCATCCCTCCCTCCCTTCCTTCCTTCTTCTTTCTCTCTTACAGCTTTATTGAGATAGTTTACATATTATACAATTAGCCTGATATACTACCTTCAGTGGTAGAAAAAGATAAGCAGTTAGTTAGCTCAGGGAAATGACATATAAGCCAAAGTCTTTTATGCCCATGCTGTATTCTGACTTGGTATAATGCACTTTTATGAATACCATATTAAAAGAATAGCCTTTTTTATTCAGCTGTAGAATATCTTTTCTGTGGGTGTGTAGGGGAGGGTTGGGCATCAGAAATCAAAGTGTATCACTGCAAACATACATAATCCATCAGGAGTGTTGAGGTAAGAAAAATGATGATGCAATCCACTTATCTAATGGAGTGCTATACAGAGAGAGTTTACGTACATTCTCTACTCTCTGGGAGCTTTCAAAGAGTGTGCATGGAGACAAATACCACAATTACCTAATTTATTTGGTAGATAAGAGAATTAATTGCTGTTATCTACGACAAACACAAGTAGGCTGCTATTGTTCTTCTTCTATGCTGGGGGAGGGCTTCCTGGAAGAGGCAGGGCCTCGGGAACAATGTGACGGATGAATGGGGAAGAGTGTACCTAGTCCAGGGTCACAGGGAATTCCAGGCCTGGGAGGGAGGCCATTATCCTGCCTGCTCTAATGTGCCCCATTACAGAGACACACACTTAGTGATGTCAGCTGGTAGAGGCAACATTTTCTGTTCCCCTGAACCATTTAAATCAAATTGTGGAGAACTCAGAAACATAGACACATGTGCATCTCTCTCTGTGTCTTTGCCATTTTATCATTCTCCCTTTCCTGTAAGAGGGACCCACGGTAGACGATTACTCTCTGCCTCAGATCTGTTTAATGGAGTGAGCCAATGGAAGGAAGATTAAAAGGCAGAAAAAGGACAATAATTACACCAAAGAGCCAGAGCCCCCACTGGGTGGCTGGGGGTGGGTGTGAGCAAAAGGCTCCATGCCAGCACTAGGGGACTGATGAGGTCACGTGTTATCACAGGAGTGACCCCTTCTTAACAGCCAATCGTGCAGCCTTACAAATAGATTTCCTGGCTTGTGTGAAAGTTACCAGTGTGCAGCCTGATGCTGAGAAGTAAAGAGAGCAGTTTAATTTATTCAGGCTCCAGATCACTCTCAGAAGGAAACAGTTCTCTATCTTAGGCACTACAGAAGATTCACAGACCAAGTGTGAAAGAAATGTTATTTTTAAATACAAATTAATTTTTATATCAAACCTTTTTGCTGCTGGCTGGAAGAAACCATCTCAGTCAATTCATGGTTCCTCAGTCAACTCACAGCTATATGTCTAAGTTTGGGGACATACATAGAGCAAAGACTTTGGGATGAGAGAATTGGTCTAGACCAAGATGGTAGCCACTAGCCATGTGTGGCCACTAAAATAATTTAAAATTAACTAAAACTTAAAATTCAGTTCCTCAGCTGCACTAGCCACATTTCAAGTATTCAATAGGCACGTGTGGTTAGTGGCTATCATGTTGGACCACAGGGACATAGAACATTTCCATCATCACAAAATTTTCTATTGACCGCAGCTGGTCTACACTGTCATCCTCTAGCATCTTAAGAATTTTCTGAGATGTCCTCATTGTCCATTTTTCAGCCAAGGAAACTGAGACTCAGAGAGCTTATGTAACTTGCCTATGGTCACTCAGATTCTAGGTAGCCAAACTGGAGCTCATGTTTCTTCCTGGGGGTCCTTTAATTCTTTTGCCACTTCCTTCTGTTCCCCATCACAAGTCTGAGGAATCTGAAATTAGCAAGAGAATGAAGTACTCTCATTGCTATGTTAGTTATAACATAAACTTCATGCCTTCTTGTATTGAGGTTTTCAGATACTCAAAGGTCCAGAATTTTGAAATTCAGAAAAGCTTATTCTCTGCATTTCTACTACTACAACTCTTCTCTGAGGACTGACGGCCTCTCAGTCTATTTGGATGAAGGTAAAAAGGAAAGTCCCTGAATACAAAGCACATCAATTAATACAACAAAATACTGTCCAGCCTCAGTAGGTCTCACTGAGAAGGTCTATATAGATGAAGGCACAAAGTCAACTTAGTTGCCTCAGAAGGCTTCAATCCTTCCAGTGTAGACAAATGACCATCTCTAAATCTCAGTGGCTTAGCCCATGAAGTTCATTTCTCCCTCTTGCAAAGTCCTCTGAAGGTCGAGCAACTCTCCAGAGCAACCCCATGCCATGATTCAGTGGTCCAAACTGCTTCATGCCTGTGACTCTGGCCATTGAACCAGCCAGTGGCTTTTACACTCGTCACCAAGGGGAACGAGAGAGCGTGAAGGATTCCGCGGGGGGTGTGCCTTCCGCCATCCAGCAGTGACTCCTTACCCGAGTCTTCATCCCCGCAGCAGCACCAGTCACATCGCCGGCCTCACTGCAAAGGGACCGGGAAAGGCTGAGGAGGGTACGGACTAGCGGGTGAGCGTTCCCGTCTGTGCCACGCCAGTGAGTTAAGATCATTGATGGTAACAAAAACAGCAATATGGGATTGAGCACTTGCCTGGGACTGAGTGCCCCGTGTGTAATATCTCATTTAATTCTCACAACAGCCTTGTGAGGAAAGGGCTACTACTCTCTCTCTTTCTCTTTTAAAGATGAGCACAGTGGAGCTTAGATGGGTTAAGAGATATGACTGAGGTCAAATGGACAGCAGATGGCAGAGCCAGAGCTTGAACTTAGACCTGACGAATATTACAGCTTAGGGTTGGTTAGACATCCAGATATTTTTTAAGGGAAAGTAAAGTTGCACTCTAGAATAGTGCTGTCCAGTAGAACTTGGTGCAAAGATGGAAGTGTCACTATATCTGTGTGACCCAATACAGCAGTCATGAGCCACATGTGGACACTGAGAACTTGAAATGTGGCCACTGTAACTGAGGAACTAGATTTTTAATTTAATTTAAATTGCACTGAGATAGAAAATTGAATGAATAGTATTGTAACTTAACTTTCTATGTATAAATGCTCCTTCTTCATAAACAGAGTGAAGTTCTCTGAGGTCAGAGACCATAACTTGCTCAACTTTTTATCTTCTTTAGAACAGGCAGAGCACTTTGCAGGTAAAGTCTGCTCAGTAAAAATTGGTAGATTATTATTTGATACTGACCCACTGCAGGACTTTCCGGCTTAATGAAAATGTGGATATTCAGGGACCAATTCTGTTTGTCTGAAAAGGGTCAAAGGACTTTAAAACTCCATCTTACCAACAACTTGCTTCTTGTTTCCCTTCTACCTACATGATTGACTGTCAGTAATAAGACACGTTTTTGTATTTTCAGAAGTTGCCTCCAAGGTTTTAAAAATATTCCTGGGTTTTTTTTGTGGGGAGGAGGGGGAGGGAGATACCGAGTCTCTTATTTTCCATACTGATTTTTTAAAAGGAAAATGAAGATCTAGGTTAACGTGCTTTCACACCAAACAAGAGCAGAATGAAACAGAGAAACTAATGGATCTCTTTCTGTGAATAAAATGACAGATAAAATATCTATTTTGCTCACATATTTTTCTTTCACAGACAGTTCATTTCAGTAAATATCTTACCACCTGCACTTGTCTATTTTCCAAGGTTTTTGGGATATTTCCAATAAGTTCAGTTGGACTCTATAGCTGGTATTTATGAGGCTGTGCTTAAAGGGAAACTGCATCACGGATATCATCAGCTCAATTTTTTCTGAGTTTTTCTTGAACATGTAGTTGGCAAGCTCTCAAAACCCTTATCGGGTCATAACTCAAAGATACATGTGGCCTCCACAGCTAGGTTAATATTTACAAAGCACTCTTCTGCCCCCCAGCTTTTTTCTTATATGTCTCTCTCCTGTGGTTTCTACCTTTTTGCAGGCCTGTTAATATTGAAGATGAGAAGAGGCCAAGTCTACACTGACAGAAAATGCCTTCTGTGGTCTTCCCACAGACAGTCTCCTCCAAAACAGGCTCTGCTGGTCCTTAGAAGTGAGTTGAGGTTTCGAAATCTTCTGCGCCCGGGTTTCTCAACATCCGAAGTATTAGCATTTGGGGTCACAGACTTCTGTTATGGGGACTGTCCTTTGCTGTGTAGGATGTTTAGCAGCGTCCCTGACTTTGACTCATGAGATGCCAGTAGTACCCCCTCACCTGGTTATGACAACCAAAAATGTCTTCAGATATTACCAAATGTCCCCCAATTACTCTAGGTGACTTACATTATGTTTCAGTTCTCAGCTCATGTGTCATCTCTGGGGGAACATGATATGGGTCAAGTTCTGTGCTTGTCACTCTCTCAGAATCTTTGAAGCATATAATCTCAGTCTGTAGCTACCTGTTCATTGATGACCATCATCTCTGGCCCTAAATTATCACTGTGATACACATGGCAAGGATACAGGCGAAGATTTTCCACTAAGTAAGAATTGCCTTACTCAAAAAATTACTTTGAGAATTACCTTATATTTTCAGGGTTAAGAAATACCGATTACTTCTCCCTTATCACACACAAAGGGTCAACAACACCTGTGCATTCAGAGACTCTGCTTGTCCCTGGTGTGAAGTTGTTAATAGCAAAGCTTGGAGTTTAGATGACCAGAAACTTTCTTTAATGGGATGATGAATTTAGTGTCGTGGTGTCTCTTTATGGTGGAGAAATCCATTTTCAGCTTAGAATTTTCTGCAAATCTTGTTTCCAAAAGAACAAGACTATAAAGCTGCACAGCAAGGGAGGTCCCCAAACGGCCTGGGTAAAACCTCTGGCCCTCTGCTGATTTACCCCTTTATCAGATATTTCATATTTGTTGACTGAATGAATAAATACAGGCTATGTACCAAGTTCTCTGCTAAAGCTGAAAACACAATAATGAGCAAAATTAAGCATGGTCCCTGCCACCTCGGAAAAACAAGTCTGGTGGGAAAAATGACACTAACGGAATGATTATCAATTATATCAATGAATGTGTAGCTGCAGACTGAGATTATATGCTTCCAAGGTCCCCAACGGATGACACATGAGCTGAGAACTGAAACATAAATACAAGTCAACTAGGTGAAGTGAGGGAAGAGTATTCCAGACAAACAGGCCAGCAGGTACAAAGGTCTACTGGAGAGAGGGATCAAGATGAGTTAAAAAAACTGGGGAAACTCAAAAAGACAGTGAGTCTGGAGCACAGAAAACATGGGATGAGACTGTACAAGGGGAGACTGAGTTGTCACGTGCAATGCCTCGTTCTCAGGAAGCCAACTGCTCTTTAACTCCATCAATGGACATTAATCCACAGACTTGAAGTAGTCAAGGGAAAGACTGTATCTGAGTTTCACAGGGATCTCTAGTTGCAGCGTGGAGAATGAATGGGGGAGGTTATCTGGAAGTGAAGTGGGAGAGAGGAAACTCAGGTGGATGTCCAGGTGAGACAGAAGGGTGTTTAGGCTAGGAGGGTCCAATAAAGAAGGAGAGGGGAAGAAAAAGTGGTACCTGGAAATTGAACCAACAGGAGGTGAGGGATTCAACCAGAAGGCTCAACTAGGGCAGACTAGTTACAGCTGGTGTTCAACATGCTGCCTATAATCCCTGGGAGGATCAGAAAACAGGGTGGTCAGGATGCCTCTTAGGTTTTTAGATGACGGGTGTTGTCATCTGCCTAGAGAGTGAACGCTAGGGGAGAAACACCTTTGTGCTAGAAAATCATGAGCTTTGTGTTGGACATGTAGAATGTGAGGTGCCTGTAAGATACTACAGAAAGAAGAAACCTGGTTTGCTGCCCTGCAAAGGAGGAACTTTCCCAAGGACAAGAAGAATTAACCAAAGGTGATCATTTTGTAGAACATCCATTAGCCAGTTAGTACCTAATGTGAGCTTTAAACAATTATTAAGTAGGAGCTAATTAGTTTTAGCAAATGACAACAGAATTGTTAAAAAAAAAAAAAAAAAAAAAATTTTTTGTCAACCACAATTTCCCTTCTCACCCCCATTTCAGCTAGGCCTTTGATACAAGAAAGCATCCTGTGCACAGCTTGCTGTACGGGTTTCTGGTAAGGAAAGATGCTGACAATATTCGGAATGCTCTGTCCACTTCTGGATGGAGAAAATCCACTTATCGTGTTGTGTCTCACCCAGGACATCTGCAGGTGAGATTCTCCTTTTCCTCACCTTGCATCTGCTCAGTATCTTAATCCCAAATTGTAGGAGTGAAACGCTGGCAACCTTTAAGGATATAATTTGCTTCCTATTACATTATTTCTTCCCATACAGGAGAGACCAAGTGTTTGTCATTTACGAGTGTCATGTCATTACATTCCATATTGCAGTGTAATGATGTGAAATGATTAAATTACAAAAGGCCAGCTCACTGCCAAAAATTTAAAGTGGCATACTTTTATTTGTAGATTGGAAAGCTATTATTAATTCTTATATTGACTTTGCCAGATGAAATATTGCAAGCAGACTGGTGCATACAGAAATGGGGTGCCATTAAGTGAGGTTCGGCGCCCCGGTTCCCACATAAACAGGAAGAGTTCTCCGATTCTAGCACATTCCTCAGGCTACACGTCCAGAGCTAAATGTATTAGTTTAGAACAGTCTTGTCACCTGATGAATGTGGAGTGACAGACATCAAAATACAACCTGACTGGAGTTTTTACTGAGAAGAAAAATAGGAACTCAGAACAGGTGGCTGAGAAAATAAAATGGCCTATACTCCCTCTGCCCCCTCCTGAACCACTTTTTTCCACTAGCACTTATTGGGAGATTGAATTTTATTCTTTTTTTAAAGGAAAAAGAGCATACAAAAAGCATTTTGTTTACGTCACCAAATTACTGGAAGACTGCGGTTGGTAAAGCAACAATTTCTTCTTCTTTTTCCCCTAGGCTATAAAATCTCATGTGGAGATCTTTGAAAGAGGGTTAAAAATTACATCCTCAGAACTATATATTTTTTAAGCTTTTAAAGTTCGAATCCACATGACCTCAAGTGTTTGAGGATTTGTGAAGAAACCTGTTCTCACCTGCCATTTCTTTCAACCATTTATGGACTCCCATTCTGGTAACACATGCAAGGCCCAATTCTAGTAAGAACCTTCCTGCAACCATAGTCGAGTGACTTTCTTTTGTTTGTTTCCTTTTGTTTTCCCTCCCCTGGATATTTTTTCCCCTCTTCTTGGTGGAAGTAAGAGAAAGGCCATATTTCTCGACTTGGTCATTTCTACTACTTCTTTTACCTAAGAAACATTCTTATTTTAGGAATTCTCCACCCTGACTTGGTTTGGCTTTTGTTTTACTTTTCTTTTAATTATTTTCTTTTAATGTCAATTAGCTTCTTATATTTTTAGCTCTGTTTATTACATGCTATTATCACTTTGGTGTAGAACCTTCTTTTGTTGTAAAACACTGCTGGGTGAAAGCTGAAGGCGAGTGGGAAATAAATAAGAAAACATCGTTGTTTTATTACATATGGACACTTGCAAGGCCGCTCACCTGTGCTCGATCTTTTTAAAACAAGAAGGCACCAAACACTAATAAGCTCCTAGATTTATAGACAATGACCCTATGCCTGCCAAGATGGCCAATAATCTTTGCTTTTGCTGCAACACAGGGGGTAGGTTGCCTCACTTCTGGCACGTTGGCAGAGGCACAGAGAACATGTTCTTCATGGAAAGGGACTTGTAAATGGAAAACAGCTCAGGGAGCAAAACTGCCAGGAGCTCACTTGCCTTGTGGGAAACGCTACAAAGTTTCATGATTGGAAAGATAGCACCCTGGGGCTTCCCTGGTGGGGCAGTAGTTGAGAATCCGCCTGCCAGTGCAGGGGACACGGGTTCGAGCCCTGGTCTGGGAAGATCCCACATGCCGCGGAGCAACTAAGCCCATGAGCCACAACTACTGAGCCTGAGCTCTAGAGCCCATGAGCCACAACTACTGAGCCCGCGTGCTGCAACTACTGAAGCCTGTGAGCCTAGAGCCCGTGCTCCACAGCAAGAGAAGGCACCGCAATGAGAAGCCCGCGCACCGCAATGAAGAGTAGCCCCCGCTGACCGCAACTAGAGAAAGCCCGCGTGCAGCAACGAAGACCCAACACAGCCAAAACTAAAAAAAAAAAAAAAAAAAAAAAAAAAAAGATAGCACTCTGTCAGACAATCTGCACTGTGGGTGAAATTATTTGCCATTTAATCTGGATTTTAGGTGAATCACAGCATCTTTGTTTAGTCCCTATGTTGTCTCTATCGAAAAGTACAAAGTGGCCAAAAGCTTGTGCCTGCACTGCTGCAGTCAGTAAATGCTGCTCTGTTCTGATCCTTTTTTTCCATTACTTCTTTTGAGACTTTTATTTCTCCATCTCTTTGGCACGAGCTCTTATTTGGCAGGTAGTGAGAACTCAGGGTTCTCTTGGAAGACAATACACTGAGGAGCCCTGGAGTTTTTTTTCCCCTTTATATATAGATGGCTCTGTCATTATGTCCTAAATCATGAATGCACATAATAGCTGCCAAGAACAGCTCAAATGGCTGTAGCCAGGACCCTGAAATAACAGGCTGGCTCCACCCACAACTACAAAAGAGCTCATATTGTGCATGTTCTGATCAGCACATATAGAACAATGGGTTAGGCTAAGACCTTTGTCACATTGTGATGGCCTCTGGGTATTACCTATATTTTCACGAAGCAGTTCTGCTCTTCAATAAGTCATTCGCCTCCCCTGAAATCACCTAAAACCCTGGGCTTCTTCCTGATGACAATTCTGTGTTCACTTTTTCCTGCAGTCAACACCTGCTTAGGTGTTCACCTAAGTGCTCCAGGTGAGTAGTGAAGTGGACACACACTATCTCTGTGGTCATGGAGCTTAGATCCCAATAGGAATGATTAAGAGGAAACAAGCAAATGAGCAAGACAATTTCAGGTGGTGAAAAGAGATGATCACACGGAGCAGTGTGATCAGGAGAGAGCTAGGAGCGGGGATATAACATAAATGGTGTAGCCACAGAAGGTCACAGAAGGCTCCCAAGAGGAGGTAACATTTGAGCTGAGAATGAACATTGGCTGGAGTGCCCATCATTCTACAGTCTGGGGAAGCACCTTCCAGGCAATGGAATGGCAGATAGAAAGACCATACATTAGGAATGAGCTTGGGCAGGAAGCAGTCCAGTTTTGCAAGATGGCCTTGAACTACAGGAAAGATAAGAACTGAGACTGAGTGGTCAACAGGGGCCCAACTCATGCAAAGACTTTCAAACTTAGGATGCAACCTGAGGCTTGCCTGGCCTTCCCTGGTCTCTGTTTTGTTTTCAGGGTGACTCACATATATCACTCCATCTTCAGGACAATAAGAAATACCACTGCAATATAAGCAAGTGATTCTCCAGTGATATTCTGGGGCATAAATAGGTTGCTAAATGTTGATCGATGTGTAAAATTTACCTTTACTACACCGAGGGACACATCTACTTATGGCCAAATCTGTCAGCTGCAACAGGGAAGTATAAAGGGGCCCACTGTAGTGGGGAGCAGAGTACAGCTTACACTGATAATAAGTAAGAGGGCCCCTTCCCTATTCTCACTGCTTTGAGTGAGGGTGTGCTGCACAGAGCCGGGGCCGCCATCTGAAAATCAAGACCAGTAAGGGGAAAATCTGCTCAGAAATTCTGACCCCAGCCTCAGGTCTCTTTGAATAATTAAGCCAGGGTCAGAAACCACCTACCTCCAGACTTCTTGTTATGTGAGAGGGGAAAATCTGACTTGTTTAAAAGTAACGTGATAAGTAAGAACTTAGAATAGGGTTCAGCTTGCCAAAGCAAGAGCAAGTATTTACTGAAAATGTGAGAACTTTGTCTCATGACTTTTTAAAAGAACTCAGTGGGGGCAGCAAACAGTTCTCCCCAAGTGGTGGCCCAGTGCCAAGATGGTCTGGGGGACTGAATAATGATGACAGTGAGGCGTGGTGACACTGGAGTGACAATCAAGTTGCAACTGCTACTATTTTAGCACAGCTTTGACTTTTGTTATTCTTCTCGAGAATGCAGTGAATCTTCCAGTGATCTAAAGAATTTTTTTTAAATGGGGGGAACCTCTGATAGAGTCAGATTGGCAGAGAGGAAAGACTCTTTCCAAAAAGCAAAATGTTAACCTCTGTCTGGTGTAAATGAGGCATGTTATTATCTAGATCCAGCCATCTGGAACCATGGTCCAGGCCCAAAGGACAACTTACTCAGCCTGCTTCTGCCTGCCCACTCCCAAATCAGTTCTGGTTCAAGTTCCCTGGATACAGCAGTGGTATGTGCCTTCCAGTTTCCAAATCCTACTCTTTCCCTAGTTACCTCTAAGACCTCAGATCCTTATTGAGTAACGTGGAAAATGTGACCAAAGACTGTGATCTTCAAATATGTATGTGTACGGGTGAGGGGAGTATGTAAGCAGTAGATTATTTATGTTAAATTCTGTGTAGAAATCCACTAGATAAAAGAGATGAAAATGGGAACATCTCATATGAAACGAAGGCATAGCTCCAGAGTCCCACGGGCTCCTTCTCCTTCGCTATATGTGCAGTCCCCAAGGAGAGTGCATCTGGGGTGGAGACTCATCTGACCAAGAGAGCTTTAAAGGAGAGGGAAAAATGCTCAGGCAACACAAAGTGTGGGGAAGGACAAGAAGGGTGGCATAAAAACACACCTGGAAACACGCCGTGGTGGAGAAGGCATCTGGATTCCAATATGGATTAGGCGATCTTTGTTAAGAGTTCAGATCTTTAGAATTTGTTACCCCTTCTTAACTCTCATTGGAGAATAGTGACTAAGAGATGGAATTTGGGACGAGAAGGCCTGTGTTCAAAGTCTAGCTCTCCCACTTGCAAGCTGTGCCACATTCAGCAAACTACTTAACCTCTTTGAATATTAGTTCCATATCTATGAGACGGAGATAATCACCCAGGATACACAATTTAAATGACTTGTCCAAGGTCATTCATAAGCAGGAGACTTCGAGTTTCAAATTCTAGCTCTTTTGACTCTTTAAATGCAGTGCTATTTTTTCTAACCACAAGAAGACCTTGTTGCAGATTCACAAATGATGTGAATCTTGAGAAAAAGAGAGGGAGGAGGGGAAGGAGAAAGAGAGAAAAGGAGGAAGGGAGGAAGGCAGGAAAGCAGGAAGGAAGGGAAGAAAGAAATAGATTCTGTATATCTATTTTAGATGTCTGTATATCTGTATTATAGATATACAGACATTTGCCAAAGAAAAATAATCTGGAATCTGTTTGAAATGGACATCATTAGTCAATTATTGGATTAAGGCAGCTATCGATTTCCTTTTCCTGATGAGATGATTCTTCTGATTTTTGCCAAACTTTAGTGATTACCAAGATGCTGAGAAATCAAGCAACTTACAATAAAATGAACATGGTAGCAGCAGCTTCAAATTTTACAAATAAGTGATTGAGATGATGTGTCACATCCTTGACTTATTCACTGGTTAAACCAGGGAAGTTCTTGTTGCTAAATGGACGATGGTAAGGCAAATGAATTCCAGTCATTTGACATAGATCTGCTATGTGCCTGGATGAGGAACGCAGGATAGCTGATAAAATTAATATTCATAATCATTTGTTGCCAATTAATTAATAGGATCTATTGCATCAGAGAGCAAGGTCTCTAGGAAATAGGACAACAGATACATAAGGAATTGATAGAGGTTCTGGAGATACACGGCAAGAAGGTCAAGAAATATTTAAACCAGGAGCCAGGAGTATGAATAGTGTTCGAGGCTACCTCACATACAAAAGAAGAAACCTTATTATTTTTCCCCTTCCAGTTGAAGAGACAACTTGGAGCCCTAACCCGATCTCAACCTTCCATATCTGGGCTCCTGTCCAGGACAAAGTCATCAGTGACACCAACACAAACCTATCCATTCCCAGTATCTTTCCTACATTAAAGAGCCTAGATGAAGGGGGGTGGGGAGGGGCTTACAATCCCTCCTCCATAAGGAAAATAGCCAACAGGAAGTTACTTAACAAAACACTCACCAAGGGATGAAGTCAACATGAATTATCTTGCATCTTCAATTTTCATTCTAAAGGAGCATGGCTCACTTCACTTTTGAAAGTAATTTTAATGAATTCTTTCCAAAAATGATAGAGCTTGACTTTCCAACTTTATTTTGGAAGAGATAGGACTCAAACAAGTAATCCTCAATATTATTAATATTACCTTGCTCACATAAATCTGATAACAATAGAAGCCCTTTTTTATTGGGATAAATCTTACATTAAAACTAGAGCTCATATTTGGCCAACTTCGGTAGGTCGACCAAAAATAGAAATTGGCCTGCATATCTTTCTATTTTTAGGGAAGGTGAAGATATGGATTTAGACACTTGATTTTCTTAGCTTAGGGAGCACTGTAGGCTAAACTGCTTTGGCCCTGAGGGACTCTTTGCTATTGGCAGCCCTGGGCAGGGTGCAGTTTTTAAAATTCATTTCTGATATCCAGTTGACATGGACTTTTTAAAGTGTTTAAAATTGTACTGGTCGCTTCTGTGGCCCACAAAGAATTCTCTCACCTGCTCCTGGTTCTTGCTCCTCCTTCTCATGTTTTCCTAACTTCACACTGAGTTCTATGTCCCAAGTTGACTGCTGGTCTCTAAGCCTAAGCAGGAAAGAAACGTATGAAAATCTGGAAACAGGGAAAGCCAGGAGCACCTTTGATGCTCCAGTGCTAGCTACATACGGACATCCCCGCATACCCAGTGGCCTCAATGGGAGAGAAGGGAATGCACTGGGGTAATACAAAGAGTGTCCTGCCAAAGAGAGGCAAGTGTACATGTTGATGGATAGCGTGCAGGAGGGGACATGGTTGAGTAATGCAGTCATTGGGTCACACAAAGCTCAGGAGGAGATGGAAGCCAACATTTTGTTTTCATGTACAGATTCATTTTGATGCTGGCATCCCTAGAAGAGGGAGGACAATGAACAGACTGTACCTCCTCTTTCAACCTGGCCTTTTGAGATCTAAACAAGCACATAGGGCTGGATAACTTCTAGAAGCTAAAGTTCCACACCCCAATATGAAGTTACTTATCAGGTGTCAGAATGTTCGATGACGCTAGCAAATTTGCTATCAGGGTAATGATTGGGAAAATAACACGCCCTTCGTTTACCCTTTGTCTAAAGTCATACACACCTGCCCTCCACGAATGTGGTTTCTCCCCAAGAACTGATGACTTCTTTCTCTATGATTTGACTTTCCACTGACCTTCCTGGACAAGGGAGGGATCCAGGAAACAGTTATTAATTCAACATATATTTATGAAGCACATGCTATGTGCCAGTCACAGCTCTGGGCACCAGGATATGGCAATGAGCAGCGCAATTCCAAATCCCTACCCTGTTGGACTTGACTTCTTCTCAAGGGTGGTGGGGATCAAGACAGATATGAGAGATGTTAAACAAATAAGCAAAGTAAATGAGAATTTTTAAGGTCATGTGATAGAGAGGGAGTGGGGATCTTTGAGTCAGGAGCCTCATTTTGTATGGCTGGACAGAATAGCCTTCCAGAAGGAGACATTCACAGGAGCTGAGAGCTGAATTATGAGAAGAAACCAACAATGCCAAGATCATATGGCAACATTTCACACAAAAGAAACAGTTAGTGCAAAGCCTCTGAGCTGGAAGCAAGACTGGCTTGGGTCAAGGGATAGACAAAAATGCCAGGAAGAGGAGAGACAAAAACAGCAAGAAAGAGGAGAGGGGTGGGGAATCAGGCAGGAGAGAGCTGCAGGACTAGATCAGGCCAGGTCCTTCAGGACATGGGGAAGAATTTTAATTTTTTAATAAATGCAATGAGAAGGCACTGGAAGGTTTTAATCATGGGAGTGGTGTCTGTTTTGCATTTGAAAACTATCATCCTGACTGTTGTTCAGAGAATGGAGGAATATTCTTCCCCAGCCTACAGCCACAGCTGATGGAAACAGAAACAGAAGTGGTCATCTTACACACTGTGTCTCTTGTCTCTAAGGAACCGGATTTAGGTACACAGTCAGTGTTCAGCCAGTCTCTTCACGGGACTAATACTGTAACATAAGTGGTGGGAGCCAAGAGGACTGAGAAGTGCCCCCCTGGGTTCTTCCCTCTTCTGAGTCTCAGGTGAATGCCTGTCTTGGAATTCCACCAGATAGTCAGGAGCTCAGCTGAGCTGGAGAGAGCTGAGCTGCCAGAAGTCAGGGTAGCTGATTAAGACAACAAACCAAAATGAACAAAATAATGGAGGCTTATTCACTTCCTGCAATAAAATATAAGCAAGAGGCTAAACCAGAGAAAGGACCAACTCCCATCCGCTCTGTTTTCCCTGAAGCAGTGGCACTGATGAAGGGTCAGGTGGGTCAGTGCAGATGTCGGGGATCTGGGTTTCTCACTGCTCGGGGAGCAATAAACAAAAGCCTCCTGCAGTTGAATGGACCTGGGCTGGGAGGAAGGAGAAGGGGAAGGGCTACGATGGAAAACAACTGAGTGCTGAGTCACAGTGGAGAAAAATGTCTTCAAGTTTCCCCTCTCCTTCTCCACAAGGTGATCCCGGCGGAGGCTTCTAAGGAAAGCCTCTCCTGAAGCCCCCCATTAAAGAGGTCACCAAACGGAGGTGTCCAGGCTAGGGAATACAGCTATGCATAAGAGCATGGCTAGCCAGGGAGGCTGAGTCCTTTACTGCAGCTCCTTTCAGAGAAGGCAATGCACTGGCTATGCCCCAAGCCTGGTGTGAGGAGGGCAGCTTCCCCCGAGCCCTGCCAGGGAAAGCCTTTGTAGTTATCTATGGTCTGGTCTGAAAAGGTACACATAAGTTTTTAGCCAGGAGCCAGACTCCAAACAGACTGCCCTAGATCCTTACTATAAATCCCCCCCTTTATTTTCTACAGATTGAGTAGTTTCTGTTGCTTGCACCAGCATCCTAACCAAAAGATCCAAAAATGTACCCAAAAGTGACAGAGAGTCAAGGAATTAAGTGTCTTGAGGGATGGTAACAAGTATAGGTACTAGAAAAATGAGCACCACTGCCCACAAAAACTTGTCTGGAGATACCTTGCAGACTCTGAATTGGGACAAGAGTTTGCCCCTGTAAAGTAGTAATGGCGATTCAAAGAGCCCAGCACAGGAGCCGGAATTAGAGAATATGAAACGTGAGCACTCTGGCCTATCTCTGAGATTACCTGCTGGCATATTGTTTGCTAGAGATTTCTGCTGTGTAACAAGAATGCTAACAGGTGGGAAGAGGCGGACAGAAGAGAGAAGAGGCCCTGACTATCTCTCCAAGCTCGTCTCCTCCCTCTCCCCGCTGCTTTGCTCTGCTCTGGTCTCTCTCGTCTTCTCCCTGTTGCCGGACAAGTCTGCACCTCGGGTCCCCTGGACCTGCTTCCTGTGCCTGAACTGCTCTTCCCTCCAGCCCTTACGTGACTCGAGCCCCCATTTATTCAAATCTCTGCTCCAATATCACCTCTTCCAAAGGCCCTTTCCTGACCATCCCACCCAGAACGGCAGCTCTACCACTTTTTATCCCTTAACACTGCTTCACTTTTTTTCTGTGTAGCATTTATCACCACCTGACATTTGACTGATTGACTGATTGTTCTTTGTCTTCCTAAGCTCGCACTAGAACAGGAGCTCAACAAAGGTAAGAACTGTTTAGTTGCCGGAGCACTGCATTCTCAAAGCCTGGAATCATTCCCAGTAAGGAGTGGCGCTCCAGAAATATTAATTACATGAATGAATGAATGAATGAATAAAGAAAATAGTATAGGAGAGATAAAAAGAAGAAGGAGGGGGAATAAAATATTGTCTCTAATTAAAGAAGCAAAAATTGATTACATAACCCAAACACATAAATTAGAAAAATCTCTCTATGTGTTTTACATTTTAAATTGGTCTCTTTGGTTTGTTTTATTCATTCATTCATTCCTCTAATAAATGTTTATCATCTGAACAACAGATCACATTCTGAGGTGACTGGAGAAGGCAGGACCCTAAAGGTGAAGACTCCCGAGAGAGGACAGTTAGACCAAAGGAAAAGATCCACAATAGGAACACTTAAGAAATTCTCGCACATCAGGTGTGTCTGAGCATGGCTGGAGTGAGGAATATTTTTGCTTCTGTAGCAAAACTAACAGTATGTTTTTTGGATGTGAGAAATGGAGTAAGGGAAAACCATACCACAGTTGTTTATATCATGAAATAATGTCTTGGAATGGTACAGCCGCTGTGGAAAACAGTATGGCATTTCCTCAAATAATTAAAATAGGATTAACGTACGATCCAGCAATTTCACTTCTGCATATATACCCAAAAGAATTGAAAGCAAGGCCTCAAAGAGACATCTGTACACCCATGTTAAGAGCAGTATTCACAATGCTGTAATGTGGAAGCAATGCAAGTGTCCACCAACAGATGAGTAGATAAAGAAAATGTGGTACATACATACATGGAATATTATTCAGCCTTAAAATGGGAGGAAATTCTACAACATGCTACAACATGGTTGAAACTTGAGGACATTATGCCAAATGAAATAAGCCCATCATAAAAAAGATAAATACTATATGATTCCATTTGCATGAGGTACTTAGATCAGTCTGATTCATAGAGACAGAAAGTAGAATGGTGGTTGTCAGGAACTGATTATTTAATGGGTAGAGAGTTTCAGTCTTACAAGATGAAGAGTATGGAGATGGACATGGTGGCGGTTGAACAACATTATGAATGTATTTAATACTAATACAGAATACTAATACTAATTTAATTAAATTAAATACTAATTTAATTTAATACTAATACAGAACTAACTGTACACTTAAAATGGTTCAGTGGTAAATTTTATGTTATATATATTTTGCTATAATAAAAAAATTGAAGGAAAAAACAGTCTTGGGCTGGTACTGCAGCTTTGTCAAGTCATGTTGAACCAGTTTCTTCTAATATTCTATTCTTGTCTTTGTGCATAGCTTGAGACCTCGTGGTTACAATGTGGTGACCGCTGCACTTAATGTAGGAGTGACATTGAAAGTATATTTTAAATGGTACAGACCTGGAGGCTCCTGCTACTCCAGGTTTTTGCCTTTGTTGTTGTTGCTGTTTTGAATCATAAGAATGTCCAGTAGGCTTGGGCAAGGCACCAGAGCAAGAAGGGCACTTGGGGGACACAGTGAAGATGTGATTTAGCAACCAACATGGAAGTATTTCAGCATCTTCACAACTGTACCACCGTATCGGTGGATTAGCCAAACGTCAGTCCTGCCTCTAGAAATCAGGCAGAAGGAGAAGGAAGGGAGAAGGGCATGAGGTCCTCTTTTGGCAGGGCTTTGTGATTTTTTTTTCCTTTAGGAAGGAACATTCTGCCTAGAGACTAATACCCAAATCTCACTGGGTAAAAGCAAGTCACATGACCATGGCTAACTGTAAGGGGCGATCCTCTGAGTTTTCCAAAACTCTATTATCAAGGCTGGCAAGGGAAAGCGGGAGGTATAAATGGCTTTTGGAAAGCCAATTCCTAGTTTCTGCTGCAGGTTACCATTATGGCTTGGGAAGGACACAGTAAAAGGCTGATACATCTGTCCTAGAGGTGGACAAATTAAGAATGAGAATCTCAGAAAGCAAAAAGCCCTACTTAAAATAATGCATTATATTTTGAACCCTGAATGTTTGACAATACATTTCATGGCTCATTTCCTGCTCCTTGTGAATGCTAGTAAACACTCAGAGAGAGAATTCACATTCTTCATGTCAAACATCCTTACGGTCCTCCCCTCCTCCAGCGTGTCACCAGTTAAACAGACCCTATGAGGACAGTCTGTTCACACTATAATCTCTTGCGACACTAAACCTTAATCTGTTTTACAATTTCTATTGTTTTTCACTAAAAGGTTATTCCAGAAATATTTTATAGAGCACATTCATTTTATTGGCCAAGAATAAATTGTATAATCAGAGGCACACTAACCAATGCTGGCTCTCCCTTCCCAATCCAAATTTAAGAATTTCATGCGGATTACTCATTGCCATCTATCTAGCTAATTCAATGTCATTATTTTTCTCCGGTCTAGGCAGAATTTCCCCTTCCCTGAAATGAGCTTATCTCATAAGGAGATAAGGTATTGGAGGAGGGAGAACAGCACTGGTGGAGTTCCTGTCACTGAGGTCCACACATCCACTCCCAAGCCTGGAATTAAGGAGCTGTCAAGGTCTTCCATTAGAAGGGAGAATCCATTTTTCAAAAAAGGAGTGCAACTTGCCATTTAATTTTATTTTTTAAATCACAAAAGAGTCTGACTTTGCAAATGGTGGCCTCTCTAAATATTTGGTTTGCCTTTGATTCCATCCCCCACTTTACTATTCAGGTCACAGTTTACGTTACTTCCCTTCATAGGCTCTCTCTGTCCCGAAGACTGAGAAAGGAACTTTGTCTGAATCTCCTAGCCCTCTACCCTCATTCCTAACATCTCATTAAGTATGCATAAGAGTACCTATGCAGTGCTGTCCGAAAGCACTAGAATGCAAGCCACATATGTAATTTGGAAATTTTTAGTAGCTGTGTGTAAAAAGGAGTAAAAAGAAACAGGCAAAAGCAATTTTAATAATATATTTTATTAAACTGAGTAGATCTAAATAATATCATTTTGATATGTCATCAATGTAAAAATAGTAATGGGATATTATACATCCTTTATGTAAATTCAGTGTGTGTTTCAGGCTTACAGCACTTCTCAATTCAGACCAGCCACATTCCAAGTGCTTGATAGCCACGTGTGGCTTGTGACTTCTCTACTGGGTGACACACTTCTATTGTATTTGGATATGCATTTGTGTTTCTTCCCCATTGCCCTCAAGAGTGGAGATTATATTTACCTTTCTCCGCCGTGCACCTAGCACCCAGCACATAGTAGAAACTTAATAAATGCTTGATGAAAACATAATTGAACACTCCCAACTCTGCCACTATTTAACCATGTGCCTTTGGGTTAGCTGATTTCTCTGGAGCTCCTGCCTTATTAAAGAAGAAGATGTCATATTCCATGATCGCCAAGGTCCCCGTAAATGTAAGCATTGTAGGTCACAATTCAGTTCTCCTTCTCTCTTTCTCTCTCTCTCTCTCTCTCTCTCTCATTTAAAGTATCTAAATGCATACCCTTGATTTTCATTGTGTTTTAAGGCTAGGGTATACCCGAATTCACCATGCTCTACATTTTTACATTTTCCCAATTGGTCTTTGAATCTTGGAGACATTTTGGATTATGATACTCGTTCCTTTTTAAAATAGTGTTCATTGTTTTTCTTTTATTATAAAATATCTTCATAATAGAACATTTGGATAACACAGAAAAGTACTCAGTAAACAAATTGCTTGTATAGCTACTACAGAGAGATAACACAGTTAACATTTGTGCATCTATCCTTCTGGTGTATTTTCTCTATTTATTAGTAGTAATATGTGTATCAATGCACATTTGTTTCTCCTTTTAGCAAGATGAGGGTCATAATATATATACTTTTTAAAAATCATCCTTTGTTGTTTAACAATATCTGGGAATGTACACTCAAGTCATCAAGTATTATTTTAAAGCATAATTTGCTGGGTGCAACATATAGCATCATTTGACTACTTGGAGTTGCCACCTTAAACAACTGAAGGAGCAAACCACGTGTATATCTGGGGGACGATGTTTACCAGTGGAGAAAATAGCAAGTGCAAAGGCTGAGAGTTAGGAACAAGCCCAGCATGCCAAAGTGGCTGAAGAAGAGGCAAGGTAAAATGCAGAAAATGAGGTCAGTAATGGAAGGGCAGGTACTGTAGTGATTGTGGTGCTTTCCTCTGAGGGATAAGGGAAGCCGCTGCAGGGTTTTCAGCATCACAAGTGGTAGTGGTGGGGGGGGGGGCGGGGATGGTACTGGCATCTAGTGGGTAGAGTCCAGGGATGCTGCTAAACACCCTACAGTATCCAGGACAGCCCCTCAAAACGAAGAATTATCTGTACACGAGTATCAATAGTGCCAAGATCGAAAACACTTGCTCTTCAGAAAGAAAAGAACAGTAACCAGAAGACCAGCTTAGAAGTTGCTGAAAGGAAAAATCTAGGCTTGAGAAGTGGTGCCCTGGACCCAGGTAGGGGTGGTGGAGGTGCGGATAGTCAGATTCTGTACGTACTTGAAGCTGGAGAGTCGTCAGGATTTGATGATGGACTGGATATGGAGCATGAGGGAAAGAAAGGAATCAGGATTGACTTATGTCTGAGGTCCAAGCAGTTTGAAAGATGCAATTTCCATTGACTTGGATGGGGGAGCCTTCAAAAGGAGGTGTGGGGAGAAGACTAAGAGTCTGGATAGCAGACATTTAGAGATGGACTCAGGCGGCTTGAAGACTGGTCGGAAGTGAGAAGTAAAGAAGAAAGAGCAGTGGAGGATGGCTCCAGGTGTGTGTCCTGGGCCACTGGGTGGGTAGTAGAGTCATGCGCCAAGCCAGGGAGAGGGTCAAGTCTGCACCTAGGAGATGGCAGGTTTGCCTTTAGACATACTGAGCTGAGGTACACCCAAAGTTAAGGATAATAGCTATTCCATCACGCTCACCTGTCTCTGTGAGTACCAACTAAGATCACGGATGAAAACCACATTGTAAAGTTAAAGTCTCTTGTACACAAAAGTTATTTTCAAAGTCATATTACTTAATGGGCCTTTGGGCTCCTCTACCCAATTTCCTGGGAAACCATAATGTATGTCCTGTCACAGTCTGCCCTTCAAGATTCTGATGAGAGTTGACTGTCTGCCATTAGGAAAAACACATATTTATTTAGGGTGTTTAAAAATTAAGTTTATAGCAATTGAGCTTCCCTTTATTTGGCCTCAGGGCACATTAACATTCTTTGAACTACACTGTTAAGAACATTTTAAGGGTTATTTTTACATCAGTAAAAGGCTTTCAAAGCCAGAGTGCACACAGGATGTATCATTCTCAAGGAAGACCAACCCTAGGTAATGCTGGAATAATTTTCTTATATGTGGTAGATAGGACTTATGGCTATTATTCATTGAGTCATACTGATAACTCTGTAAGAGTAAATTTTCACCTTCCTCATTCCACGTAATCTTCACATAATCCTATGAGGTGTGTTATGTTATTCTTCCCATTTTGCTGATAAAGAAAGTGGGGCTTAGAGAAAGGAAGTAACACACTCAAGGACCACTGGGGAGAAGAAAATCACAAGCTGGGGAGAAGATGGAGTACGAAGGGATCCTAAAGATCATTTGTTTGTCAAACCCTCTACTTTATCGATGAGGTAACTGAGACCCTCATGAGGCTAAGTGACTTAGCCAAGGTTCTATAACTAAAAGGCAGAAGAGGCAGCCATGGGCAAGAACTAGAGGCAGAAGATGGCCTTTTGTGCTCCTGGAGTCTACAAGCAGCTTACTACCACGGGACACAGGTGGAAGAAAGGGAAAGTCAGCGGGACGATGGGGTTGTACAGGCTCAAAGATTCCAGATGAGTAAATCACCTAAGGCCCGTCTTCAGTGGCCTAGACTTTATCCTTCACTCCAGTATTTCCCAGAGCACGTTCTGCAAACACTAGCTCCCTAGGAATTTACCAAGTGTTCTATGAAAGCCTTTAGTGGTTGTGAAGATTTGAGAAATGCAGGGACTCCCAGAGCTTGCAGTGGACATTATGACTCTCCCAGGGAGAGAGCTGGAACACACAGGAGTTCCTCAAATTTATCTGACCAAGGAATCCACGTCCTCTCAGAACTCATGTGGAACTAGCATTCCAGGGAACACCAATTGAAGTCAAGCTGCTGTGAAGGGCAGTTGTAAATGAACATTTGAAATGAGAGTGAGAATGATGAGTCACTTTTAAAAAACCGGAATTTGGCTTAAAGATCTGATTTTCTCAGCATTTTCCTTTTATTTTATTTATTTATTTTTCCCAGTTTGCTGCACTGTTTCACACCCACTATTTGCAGTAGGTGTCTGATAAGAGATTGTGTGAAGTGATGGGGGAAAAGAGGAAAGGGCTTGCAAAGTTTCAGAAATTCCTGGGAGGCTCTGTGGAGCCTAAAGTCTCTTTATCTGTTTGCTTGTTTATTTTCCCAATATAGAGAGATACCAAATATAGACTTGAATTCATATCTATAATCCATTCTCTTGGGCCTACCTCATGCATGAATCACAAGTCTGATTCCCTTGCTATGTAAGACATGGTGCTGGGGAGAGCTATCTATCTGTGGCCCCATGACGGAAGGGAACATGTACATTTTTATAGCACTTGTCATGCCATATTGCAGTTTGTTTATTCGTTTACCTTTTCCTTCTGTCTCCTGGGCATGTAACTTTGGCTATACTATTTAACCTCACGGTTAAGATCATGGCAGGAAATGTGGGGACTTCAGTGGAAGCACCGTGACTTGACATCTCTACACACTTGGCATCTAGCGCAGAGCTGCCCATTACTTCATTTATCCAGTGACTCTTTATTTTTTGCTTTTTGATTTCAGCTTTGAGGTTTAGTTGACATATAAAATTGTAAGATATTTAAAGCGTACACTGTGGCGCTCTGATATACATACATGTTATGAAAGGATTGCCTCTAGTTAGCACATTCATCACCTCATATATTTGTCTTTTTTCTTTTTTTTTTTGGTAAGAGCATTTAACTTTTACTCTTAGCAAATTTCAATTATGCAATACAGTGTTATCAATTATAGTCACAATGTTTTCCATTAGATCCACAGACCTTATTCATCTTATAGCTGAAAATTTGTACCCTTTTCCAACCTCTTCCTATCTCCCCTACTCCTCCAGTCCCTGGCAGCCACTTTTCTACTCTCGGTTTACATGAGTTTGACTTTTTTTAAAATAAAATATTCCACATATAAGTGATATCATGTAGTATTTATCTTTCTCTGTCTGGCTTATGTCACTTAGCATAATGCCCTCTAGGTGCATCCATGTTGCTGCAAATGGCATTATCTCATTCTTTTTTATGGCTGAGTAATATTCCATTGTATATATGTACCACATCTTCCTTATCCATTCATCCATCGATGGACACTTAGGTTGTTTCCATATCTTTGCCATCGTGAATAGTGAATCTAGGGGTGCATATATCGCTTGGATATCCTGTATTCATTTCCTTTGGATATATACCCAGTGGGTTTGTTGGATCATATGGTGGTTCTATTTTTAATTTTTTTAATAACATCCATATTGCTTTCCATAGTGGCTGCACCAATTTACATTCTCACCAACAGTGCACAAGGGTTCCCTTTTCTCCATATCCTTGCCAACACTTGTTACATCTTGCCTTTTTGACAATAGCTATCCTAACAGGTGTGAATTGATAGCTCGCTGTGGTTTTGATTTCCATTTCTCTGATGATTAGGGACTTTGAGCACCTTGTCATGTACCTGTTGGCTCCCAATGACTATTTTTGATCATCTATTATGTGCCAGGTGTAATGATCAGTTCTGGGTATCTACTAATGAAGAAAAGTGAAAAGTAATGGTCCCATGGAGTTCACAATTGAGTGGAGAGAAAGACAACAAGCAATGAAATGGTGTATAATGACAAATTCTGACTATCATATAAAGGAAATAAACAGGATTAAGAAAGGGGGTTTATAGTAAAGAGTTTGACTCCATTTTTGATGTTTGACCACTGACAGCATTCAAGCCCCACAATTCTTCCTTCCTCCATTGCCCCACATCTGAGCAAACTAATGAGAAAGTTTGGGTGCTCCCTCATTTAGCAAGCTGGCAGGAAGTTCAAACCATGCAAGGCCAATCTGGGAGGGGGAGCCCTTACCCACTCCCATACCTCCTAAGCACAATAAAATGCTAAGCCAGTTGCCCCTCTCTGCTCTCTCAAGCCACTTAGGACCTGCTCAGGAGGCGGCACTGCTCTCCCAGAGAGCCTCATTATATGAACGATAAAACTTTTCATACCCCCTCATGTGTGGCATGTGTGGGGCATAATTAGTTTCAACATACAAGTCAAATTTCGGGTGGCAGGTCCACCCCTGTGAGATAAGCACAACAGAATTGCTACACAAATAGCACAGTTCTAACTAATATAATATAAATAATATAATATAATAAGAAGTATATTTATAATTTAGATGGTTTTGATTTGGCTAGCCTTCTTACAGTCATGCATAACTTTTTAAGGATTCCAGAAAGAAATCTTAGGCAGATTTGACATATATAAATATATATTGAATATATAAAATCAATATATAAAAATACTTTCAGATATTTCTTTTAGAATATTCAGATAGTACATTAAATTTAGCTCCCAAACTAGGATCAGTTCTTCAGATAAGTCGGCTCTGTGGTCTGGAGTACAGAAGGTTTCCACAGCCCAAAATACCTACTGCAAAGATACATTACTAAGCCCACCTTTAGACTCACTCTCACCGGCTTTCTGAAATAATTTCTTTTAATCATGGGAAGGCATCAAATTACCTGGGGAAAGAGAACTCTTGAGGAAGACTATGTTAGGAGCAGCGGTCCCAAGGAAGAGCATCCTGCCTGGTGTTAGAAAGCCTGCATTCAGGCCCCAGCCCTGCTGGTTTCAATCTGTGAGGCCATGAACATTTGTTTTCATCCTCTTTAAAAATTATGATTTTCTTTGAAGTTTCTTTTTACTTATATTTTAACCTGCTTCATCTGGTTGAATGTGACAATGTGTGTGACCCTGAAAAGTCTGATACAGAAACAAAGTATCACTTTTGTAATTATTTTCTAATTATCCCATCAACAATAAAGGTTACCTGGAGGGTGAGTCAAGACTGGTCAAGAGAGCCTGAGGTGCTGAAGCGTGGGGTGATGCTGTAAACAGAGCCCAGTATGAGTTTAAGATTTGGAGACCCAGGGACCAAAGCCTGGCTCTGCCCACTCCTCATTTTCCTTAGGTACAAAACAGGGATTTTAATAGTAACTCCCTCCCTGGTAGGTTTGTTGTGAGAATTAAATGCAATATTTCAAGAAAAGTTCTGAGTAAGCATTCAATAAATATTAAGTAATAATAATAATTTTTTAATAATCATTTTGATACTTTTTTAAAGAATAGGGAGAGACCAGGAGAGTTTTAAGAGGCAGGCTCTGAAACTAACTGTGCCCAGATCTATCATCCTAACACTCAAAGGTCTCCATGGTAATTTAAAAATGAAACTTGAGAGAGAGCGAGAGAAGTTATTTCAAAACATTTTCTGTAAAGTAGTGATATGAGTGGGCACAGAAAGATTTACTTTAAGAATATTGTTGATGCTTTTTGTAATTTATTTTTAAACTGGGATAAAGTACCTAGCTAAGCAGAAAAGGACTCTCAAAGTCAGGTATTTGAACAGTGTCTGTGGTGGAGCGGTCTCACGAATGATACACAGTTGCTTTGTAGTCCGGGCTCTTTAATTGAGCAGGCTGATGTGTTGCTCACATAACGGATGTGCGGAGTGCAGTGAGTGCCAGGCACTCTTACCCCCCTTCCCTCAAAGCTGTGCATTTGCAGTGTAGGTGAATACAAACCATTTAGGAAATGATTGGTCTGACCCAGTAGCAGAAGTAGCCATTTTGGCAGCAGTGAGAGAGGTGTTACTCAGGTGACAGGAGAGAATGAGGCGAAGATACAGAACGCAAGATCTCCCCAGTTTTAAACGTGTCAGCATAAGAAATAAAGAAAAATTACAAACACAGTCCCAACCTTTTTCATGCTAATCTTTTCAGATCAGTTTAAAAAAAAAAAAAGAATTAACAACAACAAAAAAAGCATTCTGTCTCATCATTTAACTAAGTTAAAGCAACCGAGTCAGATATTTATCCTTTTTTTTTTCTTTCTGGTTTTATTACTTCTATATCAGGGATTAGCACACTATGGCCCAGGGACCAAATCTAGCCCACTATCTGTTTTTATAAACAGTTTTGTGGGAACACATCCGTGCCCAATCACTTACGCATTGTTCACAGCTGCTTTCATCCCACGACGGCAGAGTTGAAGAGCTGGTGCAGAGAGCTTATGATCCACAAAGCCGAAAATATTTTCCATCTGGTCCATCGCAGAAAAAGCTTGCTGACTTTGTGAACTGTTGTCATAGGTCAGTCAAAGCCATTCCCATTTCTTTGATTAAAATCCTTAAGTGACGTGTGGGTGCCCCCAGGATAAGTCTAAATTTTAAACATGGTTTAAAAGATCTACAAAGTAGCCTCTCCCTACCACACTAGCTCCATCCCTCCGCAATCTCCTCCACATGCCATCTTTTCCAGAAGCACAGAGGAAATTTAGTTCCTCCAATAAGTCACATTCACTCGTCTCTGGGCCTTGGCATATACTGTTCCTTCTACGTATAACACTCTTCCTCACTGCCCCTCACTTTCTTTACCAAGGTTGTTTTACAACATTTTTTCATTGCTGGCAAGCTCTTAGATCGCTCTATTCATGCTGTTTCTTCAGGTATAAGTTCTGCTTGTCTTTCTCTTATGGTTTCAGCATTTCTCAAATGGTGATTATTGATGGTTCTCCATTTTTATACTTGAGATTCTTCATCTATCTGTGCCACCCTCTGAAAGAGGACCTGGAGTTGTGGCTCTCATTTTGGTTAGAATTGGTGAGTGGAGGCATTTTTGTAGCTGCTCTTCTGAGCATGATGACTCTGTATCTCCCTCTGGCACTCTGAGTCAAGCTCCCATATTCTCTGCTCTAACCCTCAGGTAGATACCTGCCTGACTGTTGATTTAAAAAGGAGGATTGCAAGGGTCAGCTATCTTGGCCTGGCACTCTGATGAGTTGCCTTATCATTTGATTATGGGTTCTCTCTCACTTCTACTTTTCCATCTCTAAACATGGAACACTCTTGATGGAAAGTCAGTCTCATGAATAGACTATTTCTTCTTTTTATTATTGAAGTATAGTTGATTTACAGTGTTGTGTTAGCTTCAGGTGTACAGCAAAGTGATTCAGATATATATACCTTATTACAAGGTATCGAGTATAGTTCCCTCTACTATACAGTAGGTCCTTGTTGTTTATGTATTTTATATATATATTAGTGCGATGAATAGACTATTTCTTATCTTTATGTGAGACTACATATTTCCTTTTTTTTAAGAAGTGTTTTTTTCTACCATTGTTTTTTTTCTACCAATTTTCCTGATTTCCACATCCACCCAACAAAACTTGCCTGTCTCGTATTCCATTCCCTTGAGACTCTCTTCTCAGCTAAGTAATCTTCTAACAAACACTAATCTTATGTTTCCCTAAGTTTTGTATCACTGTTGCAACTTTGGATGATATTTAGGTACTACATCTGCAAAATAGAGCCTCAAAGCCTTGAGGTACGGTTTCACATTTAAAAGTATATTTGAGTTGGGCTTCCCTGGTGGTGCAGTGGTTGAGAATCTGCCTGCCAATGCAGGGGACACGGGTTCGAGCCCTGGTCTGGGAAGATCCCACATGCCGTGGAGCAACTGGGCCCGTGAGCCACAACTGCTGAGCCTGCGCGTCTGGAGCCTGTGCCCCGCAACAAGAGAGGCCACGATAGTGAGAGGCCCGCGCACCGCAATGAAGAGTGGCCCCCACTTGCCACAACTAGAGAAAGCCCTCGCACAGAAACGAAGACCCAACACAGCCAAAAATAAATAAATAAATACATTTTTTAAAAAAAGTATATTTGAGTTAAAACAGCCTTAGAAGAAACTTAGAAAAAAAAATATTTAGGGACTACTAGGATAAAAGGCATATATGTATAGGAAAAAATGGAGAAGAGTTTTCAAAGGACTGGAGCCTGGGAAATACCTCAGTAAACATGCTGCTATAGTAAAATGAGCTCTCTGCTTAATGTCATATACTTCCTAACTATGAAGTAATATTGTTCCCCCTAGGATATTTCTAGAGTCCATGTTTCATCCCAAATATGTGCCTCTGTCTCATTCAACAGGCAGAGAAGATTCTGAGGAGCAGCATCTTCCCCTGTATAGACGGCATTTTTGTTCCTACAACCTCTTGACTGGCCCAAGGCACAAAATGCTAGGTTTAGGTATAAATCACTGGGGCTGCAAAAGGTCATCAAAAGGGTTTGCATCACCTACCTTCACGTGTATTTAAAATCCAGCCAGGACACATGATTGCCCATTTTCTTCTGCAAGAGCTATCAGCATAGAGATACGGCCCTCGCCTTTGCCATTTCTGTGATTTTTCAGTATGTATTACAGCAGTGCCACTGATCCACCATCTCTAGTCGTGAAAAGTACTTTATCCTGTGCTTATGAGTGTAAGTTCCTTCGGATGAACCCCTAACCTCCTACATGATCATTTTCATTTTTAGCAAAACCAAGTATTTAAAAAAAAATGCTCAGCAAGACTTCCAGATTCTGCTCTGACTTGTAAAGAGCTTTGAAATCAGCATCCCTATCCTTACAGCAAGAAAAATCTAGACAAATTGAAAACCAACCAATTTTGGGAATTTGGGGACCCATCATAGAACTGACTTCACAGGGTGAACCACTACCATGAAATCTGGAGGGAAAGGCAAATGCAGAGTCAAAGATGAGATCTACTTACCCCCCAGCAAAAGCTGCAGGAGCAAAAAACTGGTAGTAACACTAAAATGCTATGATTTGCTAGAGGCTGAGCGTGGGCAAGCATGAGGGTGAGAAATCCTGGGAACCCAGTCTTAGCGGGAAGCCCACGCTATCACGGGCCTCTAAGAGCCAGAACCACACCAGGTCCTCATGACCAAGATCTGAGGAGTCTCTCCTGACTCTGGCAGGGGGAGAAGAGAAGTCATTGTGACATAAGCTCAGCACGTTCTTCATAACAATGGCTCAGAATCCAGGAAAAAAGACTTTACCTGAGCCCTGTCTCAACTAGGGGTAGGGAATTCCGCCAACTCTAGCCCACTCCAGCCCCATGGCCAAAAAAGGAACGAATTGAGCAACAAAATGAATAAGGTAATATTGGGTTATAGCCCAAAGTATAAAATAAATATCAATACTGATATAAATAAATGGGTAGATAAATATACACATGCATATATACACACATATACACATAAATGGGGAAGAATTGGCCAATCTCCCTTGCAGAAGAACTCCAAATAACTTACAGAGCTCTTCCACCTTCAAGCAGGCGGAGCAAAACTCCTCACTCTTTGAGCATGGGCTATACAGAGGAACATCTTTCCAAAGAATACAGTATGGAAAGTGGGGTGGGCGGGAGATCTTTAAGTGGAGAGGCCTGGCAATCACCACCTCAGCCAAGTGACCAAGATGAATATCAACAGCGGTAGGTCAGGCTGACAGCACGTACTCTTGATCTGATGTGATGAAAAAGACACCTCACCTCTGTGGTCTCTTCCTCCCAAAACACATAACCCCAGTCTCATGGTGAGACAAATATTAAACAAATCCCAGTTGGAGAACATTCTGCAAAATACCTAACCAGTGTTCCTCACAACTGTCAAGGTCACATCAGAAACAAGGACAGTCTGAGAAGTTGTCACAGCCACAGGGAACCTAAGGAGACACAACAAAGTGTGATGTGGTGTCATGGATGGGATCCTAATGGCATTAGGTAAAAACTAAAGAAATCTGAATAAACTATTGACTTTTGTTAACAGCAATGCAACAATATTATTCCTTCATTGTGACAAATACACTAACATAAGATGGTAACAATAAGGGACACTGGGTGTGGGGTCTATGGGAACATTGCACGATCTTCAAAACTTTTCTGTAAATGTAAATTTTTTCTAAAATAAAAAGCTTTTTTAAAAAATCCCGCTCAGCTAACCCTAGAATCAGCAGCCAATATCGAATAAAAGCCGGTGTCTGGCACTTCTGTACAACTGTGCTTTTTCATCATATCCACCCTCATTCCCCACTCTCTGATTCATTCTGAAGGCCCCCAACTCCTGACCCCGGTTCTGACATTTGCTTACACAAGGAAATAAGTACCTAAGACGAGATACAAGATTCTATTTCATAAATATTTAGAGGGATAGAGATATAGAGTCTGATGTCTTCTCCCACCTCTCCATCAGAATTCTGCATGGAAGATACTTAAAATGATTACTAGCACAATGAGGTCCAGAATATCTGACCTATTATTAAGGCCCCAAGTTCAGTTAACACTTGCCAAATGCAGTTTTCCGGTAGAAGCTGTATTGGTGAGTATGGACATTACAGGGCTGACTCTCCCAACCCTCAAAGTGTAGAGAAATCATCGAGGAAGAGAAGAAGGGAGGGAAAAGGGGCAGGGGGGTGGGAGAAGAAAAGAGGAGGAAAGCGGGGAGAGAGGGTGGGGAGAGGGAGAAACTAGTTTCCCACAAAGCAAAGCTAGTAGTTTTCTATGATATTATTCTGTGCTCATTTATATTTGGGAAATTGTAGACAAAAAAAAATAAACACCTAAACATGTTTCTTTAGGGCAGAACTTCTGGATCTTTTGATATGCTGATAAAAGGAATATCTAGTATGGAGATATAGAAAGCGGCAGTTCCTAAACGTATTTAATTATGGATTTTTTGTTGGTGGTGGTGGTGATATGCCTATTAGCATCATGAGATTTAACAAAAGGGAATTTCAAAAACACCGTCTTAGAGGCATAAATGACCCTGTGTCCTGATTACCATATCATCACAAATATTTGAACATAAGTTATGTGTAAGACAATGACACAGCTGTAAACCTGCTTCTCAGGGGCTACAGATATGGACCTCCTCCTTTGCTCCAGTTCCGTCTGTGAAGGGTGGACATTCTCTGGGTCAGGTCAGGCAAAGGAGATACACAAATTACTTAGTTTATTTCCTTCATCACCAAAGTCAGCAGGAGACATAAGACGTGCAGTTAAATACTCAAAAGTACCTTCCTTTCCGTTGTTGTACAGTTTTTCCTAAGACTTCCTTGGACCTTGCTTGCCCAATGTGCAGCTAGTCTCCTCTGATGTGTCATGTCTTCTCTTATTGCTTACTTCATTTGCTATTGGATATTCTAATTTTTATGTCCAAAACTTAGAGGGAGGCCCCACTGCCAATGAAACCAGGAGTGGTTAAGTAGACAATAGGAGTTCCACTGTGACTGACACCTCTGCTCTCTCTGCTTAGTCGGAGGCCAGCTGTCCTTTTGACTCACTTCAGGTCTGCAGTCATAAGTCTGCAAGCTTTCTGTGCTATCACAGTCTCCCCGTTTGCTCTGTTTCTCACCCTTCCCCACCCCCAGTCAATGGCTTTTCAAGTGTTTCATTCTACCTACACTGATTAACAACTCAAATTACGTTTCTTAATGAACATTGGAAACTTCATCTAACAAAAGTGATTTCCTGTTTGATCATTGTTGCATTCTCACACAATCTAATTGGAGAGGGAGAATAGAAATATTTCAATATAAAAATAACATGGGAAAACCTAATGCAGAGTCTAGAAGTAAACTGATAAATTACTATTTTATGGAGTACCCTTGTGCTAAACTCTTTAAGATAAATTGGATTTGAATCTCATCTTTTTGGACAATAATTATTATTTTCCCCATTGTACAGAGGGAAGTGAGTCTACAAGAAGTGTACAGGATTTGCCAATGTGATCAAGCTGTATTAAGCATAGGTCCTTGGACACCAAAAAGAGCTGCCTCCCTGTAGATGCTCCGATATGCTTCTCTGAGACGTTCCAACAGACAGCATGTTTGGTAGAGCAGGGACTTTCAAATGGGGTGGGGCAATTAATACATGTCAATTTATTTTAAAAAAGAAATTCATAAATATCCAAACGTTAGCTACATAACCACGATATTACTCCCTGATCTAATGTTCTCCAAGTATGTTGCTGCTTCTTAGAGCTGATTTATAAGTGACATGCCAGAGACTAATGCAAAATGGTAGCGCTTTCCTGTTTTACTAAAACACATAAGGAGGATTACTGATGTTGATTTTTATGTACGTCAGATCTTCTAGACTATCACCCTCCACCCAAGCCTTTGGTCCGTGGCATGCTATAGAATTACTCAAAAAGCAGCATATTCGGGAGTTCTGATTTCATTCAGATCGAAAGGATGCAGTAATGAAATCACTCCTTATAACATGTTTCAGGTCTATTAAATAAGCACATTGAAGGATTCCCGTTTCATCTGAAATGGGCTTGTCAAGGTAACCTAATTGCAGTGTCTGTGCATCAGGAAGAACGTAGCCTTCTCGGGATGATTTTAAGAATTAATTATTTAAGTTTCCTATTTCCACTTAATAATCTCTACAGATTAGTGAATTACACTTATCCTTTTATGATTTGTAATTTGTCTAATTATTGTTCTTGGTACTGCCAAGCATGACATTTCTTAAATGTGTTCGTTCCAATCCATGGGAAGGATTGCTGAGCTAGGGGAACTGTAGGTAAGAAAAAACTTTGTAGGGCCAATTTACTAATAAAACCTGGCATGATGCTTGCTGCAAAGATGCTGCCTGTCAAAGGCTTAATCAGGGGGAATAATCTTGCCCACTGTTGCATCCGGGAAAGTCATTGTTTATGACTTCAGGGAGTACTGTCTTGTTAATTCAAGAGATAAGCTGAAAGAGAACCCTTCTAGAAAAGTACATAAAGGGCTAGGGATGGGGGAGGCTTATTTAGGGTGCTTTTCACTTGTTCCACATCAGTGAAATTTAAAAGAACTACAGAAGGTCTTCTACACTGAAGTGTGGAAGGGGGCGAGGGGGAGGTGCTGGCTTATCACCTTCAGCCTCTCTGCTCCAGCTACACTGCTCCTGACCACTTAAAACTTCAATTTGCATCGGGATTTAGGTCAGTAATAGAGAAGCTACTGAATGGATCCTCATTTCTTAAAGTGCGGTTCTCAGACCAGTAGTATCAGCATCACCTGGGAGCTTATTAGACAAACAGAATCTCGAGCCTCACCGCAGACCTCGTGAATCAGAATCAGACATTTAAACAAGATCTCCAAGCTATTTATACGCACATTAAAATTCGAAAATACTAGCTTGAAGCATTCATCTCCAAAGTGGGGTACGTTTCCCCCAAACGGTGTCCAAGAAGATTCCTTGGAGAATATAAACAGTAATAAGAACTTATTTATCTTTATATACTTATACAATTTCTATTTTGGAATTTTAATAATATGTATAATATTGCATAGTAGTACATGAATAAAACTTATAAATAATACATACTGGTTGTGCATGCTCAACCTGGGCTCCACCCTGACCCACTAAAACAATCTCTGGGGGTGGGCATCAGAAATCTGCATTCCAAACAGTGTTCAGGGACCATTCTGCTGCATGCTAACATTTGAGAACCACTGTGTTAGACCAACTTCCACCTACTTTGTTTGGAGTATGACATTAGATACTGTTTATTTGCTCTCCAAAACTTAATTATCATGTCCATTGTTTTTCATGTGGCCCAACACCCAACCAGCAAGACTTTTATCATTATGGCATTTTTATCATTTGTACATCTTTATACAATTTCACTAGATCATTTAATAAAAATACTGCTATTATGATTTTGGAATATGCCCTTTACATATGTGTCACGAGCAACAACAACAAAAGCAGGAATATTTCTACATACCTCCCTTCTCTAGAGTTACTTGATATCTAGACTTGTGAGCCTTACTCTCAGCCTCCAAGATTGGGAGGTAATAGACAAAACCAAATGGAGCTTGGAAACCAACAGTGTTCAGAAGGCTATTCATACAGTGTCATTTCTTAACATTCCTCTCCAGTGAGGTGAGGGACCAGGTGTGGATTCTACAGGTGCCTTAAATTTGAAGGATATCAAACCCCATTCCTTATTTTTCAGGGAAGACCAAGGGACAATTTTGGCTAAGGTCAGACACCACTCAAGATACCCCCAGTTTTCCTATTTGTTTCCCACTGGGTTTAAAGAGCACGCAAACAGTAAGCAAACGCTTCATGAGACCCCACTGTGCACTGCAGGCTCACAGAGATAAATAAAATATTTCCCTTGTGTAGAGTAGCTTGAAGTAGGATATGGAAGAGTCACATAACCAATTAAATATGTTATAATGTGACATGAAAAACATTAGATCTGGGCAAAAAATATGGGCGTACTCAATGAGACAGCAATTCCTTCTTCCTTGGCAAGGTAGTAGTAGAAGTCAAGGAAGGCTACACAGCAAAGATTCTCACTTGCTAGGCTAGCCTTGAAGGATGAGTGAAATTTTATCACTAGAGAAAGGAGAAGTGAAATAAAAAAGGAAATTCATTATTTCTAGGCTCAATTCCGGCTGCTTCTCATATCACCTATTTTATATAGTTTTTATAGAATGCAATGTGGGATGGGCTCATACTATCATTATCAACATCATCAACAATATTATTAGGTCTTGACTATGTGCCTTGCCACATGTACTTTTACATGTATTTTCTAATTTAATCCTCAAACCGCCCTGGGATTATAGTCTATCGTTACTCCTATTTGACAGATGGGGAAATAGAGGAACAGAAGTTGTAAGTAACTTGCCCAAGGTCACACAGCTCATAAGATGTATGATGGGATTCAGACCTAGGTATTTGGACACATGACATCTCTCAAGATGACTAGTTGGTCACTGACTCCGTTAATGAGACAGACATCTGTTGATAGAGCCAAGTGCCATGGCTGTGACACCAGTTATTGAATTAACTCTTCAAGTAAATTCTATGAACAGCTGCCCCCGCTTGACCAAGTTAAAGTGCTTTTCAGAAAGCCGGCTTGTGCCATATCACTTTTGTTCCTGAACAAGGTGATTTGTTGTAATGCTGCCAATTGCCTAGCAATCAACTGCCAGCTTTGAAAATAAACCCTGCTACTGTTCAGAGAGCAATAAGGAGGAGCCCTTGTTGGTTGAGAGTTGGCAGGAAGCTGTGGATCCCATCGCCATCTAAATGCAACCTAGGTGAAGTTAATTGTCCTTGCGGTGCTTGGCTGGTGACCTATCTGGGCTGCAAATTTGGTCCCCATCCTCTTTGGATTATGGATCTGTGTCTCTGGAACTGTGAATATGGTCATTTTTCTGAGCACTAAATTTCTCCTAAAATTTATTTTCCAAAACATTATTTTTAATGTTAAACAACCCCAAAATGCATTTTTCATGTTTATTGCCAGTGCATAAAATTACAATGCTGTGAACATTTTTAGCAGCATACCAATATCGTGATCCATAATTTAAAAGGTGACTTTAGTATGGCAATAAATTTCACGAGACACTGAAACCTCTGCAGAAAGTATACAAATTAGGGGCCAGCCATTCAGCCAACATTTGGGGGGATGTGGTTAATTACGATGCTTCCACGATTAGAGAGAACTGGGGAAGTGACGTTACCTGCTCCATGGTGGACGTGTTGGAGCAGGAAATAATCGGGGACTGGGTTTGCAAACTCTCCTTTAGGAAGATGGCGGTGATGTTAAGTGCATGTAGCGAGAGTGATGAAATCAGGGTAAGAGATATATGCCTTCACAGATTTTCCCCCATTTAAAAAAAGAAAAAAATCAGCAAACACACACACTCAGGCTTTGCTGCATTTACCAGGAGGCGAAGGCTGTGTGTCGGGAGTGGGGCTATTAGCTCTTGCTGGCTGGGTTGCACAGTTTGAAATTAATTTTTTTTTCCTGTATTTTCGCCCTCCTGAGGTCCTGACCAATTGCCACTTTGTCGGTGAGCTTTTTTAATTTTCAAGGAAGGTAGGTGGTGTGTGAAACAAATCAATTGCTCCTTCAGAAACCACATCTCCATGGCTTCTCACTTTAGCTTCTGCCAAGCTGGAGGCAACTCAGATTTTTTTTTTTTCTCTAAAAGGTACAAGGTCCAATTAGGAAGCCAAGTGAGTATGGAAACAGTTTCATCAGGCAAAGAAACTGCACAATGATCACTTTCTTAGCGGAAGGTGGTCGCTGATGGAGGCTGGGGTGAGACTCTGAACAAGGAACACGTACCTTGAAAATCAACACCAACGTCACCTATTCCCTCTGTGTGATCGTATGAAGGGACTTGGTGATGTCAGGAAATTAATTACCAAGTGCAAGGCTCTGATGAAGCCAAGGGAATGAGCACAACCCTACAAGTTGCAGGGCTGAACAAAACCATACAATATGCACACACAGGTGCACGTGCATACACATGCCCCAGATTATGTGTTCAAGATGGCTCCCCACATTGTCATCATTACTCTATTTAGGCTAATGATGCCTGAGACAATCAGAGCTATCACGGCTCTGAAAATGATAAGTACCATATAGAAAGGCCCCCCGGGGAAATTTGGCCTGTTAAGGCTTTTCAGGTCTGATAGATTTTTTTTAATCTAGCTGCCAGACTGCTTTGAAAGCTAAATAGATGCCCATCAACAGGCTGTCTGTCAATGGTCAACAATTTCACATATTTTGCTTGTGTTGACATTTTTGTTTCAATCTAATGGGTCATTTGCCAGATGGCTGCCCTCCTCATTAGGGATTCTTAGCACATCCAGCGAGTATTTTGGGGGCTGGTTTAGGTACTAAACTGGACAGCCCTTTTTTTCTAACTTTTTTCTTTGAAAAGATCTGAATTACTTGATGGATGTGAGTTTGTGGTTTTTTTTAAAACGTCTTTATTGGAGTATAATTGCTTTAGAATGGTGTGTTAGTTTCTGCCGTATAACAAACTGAATCAGCCATATGCATACATATATCCCCATATCTCCTCCCTCTTGCGTCTCCCTCCCACCCTCCCTATCCCACCCCTCTAGGTCATCGCAAAGCACCGAGCTGATCTCCCTGTGCTATGCTGCTGCTTCCCACTAGCTATCTATTTTACATTTGGTAGTGTGTATATGTCAATGCTACTCTCTCACTTCATCCCAGCTTACTCTTCCCCCCCCCCCCACCGTGTCCTCAAGTCCATTCTCTACGTCTGTGTCTTCATTCCTGCCCTGCCGCTAGGTTCTTCAGAACCTTTTTTTTTTTTTAGATTCCATATGTATGTGTTAGCATATGGTATTTGTTTTTCTCTTTCTGACTTACTTCACTCTGTATGACAGTTTCTAGGTCCATCCACCCCACTACAAATAACTCAGTTTCGTTTCTTTTTATGGCTGAATGATATTCCATTGTATATATGTGCCACATCTTTATCCATTCATCTGTTGATGGACACTTTGGTTGCTTCCATGTCCTGGCTATTGTAAATAGAGCTGCAATGAACATTGTGGTACATGACTCTTTTTGAATTATGGTTTTCTCAGGGTATATGCCCAGTAGTGGGATTCCTGGGTCGTATGGTAGTTCTATTTTTAGTTTTTTAAGGAACCTCCACACTGTTCTCCATAGTGGCTGTATCAATTTACATTCCCACCAACAATGCAAGAGGATTCCCTTTTCTCCACACCCTCTCCAGCCTTTACTGTTTGTAGATTTTTTGATGATGGCCATTCTGACCGGTGTGAGGCGGTACCTCATTGTAGTTTTGATTTCCATTTCTCTAATGATTAGTAATGTTGAGCATCCTTTCATCTGTTTGTTGGCAATCTGTAAATCTTCTTTGGAGAAATGTTTATTTAGGTCTTCTGTCCATTTTTGGATTGGGTTGTTTGTTTTTTTGATATTGAGCTGCATGAGCTGCTTGTATATTTTGGAGATTAATCCTTTGTCAGTTGCTTCGTTTCCAAATATTTTCTCCCATTCTGAGGGTTGTCTTTTCATCTTGTTTAGGGTTTCCTTTGCTGTGCAAAAGCTTTTCAGTTTCATTAGGTCCTGTTTATTTTTGTTTTTATTTCCATTTCTCTAGGAAGTGGGTCAAAAAGGGTCTTGATGCGATTTATGTCATAGAGTGTTCTGCCTATGTCTTCCTCTAAGAGTTTTGTAGTGTCTGGCCTTACATTTAGGTCTTTAATCCATTTGGAGTTTATTTTTGTGTATGGTGTTAGGGAGTGTTCTAATCTCATTCTTTTACATGTAGCTGTCTGGTTTTCCCAGCACCACTTATTGAAGAGGCTGTCTTTTCTCCATTGTATATTCTTGCCTCCTTTATCAAAGATAAGGTGACCATATGTATGTGGGTTTATCTCTGGGCTTTCTCTCCTGTTCCATTGACCTATATTTCTGTTTTTGTGCCAGTACCACACTGTCTTGATTACTGTAGCTTTGTAGTAGAGTCTGAAGTCCGGGAGCCTGATTTTTCCAGCTCTGTTTTTCTTTCTCAAGATTGCTTTGGCTATTCAGGGTCTTTTGTGTTTCCATACAAATTGTGAAATTTTTTGTTCTAGTTCTTTGAAAAATGCCATTGGTAGTTTGATAGGGATTGCATTGAATCTGTAGATTGTTTTGGGTAGTAGAGTCATTTTCACAATGTTGGTTCTTTGATGGATGTGTTTTAAGGGGTGTGTGCCTATGGCTATCAAGCATGTATCAAGCCATGTGTATGTATAAGCATGTGTGGTGGGTATTGGCAATACAACTCCTTCTTGTATACACAGCTGAGAATAGAGGATGTGCTACATCATAAAATACAAATTTAGGAAAGTTGGACGTTAGTTAACTTTATTGATAGCAACTGAAAGTTTGAACTCCTTAGAAACAAACACCGCATCAAGCGTCCTTTAACATCTTGGCTTCTGAGGGCGGTAACAGTCTTCTTTGTAGCATGATCTTTGGCACTTAAACAGGAGAAATTTTGCAAAGATCTAGGCACTTCCTCAGTATGAGAGGAAACCAAAACTGCTTTTTCCCCCCCAGCATCCTCCAAAATGTTCCCCTTTGCAACAGGACTTCTCAGTAGATTTGCAATAATCACTCCCTACTTCCTTACCATCTGTGCAGGTTGTTGAGCTATTGTAGGTCAACTCCCAACCCACCCTTCTGTATTCCTGTTTGAGAGCAAGCCCTAGTCATCTTCATCTAGTGCTATGGTTTTAAATTTCATCTATAGTCAGAAACTTCCAAACTTTATCCCATGCTCTGATTTTTTCACTGAATTCCATTCATATACCCAGCTACATATTTGATTTCTCCACTTGGAGGACCACATATTCATCTCAAAATTAACATATCTTTAAAAGAACTTTCTCAATATCAATACTTTGCAAAAATGTTTCTCCTATATTTGTCCATGTCTTGGTAAATGGCAGTACCATCTACCCAATTTTTCAAGCTGAAGGACTGGGAGTCTTCCTATAGTTCTCTCTTGACCTCATTCTCCACAGGCCATCCATCAGCAAGTCCTCTGACCACAAAATTCTCCTCATCTCTTTATTTCTCTCCATCTCAACAACCATCAACTAAAATGTCTTACTTGAACTACTGCAACTGCCCTCTTAATATGTTCTTTACTTCTACTCTTGACCCTCAACAATCCACTTTTCTTAGCAGCAAGAGTTATCTTTAAAAACAAATTCAGCAGATCATGTTAATTTCCTCCCTAAAACCCACCAATGGCTTCACAACATTTGTAGAACAGAATCTCGACTCCTTACCAAGTCATCTTGCGGCCCAACCACACCTGCCTCTCAGTTTCCATCTCCCACCATCCCCTTCCCTCTAATGCTCCAGAGATGTCCTAGAACGTGACCAGGTTGTTCCTCTTAAGGGTTCTCCATTTTTTTCTCAGCCTAGAATTCTCTGCCCTTAATCTTCATGTATCCTGCTCTTTCTTGCCCCTCAAGTTTTCCCTCAGAGATCCCTTATTACCCTATCCAGAGTATTCTACCCCCAGGCACTATCATTTTACCCTATTTCAATTTCTTCCATCACTTACCACTATCTGCAATTGTCTTGTTTATGTGTTATCTTTCTGGTTTATGGTATTGTCTTTTTGAGCTAATATATAAGTTCCGTGAACCCTGTATTGCTCACTCCTGTATCTCTGACATTTATGCCAGTGATTAGAAGGCATAAGTGCTTAATACTTATTTGTTAGACTTATGGATTTATCTGTATAATGCAATTAAGCACAGAACTACATATATTCTTTGCCATTTTATAGAGTTTTGGATCTTCGTCAACTAAATTAAAAACTCCTTGAAGGTAAGGACTCTGACAATTCTTCACTAAAATCATTACTAATAATTGCTTAACAAATTGACATGTAAATAATGCCATCTTTTAGGATATTTTCCCTAAAGGACAGTTATAGTCAACATTAGGCAAACTGAAAATAAAATAAAAACTTTGCATGTAGGGGGAGGCCAATGCATACTTAAAATATACAAAAGTCAACAAAGGAATTCATAGAAAAAGAAAGGAAAACAAGGGAATCCAGGGGAAAACCATACAAATCATGTGGTACACATAGAAAAGGTGGTTATGAAGAGCATCATAAAACCCAGGAAGTTAAGACTTCTAATGAGTAACTTATTCACTCGTTCAGAAAATATACATAGAGGTCCAACTACATGATGGGCTCTAGCTGTAGGACAGTGAACTAGAGACACTGTTCATGACCTTCGAAGATGATTGACTAATAGAGGAGACAGACAAGTGTTCAGATAATTATAATATACAGTAAATAGTAGTAGGATGGATAATGACAGTGCTTGGAAAGACCCAAAAGAAGTCCTCATCCAGGCTTGAAGGTCTAAGAGAGCAACCCACAAGAAATGTTCGGCCACACAGGGTTAGTGCTATGCTCATCACATTTTAATGCACTTAAGAATCACCTAGGAAGCTTGGTAAAGTGCAGAATTACAGTCCTCTCCCCAAGATCCTGATGCAAATGATCTGTGAATCACACTTGGAGTAACTATGCTTAGTGAGTAGGATGAAATTCTTTGGAGTTGGACCTTTCGCTCTGAGTCTCAGCTCTGCTCACATACTCTGGCTGTCTGGTCAAGTTTCCTTCCCTCTCTTACCTCAGCTCTCCCACCCATATAGAAGCATTCAGTCAACATTTGCAAGTATCACCATCATCATCATTAACAACCTAACAAAGGAAAGGAACATGTTACAAGTAGAACAAGCAAAATGTGGAAAAGCCAAAAGGCATGTGAGAAAATTTACTGTAACTATGGTTTGAATGACCCACGTAAGAGAACAAGAATCCTAACCAGTGTGTATAGTATAATGTAGCCTAGACCAATGGTCAGTAAATCTGGCCCACTGCCTCTTTTTGGAAATAAAGTTTTACTGGCACACAGATTTGCCCATCCATGTAAAGATTGCCTATGGCTGCTTTTACACTACAATGGCAGTTGTAGCTGTCTAACAGAGATGAGCAGTTGTGACAGAGACCGCATGGCCTGCAAAGACTGAAATACTTACTATCTGGCCCTTTATAGCAAAAAGTGTGTTGATCCCTGGTCTAGAGAAAGTGTGGCATAAGGGGTAGGGGTATGGATTCTGGAGCCAGACCCCTTGGGTTTGAATCCCAGCTTTGATACTTACTAGCTCTGAGACCTTGAGTAAGAGACTTAACCTCTTTGTACCTCAATTTCTTCTTCTGAAAAACATGGATAACGAAGGTACCTTCCTCATGGAGTTGTTATAAAGATTTTAATCAGTTAATACACGTAAATTCTTTAGATGAGGGCCTGGTATAGAATAAGCAGTCCATAAATATTAGAAATTATTATTAATAAAGGCTAGGGCCTTATTTGTTGACTGAATTTGAATGGTTTACGAAAACTGGCTTGGATGGGGTATCTCTGAATCTCCACTAAGGTGGAGAAGATGAAGGCAGAACAGTCTGCTATAAATGAAGTGAAAGAGTTACTATAACGTACACATCTCTGATTGTGCCCTTCTTAGTCTTTACTATTTTATATATATGCATGGAAAAGCAACGAGACACTTCACAAAGGTCTGGCAAAAAACAAGTCATCTACCCCAAATATGGCCAAATTCTATTTGTGTAAAGATAGCCGTTCATTTTTTATTCCCACACATATAATTTCATTTTCTTGGCCTGGCCACCTTCCTGTCTGTTGCCTCAGCTGTGGTGACAGTCTCTTCATAAATACTGTGTAAACTCATTTTTCATTTTTAGTTCCTTTCTCCGCATGAATCATATATCCCGCCTTAGATGGCTTTGTTGGAAGGTACCGCAAACAGACCTGCTTTATAAATGATGTTGAATACAGATAGAACTTTGAAGCGAGACAGACAGATCCGAGTCTGAATTCCTGCTCTGTCCCTTACTTGCAAATTGACTAACTTCTTTTAGCCTCAGTTTACCCACCTGCAAAATGGGGATTATAATGATCTCCACTTCATAGGCTTGGCATTGGGGAATAAGTCAGATAATACTTGTGCAACACCTGCCACCCGTAGAAATTTCCCAAGAAGTGGTAACTACAGTTATCGTTATTAGTAAAATGCAACACAGAAAATTTTGGTTGGTATTTTTGTGTAACACTGTGCTGAAATGCCTCATTCCAAGTATTCAGCAAGTGAATAGATTCTGCCCTCTTAGGAAATGATATTTTTTTCCTCAAGAACATTTAGGTGCTTTCTGACTGTTATTAAATTAAAAGGTTTATCCCTCAGGAGAGAAAACAATCAACTCCCACACCAATTCTATTTATGAAACAAAATGCTTCGGTTTTTCCCTGACTCAAATCCTCTTCGTGTACAATCTCTTTGAAATAGCAGGGTGTTTAGAATAATTTTCACACAGTGCACATGTATGTGCTTGTGTGCATGTGTGTGTGTACATGCATTTATGTGCTTATTTCAGGGCTAAGTTGATACTTGGGGCTTGTCTTGAGAGCCATCCTTCATCTGCTCTTGGATGGAAGCCAAGATCATGGTGGGGGGTGGTTCTTGGCAGCAGGAGAGCTTCTGGGCCCTTATGGTGTGGGTGCTTCAGTGCTATGTGGATGTGGATAGGAGGGAGGCTCAACAAGAGGCAAATAGGATCAAAATTTGCAAAGACATTTGTTATCTTTCCTGGGGAAGTTCAGACATAGCCAGACACCAGTCTTCTAAAATTCAGATGAACGCAGAGGCTTCTATGTGGTTATGTCCGCATCTGTGTACCTCCCATTTCTATGGCATATGTTAAGCTGTCAGTCAAGAGGATGTCACTCCTGGGGAGAACCAAGTATCTTTCCGTGTTTCTGTTGATGTAACCCACACTTTATAGTTCAGCTTAATGGAAAGATCATTTACTTGGAATCAGAAGTCATGAACTTGATTCTATTTCTCCTTCAAAACTGACATCAGAATGTTCTTATCTGGGAATATTCTTATGCCCAACCTCATACACAGCCTTTATCAGGGTTGGGTCACTTTCCAATACAATTGCATATTATGACGGACCTACTGCATTAGAGCTCTTACTGCCTTGTTATTGTCTGTTTGTCCTTCTTTGGCAGAAGACACTTAGTCTTTTATCTGTGAATCCCCATAACCAGCTTAGTTCAAGCCTCTGGAAAGTGCTCAGGAAAAGCTTGGTGAATGATTGGGGCATGAGAAAGAAGACAACGCCAAACAGAGTTTGAGGCATGGTTCTAATGGTACTTTCTGGATAAGGTGACCAGCTCATTCCAGTTTACCTGGGACTTTCCCAGTTTTAGCAATGAAAGCCCAGGCAAACCAGGATGGTTGGTCACCCTCTTTCTAGATGAGGATTCTTGCACAAGCTACCTGATCACTCTGTGTCACACTTTCTTCTCTTTCACCATCAGAGTCAGCATCTTCACAACTATCACTTACTTCTACCTGAAGTAGCTGGCTGTCGACTGTGTCTGCCCAGTCTTCCATTGTTCCCTCTGGAAACAGCACCCAGTTCTCCTTTAGGGGGCCATTCCTTCTCCAATCTTAGTCTCCAAGCGGTTGACTCACCCTTGGCTCCAAGCTTGGACACATAACCCAGGCCTAGCCAATCAAAGTGATCTATAGTTTTGGCTACCATGATTAGTTTGGAGATTACCAGGAGACCCAAGCCAGGCCAAGGAGACACAATTCTGAGACCTTTGCTGGAAATACAGAGGAAGATGTGCCCTTATTTCACCAAAGCTTTTAGCTGGTAGGCTGTGAGTCTGATGCCGTAGAGGACAGCCACATAAAGGAATGTACTGCTTGAATGAGGCAACCCAGAGGGAAGCAAAGCTGAGAGATGGAGAGAGGCACATCCTACCATTATCACTGAGCCCTCAGATCAAGCCCTGCCAGATTGGCCCTGGCGGGTTTTGTGATAGGAATATACTTTTGTGCTTTAGTTCTTTTAATGTAGAACCAAATTTGAAACCAAAGAGTCCTAACATAGTAAATTTACAGCAATACAGGATGTTAGAAATCAGATTGTGTATGTTTCACTTCCCAGTTTCTGAATCTACCTTAAATTTCCAATATTTAAAAAATCTCCCTTTCTATCCATGACCATACAATTTTGCACTTTTGTGCCTGAGTCAAATATTGCCTGTCCAAATAGTGGCTGTGTGAAGAGTAGTTTCCTGCTCACAAGTGTCTGCTCCCCTTCCCTTCCTACTGAACACGTAATGTAACCAGACACAATGCATTTTATCCCTTCACTCAAGTCTTAAAACAAACATAACAAGAGGTACTCATATTGTCCCCATTTAACGGGTGAAAAACAGAAACTTCCTAAGGTGGAGTAACTTAATCACCATGACGCAGCCAGCAGTTCCAGAGATGTAAATGGAGAGGAATTATAGAATAATAAAAATGTATTCTTTTATTTATGCATTAAGCAAATGTTAGTAAGTGTCTGCTCTGTGTCAGAAACAGAATGTACTGAAAATACGAAGGTGAACAAGATAGTCACAGGGATTTGCATTCTAATGGGGTGACATAATACCCGAGAAACCACAGGAATATCATTTCTGGCAGTTATAAGAGCCAGGAGGACAATGAAGGGGATAGTCAGTGCCTGGAGAGGACTGAACATTTTACATCAGTTTGTCAGGATGGCCTCTCTGAGGAGGTGACATCTGAATGGAGAGCTGAGTGATGAGAGGGATGAGACCAAAGCAAGAACTGAGGGGTGGAGGGTAGTATTCCTGGCAGGTGGTTGGAATACCGACCTGCAGTGTGTCTCACTTAGATTAAATGATTAAGTGCTTGTATATGAAAGCACTTGGTAAATTATGAAGGGTGTACCATCACTCATTTTGATCAGTCTTCATTTTGAGTCAGACTCCAGTGACCCACCATCCCTAAAACTCTTCCTGGGGGTGAGGCTCCTGGATGGAGGCTCAGGTTTTTTTGAGGTCTTCCGACACCATCCATCTCCTTTTCGTGGCATTTCATTTCTGAAAGCCAGTTTCCTCATCTGTAGAGAATGCACATAAGGCATTTCACACAGTGCCCGCATACAATAAGCACTCAATAAATAACTCTTCACCATTATATTTAATTTCAGGAATGCATGAGAAGGACTCCTGTGGGGAAATGTTCTTTTTTCTTTAACACTTGTCTATCTTGATAGGTATATCTGTTAAGATTCTTTGGCTGCTAACAGAAGTCTATTTTGGCTAAGTTAAGCAAAAAAAAAAAAGATAGAGAGAAAGAGAACTTATTGGAAGAGGAGGCAATAGGCCACGAAATCAAAAGGCAAGTTTAAAATTAGGTCTCAGAAAGTGCAGGAACAAGGACTGCTCCATGAACGTGCAGAGACGAAGCTGATGAATAGGGCCAAGATACACTAGGGTTTGAGTCATTCTTTTCAAGATTCAAATTGCAAGGAAACGGAACCATTTGGCTTAACTTGGGTCACACGCCCATCAATTGGCCAAGAAGTGATGGGGAAGTTTGGTTGACAGTCACTGTAACACTGTAATCAAAGGGAGAGAAATGGCACTCCAACTGTAGAGCAGAAGTAGTTAAGATTCTGAGCAGACAAAAAGGCATAATGACCACTACACCATGGGCAAATTTGACTCTAATAAAGGGATGTGGACTTCCACTGCCAAGGAGGAAAATTGTTTGTTTGTTTGGAGTTGTAAATATGATACAGGAACAGAAAATGAGAATATATAGGATAAATCCGTTTTTAGCATCATTTGCAGAAGTAGTACTGTATAATTATTAGGAGCACAGCCACTGGGGTTTGAGCCCCAGCTTTGCCGCTTGCCAGTGCTATGAGTTTGGACAAGTGATCTCTCCCTCCCTATCAGTTCCCAGAGCCTCATCTAATACTTGAACCTGCCTCATAAGGCTGTTATTAGAATTAAATGAGTTAACACATGTAGAGATCTGAGAAGAGGGTCCAACATGCATTAAGTGATCAATAAATTTTAGTTATTCTTACAATAGTTGATATTATTCAATTACACATATTATACAGTAGATAGGCTCTTGCTGTTTTCAGATTCAAAAGTGGTTCTGAAGATTACTGATGTGCAGAAATCTGTAAATTTTCTGAGGCACCAACTGGTACCTTCACTTCAGTGTGGTTTTCTTGTTCTCTAATATTATAACGTGCTTAAACCTTTGTGTCTTTACAAAGAGGACCATAAGAAGAGTGAAATCTCTAGAAGAATTTTATAAGGTTGTTTGGTGTCAGGATGTCTTCAGGAAGCACTAGCTCTTGATGGAAGGACATCAGGAGAAAGCCAGGAGCATGAACACACATTTTCAATTTCAAGACTCACTGTCAATACTCAATTGCATATAATTTGGTTTGCTTAACAAAGGTAATCATGTAGTATATTTAGGAACAGCAAAACCACCACCGACAAACACAGAACATGGAAAAAGGAAAAGATAAGGAAGGAAAAATCCTCCCCTCCCTTCCAATATTTTGATTTTTCACATCTTTCGTGCCAATAATTAACCTAAATTGCAGCTTTTTTAGAATTTCTTCTCAGTAGCTTTTCCAAACCAAGTCCAGTCCTGTACTAATTTGACCTCACATTCAGGAGCAGAGCAGTGGATCAAGATGGGACTGTCAGGAGTCTAGGAGTGGAAACACGCATTCTTCCATTTGGAATCCTTCACGGAGCCAAATGCGAATTCAACTAGGGACTCTTCCAGGGCCAGTCAGGAAATGAACAAACTCTGCAAAGTCGTAATGTCCTTACTTTGGGAATACAGGATGGGATTCCATGTTGTTGGAGTTCCTTCTCTCCCTCATCACTGTTTGTTTGCATTTCCTTTTTACATGCCAGTGGTCAAAGTGAATAATGATATATTTTTGTTGTTCTTTAAGGGGAGCCCTTGAAAGCCATTCTGAGACTGGGGTCCAGAAATCCAATCTTTGTTTGATTCTGTGTTTAGTGGGGATTCAAATCCCAACTTAATTTAATCTTTTGACTTATCCTGCAGGTACTGCCTGATTATATTCCATTGCCACCAGTAATAAGATTGCAGGGACAGAATCTTGCTATTAGCACTTTGAGAAACAAAAGCAGGACAAAAACTGGCACTGGTATTAGTCAATGAAACCTGCTGTAAATGAATGACGACCTCCGCCAGCATTTTCCCTACTGCCTCGTTTTAATAAGCTATCACAAGGCTACATATAAAAAGCTGCAGATTCCATTGATCTCCAGAAAACCTCCAATTTCAACTAAAATGCAGAACCTGAAATTCTTTGGCAATAGATATGTTAAAAGAACAACCCCTAATAACAGACAGGTTCTGGTAATGATTTGTTAGTGATTTTGATGATTTGCTTATACAGTCATTCTTCTTAGGGTTTTATGGTAGTTGGTAATTTTTAATGAACATAGAAATAATATATAGCCTAGTGAAATGGGAAAGATTTCCACCTCTGTAATTAGGCCGCCTGGGTTACAAGTTTCTTGCTAGACTGGTAACCTGACAGGAGTTAATAACCTCTCTATGGCTCAGTTTTCTCACCCAGGAAATGGGAACAGTGACACTATCTATCTCACAGGATTTTTGCAGGATTACATGAACTATTGCATGGAAAGCCCCTAGAAAATTTGTTAGCAGATAGAAATTATACAAGAAATATTACCTGTTCTTACTATTAAGAAAATATACAGAAAAGTGGGAGAAAAAAATAACACTCCTTGTCGAAGAGCCACGATCTATCACTTTGTGCTCTTCCTTTGCTGAGATTCCTTAGCTTTATGGAGTACGAGGAGAGTGGAGCAAATTTTATGGGGAAAAAGTAGAGCAAAATCCAGTTGACAAGTAAACATGTAAAAAGCTTCTCAAACTCAACAGCGATCATTAAAACAAAGGAATATAAGATTTTCACCTAGCATGCGAACAGAGAGGAAAACTATTTTAATACTCAGCGCTGTCAAAGGATGGTAAAATGATGTATATAAATATTAGGGGTCTTCCTTGCAAGCAGTAGTGACCTATTTAGCCTGATTTTAGCAAGAAGGTAATTTGTTACAATGTTATTGGGTCACTCACAGCATTTCTGGAAAAGCTGAAGAATTAAGTCCAGGGTTAGAAGCCATTTGCACGGCCTCGGGTGACAAAGAGAATTGGTCCAGCATTAGGTGCTGCCCCATGGCCGGCCAATATCCCACGAAATTGACTGCTGCCTCAGCGCCCTGCCAGTTGCTCCCCCAGGAACCTGATCTGGAGCTCAGAACCCCGCAGCTGCCACGGGGAGGTCCCTGCAGCCCCTTGCTTCTTCGTACCACCAGCTCCCTTTTAAATTCTGGGCAAGCCTGGGCATCTCACTGGAAGAACCTAGATGACAAAACCGCTTCAAAGCAGCATGGAGAAGTGAGCATGTGACTTTTCAGCAGCTACTGGGAGAGACAGCCTCTACCTCAAAACTAAGGGGGTTTCTTAAACACAGAAAAGGGTTTATGGTATATAGGAAAAAAAAGAACAAAGCATATATACACCAGCAAAAGACAGCATCTTGTATTACCTGTGAGACTATAAAGTAGCTTATTCTTTATCTGAAAGCAATTTCACAGTATGCTACAATAGGCTTAAAAATCATTCATATCCTTTGACTTTATAATAATCCCACTTCTGGTAATTTATCCAAAGGAAGTTATCAGAGAAGCAAATACTCATTAACCAAAGCCTTATATATTGATCCAAAAAAGTTGACAATACTCCTATTTTTTTTAACAATTAAAAGATGATTTAACAAAGGTATATTATTTTAAACTTTATTTGAATTATGTCGTTAAGGGAAAAAGTGGGAACGATAAAAACTTATATTTACAGTGTAATTGTGAGCTGGATGCTGTTCTAAGAGCTTTACATGAACTGTCCCACCAAATCGTCACAACAGTTCTATGAACCACAGAAGTGAAGTGCTGTTTTCAAAGGGAATTTAAGTAAATTGCCTCACGGAAGAGGAAGAGGAGAAGAGAGGTGTTAGAAGTCTCCGAGTGGCAGCCTAGACTTTGTTAAGGCGGTAGGTACATCTCTCTTGCTGTGTTTGAGAATCTTCCCCAAGCATACTTTTGTTTCAGCAGCAGAAAGTAGAGTTGCTATCTGCTGCTGTGAAACATTGATATTTCTGATCTCCCTTTAGAAACGGGATTCTTTCCGTCCCAAATGCTAAACAGATAATGCTTATTTCAAGCCTAAGCCTCACTCCTCACTCCTCACCCTCTATAAAGAATTACTATTTTTTGCTCTTTTTTAAAGAGCACTTTTTAATTTTAGAATAGTTTTAGATTTACAGAAAAATTGCAAAGACAGTATAGAGTGTTCCCATATACCCCAAACCCAGTGTAACATCTTCCATTGGTATGGTACGTTTGTCACAATTAACAAACCAACAGTAAACCACTGTTATTAAGTAAAGTTCATATTTTATTCAGTTTTCCCTAATTTTTCCCTATTGTCTGTTTTCTGTTCCAGGATCCAATCCAAGATATCACGTTACACTTAGTCATCATGTCTTCCTGGGCTCCTCTTGGCTGTGATAATTACTCAGACTTTGCTTATTTTTGATGACCTTAGTTTTAAGGAGGACTAGTCAGGTATTTTGTAGAATGTTCCCCAAATGAGATCTGTCTGATGTTTTTCTCATGAATATACTGGGGTTATGGATTTTGGGGAGGAACACCAAAGAAGTAAAGTGCCATTTTCACCACATCATATCAAGGGTTCATACTGTCAACACAACTCATCACGGTTAATATCACCCTGGCTGGCCTGACTGAGGTGGTTTTGGTCAGATGTTTCAACTATAAAGTTACTCTTTTTTCCCCTTTTCCACACTGTAATCTTTGGAAGGATGTTACTATACACACCTTACGCCTAAAGGAGTTAAGTTCCACCTCTGTGAGAGCAGGGTATCTATATAAATTATTTGTAATTCTTCCACAATTTGTCTATTCTCCCCCATTTATTTGTTCATTCAATCCTTTTTATATCAGTGGGAACTCGTGGATATTTATTTTATAATTTGGGCTAATACTACTTTGTGTATTTTAATGCTCATATTGTTTGATCTGAAACACTAATAATGACGGTGAGTAAAGCCATTGTCCAACCCCAACCCAAGACACCTGAAGACCATTGAGTCAACACCCAACAAATATTTATTGAGTATCCACTGTACACCACAGTGAAATGGACTTCTTGTGCAGATAATAATGCAATTGGCCATTGACCTTTCTGTTTGTTATTCTTTGTTTAAGATCAAGTGTTTGATATCATCATGGAACCAATTTACCCAATGATTGGCTTCCATAACACTCCCTATAAAGATATCCTCATGGAGTGGTCTCTACCTCACATTCATTCACTGATTCATTAGTGAGATCAAAAGCTTTTCCTAGTCTGCTGTCCAGCACTCCAGGTCAGCTACCTTTCTCACTCCTCACAATGTCTATTTCTTATCTTTCACCCACTCCTTATGTGTCTTCCCCTTCAGCATTGACTTTGTTCACTGAATAACAAGTACTTGGAAAGAAGATTTTAATGCATGAACTCATTCATCTTTCTTCATTTCCAAACTTACAGACCTGTTTCTACCACTACTCCCTTTCATTCTGCCTCCTATAATGCAACGCCAGTTTCCTCATCTCCAGTCTTGATACTCTTCCTATTGCCTTAAAGACGAAGTCCGTTAATTGCCCAATGGCCCTTCTTGTCTTTTTAGTCTCTGTCTGCAAACACGTCCATCTTCATCATTGTTATCACTGCTAACATTTTTTGAATACTTAACTATGGGCCAGATGTTGTAATGTGTTTCATTTCATCCTAACATCAACCACATAATGTAGGTACTATCATTAACCCCATTTTTACGAAACAGGAAATAGGCTCTACTAGATACAGGAACTTGACCAAGATCTTGTTGCTAGAAAGTGGCAAAGCCAGGATAGACATTATAGCAAGGTGCCGCAGAAAATCTCCAACCATGCTACAAACATATTAATTCCTGCCTCTCCTTCAAAAAGTCAGTGTTCAAGTAAAATTAAAAAATAACATATTAAATCCTCAATCCCCTCCAGAGGGAACAGCAGTGGAGCCAGCAAAGAGAACAAACAAACCTTACAAACAAAAATGTGGATTATCCAAAGTCTCTAGGCAGTAAGTTTTAAGCCAAGCGAGCTGGGAGAAAACAGTACGCTAAACACACACATAATGACAAATATTTCAACAAATGACATCCTCAGGGGTAAGGAGTGTGAAAGGTCATCAGAGGGAAGAAATATATCTTGGGTCTGCAGGATGAATGCAAAACTAAGAAAACAGGGCTTTGATTCTGTCCTCAAATCCTTTTGATTTCTCTTCTTTTCTTTCTTTCTTTCTTTTAATGACAAAAGAAGCCTTCTAACCGGCAAGGTAAATAGTTCATGGGTTATTTATTTTATCTCTATTCCTAGTTAAATTGAGTTCAAAATAATTAGATAACCCTGGAAAAGCTGTGGCTGGTACTGCTAATTCCACCTAATGATTTTCCCGTGAAGTTGCCCAGTGAAAGGGGTTATCTGTTAAAACAAGCTTTAAACTATTAATAGAGTGAAATTACAGCTTCAGCAGCTAACCCCAGGTAATGTGGCTCTGGTAGGGTATTAAGACTCAGGATTGGGGGCCAAGTTGTTCGTTTCCCCCAAATGACCTTTCTTCCTCACTCGCAGTTGACTGTACCATACCAGATGTAACAGTTAACTTGCTCCCGACACCTTACACTATTTGTGGCCTTAATTGAGGGACCTAAACAAACAAATTAATCACCCTGGCCCATAAAAATGAGAGAATTCATATGGTAGCATTCTTCATTCTCTCCAATTTGTTTTCCTGAAATCCCCGCAGCAATTTATTTGCTGAATATGCGAGTTTTTTCCCCCTTATGAAAATTACAAATTGTTGTCAAGGTTAACGAGTTAATATTCTCATTCAATATTTATTTTATGGGGAGACGGAGGAAAGCGCGACTGTTCCTGTACTTCTTTCCACTGCAAAGGCTGGTTTCTTAATCAAAATGACAAGGACACTGTCCTTTGTATGATACTCGGAATCATCGAGACTAAAAAATGAGCTTTATTAATCAACAGACCCTGATTAATTATTATAAAGTGCAGCGCCTACATTTCTGTACATTTTAATAATTCTTGCAGAAGGCTAACAATGTCCCTGGAGATTTGGAGTCTTTGGGGTTTGAATTTTTCTAAGCAATGTCACAATAAATAGTCAAGAGTAGCAGTGTTCTTTCTCTAATCCACTTCGCTTCAAACTGGCAACCCAGGGAAAATCTTCTTTTTCCTATTTCCCATCTATAATTCATCATTTGCATACAAAGTAAGGAGCCAAGAATCAGCGGTTTCATCAGTTTTCAAAATACCGAGGGACAATGAGGGTGATTTATCGTAGGCCACATGATCTAGTTCACATAATCAGAATACTTCTGTGGAAAACAGCCTGACATGATTTTGTGATAAGAGTGACCACACAAAAGATCAACGGGAGAAAGGTCAGGGGTCTGAGATCTTCCTGTGAGCCACCACTCCCTGACCTCCCTTCCCAGACACGCCCGACCCAAGTCCCTGTCAACAACGGGATATTATCCATCCTAAGGGCTGCAGGCGTGCACACATTTTTTTAAGACTTCTGAACCATCCCTTTAATATATCACCAGAATATTGACTACAGCTGTGGAGATATTCTCTGTCTTGACTGGGGTCACATCAGGGTATACACTGGACAAAACTCATGGGATTGTACACTTAAGATCTTTGCATTCCACTATATATCAATTTGACCTCAATTTATATTTTGAAGAAAGAGCTTATAGAAGAGAATTTAAATAGCAATGTATATATGTCTATAACGTAATAATAACGATGTAAGCATATAGATGTATGTTTATATATATGTGTGTGTATATATAAAGTCATATATATTTGCATGTGTGTATATATATATAATGCCTATGACCAGCAACATTCTCCTGTTTCTTGTTCTCAAAAATAAATCTGAAGTGCACATGGATGTAAACTTGCTAAAAGAAGGAATGGTGGCTTCCAGGTCTGAGATTCTCTTGGGGCTTAAATGAGTCTACCCCTGAGCATTTTGTAAGGTGACTATGGGGTTGGCAGATCCTCACGGCCTCTGATTTTTGATGCACTAGAATAGGGGTTCTCTGTTCTTTGCAATGATGAGGAGGAGGCAGCTCCAAGGGTCTGATTGGAAGGCCACCACAAGAACATCTTTGCAGCAATTATCAACCACGGTGTTTCTACACATCGGCATGTTACAGTGTGTTGCGAAGTGGGTTGCAAGCTAATCATTGCCAATAATAAGGTACTAAAATGTGTAACAATCTAAAATATAATAGTAATGAATTAGAATAGGTACAAGCTTATGTCTGCCTACATATGGCCTGGACCACCACATTCATGGCAGGAGTAGGCCCCCATAAACATGGTGGGATCATGGGATTCTCTGATTTTGATGCCTCAGTTTTATGTGGAAGGAAAAGTGTATCTTTGAGTAGGACCCAGGCAGATGCGTCTGAGGCAATTTTATGAATTTTCCTTCACACAAGAAAGGTTTGGGAGTAGTGGAGTGTTCCTTGTGCAACCCAGGGTAGATGTGGTACCAAGAGGCAAATAACTAACTAACTAACTAAATAAATAAATAAATAATAGCCATACTGTGGTCAGAACAAGGAGGATACAGGTGTAATCTGCATGGCTAGCAACCAAGGGCCAGATGATAGCAAAGAAGTTCGTACATGCTGCATAAATAGAGGATGAGAATAAAGACAAGATCCCACACACCCTACCACACACCCAACTCTATTCCTATGTAATCTTCTGGAACTTAAAAACAATCTTGAGAAAGAGGAGAGAACCCTGAATTGAAATTTTTATTTTCATCATTTGACCTGATAGGGACTTGCATCAGTTATGAATTAGGTCCAAAAGTATATAATAGAAAATCACAATGACAGTGACTTAATGAGATAAAGAAGTATTTATCCCTCATGTAAGCAATGCCTGTTGGTAGGCATTCTGGGGCTGGTATGATGGATTCAATATATCACCAGGAGCTTGGGCTCCTTTCTTTCTGTTTTTCCATCCTTAGATGAGGTTTCCAACTTCAAGCTCTCTTTTGGAGTCCAATAGAACTGCTAGAGCTCCAGCCATTGCATCAGCATTCCAGGGGGAAAAGAAGAAGAAGAAGCAGGAGAAAGGCAAAGAACAGTTAGATGTCCCATTTTTAGCTCCACATATCAACTTGCACTTTCATCTCATTGGCCAGAAGGTATTACATGACCATTGCTGGCTTCAAGTGTGGCTGTGGAATGTTGCTTTTTAGCTGGGCTCACTATCACCCGGAATAAAATTGGATATTTGCCGCAAAGGAAGAAAAGAAGTAATAGATATTAGGAAAGCAGTTGGCAATCTACAATCAGTAGTCTCCATCACAAGCCTCACAGTAGAAATTAAGTTGACTGAGAGAACATCAGAGATGCTATGTTTCTTCTTGTAAATTTGAGTTTGTGGCCTGAGATCTGTACCAGTCTCATCATGGATGATGTCTCTCCTTGAGTAGGAGAGAAAAGAACGCAGTCATAGACAGAGCACATGGATTTGGGAACAGCACACAGTCTCTCTTCTCCAATAGCCCCGACTATTACAACGTGTCATTTGTAGTTCTAGCAGTTATGGATTACTTTCAAGCTTTACTTCTTAATAAAATTCTTTTGAGCTTTCATCAAAGTCTAAATGCACCACTGAAAGTCCTATAAGTGACTCCACCACCCAAACTAGATGTCACCATGAAAAAAAAGGATCAAGAAACCTGGCCTGCATGTTCCAAAGAAATACAGAAGAGGAAGAAATGTGATCCTACTCCACCGTGTTTCTGGGAGGCAGTCCTTCTTGCCTTCTCAGGGCAGGAGTTTCTATTACATGTACGGTAGAGTCCTGATAAAACATATGTCAGATTTCTTTATGAGGCTCAAGCATTGTGAGTTCAGGACACATGCAGGTGCCCAGGTCAGAGATTTGTGCCTTTTCCTGCACAGTTTCACTATAGAAGTTCAGTAGGTGCATCTTAGGGCTCTGGAATCCCAGGTCTCCTCACCATACTGACATTTTACCCCGTAAAAGTACAATTTTGAACCACAGATAACAAGTAAATGAGATTATGATGTTAGCTTTCTCCAGAGATAACAGCAGTCCAGGTCATAAAACTACCATATGGCAGATTTGGCAGTCTTTGCTGAGCGCCATGGATTAATTATCACATAGACAGACTCCGGTCCCCATTTGCAAGCGCCTTGGGCCCCTGTGGCAGGGATTGGCAACCCGGTGAAGGCGAGAGCTTGTATTATGTTTGGCAGGGACACGATGTGACCTTACTGTGGCCAGTTCTGTCATCTCTTAACATTTCGCTCATGATTAAGTTTATCATTTCAAACAAACACAAAATGTCAGGTCTCTGGGTCTATTTAACGTAGAGAGCCAAAATAGACCTCTTTGATTTAAAGGGGTCCAGGCCAAGGGAACGATCTGATTAGCTCTCCCATCTGACTTTTATTAGAGCTATCAGATAATACAGTGAGGGCAAAACCCTTGTTCCAATTGGCTGATGGCCACAAACCAGACCCACAGAGTATCCACCATGTTTCCCTTGACATCTCCAGGTTACTAACTCAAAGCAATGGTTACTGGGTTGATCCTCCCGAAATTTCAACTCTCAGCCTGGCACCTACTGGACCTGAATCACTTCTGTTCATATCTATTCTGGTTCTCCATCAGTTGAGGATGTCTGTACCTCCTGGACTTTCTGTCTGTTCCAACTCTCACTGATAAGGACAGATCAGAGAGCTTATCAACCTCTCCTCATCTGGGGCTTCAGTCAATATTCCATTCTCTCAACAGATGCCTTGATACCATTTGACACTGGACGCAGAGTGTTTGATGGTTTACTTCTCAAGCACTTCTTCACTCAACTGGACACCACCAAGTGGAAGGGAGGAGGGGGAAATGCTCTGCATCAGCTTAGTTCTAAGGATGTTGCTGTAGAGATGTAACCGGTTGAGATCTGTACTCAAGGAGCTGGACACTTCCATCGGCTCTGCTTTCGTCCTGATCTCTGGTTTGTTTTATGATTATACCAGTCAATGTCACAATTAACTGCAGAATTCAGGCGACGATTTTTTTTTTTTTCCAACTGGAGCAGAAGTTAAAGCCTCAGACTGCTCTGAGCTCATTCATTTATTTATTCAATAAACATTAAAATGCCTGCTCTGGCCCCTATCCCCTCATCAGGTCATTATGAGGATCACCCTCTCTCTCTCTCTTTGTCCTACAGCCAAATGGGCTTTCTCTGAGTGTTTCAGATACGCCGAGGTCCCTCCCTCACAGACTTCTGTCATGTCTCCTCATTCAGTGCCCTCCTTTTCCGTTTTATCTGACCATCACTTGCCTACTTTTATTCATCTTTCACATATCTACTCAAGTGTCACTTTCTCAGAAAACAAACTGGGAAACTCCATGGTATCCCTTCACAACTAGAAGAAGAAGCAAATAACAAGGAACAATGATCACAGTTATAATTAATAAATTAATTGTGTGATGAGTTTTTTAATATCCACCTTCCTTGCTAGCATGTACACTCCATGAAAGCTATGACTATTTTTTTTAATAGATCTTTATTGGAGTATAATTGCTTCACAATGCTGTGCTAGTTTCCGCTGCACAACAAAGTAAATCAGCTATATGTACACATATATCACCATATCCCCTCCCTCTTGAACTTCCCTCCCACCCTCCCTAACCCACCCCTCTATGTCATTGCAAAGCACCGAGCTGATCTCCCTGTGCTATGCGGCTGCTTCCCACCAGCCAACTATTTTACATTCGGTAGTGTATATATGTTGATGCTACTCTCACTTCACCCCAGCTTCCCCCTCCCACCCCAAGTCCTCAAGTCCATTCTCTATGTCTACCTCTTTATTCCTGCCCTGCAACTAGGTTCATCAGTACCTTTTTTTTTTTTTTAGATTCCATATATATGCGTTAGCATACGGTATTTGTTTTTTCTCTTTCTGACTTACTTCACTCTGTATGACAGACTCTGGGTCCATCCACCTCACTACAAATAACTCAGTTTTGTTTCTTTTTATGGCTGAGTAATATTCCATTGTATATATGTGCCACATCTTCTTTATGTGACTCTATTTTGATCAGTGCTGATCCTCATTGCCTGCCCTGGTGTGTTACATGAAGTGGTGCTCAATAAATACTTGTTTATTGATAAATCGAGCACTTACATGTGTTGCCCAGAGGGCTGCTCTTGAGGTGATGAATGAAATGGTCCCAGAGGAGCCCACAGGTAAGGTGTGAAGGGTAAAGGATGGAAAAGCAGTGTGATACCTGTTATAATACAGTACAGGTCTTGCAATGGGTAAAATGTTGGTATTAAAATATGTGGGTTTTCAGTGTCTTTCACCACATTTCTATACCCCCGCAAACACTTTCAAGGAGACGGTAGATACAGCTTAGAATTTTTTTTTTAAAGCCAGTTTTCAATTCATTGAACTTGTAGAACAAATAATACCGTGAAAACCAAAGTGCTTTTGATTTTCAAGAACCAGGCTTTTTTTCAGGGGAAATAAAGAAGTTTTATCAGAATTCTAAACATCAATGTTAGAACTTAGAAGACTGGGTAAACACTATGTTTCATAAATAAACAGAAAAATTGGGGTAGATATATGATGATGTATTATTCTTATTCCAACTTGAGAAAAAAAAAAAAAAAAAAAAAAAAGTAAAATGGTTGGGAGAAGAGTTTTGGAAAACAGGAAAGCCATTGGTATCCAAGAAAAAGCTCTTGCCTTTCTCCCCACATGAGAAACAGCCTTTGATGGGAGACATGGGATGTGAGACAAATGTCCAGATAGGTTTGGGAAAATTCTGGGTCAAGAGGATTTGTAACTCACTTCCTCTGGCACAGCCCAGTCAGCCCGTAAGCCTCTTAGAGAAGGCTCTGTCCCATTCAGCACAGAGAAACATGGCGCCAAAGAAACATGGCGTCCAAACCGTCTATTAGCAAGGGCTAAGGGACATCTCTAGATGCAGACTTCTAAGGACAGTGTCATAGAATACTGATTGTGCCAGCCAAGAGTTCCTGAGTTCCCAGCTGCAGAGGGTACATGCTAAGATGCAGAGAATGGACAAAAAATGCAGGAATGCCAGACATGAGAAGGAGATTCCAGAACATGATCCCCAAACACCACATGGAATAACCTATCCCCAGTGGAGGTCAGTGGGGCCATAGGGTGGTGTGACCCTGAAAGTTCCTCCCTTAATGCCAGGATGACCTTCTCATCATACTGCAACGCTCCAAAAATTACAGAACCAAGAGGGGAGGGTGATGGGTACAGAATCTTGAATATTACTGAGATTTAATTTGGAAGTGATGGAGGTGATGAGATTAAGAGTTTCTAGCTATAAATAAGGGCCCTTGAGTTAAAATTTGATTTTAGCTGTAAGAAAATAAATCTACATTTTTGCAGCCCAGAGTCTATGACTGTCAACATTTGAACCTGTTACAAGTAAGAGCTAAAAAAAGGAATAACTAGGTCTGCCCATGGGTGAATAGAAAGAAGATATTTGAGTTGGGTCAAGAAACATAATTAAGAGTGGGCCAACTGAAGGTGGTGGGAAGGTAGAGGGAACAGCAGGTGAAAAGAAGAATGAAAGAGCCCGGCCCAATCAGCAAAAAGAAAGGGAATCAGAGCGGCCAGAGCACAGGGCTTTCCGAAAGGATGAGGCTAATCTGAGGAATGTGGACTCCATTTGTAGCCTTTGAAAATGGACATTTTTACAATGGAGAATAAAGTCGGAGTCTTCTGTAATAGTAGAGAAAGCAGAGCAACTTCTCTAAAGGATAGTTTGGCTTTATCTCTCAAGGTTTAAAAGCACATGGCCTTAACCAAGAAATTCTACTTCTAGAAATTCAAATCAGAAGTGTTTGCTTGCCCATGTTCACAAAGCTATGTGTACTTAAAAATTATTATTGGAACAGTGTTTAAAACAGGAAAAAAAAAGTAAATAGTCTAAATATTCATTTTAGGGGACTGATATAGTAAAGAGTGAAATATTATATAGATGTTAAAAGGATTAAGAGTCATTACTATTCTCTGAAGTTGAAAGAGCTCCAAGGTATAATTAAGTTGCAGCTTCATCCCTTTAATAACTTATGTCCTGGAGCAGTTTATTTAACCTCTTTGTGCCTGTTTCCTCATGTGTAAAACAGGGATAGGAATATGGCCCTCTCATGAGGATTAAATGAGTGGATACATATAAAGGGCTTAAAACAATGTCTAATGCATATTAAATACAATATGTATGCATGATTGTTATTATGTATTAAGATAGAAAAATGACATAGTAAAATATGTATCGTGTCATCCCACCTGTGTAAAAAAAAAAACTTGCATGCAAGTTACGTAACAAATATTTATAATATCTTTCTGAAAGAAGATACAAGAAACTGTTGGCAGGTGATATATCTAGAAGTTGTTAACAGAGCAGAGGCTAAAGACTGGCCGGGAAAGGGGCCATTTTATCATTTTATTCCCATCTGTACTGTTTTTAATTTAAAACAAAGTGCTTGCATTATTTGTAAAATGACCCCCAAAAAGCCAATAACAAAATTAATGATAACGTTTGAAACATTTATTTACTAAATCACTTTGAGACTGATCTACATGAATTCAACAAATAAAATATTTAATGGAAAATTGTAGTGAGCAATGCAATATACAGGTCATGATGCTGTGACAGGTTTGTAAATTCTCAAACTCAGAGAAAACGACCATGGCCCTGTTTCCCAGATTGACACTTTTAAGGTGGAAATGGCTTCCAATTATTATTACTAACATTATTAAATATTATTAATAATCATTGTTAAATATTATTATCATTTTAGTTCTGCAACTTACTAGCATAGCAACCTTGGCAGGTTTTATAACTTCTTTGGTCTCTTTTTCTTCATTTGAGTGTAATAATTGTTCTTACATCAGGACAGCAGTGAGGATTAAATGAGATAATGCATGTTAAGCACTTTGCACTAGCATATAGTAAGGGCTCTAAAGTGCATGGTAATAATAATAATTTTATCCTCATCATCTTATATTAACCACACTCAGGGGCATTTTCCCCTACTAAGACTATTCTCCTGAACCCCATGCAAAGGAAGAACTGATTCAAAGAAAAGCTTCTGAACAATTCGAGCTTCTTTCTTACAGACACCATTCTCTACATCCGTAGGTGAACCCTTCTAGATAGTGGGCAATGGAGAAGACTGATGTAAAAAAGAACAGTCCATAAAAAATTGACATACTATTTTCCAGGTATTTTGAAGCTCTGGAACCCTGGCAAATAAATATGCTTGGGTAAAATGAATTTCCAACTCCCAACAAAAACCAAACCAAAACCAAACCAAACAATAACAATTGCTTTCTCTGCTCTGAAAGAATGCCCCACATCCCTGTCTTTGGATAAGATGATATCATCAAGACACCATCATTCAATGCCAATTTATGAGAATCAGCAATGCAAAGTAGAAAATTAAGTCATGGTGGGGATGTAGGACAGGGGTATAATTAACACTGACAGGTGCTTGGATTTTTTAAAACCAACATCAGGAAAACCACACAACTACAGTGTAATGTAAAACATTCTCCTGAGCTGGCAGGGAAGTGGACTGTGCAACCCACAGGGTCTCGTTCCAACTCTAATTGCTATTATTCTCTGGGATGTGATATCTTAATCAGAAACAATAGCTTGTCTAATTGACTGAGGTTGGGAGGAGGCCTGCTACCTCTCGCAGATAACTGAACAGCGAGCACAGTAAATGAGTAATGTGGTGAAATTAAGACAGGACAATTCAGACAGCGAGATCAGTTAGATTGTGAACCATCATACAAGCGGAGGCCCAGAAGCTTCTTCACTTGAAATATTGAAGACTAGAAAGGTGACATAGAGAACATCTTCTGAGGAATTATCTTTTACTTGCAAGATTGGATGGTCTATTTTCTTCTTCAAAAATAATGTGAAATCATTGCTCACCTTTATAAAGTGCCTCTCATTTAAGGAGCTTAAACAATATTCACATATAGCATGTTTGTATCTCTGGTCATCATGACAAAATGGTTTATTGTAATCTCAAATTTTCAGATGTGGAAGTTAGGACAAAAGTGATCTATTATCTCCAATATACCAGACGTATTATCATATATAAAATGAAATATAATATAGGAAGGATCCTACATGAGAAATAATGAGTCTAGTACAAAACTCTTATGTCCCCAAACATATATGAGGAATATTCAGTGTAAACAACACAGCATAGCTATTTTGATTCAAACCTTTTGCTGGCATGTACCTGGACAAAAGAGAAAACATCTTTTCTCTGTAAGTCATTTTGTTAGAGAGTATTTGCTTATACAGTTTGAATATACTTAATCTATAAGTCTGACTGCAAAGTCAGAATGCAGTTTGAAAGCAAAGGACCGAGAGCCAGGAGACCCTGCTTCTTCCTGGCAAGGCATGTGATTTTTTTTAGTCAGGTCACTACATGTCTCTGGAATGACATTTCCTTTATGTTTCCACTGTCAAGGACTCCTTTCTTTTTCTCCCATCCCAGAAGATCCACCCTTATCTGTCACACTTCATTTCCTACATCATGGACCTATTGCTCCTCACCCCTTATTTTATTATTATTGCTATTTGCTCATCACCTGCCAATCAACTTTTGATTAGGAGGTAAATATTATTATTACACCCAAGTGAACCAACAACCTGATCTGTTGAATTACTCTGGGTTAGACATCCATTAATGCTCTAGAACATTAAAATCAGTCCATGCCTCTTTGTTCCTCCCCATCAGGGCTTCTACAGGTCCAGGGGCCCCAAGCTGGGAGTACTAGACAAGGTTCCTCAAACTCCAATGAACGAAGAAGGGATGATTAAGGACAGGGTATACCTGAGAGCCTCCTCTTTCAAGAACTCCATTCCACCACAGTTGCCAAATGGGTGCCCAGGCTTAGGGTTGAGAGACCTTCCAACTTTTAGTTAGAAACTGGGATTTTTAGGTGAAGCTCATGATGTTTAAATATCAGCCACCCCTGTATTCATCACCTCTAAGATGCCATCATTTTAGATGCATCTCAATTTCTCAGAAGTTAAATTTTTTTCAAGAGCTTTCTAGAATCAGTGAAGTATAGTAGGTCTACGTTTTTTAAAATAGTTTATAATTTTTGCTTTACGAAGTTTTAACTTATATGTAAAAGGATCATGGGACTGAGCTGAGCCACTGGCCGGCAGTTTTGTTTTCTTAATTCTTGCTTAGTCCACACGTTCTCCAATAGCCTTTCTAGCTCTAATATTTGATTATTTTACTCAGTCAACAACACTGAAATGATAATAAACAGAAACCTTTTAAAATATAATCTTCCCCAGGAAAACCAGTATTAGAACAAATTAACTAAGAACTTTGTAAGTCCTCAGTAAGACATATCAAACACATCCCCCTTTAAATAAACCTATATAGAACTAAATGAGAGTTGGTTCCAATTTGGTTCACTGACATATTATGCTTCATATAAAATTAAGAATTTATCTATCGTTACTGAGTTAAATTTTATATTTTGAAACCATGATTTGTGTTTTCAGGGCTTAAACATTTTCATAGCACTTCACAGCACTTCTACCTCCCAGACTCTTGGCTCATGTTGCCTCACAGGCCCTACACAAAGCACTGGTCTATTTCACCCTTCAAGTTAGGACCTACTCTGTGTCAGGTGCCAGGTGATTGTATGTGTTATGTCATTTCATCCTCACATAGCACTCCGAGGTAGGTGTCATGCAGCTCTCATACTTAGATGGAAACTGACTCTTAAAGAAGTTAAAAGACTTGCCCTGAGTCACAGTTGATAACATTTGGCCCTTCCTTATTCCTCTGGCCATTGCCATGCTCTCTGTGCCCTGGGAAACAAAGCAGTACTCACTAGCACAAAGGGTTCTTCTTCCCAACGCTTCTGGTTGAGTTTGGCCAATGGAGAACATCAATAGGAAGTTAGAAGGAAGGAGGAGAGAGCGATCTCAGTATATTTTCCCTCAGGCTCCCTTCCTGAGTGGTCATAACAAGCAGATGGGGACCCCCTTGTTATGAGGTGGTCCTCTCCACATAGCCCTCTGTCCTCTGAGTCTGATCATCTGTCCTTTCTCTTGCCTCTTCAGGCACAGGGGTTATAGCCCTCAGGTTCTCCACTATTCCTGCAAGTTTCCCTGTAACCTGCCCCCAGCTTTGTAAATAGCCTCTTTATTAACTCTCTTAAAAAAATATGCATATTGTAGGTGCCAGGCTGAGAAAGTTCCAGGGACCAATCAGAGATTCAAATTTAGGTCCCAACAATGCAGAATCAAGAATTCTTTTCACCAAACCACAGAACTTCTCAAATATCTCCTTAAAAAGACTCTGAGCATGTGGTATCACAGTGGTCTGTTTTTAAAAGGGGGAAAAAAAATTTTTTTAAAGTTGATAGTTGCTTCCTGTGGCATAACATCAAATACCATTTCTTTGAGAATCACCTAGTACCTTTGAACTATTTAGAAAAAAAATGTTATGTAAATCCAAGATATTAATAGTATATCATTTTTGCCCAGTGATAAAAGCGTCAGTGACACAAGGCTACTATAGGATAAAACCATTTCAGCAGGAGAAAATCTTTAGGAAACTAAAATCTTTAGGAAACAGATTCTACCACAAAGGAATTCACTTTGTATAAAAAGTATAGGTTTGTTGAATTCAAAAAGGTGTCAGAAGATTTACTAATGCAAGGAGGCACACAAGATTATCTGTACCTTGAGAATGGAATGTTTCGTTTCCTGTGGCATTAGTCAATGGTATCATTAATTGCACAGGTGGTCACCTGGAACTGCTTCAGGCATACCTCAATATTTGGTTCCAATAGACATTATAACTTTCCTTAATGCCGATAATATTCCTTTTCTATTGTTTTTTATTCATATAGCTTCTATTCATATACTAACTAGCTCACCAAGCAATTCTGGGTTCCAGTTTATTTTTCTGAAAACTAATGATAATATAATAAGAAGTAAAACAACAAGTATTTTTGATGAACACTTACTATGTTCTGCTTTCCCCCTTTTAAAAATGGCCCATGGTAAGCCATCTATTTGCGTTTCCACAATGTATGTATCGTATTTAATAGATACATCATAGAATCATACTAGTATCATTATCCCCAAGTTACAGATGAGAAAACTGAGAGCCAGGGTGTTTATCTTGCCCAAGGTCAGACAGCTCAGAGATAACAGAACTGAGACATCAATCTACTGCAAAGCCAGCACTCTTAAGCGTTTTCCAGAGCTACAAAGTCCAATGCAACCTAAGACCAGGTAGGTACACAGAATTGATGGTGCCAGCTGGGAGCAGAACAGGGAGGGTTATAAAATTGGAAAGTAGATGCCCCACCTAAAGGGACAGTCACTGTTCAGCTCCAGCTGATCAATCATTTCCATAAGAAATGAGGACACAGTGTAGCCACGTCTTTGAAAGTCTTTCAAGAGAAGTGGGAATCCTGAATTTTTATATATGAATCTCCTAATTTTTAAATGCAGGTTATCACCCAATAAAAATAGTTTCAGTGTTCAAACTAAGCTCATGGACCACAGGTCTGTGGCTTGTGCTTTTGTCTTAGCTCCTTGGTAAACAGAGAAGGCTCATTTCTACAATCCTTCGAACATCAACAAGGCCCTGGAGTTAGTTACAGCAAAGGTGACCAACCCGGGACTTTCCTGATTTCAAAACTGTTAAGTCCAAGGCCCCGGGAAACCCCAGGCCCAGGCAAAGTGGGATGAATGGTCACCTAGTTAAAGCAGAGAATTGGCTTCTGGCGTCTGCAAAACTCCAGAAGGTCAAATAACCTGACCTTTAGAATGTGTCCTTTCGGGGGAATTTCACTCTCCTTGGAGGTGCTAATTTGCTAAAGCTTTTGGTCTCCACTTCAAAAATTAAACTGCCCATGAAGCCAGGATGTAACATTCCCTAGGACAGCCCCCCAAAGCGAGTTTCCGAGAAACTGTCTCAGTGAGGAAAGGAGGGCCCCAGAAGGCAGGAGGACATCCCGAGAAAGCTTCTGGTTGTTGTTTGTCAGAGAATCCTAATTCGAATCCAAATGGGAGCTCGCCATTATCGGGGACTCACACAGCTCCAGGTAAACAGCTAATGAGCATGCTGCCAGTTCCATTTTTATCAAGAGCCCTCCGAGACTCAACCGTGCCATTTCATAAAATATGCAGATGATGGTGCGGGGAAAGGAGCAAAGGCTTTGAAAATGATTCACACAACCTAAAAATGATGTTGAAAAGGGAGGAATTAAATATTCACAAAGTGAGAGAAATTAAGGCATATTAACTGTTAGAATGTGGAAATGAAATGAGTAGCATGTACAGAGTTGATGAGAACTGCATGATTACAGATCTGTCAAAAGTTTCTAATTCTGACACCGCGCAATGCGGAGGTGCTAGCTGGCTGGTAAGGGCAAAACATTAGGTATGGGACAAGCCGCACGACGCTGACAGATCAGAGTCAAAGGGAGGAAGACACAGCAGTGATTAACATCAGGCTCCGCTCTGCGCTGAGGGTGAACTCCACGTTCGCAAAATGAATACTAATTACGAGCACAGAACAGACTTTAAGTTGGCCAGACGCTGATGCTGAATGTGGCTATTAGGTCTGTAATGAGGAAGGCACAAGAAGGCCTGAAGGCCAGAGAGGCTAAATTCAGTGAGGTCATCCCACCCTCCACTTTTAGGGGATGGGAAGCCAAGTTGTGGCCCATCCAAACTACAATTAGCAGTAATTATTATATAATATGTAATGATGGGATTTAAATGGCTAACACATTTTCTCTGCTGAGATCATTTAGACATGATTCATACAAATGATTAAATTAATAGATCTTCCTCTTTTCAGTCTGCCAGGCAGCTTAAACTAGATTTTTCAACACAGACTGATCCTAGTGAAATCATATGAATAGAGAGATTTACGGAAATTGCAGGAGGAATTGGTTCCATGTATAAGGGCACACTAGGGTTTAGAGAAATTCACAAATTCACCTCAAGGATGAACACAACTCTTGGCCCTTTCTCCTTTTCTTTTTATCTACCTATATTTTTAAAGGAGGCTTTAGAGGTAAAGATATAAAATCACCCTCCTCAAAAATAAAGAGATACAACACCAAAGGCTAAACAAGTATTTATAGAGTTGCTTTCCTTACATCTAAAATGCAGCCGCTTTTCAAAGAAAACAACTGATGTATGTAAAAACAGATTTTAAATAATAACACGGAGCTGATTCAGAGAATTTTAAAATTTAATGCCAATGGAAAACAGTTTAAAAGATGATAGTATTTGCATATCAGGTGTTCATGATTTCAATGCAGCATAGAAATTTCCAAGAGAAAGTCAAGAAAAGATAAACAAATTGCAAACAAAAAGAAAAGCTTAAAGTCATCTTTAATAAAGCATTTCTCTGCTAACATTCCTCCTTAAATCCCATCATTGCCATTGGATTTGGTTTTTTTTCCTCCTGCAGAAGTATAAAGCAGTTATTAGGGACCTGAGGAACTGCCAGAGACCCACCGTGTTTTCTGAGTGGAGGGTTTTCTCGTCCCGTCAGCTGCACAACATACGAGCAAATTAACAGGCACTTGGGGAGGAAGCCCACAGTGTGAGGCTCAGGCATGTAATAATTAACATAGCCTTGCTACCTCCGTGGCATCTTGGGATGAAAATATTAATCATTCACAGCTGTGATCGCCTCAAAATCTATTTTATGGCTTTGACACATCCATGAATAATGCCACTTACTATAATGTGCAGAATATCAGAAAGAATATTTTTACAGCATGGCTGTGATTCTATAATACACTGTCAAAAGCCTGGTTCCTGCAGCATCTATGGAAAACAGAACATAACACAAACCTACTTCTGTACTATACTTTACTGAGCACCTACTATGCGCCAGAAATTCCATGTATTTTTTGCTCACACCTTACAATGGCACTATGAAGGCAATGCTGTTATTATCTCCATTTTATAAATGAAGAAATGAAAGACTGAGAGGTGAAGGTCAAACTGTCCAAGAAATAAAGGCAGGATATGAATCTCAGTCTGCTTTGGTCCAAAGCCCATGCTCTTCCGACAGCATGAAATTCAAAGGGAACTCTAAATATTACTGTGACATTGGTTTCCACAGAACCCTCACCTTCCTTGGTCTCTGGGGGAATCACCTTGGCAATTAATTCATTTATAGAATTATTCAGAATGTTTTCACCACTGCTTCATCACTTTCATCACCCTTCTTTTTTATGTTTCCTACCCTTGATGTGAGCACTTAGCTCAAGTTCACACCCTCACCAATTCATTCTCCACACTGCAGTCAGAGTGAGTTTCCCAATGTAAATCTAGTTGGGGGGCTTCCTTGCCTAAAATCGTCACTTCACTTAGGATAAAAACGGACAATACATTGCCTACAACATCCCAGGTGATCTTGAACATCCTTTGTGCCACCCTCCCCCACCAGCTTCATCTCCTGTATCCCCCTTTCGAGATCTTTTACTAACATCCAGCAAAGAGGAGGTCTCTGGGTTTCTCAAAGCCATCAATCTCATCCCGTCTCAAGCCCTTCCATATGACTAAGATGTTTCTGCCCGCAACACTGCTTTTCTAACACTACCGTCCCCAGTCCCGTATGTTGGCTAATTCTTTCTCATTCTTTGGATCTTCCTTCACTTAAATTGCACGTTCTCAGAATTGACACCCCTAACTCCTTAGTCTACTTTGAGTTTTCTAGATGCTCTCAAACTCTACCCATGTTCTCCCTGGCAATTGTCACTATCATAAGTAAACTGTTCTTTGTGTGATTGTTTGTGGCATAACATCTGGCCTCCATGAGAGATTTTAAACTCCATGATGGCAGAGACTATGATTTCAGGGTCAGGCACATAGCTGGTGCTCAACAACTGTGTGTTGACAGAAGGAGGGAATGAAGGAAAGACTGAATGAAGCATCTTCGTTTTCGGCCAGGATCCTTTCCTCCTGCACTTTCTCCGTTGTCTTAATTCAACAGGGAAGGCTTTCCTTGCTGACATTCACACTCTTGGCAACAGCCAGGAGTGATTGCATCAGGAGCGCTGTTGTTTTGTCAGGAGGGGGAGGCTGCATTCATGCCCTTGGAGGGTCTTCAGGCTGCAGGAGCACTGACTCCCCCCAGGCTCCCAGAACTTCTGCAGCACACCTGTCTCAGGTAGTTGTAATATTGTGCTGTAATTGCTTGTTTGCATGGTGGGCTCCCTCCCTCTTAGACTATGAACTCCCCAGGGCAAGAACTCACATGGTATCTGTATCCGTTCAGCATCCAGCACGGGGCCGGAGCACACGAGGTGCTCAGTAAATGACTGTTGAAAAACAATTTCATTAGGGAATGACTCAGTGAGTAATTGAACAAGTAACTAGGGGAATTAGTAAGTTAGGGAGTTAATAATAAAATAAGTGAAAGTGAACATGAAAACAATTATTCACCCAAGTGTTTCCTAAGGTGTAGTGCCCATCCCATTGGTGAGACACAGATAATTTTGAGGAATACACAACTTTTTATTTTTAGTTGCTAAGGAATGACAAAATAGATGTTAGAAAAAAATTAATTTGCACATCCTTTATATCATTGATATTATTACTTAGGACAATTCGAGTTAAATAAAAATATTAAGTGAATATAATATTTCTATTACCAAAAGTTACTTGGATATGGCAATAATGATGAAATTGGTATTATAAATGAGTGAGCCTTGGGAACATATGGTTTGAAAATGAGTGCGGGAAAAATGCCCTAAGATTTCATGAGCTTTTACTATGTACCAGGCACTGTTTTAAGTGCTTGATCTATATAAACTTGTAGAATCTTCATAATAGGAGTGAAAACCATCCCATTTTACAGTCTCTTCTCACTCTATGATTCTCTCAGAAAGAGTTTCACACCCTTCCCCAGGCAACAGGGTCATGACTGCTCCAGAACCAACCAACTCTCCTTCTCTTTCCAAATCTTTTTCTCATACTTCTTTCTCTGCCTGAAATGCTCTCCCTAATGCCCTTTGTGTGAATCCTAAATCTGAGTTCGGACTCGGCTCCGTGGTAGCTGGGGGCCACCGGGTAACCTTCCTGCTCTACATCTTCCTTTCCTTCAGGAGTCAAGTGGAGACAATAGCAGCCCACCTCCTCGGGTTGCTGTGAGGAGTCAGTGGGATGAATGTATTCCAAGCTAGCGAAGCACCGTAACTGGCACATGTTAACTTTCAGCACGTGGTGGCTTTTATCCTGCAGTGGGTTGAGCTCAATCCATATACTCAGGAATGCAGATAATACATTTATTTTCCTAACCCTAAATTTAATTTCATTTTCAAGCCTTGTTCTGCCAGGTGGTAGGAACTTAACTGATTCAGGGTCTCACTTCCTCCCTTTCTTTGAGGTTGAATCTTAAATTCCAGAGATGGAGTTTCAGGTCACTGGCCACGGTTACTTATCTGTATGGATATGCAATTATATGTCCTCATTTAATCTTGGGTCATGAGAGTTAAAGATGCCTCTTCTCACCACAACACACAAAGCCCCAACAGCGATCCTTGCAACTTCCAGGCCATGTCTGAACTCTGATTCTCCCCACTCTGCACTATGGTAAGGGAAGGCTGGGCACTGCATTAGACCATCTGCCTATCATCCTGCATCAGTCCAGATGTGGTCGCAGAGAATATTCGTACACTGAGGCACTTAACGATTGCTGGAAGGATTGCAGTGTCACCTTCTAGGTGTGACTTCTGAAACCACACTGCAGAACTGACTTGCCAGGGAGCTGCAACCTCTGCAAACATCAGAAATATGAAGAATCAGGAAGCTGCCCCTGGAACTATTGGCTTCAGGACCACTTCCTGATTCAGGATGAATCCATAACAGCTGGCTCCAGAACCATGCCTGCCATATTTGCACTGGCAATAACATAGATGCTCCACACTCTGCCTCTTGATACCCACAAAACCAGCAGCTGGGTACTAGGACTGCTATTAATGCTACTATGGAAACCCCATCTTCCATGACTATGCATTGCAGAAGAAACCACAGAAGTGACTTCAACCTCACCCCACCTTCTACTTCTTAGGAAAGTGCAAGGTGGGGCAAGGATGAGGAAGGAAGGAAGAACTTGAAGACAGCTACCAAGGAGTTTCTAAGACACCTGGCACCTTAGGTCTCTTTCCAGCCTTTGTAGGCTCTGTACAAATTCTGGGTTCACAAATGTTGTCATGCAAGCCCTTTCCAATGCTTTATTCTCTCAATGTTCTCTTCACAACCACTCTGCTGGCATTATTATCTCCCCATTTTACAGGTGAGGGAACTGAGGCTGACATGAATAAAGTATTTTAATGCCACATAGCTGCAGGGATAGAGTCAGGTTTGTTGATTATAAAACTTATTCAACTTGGATTACTGATACAAAATTAGATTAAAAAGTGAATATCTATTTGGAATAAAAAATCAGGACAAATTATAAATTTTAAAAAACAAACCACAAAATCACAAAATTTGGGCAAATAATATTTTATTAACTGCCTGACGTCTCTAAAATACTTTTCTTACTTTTTTTTTTTTTTTTTTTGCTTCATGCTCTTTGATTATCTTATTAAGACAAAGACTTTTATAAAACATTTTTCTATGGAGAAAATAGAAAAATTACTTAGTTTTTCCCTTAGCATGGTTGATCAAAATCTTTTCTATTATTGGTAGTTTACAAATATTTATGCAAGCTTTACAACTCATTATTGGTAATAGCCTATAAATTTTTAGGATAATTGTCAAATTTGGGAAAGTTTCTTCCCTAGGTGAACTATAGAATTTTAGAGAAATTTCAAGTTTTTTGTGTAGTGACTAATCTTAAACTCTTTGAATTAAGGACTCCCAGTTACCGGTTTGTTACTGATGTTCTTACTTAATGGTGTATTCTGAGTTTTATGTTACCTCATCTATGCTAGGATTTTGTGCTAAGTCAGCAAGAAATTTAAACAGTGAAATTATGATAATTTTTAAAATTTCCATTAAAAAATAATATACGGTGCATCTATAATTATGTATGTTGTATTAATGAGTATACTCCTGAAAGAACAGAACTTCCAATTGGACCAAGTGTTGATAAGAGTCAAATCCTCCACTAGTGTACACAGCTGGTATTCAGAAGCATATTCCACAGACTAGCTTCTGACTCCTTATATGCTAAACCCTGTTTCTCTTCTACTGCCCACTGGTGGTGCAGACACTTTAGGATATATGCACATTGGAGGACTGCCACTGACTTTGCACCTCCCCACCCTAGCACTAGGTTTATTGGCACAGTGGTTAGAGGAGTGTTCCTAGAAGTCACTCCTACACCAGGACACCGGCTGTACCTTAACCATAAATAAAAGTGACAGAGGAGGACATAAAGATATTATATTAAGCCCCCAATAAATCGATCATCTCATATTTCCTATAACCAGAACTTAAAATGACAATGGCCATTCTAATGCCACCTAATTCAAAGGGAAGTAAGAGTGGGAAAAGACCACATCTTAACCAACTGTGTTTAAAACACTTTACTTTCACAGATGTTAATAGATACATATCACCATGGCAACACACTGGAAGGACCCCTCCCAGGGCCTGAAATGTGAGTCTCTGAGGGTTAAGCATGCTTGGCCTCAAGGTATATCGGTGCAGCCAGAAACCCAGATCTAGAACTTCTAACTCTGCAACAGGGCCTCTTTCCACGATGCCTGAAGACCTCCCTGTTCCAAGAAGCGTCTGCATAGTCTGGGACATCTGTTTGCTTTATATTAGCCACAATTAATAATCAGAAGCAGAGACACAGCCACTTAACGTATATCAACCACTCTTCTGGGAGTGAGCTGTCATCCTCCAGGTCGCTTTTCCCCGAGACAGGGAAATTGATAGGTCACTAGTGTCTGTGAATAGCACTCAAAAGGTATCACATTTATTTTAGCTGCAGCAGCTTCGAATCAGTGGCTATCTGCATTATGAAGAACATCATTCTATAAAACACATTTGGTCTTCATTTTTCAAATGCTCCTGAAGGGAACATATGGTAATCTGTTTAACTCTGTATTCCACAGAGATACCCCATCCACCAAACCCTCATGCTATTTTTATTATAAATTCATGTCCTTTTTACACCCTAAATATTTCCCCTTTCTGCTTAGATGGGTAAAAATACCTGAGGCTACAAGACTACCCTGTTAACCATCAAATTCATGAGTCACACCCTCCAGTCATTAAATACAAGAGAAATGTTATTCTCAGCAGATTAACAAGTGCATATTGGCACAGACCCATATTCTTCTGGGTTTTAGACATGAGCTATTTTGAAGTTATTTGCGTTTTACCAGCACCCATGCTAACATAAGCTCTCTGTTTGAACTTCTGAATTATTCTTCTCCTTTAGAAGATAACCCCTGCAAGTTTCCTCAATTGTCCAGTTTTGAGGCTATATTTCAAAGTCTGATTATTTTCCCAGATCTGAATATTGCTCCTCCTTGCTTCTACTCCCCCATCAACAGTGTCATTTAAACACTGATTCACTTCTTAAATATTCCTAAGCTCACTGCCCATCCCTACTTTCAATGAGAGCTCAGTGTGGAATATGACAATGGGAACTCCAGGCCTTCATTTCAGTGATAGTTATTATTGATGCTCAGTCCATAAAACCGAGCTGGCATTTGATTGGAAGTTGCTTGCCAATGCAAGCAAGGAAGCATATTTCCTAAAATTTGCTTTGTGAGAGAGGAAGAATTTCTTTATAAAAAACCAATACAGTTCTTTCTCCCCAAAGCAGCATAAACATGACATATATACCCTGCCTTTCTTTACACATATCAGCGTTTACAGAGGATGGTCTGTGACCAGGCAGTTCTCTGTGGTCAAACATATTTAGAAAACACTTCATTTTAAATCCCTCTCTTTGGTTTTCATAATGCAAATTAGCGTATTTAAGGCTCTAGAAGTCCTTTGCTAAAACAAAATCTAACTTTAAAAAAAAAATTTCCCAATTGCACTTGATCATATGACTCTTTTTCCTCTAACATCCACCAAAACTAATGTTCCACAAAGCACTTTGGGTAATGCTGCCATAATTAATATTTTCTGATTTTTCAATGGCATATTATGCTTTTAATGAATAGATTGTATGCAACTGAGGAGCATCTCAATAGGTTTCAGAAGATTTGATTAAACTCTTTTTTTAAGTTTGAAAAAAATAATAAATATGCTTGCATAAAATAATGTAGAAATTTTATGTAAACCTCAGAATTAAGTATCAGAACTCAGAGTCTGAGTTCTGAAGACCTTGAGTTGCCTTTCAGCAACATCTCCCGACCTTATTAACAGAATTAGGCAACTGATTAACCAATTATCATTCATTGTTCACTTATTTATTCTTATTTATTAAACAACCACTTATATACACTACCAAATGTAAATAGATAGCTAGTGGGAAGCAGCCCGCATAGCAAGGGAGATCAGCTCGGTGCTTTGTGACCACCTAGAGGGGTGGGATAGGGAGGGTGGGAAGGAGACGCAAGAGGGAGGGGATATGGGGATATATGCACAGGTATAGCTGAGTCACTTTGTGATACAGCAGAAACTAACACACCATTGTAAAGCAATTATACTCCAATAAAGATGTTAAAAAAAAACCAAAAAAACAAAAACAACCACTATGTGTCAAGCACTGTTATAGGCACTGAGATACCATGAATAACATGTCCATAGGGAATTTGTAGCCTCTTGGAAAAATAAACACTTATAAATAATAACACAAATACATATTTAATTTTAATTGATATAAGTTCTATAGAGGAGAAGAAATTAGTGCAGTGATATTATGAAACAGGAGAAAATGATCCAACTTTGAGGAGAAGAAAGATGTCAGGGAGGGCTTCCTGGAGGAGGTAACATTAGGCCATCACTGAAGGGTTATTTGGGACAGATCAAGGATGAGGCAGCGCAAAAACAGCATTTCTCAGCCCCCACAAACAGAATATGCAGGAAGGAGTTTTGCTGACTCAAAGAAATGGAAGAAGGCCATGTGGCTGGAATCTGGAAAGAACAAGAGAGGTAAGTGTGGGATAAAACTAGAGAGGTAAGTAGGGGTCAGGCCTTCTAAGGCTTGGAAAGCCAGTAATGTATATGAATCTTTTAATCCCAAGATCAGTGCAAAGCATGGTTCATCAAACCTTCCAGTTTTTAAGGTAAGATTAAAAAGAGTTCTTGGTTTGGAAAATAAAATGGATTCTAGCCTGAACCGCTTAAGCATTATTTTTTATCATTAGATAAAAGATTACATCCAAAAATGATAAGAATTAAGCAGCCCAAATAAAAGAGGTTCAGTTATACAAGATGAACCAAGCCAGTTCTAAATCCAAGAATTCAGCGGTCATGAAGTGAAAATGTGCTACAGCCTATCCAAAAGCTGTATCTTGCATAAAAGCAACCAAGAGACCCATCACATAATCAGTATCGCCCACAGGGGAGCTGTGGCCCCAAATCCACTTTACCTTTTATCCCTCTCTGATACATGTGAAATATATTGGTTCTAATCACAGTAAGTGAATGAGGAGAGAAGGTAGGATTTCCATCTCCCTAGCACAATACGCTGCTCAGAACAAGTCATCTTTAGAAATAATTCCATATTATCCCAGTCATACTGTTTGGATATTTGGGACTTATTTAATGAAATGGTTGGCTTTAAATATTTCCAGAAGTAGGCTTTTAAAATTCAGAGCATTTGTCTTCAAGATAGAGGTCAGGATTTGTGATCAAATAGTATGCCCTCGGACTTGAAATACTGTATATGACCTATGACTGGAAGAAGGGTGCCTCCCAGAAGTTAGTAGTAGCTAGTTCTGGGGGAGGAAAATGCCTGCGTGAGGTTATTTATGATCAATAATACTACTAATAAAATTGCCTTAATTCTCCAAACTATTCCATTTGTCTCCTTTATCACTGCAAAATGGCATGTCCAAGATACTAGGCACTCACCAGTGAAAGCTTCCCATTCCTATGCTTCTCTGTCCAGATCCAGGCAGTCTTTGAGTCTTGTTGGATCTATCCAACAAGATCTATCTCCTCCCCTCCTCCCCTTCTTAAGCCAACAAAACCAGATCAGCTACTTTCTTAGGGTGACGAAAAGACCATGGGCTTCTCTATCATGAAGATCTGGGCTCAAATCCAGGTTCACATTTCAGAGAAGTTGCTGCCCTTCTCTAAGCCTTGTTTTCTACAGAAAGGGGATGGGGTCAGGTTCGAGCGTGCAACCTGAAGCCAGTCTACCTGAGTTCCATTCATGGCTCTCCCGTGTGATTTTGGAAAAATTATTTAACCCCTACAAATCTCAGTTTCCTCATCCAGAAAATGGGGATAATAATAGTAGGTCTGTTGTGAGAACAGTGAGAGAACACTGTAAAACACCTAGGATGGTGCCCCATGCTGAGTGAGCCTTCGGTGTTGATTAGATCATGAGTATTAAGACAAGATGTGGTCCCACTAGGGCTCGTCCAGATGGCATCTCAGGAGGGCACTCAGGTCCTGCAGGATCACCTTCTCCTAATGCCACGTGCCCCTCATAACGTCATACTCTGGCCCCGATCTACCACATTTTGTTACACAGATGCACTAATCCCTGATCCCCTGAATCTCCCCCTCCTTTCTGTTCTCCTGGCTGTACATCAAGGCAGCCTGCTTTCACCCCTTTCCTGGTTTGGTAGCTCTTTAGGTCAGGGACGACGTCTTGTTTCATGTACAGGTAGTTGACAGTAAACACAACACATATTTTTTTTGGCAAAAAATATTTGGTGCATTTGTTGCCCTGCCCCATAAAGCTGAATCCTCACTGGATAATTCCTCACCCAAAGAAATGCAGGACAGCAGGGCAGCTGTGTGTTGAGCTGCTGTGCCTGCTGCAAAAAACCAGCCCCATACAGAAGGATCTGACATCCCCTCCCCACAGCCTGAAGACCACCGGACCCAATTCACCCTAGGCATGGGAGATTCAGGATTCAAGTTGCCAAAATCAATCCGAAGGGGGACATTCACATTTTGAAATTTACTAGGTTTTTTTTTTACTAGGTTCTCTCTTCTTACCACACTAGAACCATGTGATCAAACAAATAAACTTTTTTAGTACAGTCAAGTTTGGGGTTTGTTTGTTTCTTTATAATTTTTATATTGTTGGTGAGGCATATTGTGAAAGCAGCATATGATAGTGTTTAAGAGCAGGAATTGTACTTCCTGGGTTGCAATCCAGACTCATTAGTACCCTCAAGTCAGTCACTGATCTTTCAGTCCTTTTCTCACCTATAAAATGGTAATAATATTAATTTTTCATTAAATTGTCACGTAAATGGTTAGAATATTGCCTGGCACATAATATTCATCCATTAGCTAATGACATTAGTAGTTACTTCAAATGACAGTCTGTAGTAACCACGTGTACAACTTGATCCCCCCACCCCCCAAACTCGGTCAAGTCTTACTGTTAGGTATGTTCTTGTAAGCTTCCTTTATAGGCTGTGTGTGGGGGGGGGCACCTGCTCTGTGCCAGGCACTATTCCCCATGGTCGGGATATAAGTGTCAAAACAGACCAGGTTACTGTTTTTCTGCAAGGGGAAAAAAAATTTAACAAATATATAAACAAGATAATTTGGCTTATACGCACCATGAAGTTCATTAATGCAGGAATGATGTGACAGAAAAACTAAGAGAGGGACACTTCTGATAAGTGGTTAGGGACGAGTTTTCTGAGAACGGTGACATTCACACTGAGATCTAAGTATAGCAAAGGAATTATCATGCAACAGACAGGAGAATAGAATACCAGAAAGGTTGAAAAAATACAATTAATCAAGTACTTTATCTGAATAAACATCTATCTCACTCATGTAGACCAAAGATCGGGGAAACTCACAGCTTCTGGGGACAAAATCTAGCCCGCGGCCTCGCTTTTTTTTAAATTGAAGGTTGATAAGGACGAAGACACGCCCATTGTTTATGGGTTGTCCACAGCTACATTCTTGCTACAAAGGGTAGAGCTGAGAGTAGTTGTGACAGAGGTCATATGGCCCATTAAGTCTAAAATATTTACTATCTGGCCCTTTCCAGAAAAAGTTTTGCCAACTCCTGGTGTAGACCATAAGACCATGAGGGCAAGGGTCACATTTGTCTGTTGTGCCTGAGTTCTTCACCTCCTGGTTCCGTCTGATCTGACATAGAATCCCAGAAATACGCTAGAAAGAGAATAAATGCTGGCTATCTTGACCTTTTTCAATTTTATGACTTTATTACAATGAAATCTATTGAAGTGATAGTGTAGTTCGGAGCACCACCGCCTTCTCCCAGAGAAAATCTTTGGTTCCCACAGTTTCGAGAAGCAGCAGTTGACATGGTGGCCCAGGTTAACAAGTGCACATTTATCTCACTAGGAGTCTCCTGCAAAGGACTTAGATCAAGATGGGTTCCAGGCTGAAATGAGACAGTGGTTCTGTAGGGTGCCAGCCAATCTGGCAAGGATGGCAGGACAAGGAAACACACTCTCTGCCAGCTTCGAAGGCAACTCACCTATGTATGGTATTAATTCAAAGCAGCAACCCTTCAACTTGGCATGTGCCAGGGTTTGTCACCCTTTGCACTATCAACATTTGGGCCAGAGAAGTCTTTGCTGTGGGGCTGTCCTGTGCACTGTAGGATGTTCAGCAGCATCTCTGGTCTCTACCCACTAGATGCCAGTAGCATCCCTCCTCCAGATATGATCATCAAAACTGTCTCCAGCCTTTGACGAATGGCCCCAGGAGGGCTGGGTGGATGGAGGAGTGAACAAGTGCCCCTCAGCTGAGAAGCACTGGCATACGCTGAAAACATGCCTCTCCTTCTATGGGAACTTCTAGATGTTGGAAGCAAATACTCTCAAAAATGAGTATTTAGAGAGCTGTAATATGCAGTAACCACCCTTTCACTTCAAATCACCCTTGTGTATTTTCACATCCACCTAGATGGGGGGTGGGTGCCAGTTAAAAATGACAACGTTGATAATTCCTAACAACATTATGGAGATTAATTTTTATGACTAGGAGCAAAACTTTTTTTTTTTTAACATCTTTATTGGAGTATAATTGCTTTACAATGGTGTGTTAGTTGCTGCTGTATAACAAAGTGAATCACCTATACGTATACATATATCCCCATATCTCCTCCCTCTTGCGTCTCCCTCCCACCCTCCCTATCCCACCCCTCTAGGTGGTCACACACAACCAAATATAAAATAGATAGCTAGTGGGAAGCAGCCACATAGCACAGGGAGATCAGCTCAGGGCTTTGTGACCACCTAGAGGAGCATAACTTTTTAAAACTTGTTCAGTTTGATCCAAGGCTGAGAGTTGTACGCCCTCTTTGGAGTTGCGGTGGTGTTGTAGCAGTTGTGAATGGGTAAAGAAGATGTGGCACATATATACAATGGAATATTACTCAGCCATAAAAAGAAACGAAATGGAGGTATTTGTAGTGAGGTGGATGGAGTTAGAGTCTGTCATACAGAGTGAAGTAAGTCAGAAAGAGAAAAACAAATACAGTATGCTAACACATATATATGGAATCTAAGAAAAAAAAAAAAAGGTCATGAAGAACCTAGTGGCAAGACGGGAATAAAGACACAGACCTACTAGAGAATGGACTTGAGGATGTGGGGAGGGGGAGGGGTAAGATGTGACAGGGTGAGAGAGTGGCATGGACATATATACGCTACCAAATGTAAAATAGATAGCTAGTGGGAAGCAGCCGCATAGCACAGGGAGATCAGCTCGGTGCTTTGTGATCACCTAGAGGGGTGGGATAGGGAGGGTGGGAGGGAGGGAGACGCAAGAGGGAAGAGATATGGGAACATATGTATATGTATAACTGATTCACTTTGTCATAAAGCAGAAACTAACACACCATTGTAAAGCAATTATACTCCAATAAAGATGTTAAAAAAAAAAAAACAAAAACGCTCGGGCACAAATGCAATCTGTGTACTGTGACCCCTGCACAACTCATAGGCCAGACATTATAAGGAATCTCAGAATTCTCTCTCTGCTGCTGACAAAACCTCAACTAAATCTTTCTGTCTGCCCGTAGCTAATGCTCCACAAGCTGCAACAGCAAGAGCAGACGCACACGTGGATGACATTTTTTTTTGCAGAGAGGACCCAGGAGGTGAGCCCAGAACAAAATAGAGAGAGACAGGGAAGTAGAGAGTGTGGCAGGCAGCTAGGTGGATTCCGTTTTTTCAACAAAAGGGTCATTAACATGACCCTCCTTGGGAAAGGAAATTCAAAACAGTGCCATCTTAGCCTAAATGGATATTGAACCTAAAAATTCATGGTTGCTTAGGATGCTTTATACCCCCAACACCAGTGTAATTTTTGATACAGTACATTTCATTATACTTATCATTATATGTCAGATAATTTCAGCAACAATTTCCCTAAGAAAGAATGGATCATAGGTTTTAAATTAGCAACCCATAAATACATATAGCATGTATGTATATATGCATATATGTACATACATATATGTAATAATATATATATTTGGCTCACATTTTGCTTTTAGCTTCGAATTGTCAACATTTAAAAAGAGATTTTCATGAAAAAATTTGGATCTGGCTTCTCTTCACAATCCAGAAGATCTGCTCCCACCTTCTTAAATGATGACGATTCACTGAATATGAGCAGCAGAGAGTGTGCTTCCTAGTTTACCACACTCCCTACCACTCCCCAATAGTAATCCTTGCCTATTTCACACATTCAGGTTAGCTCCCTGGAACCATTTGGCATGTCTGTTTGCAGCTGCTTGTATAGATTAATTTTATCTTTGTATTTGGCCACTTCCTGCAGCCAGACCAAGTCCCTTTTCACTTTCAAATAAGCTTGTTCCAAACGCATTGCTTCCATAAAAGTTTGTCTGACTAAGCTTATCCAAATTTCTTCCTCCGACTATTTTCTCCGCCCGAATACATCATATTTCATTTATAGCAGCACTTCCCCAAATGCGCCCTGTGGACCAAATACATATTGTGTACAGGAAATATAAGGATACTATGGTTGAATTAATTAAGAAACTTCAATAGTACACAAGGTTAAAAGTGTCTTTGCATCAGTACTTTTCAGAGTCTATAAATGCAAATGTGCTCTATGACTTTCCGGGGGGTGGGGGAGGGCGGGGCACAGTACGTGAGCATTTCCTAGTTTTCCATGGAACTTCAGAAAACTCTACTATCATATTTTCTTGCCTATAAAAAATGTGTATTCGTAGTCTCCAATATTTTTGCTAATTGTTTTCAACCACAGATAAGTTGCAGAGAAGGGAGGGGTAAGCCATCAACAGAGGTGGGGGAGGGGTGGAAAGGGGAGGAGTTTTGAGTTTTCATAGTAGGACCATTAAAAGCAAAATGTAATCACCATCAACATAAACACCTTCACATAGAAGAGAAGTCATTTTGAACACCCCCTAAAGTAGGAAAAATAATATCTCCATCAAGGACCACCCTTTCCACTGAATACCTTTGGCTTGTAAAATGTATCCTGTGTTTTTCTGATTTCCTTTATTTCATTGAAGATCTGTAAAAACTTTGTCACAGACTGTCACCAACGTGCAAAACTGAATTTGGGAAACACTGGTCTACATTACGTTAAATCTGGCAACAACACAAACTCAAAAACCACTGTAAAAATAGTTCCCACATGAGAGAAGAGATGCTAAGTTTCCAAGGGAGGGATTGCTATGAGCTGTGGAAACACACTGACGCAAACAGGGAGAAAAGACAAGGATGAGATGAAAGTGGATTTTCCCTTGGAGTGGCTTTTGGAGATTCCCTTCCCTTATCCTGATCTTCCATTGAAGTCACACTGGGGAGGGTTTGCAGTCCTGCATGAGCTCCAGGGGCTGCCCTGTGCGGCCCGGCATTGACGGGAAAGAGTGATGATCAGGGTGCAAAGTGGATGGATGATGACCTTAGCAGTTTGGGTCAGAACAAGAAGAAGCAGAAGTGGTACTTTGTAAAATGAGCCAGCATAGTCTAAAACCTTGAAAATATGTTATTTAAACCATTTCAAGATAAAAAAAGATGATGATGCTTACGGCAATTTTAAGGAGTAAAAATGCAAGATACAAATATGTCCCAATTATCCACCACATGGATGGTTTTGTCCTGTGACTGGTGGGTGGTTATTACTCTCTGGAGCAAGTCCCTGTAGTTATACTGCATCTTAATGTATTTTATAAAGTCCTTTTTTTTTTTTTTTTTTTTTTTTTGCCCATTTGACCCTTACCAGTTGATTGGGGTGATAAAATGTGGAGCCTCCAAATAATCCATTTTTATTTTAAGTAGGATTTTTTTTTTCTTTTTTATTGCTCTACATATTGGTTTCTCCTATAGAGATTAATAAATCCTTGAGAGCAAAAACTGAAACTACACATTTTAGGATCCTCACTGCCTGGCGCCTAGTAAGTTCTTGCTAAATGCCTTTGTGAATAAATAAATGAATGTGAAAATAGATGATGAATGAAGACCAGAAAATAGCAAACTTAATTTTTCATTTTGCATTTTTTAAATTAAACCTTTTAATTTGAGATAATTATAGACTCACATGTAGTTGCAAGAAATAATACAGAGGGATCTCCTGTACCCTTGGTCCAGTTTCTCTTAATGGTAACACCTTGCAAAACTATAGCACAATATCACCACCCGCATACTGATATTGATGCAGTCAAATATGGAACATTTCCGACATCACAAGGATACCTCATGGCAATGTCCTTTTGTAGCTCCTTTGCTCCTGTCCCCATGTAAAAGTCCAGGTTCCCTGCTCAGTCTCTGTTGATACCAGAAAGGGGGAGCTAGGGCTCCTCATCACTGCTGGGTGGGTGGGAGTTCTAGCTCTCCACTGGGCCTCACTTACACCCCCAGGGGAGAGGGATGGAACTGTTACTGGTGGGCAGTAGTGGAAGTCCTGACTCTCCCAGGGGCCACCTCTGACCCCAATCAGGTGTGGGCTTTGAGGCACCTTATTACAGCCTCATGAAGGGACATCTCAGCTTCCCATTGGCCTTTGCTGGTGTAGGTGGTGTTTGTGCCACATTTCTTTTGGTGGTTGTTATTTAAAAGTTTTCCACCTTACTAGGCTGCCCCTCTCTTGGTCCTTTGGCTAGAGAGAGCAGGGTTTTGCTGGGGCTTTTTTCACTGCACCTGCTGGTGTTTCTGGGTTTCTGGCTTCTTCAGCTCCAAGTCTGGGATGCATGAAGCAAAAAGAAAACCAAGGAACTCGCCACATCTTTTCTTGAGTACCGAGGTCCCTAGCTGCTCTGCTTTCTTCTCTTTGCTTTCTTCTCTTCACTTTTCAGTCTTTTTATGTTTGTTATATATATATATATATATATATATATTATATAATGTGCAGGGTCTTTAGTTGTGCTTCGTGGGAAGAATAGAAAAAATGCATCTACTCTTTTTGGAAATGGAAGTCCTCATTTTACATTTGAAAAGGGATATTTTTTTAAAATTCCCTGACTTGTAACAGATTTTCAAGAAGAACATCTTAAGTGTTCAAGAACATTGAAGATGTTCTTCTTGAAAATTCCATGTGTTTTTATCTAAATGGGCATTTATTCTATTATTATTATTTTAGTGCTCATCCATCTACAAGCACTACTAGCTGAAATCTAACTGGTGAGTCAATGTCTACCTGGTGAGTTGATCTCTAACTGGTGAACCCCAGAGTCAATTTAATATATAATACAACTTCTATTTCAAAAACAAATTCCCACTCATCCTGACTTTTTTACTTACATGTATAAAATGTACATATTTACATTTTGAAATATTACTTTTCCAAAGGTATCCACTACCCCCTCTTAAAGGCAAATAGTTTACTTTGAATTAACTTTTCAGAACATAAGAGAAAAGAAAGTTCAAAAACCTCTAGTTGGAGACATTTGTTTTGATTTTACTTCCACTCTATTTTAGCTAGAGTTCACAAAACAACAACACTACAGAATGTATTTTCTCTAATTTTTCATTGAAAACACGCTTTTTCTTTCAAGAAAGTTCACAAATGTGAGACAACACTGAAGCCCTTTCAAAATAGGGAAGGAATTTTCAAAACATAGATCCATATTGACATTCTCTCATGTAAAAAATAATTTTATTTTAACACATGGGGATTTTAGCCCATATGATGTTTTGATTTGCCAGACTTTGAGGTCAGAGCAGGAACAACAATGACTGTGGAAGGAAGTCCTACAAAGAAGATATTTTGATTTTCCCACTTCCACGTCGGGGCCTTGACTTGACCCTTCTGCCTTTGCATGGGCCCGACCTACTGGCAGTCTCACAGGAAAAATGCACAGCTCACAGTCTAAGAATTAGAAGTGAGTAATGAAGAGAAACAGGTGACAGTCTTAGAACATGGTTAGACGAAAAGTGAGGCCCCAGGGTTATGATAGGAAATTGGGGGCTGAAAACTGAAAATGACTTTTAATCATAAAGGTACAATTTGAATCCTCAGATTACTAGAAACCTAGCTACAGAGTCACTAGATTAACTAAGAGCAGCAGATGTATCCCCTCTTGAAATGCACACACACACGTATATGCACGCATTCATATCATGATTTTTTTTTTTAATTTCCAAGACACACCCTAGGTCAGCATAATTCACAACTCCATCTTCTCTCTGTGGTTCCTCTTTTTGTCTCTCCGTGCACAGTCTTAAATCATAATCCAGCCAATAGATACCCTCAGTGATATCTACGGTGTATTGAAGTCACCAGACAAGATCACATTACCATCTACAGACTGTCTTTGCTGTTCAGGTTCAAAGGAATGACCTGTTCTTTTCAAAGGATGATTCCTAAGAGTGGAATCAAATTAACCACTGTCTCCCAGGGAACTTTCTCTAACCCTAACCTCTCCACTGTCTGGGTTAGATGGCCTACTATGTGCCATCAGAATCCCTGGGCTTGCCTCTCTCATACAATTTATTACTTGAGCTGCTGAGGGCAGAGGGGATTGTCTTACTGGATGTGATATCCCCAATACCCAGCACAAGGCCTGACATATTGTTCCTGTATAATATTTAAAGGAATGAATGAATCTGCTATCAAACTGGTCAATTCGGGAGGAAAAAAAAAAAAAACAGAAATGGAAAAACCTTTAGAGTGACAATACCCTGACACCATATGAGCAAAGGGAAGAGTGACAGGCAGGCCCCTTGCTACGCTTTTCCACGTTAGATGGTTATTATAGCCCTGTTTATGATGCTGAAAAGTTGGAAACAATCTACTCCATCAACACGGAATAGATGAATTAAATGTAGGATTATTTAGCAGGTCAAAGAAATGAGCAAGATCAATACGTATCGACATGGGAAGACCTGAGAAAGATCGTTGAAGGAAAAAAGCAAGTTGCAGAGCATGTACGTAAGATACTTTTATATAAAAGTAAAAAGAAGTCCAAGCAATTCTGTAAGTTCTGGGTATAAATAACAAAACTATTATATGTATTTTCTCAGGGAATATAACATAGGTACAATTTATTTAAAGACAAAAATGGTTAGAAGGCCATACTTCAAACTCATAATAGTGGTTTCTTTAGGGGAAGGGAAGAGAAGTAAGAGAGGGTGTCAAAGGAGACTCTAGTACCATCCTTATTGTTCATTTTGATTTAGAAGGACAGTTCTTTAATTACTTGTATTACTTGCATATGTATTATTTTTTTTTCGTATCCACTAAAAGTTGGTACATTCCTAGACTTGAAATGTTTGCAAATTGTGACCCCAGTGCTCCAGAATATCTTGGTAGGATTCGTAGAATTTTTTTTTCCCTTCTCCTTCTTCATTAAAAGCTGAGAAAAACATTTGTGAAGGATATTGCTTAGGCCAATCCTTCTCATTTTGGAACAATCTCATTGTTTGTCAACTGCCAGCTTTGACATTCTCTCTCACTTCCCACGGTCTGGCAGCCGAGAAGGAATCTGGAGCCAATTCGATTCTCCCCCTCTGAAGAAACAGCTTAGCAGTCTGCACTGTGTTTGGAGAGAACTAGTAAAATGTGCCATTTTTTCCCTCTATTCCAAATGCCCAAGTGTGTGTGTTAAGATGGGAAAAATCTGCCTCATGGCAGAAGTGTACTATCAGCATCCTCTTCAAGAAGAATTAATTTTCTGATACGTCTTGCTGTTTGATGGAAGGCTTGATAGTACAACAGAAGAGTTTCCAGACTCCACCCCTTACTTCCAAAAGTTTGCAATCAAAGCAGACCATATGAACACAAATGTTCCATAATAATTACAAATGTTGATTGCGAGCTATACAACTCAACAACTCTCTAAACAAAGTTCTACTACTATCATACCCATTTTACAAATTGAGTAAACTGAGGTTAAGTGAATTGCAGAGGGTCATATCCTTAATATGCAACAGAGTCCAATTCAAACCGTGGCCTTCTAGATCCAGAGAGACCCAGTACCTTTTAACCATCCTTCCATATTGCCTCACGTCACAGTCTCCCCTACTTGGTGCTTAGCAAATAAAAGATCCTCAATAAACACTTCTTGAATGAATTAATGAACAGTTTACACCTGACAGACACTTGATTAAAGGACCTTGCACAAAACCAAAGGCATGGCTAACCCCCCTAGGTATACAGACAATGAGCAGTATAACCTCACCCGGAAAATACTCATGGGATTTGGAGTCATAAAGACATAGATATAACCCTTGACTACTCCACTTGCAAACTTAGATAAGTTTCTTAGTCTATATAAGCCTCAATTTCCATATTTGTAAAAGAGGTGAAGTGTGGCGGCATGATTCTAAATGGCCCCCAAGATTCTCACCCCCTGGTGTTACACCCTCTGCATGATCCTCTCCCCTTGAGTATGGATAGAACCTGGGAATATCATGGGATATCATTCCTGTAATGAGTTACTGATCAGTTGACTTGGAATTAATCAAATGGAGATTAGCCTGGGTGGGTTCGACTTAGTCAAAAGAGCCTTTAAAAGAGGATGAAGCTTCAGAGAGATGATGTTGCTGGCCTGGAAGAAAGCAAACCACCATGTTGTGAACATGGGGACCACATGGCAAGGAACTTCAGGTGACCTCCAGGAGGTGAGAGAAGTTTCTGGTCAACAACTAGCAACAAAAGGGGTGTGTCAGTCATACTGCTACAAGGAAATGAACTATGCCCACAAGCGGTGGGCTCAGAAGAGGACTCAGAGACTCAGATGAGAATCCCAGCCTCCACCAACACCTGATCCCAGCCTGGTGAGACCCTGAGCAGAGGACCCAGGTAAACCATTCCTTGACTGTTGATCCACGGAACTGTGAGATAATAAATTTATGTCATTTTAAGCTACAAAGTTTGCATTAATTTTTACATAGCAATAGAAAACTAATACTATATGATGTGATACATCATATAGCAACTTAAAAATTAGATAAAATAATAGAGGCAAATTGCCTAGCACATATATGATCACAGTATATTTTAGCTCTCTTTTCTTGGGGAATGTGAAGCTACCCACATACCACTCTGAAAGTGAAGGTGATGGCTGGAGTTTCGGCCTCCATCTTGGCCCGTGAGGACAAGAGCCACACTAGAGATGGCGAGTGGAAAGTTGGAGGGAGCCTGGAGCCCTTGACCATCACAGAAAACCACATCAGCTTGGACCTGTGTACGCAAGCAACACCTTCCATAACTGACTCACTCTTCCGGCGTTTCCCTTTTACTATCAGTCCAACTCAGTTCTGTTAACAGGTCCTAATCAGTGAGGTACAAACTCAATTTACTCACTCACAATCAGGCTCTCATCAGCAAAAGTATTGACAATGCCGACCTTCTTCACAGGAGCAGGATACCCTGGACTTTCTAGAACAGAGGAATTCAAGTGATACCATACAAAAGGGTTGTTCCACTTGTTGGCCAAGAATTCTGATGAAGAGAGTTAAGATTTCGTCTGCGCAGGAGGTGAGAGTAAACAGTGAGAGAGACAGAGGTAGATGTCAATGTAGAGAGAGAAGGAAGGCACACGGCATTCCTCAGTACCATACCGCTGGATTCCTCGCTGGATTCCTCGGGGTCCCCAGCGTGTTTACGAAACACCCTTCATCAGCATCATCATTATCTGCTCCATCAGAGGAGGTGGGTCATCAGCAAAGAAGGATCAGATTCTCTCACAAGCTCATTTCAATGCTTAAACTGCAGGCCTCTCTTTTTTCTGGTGAGAATTTCTATTTTATCATTAAAACTGCTGATTGCAACCCGACTACTGCATGACTATTTTTCACACACGCAGAAAAGGAGGTAATGCGATCAACGCAGCACCAATATTAAATTACTGTAACTCATTTACCCTGCCGGCACGTCATTATCCCTCTCCCTTCACAAGAGCTTGCACACGCACACAAAATCTATAAACTCTTTCCAGGAATACAAAAGCATCCTCTATGATGTTGATAAGAAACAGGACAGTCACTCTCTCCTGACATATTTGTTCTTTAAAAACAAATCAATGGCACGGGGATTTGGCACCTGAATGCAGAACAACGGCTTGATGAGGCAAAGATTGTCTTCATTAAGAACATTAATATTCATAGGGAGTAGAAAATCTGACACAAGAGAGGACTCACTAACCTTTTCTCATATTAGATTTTTACTTCTTAACACAATTACAGTCCGGCAATGACTTAATTAATGCTGCTTTTCGTCAGACGCCTTTAAAGAGCTGTCAATTTGGTCCTGCAGAGGCTGTCAACGAAAGAGAAAGACAGTCATCTCGGTGAAAAAGACACAGGAAGAAATTCAAACACTTAATAATATTCAAAGTGCTAAGCAAAGTCACATATCAACTGGGATTAAGGAGAATTTTTGTCTTTTCCTTCCATCTTGTTGAAGCCAGTCTGGCGATGGTTGCATGGGCGTTGCTATTGGGTTGAGAAGGTGCAGAGAAAGATGCAGTGAAAGTGTTAGCGGTGGAAGGAAAGACCCTCCCTAACTTACAATTGTGGCACATCAACCACCTATCACCTGGGATGACCTGGGTGATCGGCTCTCTACAGTCATAGCATGTAGCACTGGACTTGAAAAGCGAGCTATGTGTCCAAACACCTCTCTCTATAGGTGAGGAAATCAGTCCATCCTATGTATCTCTGACCAGATCTTGCCAATTAAGCTCTGCTGGCCAAAAATTTCACCTGCGGTATTTTTTTCTTAGAAGGTACAGTGTTAAAAATGATAAAGTATCTGCCCAGCTATAAAACTTCAAGATGTATGTTTTCTTTACAACTTGGAATATTTAGCAACCCTGTCCACTGCTCCTCATGGCCACGGCCTGCAGAACTTGAGAGCTGGTGGCCCTCTCCAGTTTTACCACCATCCCCCCAGCTTACACCAAGTCAGCTTCAGGCCTTTCCTTTACCGCCTGACCCCTCAAGGCCCAAGTGATTGACCCTCTCTCTTTACCCAACTTGACTTTGGCCTCTCTCCTAAAATCACCCCAAACTTTCCCAGATGTCAACACCTGTGCTCAACCACAGGATTATCAGTTTGAACAAACTATGCTGTTTCCGAGGGTATTTTCCTCTGGTTATTTCTTGGCTAAAACAATGTACCCTTATCACATGGCTGGAATCCGCCTCCCAGTTCTTAGCCTGCACCACAGCACTACTGGCGTTTGGGGTCAGGTAACTCTCTCCTGTGGGGTCTGTCCTGTATGTCAGAGGATGCTAGCAGCATCCGGGGGCCCCATCCACGAGAGGCCAGTAGCAACCTCCTCTATCGCCTCCAGGTGACAACCAAAAATGCCTCCAGACATTGCCAAGTGTCCCTCGGGGGACAGAGTCGCCCTTGGCTGAGAACCACTGGCCTATTGGTCCCGCCTCTATCTTCAGCCTCAATGCCCCTTCCTCAGAGAGGTCTTCCTGATCATCCTAACTCATTCTCCCCTGATTCTCTGCTAGGGCACCCTGTGTATGTCACACACCATTTGTTGTAGGGCTTTTTTTCTTCTTTTGTTCAGTGGCTAGATTAAAAGCAGCATGAAAATAAAGGCTACTATAAATAGTATCTGAATAACTGATTCAGCATTTCACAATCCACTGTGAGGTTAATTATGCCTCGTCAGCAATGTGTTGTTAATCCAATCTCCTGGATGGCTCTGGGGAAGAGTCACAACATCGCTATTCCTTCTTGGTTAAGCTATCAGTGACTCAGGTCACACAGACATGACAAGCAAGCACTCTTCCTTATGACTGTGCAATTCTTCTTTCAGTGTTCAAAGGTGTCAAATACTAAGTCCCATTTGTTATATTCTGGACACAGATTCTGGCTTGGAAAAATGAGCAATCATGTAGAGCAATGACAGTGTGGTGAAGCCTTAATTTTTTCCTGCCTGAAAAGCTACTGGCTGCAACTCTGTGTGTGAAGACCCAGAGGGAAACCTGCAGATTTTCTTTACTCTGGGAAGAGTTACTGAAGGGGCACCACTTGGCCATGCAAGGAAAGTCCAGCAACTACTTTACCATCAGAGCTGGTTACCGGAGAAGCAATGGTAAATAGGGGACAAGGTGACTGATGCAAAGAAAAGTTTCCTGACTTTTTCCTTTGGCAACTCATTATTTTTAGACCTTCTCTGATTCACTGAGGTATTCTTAAGATCTTTTTACAGGCCTCAAAAAGGGGTCACTGAGAAAGAGGGGCATCCTGGCTGGGGACCCAGAATCAACATCAGTCCCTAAAGGTCTGTTGGAGAAACCTGCCCAGGGCATACCACGTGACTAAGGCTGGCGAGACCTCACATCCTGCCATTCCAACTCAGCAGGCATACTTCCTAGAAACTGTTGAGCACAGAAGGGAAATCCAAGAGGGATTTTAAGTTTGGGATTTCACTTTGGTCAAAGCTAAAATCTTAAGCAGCTAAAAGGCCTCCTTTCAGGGGTGGGCAAAGCCACATAGGTGGGTGGGACCTGTTCTCAACAGTGACACCATGTGGAAGCACCAGAAACAGCAGCAGCTAGGACCTGAGGTTGGGTTCCAGCCTTCCTAACCACCGTTTCTCTCTCCAACTGGCTTTTGAAGCAAAGGTGAGTCTATGAAATGGCTATAGCTCCTGGGACTCAGGAACAATTCATGTGGGCATCAGAGGCAGAGTATGGGGTCAGGGAAGACTGCATGAAGGATACACTAAAATTTCTACTTAGGAGTATTTATGCGGCCTCAAGCAATTAACTAGAACTAATAAAAGGTGTAGGTGTTTTTACTCCTCAAGTTATAGAATCTCATTATACCAGTGTGGCTTTCAGAGTCTGCAATTAATCTGGCTCTGGTGTCAAAGACAAAGGAATGTGTTTTAAGACCACTAGGAAGGATAACTTAGATTTTAAAGTTTCAGAACTGGACTTGTGAGAACTTACCGCCCTACTGTTGGTTTTTTCCCCAATGCATTAACCCACTGATTGATGGAGCATATCCACATTCGGGCTGGCCAGTCCTAAGTTATGGAAGCAAAGGACTGATCACACTTCCCTTCTCTACCTAGTGACGTAGGGCTGCATATATATAGGTTTTGCTGTGACACAGGTCTGAGTTCAAGTCCCAGTTCTGCCACTTATTAGCTGTGCAGGCTTGAACAAGTTCCTCAACCTCCCAAGCCTCCACCTCCTCATCTGTAAAACTATGATAATTATTTCATCCCAGTTAGATTTTAAGAGAACTTCTTACAAGCCAAGCTATGTGCTTTTCAAGCAGCATTTGATGTAATCTCATAATATCTATGAGGTGCAGGCACTTTCATGAGCAAAAAGTGAGGGTTAACAAAATGCTCAGGACAGTGCAGCTAGTAAGTTGTGAGGTCAGGATGTGAACTTAGGCTGCCTTAGGACCTTGTGCTTCAACTCCTACTCTGCACTTCTGTGATGGGGTTTTATGATCATCAAATGAGATCAGGTATTTACGTATCAAATACCCTAACACGTATCCCTAACATGTAGCACATAGTAAGTGATCAATAGATGCTCTCTCTTACTCGTTATACACATTAATCTCCTACTCCTAAACATCATCTCCTTCTTATCTGTTTCTCTCAGCTAATAGTAAAATCTCTTTGTTCAATTATTTAACCATGGCCTAATTCTGCATGCTTCTGTCTTAGGCCAAAGTCTTCCTTCTAAGAATTTCTTTTTCTTCCTTTGTTCAAGAAATCATTCTTATCATTCTTTGAGCCCATGTACTCTTACTTATTCACACGAAGACAGAAATACAATTTTTCATACAATCCTAACATAAATGTTGGAGTTAGTTCCTGTCTAAATTGAATGTCTGGGGCCCATAATAGCATTTGCCCCTAATAAGACCTCTTCGTGCTGGAAGTGAGCCTTTCTGTGTAACTGCATATATTGAACTGATTTTGTAAATATATTGAAAGCTTATAGTTGACTACCAATGGGAGTTAATTTGGCCTAGAATTCTCTCCAGGGGTTCAAGTCATATTTCATCATTATTAGATTCTGTAGGCAAAACTATTTGCCTTTAAAACTATCACTGGAAAGAAAAATCCTCATTTTCTCACTGCGGTACCACCTAATCCTTAGCAGGCCCAACACAGTGGGGCAGGCATGAGGTCACTGATCTTCTCACTCCGCCATTCTTGAACTCACAGAAATCTCATGCACAGGTGGTCCAGCAGATGCCCACGGGGTGACCCACATTTATCACTGAATGAACTCACTTATCTCTGAGGACCTCGTGTCTTTTGGAAGTCACACCTGTCATGGGAAAGACTGAAAACACCTTTCAAAGAAAACTTAATTTACTTAAAGAAAAGTGTATGTACCCCTTCAACCATCTTTTTGTGTCTATTCCATGGACAGGATGATGGAACAGACAATTTCAAGCCAAGGAGCTTTTCCAAGACACCTGTCTGCTGATAACTGATTATGAAATACAAGTGTCTTGAATGCCCAAGAAGAGGGATTACAATACATCCACTGCAACAGGCTGGGGCAGAGATGGATGTTTGCACACCTGGGTTAGGCAAATTCTCCCCTCCTTAAGGGAATAAAGAAAGGCTGTCAGATCTAAGAAAGAGAGCCATCTTCCTTCTGGACTCTCCTTGCCTTCCCCAACAGGGAATGTGAATCATGTGTCAGGGAAGTTGAGAGAGAGAATTCTCATTCTATAAAATGGGTTGAAGGAAATTTGGGGAGAGAAATCAATGTAAATATTGATAAGTGATCTGCTCGTCTTGGAATCAGAATGCAGGTAAAGAGAATGCACTTAAAATGCAGATCTTACCACAATTTTCATAGTTATTAGCAGTTGTTTGTATTGATATATATCTATATAAAGTCAGCAGTAATAACAGATATTATGTATTGAATGCCTACTACACGCCAGGTAACACTCTAAATTATTTACGTATCCTATCTTATTTAATCCTGACAGCAATCCAGTGTGGAGGGAATCACTATTTGCATCTTATGGATAGGGAAACTGAAGTCAGTTCTCTGTGACTTTAAGGTTTATACTCTTAAATTTATGCTATATATATAATCTCATTTCACACACACGAATGTGCATACACATGTACGACTGTGTTCACACTCCCAGAGGCTCGTGTATGTCTATAGATTGCACTCTGGGAAGTCTCAGATAATGCACGGATGCAGAAATAGTGAATAACTGTGCGCTGCAATAATCCTCAGGGTGGCTGTCAACAAGCCTTAATTTAAAAATAAACAAAGTGAAACAAAACATGCAAATATGGTAATAGCTGCATTCTGCATTTACACTTCGTCTCTTTCATAAACAACTCTGAATCCTGAAGCAGAGAAGGGTTTTGTGCTTGGGTGTGTGCAGTCCTCATCGAAATGCCTCACACAGCTTCTGAACCAAAAGCACTCCACGACAGGATGCATTACATTTAGCTGCAACCCATATGGGATACCTTTCTGAAGCAGTTATTGGAGGTAGAGATAAAAAGTGAGCTTTTCCGTATAAACTTGTGCTAACTCTTACATTCGCTTTTAATGAACAGGTCGTATGCGGTTCTGAGGGTGTCTGCATTTTTCTCTAGACCTCATTTCTTCCCTTCGGCTGTAATGAGAGGGGAAGAGAGAAGCAGAGAGCCTCTCCAAGTCCTGCAATAGTTCATAAATATCTCTTTAAATATGAAACTGTCGGGCTTCCCTGGTGGCGCAGTGGTTGAGAATCTGCCTGCCAATGCAGGCGACACGGGTTCGAGCCCTGGTCTGGGAAGATCCCACATGCCGCGGAGCGACTAGGCCCGTGAGCCACAATTACTGAGCCTGCGCGTCTGGAGCCTGTGCTCCGCAACGGGAGAGGCCGCGATAGTGAGAGGCCCGCGCACCGCGATGAAGAGTGGTCCCCGCTCGCCGCAACTAGAGAAAGCCCTCGCACAGAAACGAAGATCCAACTCAGCCATAAATAAATAAATAAAAATTAAAAAAAAAAAAAAAATGAAACTGTCGAAACCCTCGGTGGCCATTACTTATTTATTAAGCTCCCTATCCAAACTTCTCTCCATATCATGACCACTCTCTGAACTCACACAATGATCCTTCAATATGTCAAACACTGAACCCTCCTCTCTCAAATCCCATCATCCTCTCTCACCTCTTTGCAATCACCTTTGCATTGGCCCAACTTCTGTTTCACATTCATATTTTAATTCAGTGCAGTGTTCAATTTGCCATTGATTCTGCCATACCGTCTGCCCTGCAATCACGCATGAACACAGGAAATCTTCCTTAGCACATGCACATATTTTCCAACCAAAATCCTTTTATCAAAAGAGATAGAACCACAATGTGTTACCTGGCGTCTACCCAACAATGTACTTTACTAAAAAGTAAGTCAAGTATATAGGTCTCCTTTAAAACAAATTTTTTTGAAATACAGAGAACTATGAGGAAGAAAATTCAATTGATCGTAAGTACTATCATCTCAAAATAATTTTACATATTTTAGTGTGTTCCTAGGTGGTCTTTGCCTAAGCATTCTTTTGCACAGTTTAGATTATACTATACGTTGTATTGTGAATTCTCCTCTTAACAGTAAAATATAAGATTTTCACATATCGATAGAAATGTTTCCTAATCATCAGGAAAGAAGAAGTGCAAAGAGGATATGCTTATTAAAACACAAACAAAATAACATAAAAGAGGGTAGAATTCTAATCTTGTGTGCTGCAGCTTGATCACAAGTCAAACAACATTCTTTCTAGTCTCAGATACAGTATATCTGGTATGTTCTGGATTGCCTGAAGAGCTGAGTGTTGTCCTGATTATTCACACTTGTTCTGTCTGGTTTATAATCTCTATCGATATTTTGTTTGACTATAATAAGTTCCATGAGGGAAGGGACTACATTTGTCTTATTTTCTCTGTATATCCAGTGCCTAGCACAGTGCCAGGCACATGGTAGAGCTTAGGAAGTGTATGTTAAATGAATAAATTATTTATCTCTTTTTCCTGCCTAATCCTCAGGTGAGTATTAGATGCCAATCAAGTGGCATTGGTATTAGACTCAGAGAACAGGAAAACAAGGGTGTTTCATTTTGTAGTCAACATAACAAGAGGAAAAAGGGATTCCTATCTAACATAGCACTGTTGCTTTTTTTAATTATTCTGCCTGTTTAGAGAAATAAATAATTACAAATCCTTTTGTGCATTTCAATATGTTTAATCTCTGAAAGATTGAACCTGATCAGGGAGCCCTTATAAACATAGTAAACTTTCTCAATTGCCTTTTCAGGAAATTCTAAGACTTCTTCACACTGGGTTGATGGTAATTAATACCATCCCCACTGTGCACCTGAACACTTTATTATTCCACAAAGGAGAAGACAGGAAGCAGCCTTACAAAAAACAGAAAGCAGAATTAGATGACATCATTAAATGTTGGACACTGCACTGAACTTTGGGAGATGCTTTACAAATCTCAGTGCATGACAAAAGTTTTTTGCACAGGACTCCAGATGTAGAAAGAACTGTGGCTCTTTCCCAGACATATTTACCAATAGTGCTTTACTTTTCCCTTTAAAAGTAGTAAGGGATAAAAATAGCACCTACTTCACAGAGTTATTGTAGTGGTAAATTAATTAATATCTTAAAGGACGAAGAACATTGCCTGGCATAGAGTAAGTGCCCCCAAATATTAACAATTCTGACCCTTAATATATTCATATATATTTTTATTATTTCTCATTATAATATATAGTATATCTAATATAATATGTCATATATTATGTAATTATATATAATATATAGAATTAAATAAAATATATAATTATACATTATATTAAATATTATAAATATATTAAAATACATATTTTATTTCGTTATAAAGTTAAAATATTTTATTGTAGAATTAAATATTTTTAAATTCTAAAAATATTAATAAACATTAAACATTTTTATTGTTGATATTTGGAAAAAACAGAAAAGAGTAAAAAGAAAAAAAAAAAAGTCACATTTAACCCTTTACCAAAAGATAACCACTGCACTTACAAACGAACATCTCTTTACTTCAATAAAAGTAGTGGTTCTAAAATGTTTACAAATCCTTTAACATTTCTTGCCTCAAAGCCTGGAACCTAATTTTCCTCATCTTGAATGAGGGCCAGACTTAGTGATTCATTTGTACCCAGTAAGAAGTGGAGGAAGTGATGATGTGCGACTTCGGAGGGAAGCTGAGTCACTGCTACTTCTGGGTTATCGTTCGGACTGTCACTCTGAGGGAAGCAGGTCACCCTACTGTGAGGACACTCAAGCAGCCTGTGGAGAGACCCATGTGACGAGGAGCTGAGTCCTCCCACAAACAACCAGAACCAACTTGCCAGCCATGTGAGTGACCCAGCGTAGAAGGGGCACCTTCCAAATGCAGGCCCAGACACATCTTTTTTTTTTTTGGTAGTTTATTCCAGCCCTTGTGGCCCATTTGGCGGGTGAGGGGGGAGCAGGCCACAGGAGCCCACGGGGACAGGGGTCTCATACCCTCTGTGGCTGCTGCCTGAGTATGCCAGGCGGGGCAGGGCAAGGACTTGGGGAGCCCCTGGATTCTCCCCGTGATGCAGTCTGGGTGCTGTTCTGGGAGGGCTGGTTTCCGCTGCCCCAGAGGACTAAGAAGTGGGGGAGGCCCTGGTTTCTGGTGGGTGTCAGCTGGGGGCCCTGGTCGGGTCTGGACCCCCACGCCACTGGGGTGCTCCACTCTCTCAAACAGAATGAGCATCTCACAGGGTGGGGTCTGCGGGAACAGGTCCACGGCCACAGCCTTGACTGGCCGGAAGGGACCGCCCTTCACCCGGTTCCACGGGACCCTGCAGAGGTCCACACCACCCACATCTTGACTGTAACTTCATGAAGGGCCAGGAGCTGGAATCTCTCAGCTAAGCCACTTACAACTTCCTGACCCAGAAAACCATGAGACAATAACTGTTTATTTTTGGAGTAATTTATTCCACAGCATTAGATAACTTATACAATGACTATCTATAGTCATGTATAATTTCTAGAATTTCTGTTAGTTTTTTTTTTTAACTAAGCTCCACTGCTTTTCATAAACTTCGATTACAAATTCTATATGTGGCTTCATCGCTTTGAATATTTTAACATATTTAACCTTTTTAAGAAAGTTCTATTATCAATAGTTACGGGGGAACTAATTCTGTCACTCTTTGTGTGTTGATTTCTCATGGGGGCTCACAGCCAATAGTTAGTGGACTCCACATCCAGGCACAAAGCAGGCTTGGGGTGTAGATTTCTTATGGTTGCCTCTGTCCATCCATAACACTGGGTAAATGGTAAATTTCCTTAAGGTTGGCAAGTGGGGGAGTTTCCTGAGTTCTCCTTTTACTAATTGGTGGCATTTGACTTTATGCAAGAAGCTTATTTCTAGCTCCTGCTCACCGTGCAGAATTGAGGCCTCATCCCACACACAGACACGAAAATCCCAGCATTAAAGTCTTTCTTAGGCCACTGTGAGGCTCTTCCACCCTTCCCAACACACAAACACATCCAATTCTGTTCTGTGTTCTCTGAACAAACTCTTCTCAAGCCACCTTGGTTTCTCCTTCTCTCTGTTGATTATCAGAGTATCCCAACTATAGAGTCTCTTCCCCTTTAAAAGTCTTGCATCTCAAAATATTACACTCACTGAGACTTTAATTCTATTGACTCAATGCTTTTTATTTAAGCCAAATATAAAATATTCCCAAACATGTATGCTTAATTACAAACTTCTCTACAAGGTCTGCTTTTCCACAAATACTATTTAACTCTCCTCTTTGTCACTTCGTGACCACTACCCATGATATAGTATATTTGTTAATATATTAACACCAAAAATTGTCGCAGATATTCTGTACTATTGACTCAAATGCCCTGGTGGATGAGAGGCAGTGCTTCTTGTCATAAATCGTGGTTTACTATTCAATTTTGATTGTAATAATCTACCTATTGTGCAAGGTGTCTATGGCCACGCCATACTGTTGGTCTTTCTTCTTTGGAGAAGTGGATGCCTTAGCCTAGTCCTGGACCTCTCATAACATGTCAGCTCCCTCCCTGAAGCACAGCTTAGGGGCTGCCACACCACATGCAGTGGGTCTCGGAAGTACACAGTGAGCACGAGCCTTCCGTTTTCACTGAGAACAGCTGCCCATCTGCTGTGGAGAAGAGAGGCCTCAGGGTTAGAAGGGATGGACGGCTCAGCCTTTAATGCTGTTGCAATATTATCTTGTTGACAAGTGCAGCATCATAAATTTGAATCCATTAGCTAAAAGGATCCATAAATATTTGAATAATGGCCTTTTTAGAGTTTTACCAGTCTATCAAACTTGTCACATGTCCACTTTTTACATTTTTCCTACTGCTGAAAAGAAAAGGGCTTAACTGAATCTCATGTATTTTATCCTTGCTTTCAAAATGGAAATGCTTTGCCAAGCAGAAGTTGATTAACAAAACCACACTAGCATCTGGTGGTGGTAGAGGGTATACTGTCCACTAAACTTTGCTCTCCCCTTCCACGTGGTGGCATCCGGCCAGCCAGGGCTCTGCTTCCTAGCCTGCATCCAGAAACGGCCGGATGACGTGTTCTGGCCCTTGACATGTGAGCAGATATGACATGAGTCCCATTCAGAGAGGGGTTTTATGGAGCCCATTTGTCTTCTCTGTTGTCTCTTTTTTCTTGCTAGAAACGGAGGAATCTGAGGCAGTGTATGGTGGAGCCATAAGCTAGAAGGAACCTTAGATCTCGAACCACTTCCTGGAATAAAGTAATCCACATGCTAACTATGAACACCAAGATTGGTCTGTTGCATGTGTGAAAATGCACTTCTGCTGCATTCAGCTACGGAAATTCTGGAATTGGTTTCAGGAGCTAGCCATACTGCAACTAACAAAGTGACCTATTTTAAGTTAAAATCGTAGCAAAACTACTGATTTTTGTTTGTTTGTTTTCACTTTGGAATTACAGATTTCTTTGTTGTTGTTGTTGTTTTCGGAAGAGATGTAAATTATGACAGAGTGACCCCTGAGCACGTTTCCAGAAGGTGGAGTATGGCCTGGCTCAGTCTCCTTTGTATTAGATCACGAGTCCACCGAGACTATCTGCATAAACACCCTGGCACCGGGCAAAGGCACCAAGCAGATAGGTACTTAAATGTGTTCTGCCACCTGCTTGTCTGATTCCTAGAGGATTAAGAGCAGCTCTCAATCGACAACTCCAATAACAGCACAAGAACTCTCACCACGGAGTTTCAGTCTCACACTGTCACAGGGTGGTTTTGAGGTAGATCATTACATGCAGTTCAACCACATTTATAGGCTTTCTCAAGTCTTATCCATAGATTAAACCATCTCAACCGAGCTTCATCCCACATTCCCCTCCCAAACCATTACTGTAAGGAATAACACTCTACCGCTACCCTCTCTGCCTGTGGGACTATTTTAAAGGTTAATGTTCATTGAGTTTTTACAGTGTGCCAAGTCCTGTGCTAGATGTGCTATAAACATTATTCCTGCTAATCCTTATAACAGCACTGCAGGGTTTGTACAATGGTCTCCAGGACAGGAGACGTAGGGAGGTTAACTAACGTGCCAAACCTTACACAGCTGGTAAGTCGAGAAACACGGATTTAAATTCAATTTTGCCTTGTTCCAATTCCACAGGCTATGGGAAGCTCACAGACAACATCAGGAACATCCACACAATAAACTGATTTTGTAACCCCAGGTTTCTCAACCTTGGCTTATTGAACTTTGGGCCAGATAATTCTCTGCTGTAGGGGTCACCTTGTGCACTGCAGGGTGTTTCGCCGCACCCCTGGCCTCCACTGCTAGATGCCAACAATACCTCCCTGAGTTGTGACAACCGAAAATGTCTTCAGACATTGCCAAATGTCCCTAAAGGAGAACATTATCCTCAGCTGAGAACCAGCACCATAACCTAATGTTAGAAATAGATGTTCATCCCTTAAGGAACTGAGGTAGTACCTTCTTTCTGATTAACAAAATTATGTAAGTGACCATGTCTCCATTTTCACTGTGGCTACCAAGAAGCTCAAAGACAAATCTAAGTTTTAACGATAGCAAATAAGTATTCCCAAAGTCCTGAGCAATTTCCATTCATCCCTAATTCTTGATCTTCTCTGTCTTTTCCCCTTCCTTCTTTATTTCTCTATTTATACTTTTTCCCATTATAGTATGTCTTTCTCTACTTGAAGTTATTTGAAATACTTCACGGAAGATCCAAGGTAAAAATAAAAAACATTTTTATACTGATTTTGAAATCAACTTGCTTAATTATTTGATCAAAGGTGAATCTTTCTAGGAATGATAAATATTCCTGTTTTCTCTTTAAATCTTTTCAATAATTCTCTCTGATATTAAAAAAATCAAAGTTGGACTAAGAAATTGAAATTTACTGATATTTTCTGGCTCTCAGAATCATATTTTAAAATGGGATCAGGCATAGTAAAAAAAAATAAATAATAAAAAGAATAATTTTTAAAAAGAAGCTAGAAAAGCTTTGGAAATTTTTTTTTCTTCGAGTGTTCTCATTGCAAATGCTGAAAACGATTATTTCATTAAAATATTTTTATTACTAAGTTCAGAAGGAAAAGATGTTGTGATAACATGGGTACCTTTCTAAGATGTTTGTCTAAGATTCTGCTACCACCCATGCTCTAAACTGATCCACAAAGACAGACTCAGCTAGTTGACAGGCTCCACTTTTAGAATTCTACCACATGTTTTCACAAAGGAATTTTCCAGTCTGTCAATTAGTGGGGAGATAAAAATTGGGTCCAGAACAAAGGATGACTCAGAGGCTCATTTGGATTTGGGATTTCTGGTTCTGCTTTGACAGATTTGGAAGAAGAGGCAAAACATTTCCTGTAAATACCATCGCCGGGATGGATTCTCACTCTCTCTTTCCTTCATCAAACAGAAATCTATATTGTGCCTTGAGTTGAGCCCCAGAGAAATTATCAATATTCACACATCTGGCACAAATCTGTTGGAAGGAAAAAAAAAAAAACACGATGCCATCTGTATTTCTTCCCTCGTTTTATAGCACAGCTCCAGTATCCTGTAGTCATTCTGTCACACAGCCTTGTAAATATACAGTTATATGAGTTGGCTTGTTTGAGGACAATGCTCATCATAAGAGGAGGATGAGGAGATGATGTCACTGCCAGGAAAAAAAAAAAAGAAGAAGCAGCAGCTCGCCTTTCCCAATCCCCCATCTTCCCTGGAGTACGAAGGAGCCAAATTTCATCAAGTTTGGCACAGTTATGGGAATTAACATGACTGAAATGTATGCCAGATTTCAAAACAATTTCTAACAGTTTCTGTGAGACCGTGTAAGCAACTGAAAATTGACATGTTGTGTTGTGCCCGAGTCAGCCAACTGCTGTCACTGCATAATTAGATTTTCCTGCATGAGAGGAGAATTTTCTTTAAAAAATTATGAAATAAGGCAGAAACTAATATAAAGTATAAGTGGGCCTGTTATTTGCAAAGAGGTAGCCTTCTGCCGAAGAAAGACTTTGGACGTACACACGTGCTCCCAGAAGAGGCCAATGGCCCCGGCTTCTGTGCTTCATGTGCATGAAATGCTCTTTGCAAAGGGAAGAGGATTTTCAGCACAGGCCAGATGGAAGTGGGCCCCACTTGGCTGCCCAAGGAATGGCTGAAACCCAGAACTAAGAACAGATTTGGAGCTAATGAATGTATGTTACCTCCTTCTAATACAGGATAATAGATGTGGCAGAATATGTGGGTGTCCCCAATCTTTATTCTCCCGTCTTCAATAGTAACAGTAGTTTTTGTTGAGCATGAGGTCACTCAGCAAAAGACTACATTCCCCAGCTCTCTTGTACCTCAGGTAATCATCTAACTGGGTCCTGGCCAATGAGACATAAGCAGAATGTAAATTTCCAAATTCTATGTCATTTCCTTAACAGGAAAAGCGGGTACCCTCCTTTTTCTCCCTTCCTGTCTTCTGAGGGCGGTATGGTCATAAGCCATCTTTGACCATGAGGATGAGATTCATACCATGTGGATGTGGGCTGCTCCCTAGATATAGCAGAGCAGTAAGATAAAAAGAGTCACATCCCTGATACCTTTCAGTTGCCATACCAACCTTCGATGACCTCCTGGAATGTTCCATGAGAGAGAGGCCAATTACTGCTTGGATTAAACCAGTGTAATTTTGGATCTGTTATAACGACAGACTTTTCTGTATCCTAACCAATACTGCACACTTGGAGATGAACTTCAGAGTTTATAAGAGCTCTTGCAGGCAGGAGAGTGTTTATACCCCTGGACACGTGTAGTATCTTTGTTTCCTAACTATCCCCTTCAAAGTAGATACCCTTTTCCCAAATGACCTTCTCTCTCTGAAAGGTAAAACATGACTCAAAACATCATTCATTCATTCATTCATGATAAGGTGATTACAATTATTATTACAATTTTACAAATGAAGAAACTGTAAGAGAAGTGTAGTAACTTTTCCCAAATTACACAGCAAATAATTTCAGTTTTTTCACATCATTGAAATAAAGCAGTGGAACCAACACTAGAACTCAGGTCTGCTGACTTCAAAGTCAGTGATTTTAAAATCTCTTTGCTCCTCAACTAAATTTTATATACGGTTTCTTTGAATTGAATTTCTGAGTAAAAGTTTCAGTGTATTTGCAAAAAAAAAAAAAAAAAAAAAAAAAAAGGTTAATTAAAAAAATTAAATTAAAAAAATCTTATGTAAAGATTTTTTTCTTGTGGCCAATAACAGAAACCCTTAACTCAAACTGGCTTACTTATTAATGGGGCCTTATTGGCTTATGTAACTAGAAAGTCCACCGCCAGGACTAGTTCAGTTCTGGCTTGATCCTGGGCTGGAACAATGTCCTCAAAACATAATTCTTGCCATCTCTTACCACAGCTATCCTTCAAGTTGACTTCACTCCCAGGTTCCACATGATATTTCACCTTGTTTAATTCCAGCAGAAAGGAGCCCTACACCACTTGGTCTGATTGGTTTATGGGCTTGTCTGTCAACTAATAACTATGTCCTAGAGGATTCAGGGCTCTGACAGGCCAGATATGGATCACCTCATAAATCCCAACCAGGCACAGACTCTTAAGAGTGGAGGAACATGGTTCTCAAGAGGCCAACAAGAGTACTGCCCCAAAGAAAAGGAAGTGGATATTGGATAGGCAACAATGACAAATACTCACTGCACGCCTCTTTATATACTCAAAGCTTGCCCTATCATAGGAAATCTGAGTTTTATTACCCTTTCCAAACGTTGGCCTAAACTATTGCTATTTCTCCATAGTATCCCTCACTGATTCCCAGTCCTACCCATATACTCACAAAGTATACACAAATGGTACACACACACACACACACACACACTCATACACACACCACTCATTCCTCTGCCCAGTGCTGTTCTGATTTCCCTAAAAACCACTTATTCTCTGGAGGCGGCCAGCACCTCCAAGGCTGATACTGCACCATGGTGCCGGACTCAGATTACGAGTATTTGTAGTCCAGGTCTATAGTCTCAAGCAAGCAACTTAACCTTTGTAATCCTTGATATCTTCATGTGAAATGAAATCACAATCATTCCTACCTCACAGAGTTGCTATGAGGATTAAAGAATTCATATAATACTCTAAGCACACAATCTAAACTCACAGTATGTGCTAGCCAGTATAGGTAGTAGGTCATGGAGGCCCACTCTTTAGTTCTCCTTCTAGGGAGCCTTAATTTCTCTGAACAATCTGGCCTAAACTGCCCTTGTTTGAATTTCCATAATACTTAGAATTGATACACTATATTGGCTGTGAGGCATACATCATCTGCAGTGATAATCTGTCATCCCAGCAGTCCAATCCCTGTGACAGAGGTTGCCCCCATTCTCACACTGGGACTTTAACCCCCGTTGAAGTCTACAGATCTGGAGTTAGACCAGGGTCTAAGTCGGAGCTTTACTATTTACTAGCTATGAGATCGTGGGCAAGTTATTTAATTTACATAAACTTCAGTTTTCTCCTCTGCAAAATACAGGTGATGTCAAACATAAACCAGGCAATATATACACAGTACTTTAGTGCGGTTCCAGATACATAGTAGGTGCTTAATAAATGGCAGCCGTTGTTCTATATTACACGTATTTTCAACCTGCTTCAGTGCTTCAATTCTCCACCTTAATCATCCTAATAAACGGTCATGGAATGAGTTTAATTGATCTAAAGACCTCTTCTATGCATGACTGGATCAATCCCCAGACATATTTTGTAAATACCATTAGTCTATATGGTCATATCAGAGTAGAAGTCACACTCGGATTGACTAAAAAATTCTAGCAGTCAAGTTCAGAACAGGGATGATGACAGGGAGCTAAGAAAGACTGAGTTCCTATTACGAACTGAAAATGCAGTCGAGATTAATCTGATTATCTCATTTGTTCTTCCAACAATCTTGGATAACAAAACATCCTAATAAGCAGTGGCTTAAAACAACAAAAAGGTTATATTTTCACAATTTGGTAGGTGGCCTGTAGTTTCTCTGGTGGTTTTATTTGGCATTCATACAACTGCATGCAACTACACAGGCAGGTGTGTGTTCTGTAATGTTAAACTGGCCTCACTCATACATCCAGCAGGTACTGCTGGCTGTCGGCTAGAGCACCTTGGTTCTCCTCCATGTGTTCACTTATGTAAGCCAAACTGGCTCTCTTGCGGTATGGGGGTCTCAGGGCAGAGCTCCAACAGGGCAAGCCCCAATGGGCTGGCTCAGCTTACACAACCCATCACAATGGACCCATTCCATTGGCTAAAGCAAGTTACATGGCCAAGACCAGAATTAATCTATTCTGTCTCTTAATGAGAGATGTAGCAAGGAATTTGTGGCCTTTTCAAATCTGTCACAGAGAGTTTAAACAAGGTAGCATGTGGCAACCAAGTGACAGAGTTTAGAAACAAATTCAGATCTGAATGTTCCTATACTCTTTCCAATATATCAGAAGGTCTCAGAACAGTCCAAGAATGATGGTTTTCCATAATCACTCAGATTTATACTTTCTTTCTTGTAACATAGATTAGAGTCCTTACCACGTGACAGCATCATTTCTAGCTCTGGGGTAGAGCAGTGTACAAGACAAGCAAAAACTGGGCCTTCAGAAAGCTAAGAACATGTAACAATGTCAGATTAATAGGATGGGGGTGACCAGAGGAGGGGGAAACTCTAGATTGATTGGCCAAGAAAGGCTATTCTTGGAAGACGTGAGACACGAATGGAGAAATGAAGGCAGCCATGGGAAGACGATTCTAAGGAAGTGTCCAGCAATGTAACATCCCCAGGCAAAAAGGAGCTTGGTGTTGGAAGGACAGAGATGATAACAATGTTTTAGAGCAGAAAGGGCACAGGAAAATAGTAGGGGAAGAGTTGTGAGAGGTGGAAACTACAGTTTGTGGGCTCTCAGAGGCCATAAAAAGGTGTTTGAATTGTATTTGAATTGAAGCAGGAAGCAATTGGAGCATCCTCAGCAGGGGACCAATGTGATCTAGTTTATATCTGATGTGGGTAACCCTTGGTGAGACACTGTAGTTCTGGCCACCATGTGGTATGGAGATTAAACAGCAGCAAGAGGGGAAGCAGAGCTCAGTTGGAAGGTTAAGTGCTGACAGCAGCAGTGGGCATGGAGAGAAGAAGAGGTTCTGTGATGTGCTTTGGTATAGGGTTTATAAGACTTTATGGTGCATTTCCTGAAGGATGGAGGTTAGGAGAAACAGAAAACTACAAGTAGGGTTGAGGATATCAGCGAACACCACTCACTGGGGCCACAGGTAATCAACAAAGCATGAGCCTACTTAATCTTGAAACTGAATGTCTTTGTTTCACTTAGTTTTCAAAAAGCATAAATAGGAGTCTTTTAAAAATTATTTTCAAGTTCAAACAAGTGTGGTAGGTGAAAAGGACAAAATGCTTTAATGATGTCCAAAGGGAGGAAAAAGGAGTCAGAAATGGATACTTTCTCTTTGCCGAGAATGCATTAATCCATTTTTCCCAATCATGTTCTCTCATTAGAATGTAGGCATTCACCAGTAAACTACAAGGTAGTCAAATCTAATAATGAGAAAAGAGACGAACATCACATTGTCTATATGGACACTTACTGGATGGTACATTCAAATACAGTGCAACAATCATGGCCTCAGCACTATTTCTCAATAAAACTGAGACACATTAGCTTCTCCCTAATCTACTTTCTAATCCCTATACCCAAACCCCCCCCCAAAATTTATATATCTTAGCCTCAAAACACTTAAATTAACCCATATCATTCAGGAGGCAACTGTACCTTGTCAAGGCAAGAGATCTGGATCCCCATTTTATCTAATAAATGACATCCTGAGACTTAATTCCCTGTTGTCTACATATTTTTCCTGCATAAAGCGCCCCAAACAATAAACCATCTTTCTGTCTTGTCCATCATGTATGGGCTCATTACTTCACACATCATAATTATAATCAACGAACAAAACTCAAGGAAAAAAGCCAAACAATGAAATGGTACTTTTTTCTTATCATCAGTGCAACTTTGTATGATTAAGTGTGTAACAATACAGATGGGTGCTTTGGATGATTTCTATGTAGCTCTTTTACATTTTGCACATTTTCTTAACAGGTCCAACTACCTAAAGAGGGGGAAAAAAGCTCTTTTTACCTTTAAGACTTCGAAGTCTGATTTTTTAAGTGCACAGATAACTTTAATGCCTAAATTGAAAAATGAGAAGAATATCCGTAGGGAAAAAGGAGCTTATTGCTGCCTCCCTGAAGTTCATCAAATGTTGTCACATATTTCTCTAACATTTTTGACTTGGTTAAGTGCAAATTTAGGTGAACACACTCTTTTTCCCAGGGTTCATGGCAACAGAAATATAATATGTATTTTCTGATTAATGAGTTCAGCTCTACTGTCTAAGGGCTCTTAGGCAAATGGTGTTTCCTAGAGGCAGAGGACTGGACAAAATGACCTCACATTTCCATTATTTCTTGACTTAGTTTTTGCTAACTTTTTAAGCACTCATTGCATATACTTTCTTAGGTATATTTGTGGCATACAATAACCTGAAACCCCATTCTCAGAATTTAAATCCTCAGCAACTCTACATATAAATTTCTCCCATGACTATGGAGAAAATATAAACTAGGAATTAAGTAAATGGATGAATGTTAATACAGCTCACCTTTACTCTCATCAATTAAGTTATTATACCAGCTGGAAAAATCAATGAATTACAGTTCATATGATTATTGAAACACTGCCATGCATACAAGTCCAAATTCTTCTTCAGTGTGTGATTTGGGGCCACAATGCCTGATTCATTGATGATAGGCCAGATCCCCTTGCTAGTCTCCCTTTTCATTTTGTAGTTATCACTGATGCCATTTCATATGGCTTGTGGTTATCAGGGAAAAACTGACAATATCTCTCAGGCCATGATGAAACCAGTCTCAACTAGGCAGCTTCTGAAAAGTTGACCCTAAATAACAAGGCTGCCTCTGAGAAGACTGTGTATGTAAACTGCGAATATCTCATTCTGCACTCTGAATAGTTCCCTGAATCTCTGTCCCCTATTAGCTATGTGGCCTTGAGCATGAGGCTTAAACACTCTGCGCCTCAGTTAACTTACCTGTTAAATTATGGGGTTACAGTAAGGATTCAGTGAGTTGACACTGACAAAATGCTCAGGGCAATATTTGGTAAGTGTTAAATACTAGTACTGACGGGACTGTTGTTATTATTATTATCTCTTCCTTTAGTGAACTTCCTGATCCAGCTGTGTAAGCCCTCCACTGAGAAGCTTTCTTGACTCCCATCAGCGAAGTCAGTCATTTCTTCTTCCGTAATTCCACACTTCTTCCAGTCCTTAAGTAATTTTTATTATAATTATTTGTTCTTATATTCATCTCCCCCACTGACCCCTGTCTACCCCTTTGGTTGATGTCTTTCCAAAGTAGAAATAACATGTTCTGTGTATCCACCCTAGGTACTAGCATATCTCCTTGCACATGTGAATGAAGAAATGAATTTGCTCTTGGAAAATCTACTGGTAAAAAATGTAGGTGGGTTCAAAACATCAGTGCAAAAACAATAAAGCATTTTGCTTAGGCTTAACATTTTTAAAGGTTCATTTGAATTAGAATATCGCCGTTTCGCAAGAATAAAAGAATGAATCTACTCAAGGATCATCAATGGCTACTCCATCAGAAAAATAATAGATACAACTATACATTATATGCCTCCTGATAGATGTACCAATACTACCTCTAAAATAGCCCTGCCTTTCACACAAAAAAAGCAAGCCTTAATTACATCAAGTCTCTTTATCAATCAATTTACAGGAAATACAGTGGACAGAGGAACATGTTATATGACACTATGATGATGAAATTAGTAAAATTCGGACTGTGAGAATCTCTACTGGGCAAACTGTAAGATAAATGACCAAGTAAATTTCAGGGGGAAAAAAGAGAAGGAGAAAGCTGCAGATTCAGAGACTTTAAGAGACAAGTCAGTCAATTGCAATGTGTGGATTGTATTTGAATCCTGATTCAAACAAATTCTAAAAATAAATTGAACACTGACTGGATATTTGAGAATTATCATTGACTACCTTAGGGTTGATAAGGTTACTTTTTCAAATGCCCTCAGCTTTTATAGATATATACTGAAATATTTACAGATGAAATAGTGTTACATGTCTGAGATTTTCTTCAAAATAATCCTGGGTGGGTAGAAATTTACATAAAACAAGATAGAGTAAGAGCTGAAGATTGTTGGGGTTGGGTGATAGGTACATAAAGGTTCATGGTACTGTTCTACTGTGAGTGTGTTTATAATTCTTAATTATGAACTTAAAAATTATTAATTCCCTGTATGTTAAAAGAAGTTTTATGTTTCCTCTAGATCTCAAACACCAATATGATTTTGCTATCCAGTGGACCAGATGCACTTATAATGTAAGTGTCCAATCGTTGTTTATTGGATTGGATTTTCTTGTTTGTTAATTCTTTGGTATAACATATACTTTCAACAGTAAATTTATCAGCTGAAGAACAAAGTTATTGTTAAATATTCAGTAGTAAATGTAACACTAATAATTATATTAATAGCAGCTAATAATTAATGAATGCTTACTTCCTTGTCACCATGAATGTTAATTTACATGGAGTTCTTGCAGAACTTCATGAGCTGAGGTACGTTATAAGACACCATGGGGATGCAACTACCAACACAGAAACTGAAGCTTCGTGGGATGAAGTTAACTTACCCATGACCACATGATAAATGGCAGAGCCAAGGCCACACCAGATCTCCCATACTTTAAAACCCATGACCCCTCCCATCTGGAACCTTTCCTTATGGGTCAGGTAGGCTACAGAGAGATGGGTAGGAGTGGGAAAAGTTTTCCTAGATGAACTGAGATGAGTACTGGAGAGGATGGCTGAGTTCACACATGTGTTAAGAACAGGTCTAAGACAGGAAAACAAGACAACCAAAAGCACAGAGCAAAGATTCATAACCTGTGGCGTAAGATTTAAAATATTTTGGAATGACTTTCCAACATTCAAAACTCATAAAATTTCACACATAAATGTGTATTTCTGGCTTTAAGAAATGTGGAAGCTTTGGCAATGCTAGGCCCATATTTCTACATAGTCATTAGAAGTTCCGAAGCAGGGGAGAGATTTGCTGAAAGTAACATTTTAGGGAATAGCATGGAGACTGCATTTAAGGAAGAAGATGCTAGAATCAGAAATGCTTTTTAAGTCTGGACTGAAATAATGAGGTCCCAGCAAACTTAGAGGCATAGGGGACAGAAAGAAAGGGGGAAAAAATCCAGGAACAGAAGTGGCAACAAGACTTGGCGGTAGAATGGACTTAAGAAGTAAAAGGTATGTGACCTATATATACCAAGTCATAATTTGCTTCAGGTCATCTAACCTCCATGACTGGAAGATGAGAGGTTTGGGGAGGAAACTTCATCATATCAGGATCATTAGAAACCAGGGAAGATGTTAGTTTTGTGTTGTAACCTTTTGGGAGATGGTGACACAAGAGATCAGCACAGAAATGTATTTAAACTAGACAGCAATGTAGTAACCACACTGATAATCTTGTAAATACTCAGAAATAGGGAAACAGGATTTGTTGAAGAGGGAGGAGATGTAGAGGTTGGGAAACTGTTCAGTTCTGCAGTGACAGTTTCAAAAGACACGAGACCAACCTAGTCAGCCCTCCACTGAAGAATTTTACAATGAGGTCAGGGAAAAGAGATACAGAACAGGCAGTTAGAGGCTCATGGCCAGTGTAGATCTGATGAAGGCCGAAGCAAAGCAATAACAGTGTGTCCAGGGAAAGTTTCTTTGAAAGTATCACTTCTTCTTTAATCATATTATGAAGGAAGAGTAGATACAGCACAAAAATGTGGAATCAACATAACAAAGTTTGCACTGATCCAACCAACACTGGATGAGTTTCTACTAAGTAAAAAACACATACAATATACCTCTCCATGTGCTTTATTCTTCCTCATAATGCTTGGCAATGCCAGATATCACATTGTACTTGCTTGATTCCTGCCTATCTCCCCCAGGACGATACAAGCTCCATGAGAGCATTTCTTGTTTACCAGGGTATCTTCAAGGCCTAGAACAGTTCCTGAAATATAGTAAGTTCTCAGTAAATATTATTTGAAAGGGTCCATCCTCACAGTGCTCACAGCCTCAGGTGAACAGAAAACTGAGCAAGCAATTATAATATGTGACCAGCATGAGTAGTTCAGGAGGCTAGGAGAGCACAGAGGTGATGCCCTGACATGTCAACTGAAAGAAGAGCTATTGTAAAATCCCTACCTCCCAGAAGGAGAAACAAGAGAGTTTACTCTCATTGCATATTTATTAAATGTACTGTACCAAAAGACACACACCCCAATGCTAAAAGGATGCTGAAATTGCATCATTTTTCACTTCTGTCTCCAGCTATCACGAATCTTACACAAGGAAAAAAAAATGCCACATGTGATTTTGTCACTGAATTTACTGGTCCCTAGTATCACTTAAGTGAGGGCGTGGAGAAACAAGCTGGACATGAACAAGTCCATGTCATTCATGAGTTGTACAGAATCATTCCACCATCTCAGCATTGGTGGAATTTAGGGCACTGGATGAAATTTTTGTGTGTGCAAGTGTGTTTTCAATGAGAGATCATTCTCGCCTTTATGAAGGTAGTCAGTGGACATTTATTATGCACTCTGAAGGGCTGTAAAGCCCTTCCCCTCTCACCTCTGCTAGCCAGTCTGGACATCAGGGCAAACACCAGAACCCAGCTTATCAAAATGCTTCTGTTGCAAAACAGCAAGAAATTGTCAGATATGGATGGTGATGCTGACTTCTCGATAGGGGGAAAAAAGGACCTAAATTAGACTTCTATAAAAAGAATATTGCATATTTATTTCCACAATAACACACAGGAAAAACGTTAGTCAAGAAGCAAGCAATTGGGTGAATAAATAAGCTTGTCTTTGTTCTCATCAATTAAGTTATTACATCAGTTGGAAAACCAGTGAATTATAATACAGATGTTTAATGAAACACTGCTGAGCCTATAAGTCAAACTCCTATTTTGTGGTGTGATTTTGGCTGCATAGTTTTGTGTGTGTTAAACCGTATTTATTAGCTGATACCCATTATTACTTTGAGCAAGGTATAATTCAGTTGTCAGGCTCCATCGCAGGCAAGGAGATTTAATCAGTAAGAGCCGCTTTGCTACTGAGTATAAAACAATGTGGGTTTCATGAAGCAATCACGGCAGTGTGAAAAAATGGGATTAATTAGTATTGTATAAGAACAGGCAGCATGCTCATTAAAACCTTGTGAGGTGGCTCTTGATAAACTGCCACTTGATAGGACCACATTAATGTGACAAGGCAAAGACTTCATTTCCAAATCCTTTCTGATTGGATCTTGCTTTTAAGTTACCTGGAAGACCCTCCTTGGCATTCTGAATACAAAGATCAAAATGACTGCCAGGGACCCAGGAGCACCTGGACAGAGGAAGCCGAGCATAGACGGGGAAGCTTCAAAGACAACTTTTTTGAACTTGCAGTCAAACATGAATCAATAGCTGTAAATGAGGCAGCGCCAGGGGGGATGAATTTGCATTCGCACTCGGCAGGTTGGGCAGAAAGTAATTTGACAATTGGCAACCCACCTTAATGAAGGCCACATACAAATCCTCTGTTTATTTACCCAATGCTGGAGGTGTTTGGAAATGTATACGTCCTGAGGAAGATAGCAGGGGCTCCAGAGAGTCTGGGGGGCAGGGGGGGAGCTATCAGAGAGATAAAGGAAGGCAGTATCTCAGAGAGCCTCTCTGCGCATTTCTCTCTTAGCGCACACTAATTATTTGGGTTTCCAAAATGCCTCTCTTACTTCCTAAAATGAATAGTTATTTTTTGCTTTGTTTTGTTTTGTTTTCACAGCGAAAGCATCTGCACATGAAAAAAGCCCTGTGAGAACATCTGCTTTGGATAAGGAATATTTTTTTGATGTGCTTTAGACCTGTTTTCCTCTTTGGGCATCCGATATGATTCTCTTTCAAACCTGTAACAGTTTGGGTTGGGTCTTCAAGCTGCAATCGTTTTGGGGAGGGGGTTGAATTTCAAGCTAACATCGCCAGATCTTGGAGGATCTTCTTTACCTACATCCCGCCAGCTTCCATTTTCCTGGTGACTTCTACTAACACAGCATATAAGGCAACTGTATAAAGAGCAGGTATTGTTGGGTCTATTTCTAGGGACTGAAAATGCACTCAGAAACCTCAAAAGTTTCTGTTCCTCCGCCCCCAACTATATATATACATATGTATGTATGTATATATAAAGCTTGTTAAATCTGACCACCATATTAATTTAATGCTTTCTGTCATGAAGCTCAAGGTCTTGGCTCACAATTATAGGTTGTCTGCAACTGAACTTGCGTAATTCCACTGCAGTCTGGAGATTTGAGGCACCGGGCAGAAGTCAGGCTACCTGAGCAGACTAGATAGGATTAAGCGCACTGCTTTATCAAGTGATGTGTTGCAATATTATTAATTTAAACCCTAACATCTCATTGTTATGATCCGAGCTGCATGATGTAATGCAATATGACAGCCATTGAGTTCATAGAAAATGGAATTCATCTCTCAAAATTTCGCACAAAATAAAGGCACAGAGACAGACAAAAATAAAGGGAGAAAGACAGACAGATAAATACCTTTAATTTTTTTTTTCTGTATCCAAATGAGTCTGCCTCTGTCTGGCAGCATTAGGAGTATTATATATCATCAGCCCATTTGCCCAGAGATCTCCGCCATCTTATTTATTCCTCTGTTAGGGAAAGTATTGTATATGTTCCTATTTTGTTTCTTTTACTTTAGCAAGTGAATTGCATAGTAATACACTGTAAGTGGTGGTGCAAGCATCACCACTTATGCATGACACAGTAATAGGAAATTTTCTGCCCCTCTTAGCTTGATGAGAACCTCCTTCAAAATTGTACAACCCTTTCAGGTGGTAGCCACCTACTTGATTTATAATCCTACAGTGGCGGAAGAGGTTAGCTGGGTAATTTAAATCACTAGATTTCACTAATGAACTAGGGCCAGGGAGAAAGCACTTTACATTGTAAAGGCTCCATTTCACCTTCCTTATGCCCCACATACTTTATCTCCAAATTTTTACATTATTTATATAAAAAGGGAAATGGTTCTCTCAGAGGAAAATGAGTGAGCAAAGCATCTCTGCTGATAGGTATCCCCTACAATTCTATGCAATTCAGATATCCTCTCTCAGAGCAACAAAAATAATGCTCGATTTAGCACAGAGATATGTTTATATCATATAAACAACAAATAATACAATATTTTGGATGTACTTATATTAAAAGTTATTTGTTGCCTATCTGAAATTCAGATTGAACTGGGCATCCTGCATTTTATCTGGAACTCTAAACTAAAGGGAAGGTGGAAGGGCGGTGCACTTACCCCAGGGAGGGCATTACACGAAATGCCAGGAGAAAATGCTCTGCAAAGCTTGGGAAAACTGACCGTATGTAGAAGCCTTCTGGTGTCTATGTTTCTCAGTGGAACATTTTTATTCAGCAGATTACTAAAGGCTTCACTGAGCTTTGAAGTAAACCATTGGTCACTTTTTTCCCACGTGGATAAGCAAGTTTTAAATGATGTTTCCTTCACATTAACCTCAAAGACACTTTTCTACTATTGCATTTGGTTTAAAGGGAAATATACAGTGCTCTCAAACCTAGGGATTCCTGGAACCTTCCCACCACCAGCACCACCAACATCTTCTCGTATCGCCACGACTGCAGCTTCAAAAGCTCTGATCTGTGTATACACAAAGGAATTGAAAACAGTATTCAAACAAATACCTGGACAAAGAAATACAAGTACATGCATGTCTACAGCAGCAATATTCACAATAACCAGAAGGTAGAAACAACCAAAAAGGCCCCAACTGATGAACGGACAATCAACTACAATGGAGTATTATTCAGCCATTAAAAGGAATGCATATTATAACCCAGATGAATCTTGAAAAAAACCTTATGCTAAGTGAAAGAGGCCAGATACAAAAGGTCACATATTGTATGATTCCATTTATATGAAACATTCAGAATAGGTAAATCTATAGAGACATACAATGGACTGGTGGTTTCCAAGAGGCATGAAGGTGGGGCAGGGAAGCAGGCAGATAGGGAGAGTGACTACCAGTGGGTACAGGGCTTCCTTTTGGGGGTCATAAACTATTTTAGAACTAAATAGAAGTATTAGTTGCACTGCATTGTCAGTGTATTAATGCCACTGAATTGTTCACTTTAAAATGGTTGATTTTATGTTATGTGAATATCACTTCAATAAAAGTAAATAAATAAACTAAAAGCAGTGATCTTAATGAGAAGATTGGGTTCACTAGTATGCCTTTGGATTTATTTTGAATTTTATTACCAGCTGCAAAAAGAAGATCCTCCCATATTCCCAAGATGCTTACCAACTGCAACTTATACATTCCTGTATAAGTTATTAACTCAAGTAATATGAATTGAGCCTCTTATAAAAGGGTCACAGGTAGCCCTTATGCAGATCAGACAAAGGTGTCCTATCTGGGGCTGCTTGATGAGCTGATCCCCCCTCACTACCTGGGCAGGACACCTGCGTGCAGTCCCAGGCTGTGCTCTCGTAGGCAGCACCCCCTGCCTACAATACTCCACGTCCTATACGGGACCGGTACTGTAATGAATATTAAGTAACACTGGGAACAGTAATGAATGCAGTAATTCAATATGCATGCTTTAGAGCCAGACTAATGGGGTTCCTTACCAGCTGTATGACCTTAGGCAATCCCTTAACCCCTGTGACCTCGATTTTCTTACCTCTAAAACAGGGATAATAATAATGTCGATCTCCAGAGCTGTTGTGGGTGGGGTGGGGAGGTTTAAGCAACTTTAAGGCATGAAGAACAGTGTCTGGCACCCACCAGGATAGCTAACCGTAAAGAACTGGTGACACTACATGCTGATGACGCTGCGGAACTGGGTCTTTCACACATTTCTGATGGGAGTGCCGCAAAAGCTATGCCACCACTGTAGAAAACCATTCAGCAGTTTCCTAAATAGTTAAATCTACCGACTTTATGGTTCAGCAAATTCACTCCTACTTCTTTATCCAAAACAATGAAAACTAATGTTACAGAAAGACTTGAACAAGAATTGTTCACTGCAGCTTACTCATATTAGAAACAATGAATGGAAAACAGCCCAAGTGTCCATCAGCAGTAAATTGGATAAACAGGTTGTAGTTCACGTAATGGAATAATAGTCAGCGATAAAAGGAATGAACTACTGATACACAAAACAACATGGATGAATTTTTAAAATATTATGCTCAGAGACAGAATCCAGTCCCTCAAGAGGACATGCTCCGTGATTCCATTTTTATGAACTTCAAAAACAGGCAAACTAATCTAGGGGGATGAGATCAGATAGTTTTTTGCCTCTGGGGGTCAGAACATGAGGGAACTCTCTAGAGTGATGGTGGTACTTGAGAGTTAAAAGGTTTCTGTGAAGGGCCAGTTTGTGATATTTTAGCCTTTGAGGTCCACATACAGTCTCTATTGTAAGTCTTCTTGTTTGTTTGTTTTAATCACCCTTTTAAATATAAAAAACATTCTTAGGCTCACAGGCCACACAAAAACAACTCCACAGGCTGGGTTTGGTCCAAGGGTTTGCAGTTTGCCAAACTCTGCTCTATATATGGTATTGGTTTACAGGGATGTATGCATTTGTTCAGAAGTCACTGAACAATACCCTTAAGACCTATGCACTTTACTGTATGTAGTATTTTCAATAAATAATGGAACAGTGCCTGGAAGTTAATACTCAAATACACATTAGCTAATATTATTTTATTTTCACATAAATGATATTTCTTTATTTTTAGTTATAACCAAAAAAAAATCATTTTTCCACATTCTAAAATAATTCAAGCAATATATTTAAGCCTACATTATGATTCCCTCCACGCTTTACCACTGCCTACACACACATTTCCAACCACTTTCCTCCAAAGAGAATTGATTTACTAGGGCAGTTTCTCAAACCTGGAACAGTCCAATCTAGAGGCTATGTTCTCAGAACTCTAGGGGTTTTTGAACCCGAGTCAGAGAAACAGGCATCTGAAGGATCAAACTGTCTTCTCCCCTGGCCTAGGTGGGTAGGAACTAGCTCTCCTTCACAAGACCATCTTGCCTTTAATTAGTGTACGTCACATCTTCCTTCTTGATTAGAGTTCTTACCAACGTCAGCACTGAGAACTCTTTTGAAAGAGAATTCCTTGTTTTAGTATCTACAGGTAACAATTGAAGCATTTTCCAAAGAACAAGACATTACGTTGAGAGTATTTGCCGTACATTCATATTTATTTATGCACGTTATCAGCATCAAGCGATAATTTCACTCAAGCTGAGAATACTCTCCATGGAACCAGCAATTCAAAACTGCTGAGCAAGAGCAGTAATAGAAAGTCTCATGAGAAAGTTCCACATGGAGTGAAGGGTTTCTCATCTGTTTCCAGCAATAGAATCCCTGGTATTGGCAGTGACAAGAAAATAAAAAAGCACTTTGCGAAATGAAGCATCAGAGGACACTGGAGCGTGGGCTACCACAAACCATATTATTGCACTTCTTCTTAAAATTCCCATCAGAACCAAAGTTGAGACTGTGGCAAGTTTACTGTCCTAGCTAAGTTGTTTCCCTTATTATTTATTTATTTTATTTATTTATTTATATTTTTGGCTGCATTGGGTCTTCGTTGCTGTGCACGGGCTTTCTCTAGTTGTGGTGAGCGGGGGCTACTCTTCGTTGTGGTGCGCGGGCTTCTCATTGTGGTGGCTTCACTTGTCGTGTAGCATGGGCTCTAGGCACGCAGGCTTCAGTAGTTGTGGCACGTGGGCTCAGTAGCTGTGGCTCGTGGGCTCTAGAGCACAGGCTCAGTAGTTGTCGTGCACGGCTTTGTTGCTCCGCGGCATGTAGGATCTTCTAGGGACCAGGGATTGAACCTGTGTCCCCTGCATTGGCAGGCGGATTCTTAACTACTACGCCACCAGGGAAGTCCCTGTTTCCCATATTTAAATTAGTCATTTTCTTTTGTTCTTTCTCTCTCATATACGTACGTATATATATATATATATATATATATATATATATATATATATGACAGATAATTGGGATGAAGAAATAAATTGTGTAATAATGGAATTAATTACTATTAAACAATATTTTTATTTTTTGTTATATCTATATGCCTATTGTCGCATGCTATTTGGAAAAGTGGGAAAGGAGAAACAGGTGCTGACTACTGTCCTTGGGGAGCTTACAATCCTGTTGGGCAGATAAGGTGAGCATTCTCACCACCATCATCACATTTATCACCATCTTCACAACAGATATTATTATACCTGGCCTTGCACTAAACACTTTAGACACCCTGACTCATTTAGTCCTCACCATAACCCTGGGAAATAGATAGTATTTTTACACCCATTCTACAGATGCAACAACTGAGGCAAGTCAGAAGGTAAGTAACTCGGCCAAGATGCAACCCCAAACAGTAAGTGATGGAGTTGTCGTCAGAACTCAGTTCCACCAGCCTCCAAATTCTATGCTTTTACCCATGAACTCTTACTGTGGCCTCCAAATACAACTGAAAACATAAGTAATGGTGGACCAAGAAGTAATATCTAAAATTCCAGAAAAGCATTCAAGACGACCAAGAAGTAGAATAGTAAAACTATATAAATTAAGACTTTAATTTCACTTGGAAGTAGGAGTAATTTCTGAGTATGCAAAGATAGGTGAGGATGGCATTTCATAAGGAGATCCCAACTTCTCTGGGATAGACTCCTGGAAATGTCAATTAAAAAAACATTAAATTCTCACAAGAGAACTTCAGTCCAATTAAAACAGCTTCAATTCATTTGCTGTCAAGTATTATCTTTTTACAGATACCATGATCTGTTAAAATTGATCAGAACATGATGAATATTTCAAAAACTCACTCTTCCCAATGGTGGGAACAGTGATATGTCATAGAACTTTGGGCAACTACTCATATTACAATACTGCAGGGAGCACTACGATTTTGCCTGGTAAATGGAGTCAGGGTACTGGGTCTCAAATACAAGTTGATGCATATTTTATGTGCATGGAGACTGACAGGTAGAGAAAGGTGTAGTAGGAAAGAAGGAACGCAAAATAATACCAAAGCGATATGTCCAGCCTAACCTATAATCCCGTCTTAATGAAACATCTAACTTGTTTCATTTCTCCCTTCCATGCTGGGTAACTAACAACAGAGTAACTTTCTTAAACTGCTCAAAGGGATGGTGGGGAGACTAGCTGAGTGCTGAGAAAGGCCCTGCCAGCCCCACGGCTGGAAGGACCATCACCGGCTAAGGGCGTCTCCACAGCCTCCCCTTGAGAGGGACTCAGGAGAGCAGGAGGAAGAGCTGTTCTCCTTGGCCTCTGTTACTATGGCAACCTTCCCCTTTGTTTCCCTGGATCCACAGCTGCCGCCTCATTTAGCGACTGGCATTCAGGTGAGGCAGCTGCATGATGGCGTGAGGAAATGAGGAAGTGGAAAAACAAAATTGCTTGAAAAAACACACATGCATACATCACGGCACCGAGAAGGCATTGTCAGGATGAGTTTCCGGACTTCCTTCCACTTTTTTTTTGAGCCCGTCAGCGTCACATATTTGCAATCGTTGTTGAATAACGCGCTTGGGGAATGTTCACCTTCTTCTGGCCGTCTTTGGGATGGGTGCCTTTCACACTTTCTTCTGTCGTCTGCAACACTTGGCTCTTCCTTGCCCCTCAGGGAGGTCTCAGCGCACAGGTCACTTTCGCAAACAGGCTTTTGCTGACACCACACCCTCCTCAACACCCCCGCTGCCTCCCTCATGGCCGTAGGCACAATTCATAACCATTTCATTGATTGTCTCGTGCTCATAGTTTTTGCTCTGTCTCCCAGCGAGATTACAAGCTCCATGAGGACAAGGATGCTGCTGTTCTTACACAAACTAATATCGAACGACATGTGCCATGTAAGTAGCAACAAATGAATATTGGTGGAAAAAATGAATAATGTGGTAATTTTGAAAACATGATTTAGGATGCTGAGAAACCAAGTGTTGGTCTAGTAGCTGAGAGTCTCTCTCTCTCTCAATTCTCTTTTCCCTTACGTGAACAATCAACAAGAGTCATATTAAAATCCAAGAACACGACCTGAGTCGCACCTCCACTTACTCTCACTGCAGTGTCTGCTTCTTTGCAGAAATTTCCCACATCTTAAGGACGCTTAGTTATATATTTACAATTGAATAGTACAGGGGAAGAAAGAATATAAAGTTGGCTTTCAAGGAGCAGGGGCAAATTGAACGCCTGCAGAACACCTGTCAGGTGTTTGCCCACTAGTTTGCAGCCACGAGAAAGGGGGGAACCTCAAGACATTTACATTCTAGATGCTGAGAGGGTGAGTCCAAGGAAGAAATCTCTACCGTACAGGGAAGGAAGGGAGGAAGCTGGCATAAGTGAGAGAAAGAATAGAGGGAATTCTGCAAAGGCACAGCATCCTTCCCCCCCATTCATTTACTTGGTTTGGGGGATGAGAGAAGTCCTAGAGGTTGAGTTCAATCACCAATGGCCAATGATTCCATCAGTGATGTCTACATAATGAAGTCCCCATAAAAACCCTAACTGAAGGGGTTCAGGGAGTTTTCAGGTTAGTGAACACATGGAGATGCCTCGGGGGGTGACAGGCCTGGAGAGGGCATGGAAGCTCAGCCCCCATCCCCCATATTTGGCCCTATGCATCTCTTCCATCTGGCTATTCCTGAGTTTATTACTTTGTTTCCCCAATATCCCATTCCTTGGAGACAGCCCTTCACCATCCCACACGTAGATCTTACTAAATTCATATGGGGGGTGAGAGGGACCACATCTTCTCTTTGTTCCAAAGATTGGTGACCCAGGTCACACCAAATAAACCTTTCTTTTCCTCTGGCCACAGTGACTATATGTCAATGGGCACACGACCCAAGCTAAGCTGTCCCTGAGACTTTTCTATCAAAAGAGACTTCAATAATCTGTAAGGTCCAAGCCCAAGAATCAATAAAAATACTATTAATAAGTAAGTTGTCAAACCTACAGAGCTGTGGTTCTCAACCAGGCACACCTGGAAGGTTTGTTTTTGTTTTAAGCACACATCTGGCCTACTCTAAATAAATCAAATGAATCAGTATCTCACGAAGACTCTGGAACATCTCTTTAATGAAGAAGCTGTTTTATAGAAATGCTAGATTCTTCTGGGAAATTAAACTATGCTTTTACATTTTATACAGATCCCCAAAAATGAGTATGTAGAATAAAATTACAGATTTATTCCTTCAGCTGTTAAATCGCTTAAAAGGTAAACATTTATATCATAGAGCTGTAGGTTGGGGAGCAGATTAAGAATGATAGGAAATAGCCACGATAGCCAGAATTCTTTTGGTTGCAAGTGACAGAAAATCCAAGTCAAAGGGTTACGTTAAAAGGGGAGGATTGAGGGACTTCCCTGGTGGTCCAGTGGTCAAGACTTTGCCTTCTAATGCAGGGGGTGTGAGTTTGACTCCTGGTCTGGGAGCCAAGATCCCACATGCCTCAGGGCCAAAAAACCAAAACATTAAAAAAAGCAGCAATATTGTAACAAATTCAATAAAGACTTTAAAAACGGTCCACATCAAAAAAAAAAAAAATCTTAAAAAAAAAGGGGGGAGGATTGATTGGCTCCTATATTTGGGAAGATGACCCTTTAGGAAAAGCTGGTTAATGGCATCTGGGCTCTTTCATTTCCTCCATTTTAGGCCAGCTGACCTTTGCTTGGGTACATTCTTCAACACGATAGGGGAAATGACCCCATACCACCTCCTCCCCAGAATCCACTGTTGAAGCTTATCAACCCCAGTGGAAAAAGAATTCCTCCTCCGCACTGTCTACCTGTCAATTCCAGAGAAAACTTGAAACAGCTGATCTAGTTAGAAGTTCATGCCTGGACCAAGCAGAGTGACAAAGAACTATTATGAGGAGCCCATTCCTGGTCACATTTCATAGAGTGGGGATCATAATTAAAAGTCTCACCAGAATGCCTGGCCTGAGGAAGGACAGATGAGTCCCACTCCCACCTCAACCTTGCAAAGGGATGATAGGAAGATAAAAATCAACATGTGATTACTACAATCATGCCTCGATTGAGCTCACGCTTTAGACCTTCCTTCATTTTTCATCCTCTATGACCTGTCAATCACTTCCTAAATGTCTGAAGTCAAAAAAAAAGAAGTGAATTCGATACTTAACCTACAATGGAAAAATCTTGTTACTGCTCAAGTGCCCTGGCCTGGAGGGCTGTCTAGGAGCTCAGATCCACAAGAGTCTTCTTCAATTAGAAGTGAGTCTTAAAGGGCAGCATATCTGAATGCTCCATATCACTGAGACTTTGTAAAAATTCTCCCCTCCATTCTAGTGAAGTTGGTCTTCTTTAAGATGAACTGAGTCCAAGAAAAGGGTGGTTGGTATTTGACTATATCTCATGTGATTTATGCTAAAAGCCAATCTAAAACCTTTCAGTGACACCTAGATTAAGAGTCTGGGAAAACTGCCCTGAAGAAATGCCAAATGTTGGTTTCCAAACCAGTTTACAAACGGAAAAAATACAATTCGTACAAATAGTTTCATTTACATGATGATTTTCAGCCAAGAAGCTTTGCAAAATGAACCTTACAAATTAATTCTGTTGGAATGACACTTGCTTCAGAGAACTCCCCCCGCCCTTCACAACCACTACACTGGAAACCTGTTGGAAAGCACATGGTAAGAGCTCCAAATGGACCTGGATTAGGAATAAAGAATATGTCTGAAACTGTGGGAAGAATTTTAATATCCCGAAGTTTCAGGAAACAGAACCACTCCACCTGATTGGCTCTGTTAGTCCCCACAGTCGAACCACGCACTGGCTGGCAAATTACACAGACAGTGAATGAAGTGGAGCTCTTTAATGAGCGACTGAGTCCACCAGAATTCGTACCATTCTGTAGTGCCGAGTGCCCTTTGATTGCAGCATGGATTATGTATTCAGGTGACAGCAAACCCGTGAGCTATAATATTTGCATGAAATCCATCAAACAACAATGTATCGTGGAGTGAAGGTTTTAAATCAGATTCAATCTAACCTGAATGAAATCTGAACTAAGGGCTTGAACCAAACCCATAAGGTAAAACCCAAATTAATTCAAGGTATTTTAACTCCAACATTTCATTTTACAAGTAAACCAAAGCTCTTTATTTTTAAAAAATACTAATTTGTACTATTTTCCAAAGAAATATGATTTGCTTTGTAATTTAAGACAGTAGAGTAAAACAGCACAAAAACCACTTAAGGGAGACATTTTAGCTCATTTTTTCATTATATATTTATTGAACACCTAATATGTACTATCCTTTCTGTGTTCAGGATACAGTGGTGGACTTAGTAGATTATATTGCTGGCCTCATGAATCTCAAATTCTAATGGAGAGAGAGAGACACACACACAAACCTGGAAAATAAATAAATGCATGTCAAAATGTCAAACATTAGGTTCTCTTAAAGCAGGGGTTGGCAAACTATGGCCCACAGGCTGTTCCTGTAACTAAAGGTTTATTAGAACACTGTTTATGTATTATCTGTATGTCAACTTAAAGAAAAATGCACAACATGAGTTATGAATTTAAGTTTTATTCAGAGTCTTACTGAGGACTTAGCCTGGGAGGCAGCTCTGAGGAACTGCTCCGAAGAGGTAGGGGAGGACCCAGTATATATATGAATTTTTTCGCTAGGAAATGCTTGTAGCATTCATCTTGGTAAAAGATTACTGCTAATCACAAAGAACATACCTCAAGCTAATGCTTTTAGTGCTTTTCTATGTATGGGAAGATGCAAGAATCTGGGGTCCTTGAAATTCTTCCTGAGATATGCATCTAACTATCTGGGGACCCCTTTATCTAGAGTACCTCACCCTGTTTGTTCATCCTGAATTCCCCTCAGGGCGCAAGGTTGGTAGGGAACTGCAGGGGTGGGCGTTGACTTAACCCTTGTATAACTGGTGGATGAGCCTAGTTCTTCAGTTCTTTTTTGTTCACATGTGACTGCTTTTGTGCTACAGTGGAGTGTTAAGTAATTGGGACACACATTGTGTGCTCCATAATGTCTAAAGTATTTGCTGTCTGAGCCTTTACAGGAAAGTTTGCTGGCTCTTTGAAAAAACAAGAAGGGTGACAGATGACATGTGCCTGGGATGGAGAGTTGAGTATAAGGTCTGGGGAGGACTCACTAAACCAGTGACATCTGAGTTGAGATCTGAGTAGTGAGAAAAAACTAGCCATGGGAAACAAAGTGTTTTAGACAAACAGAACAGTATGGCGATTTTGGTTGGTTTTGTTGTGTGTTTTAGTAAAGTATTGCCTTAAAGGTGATGAACAAGTTACTGGGCTATAAGAGTAAGAAAACCTCAAACGGTAAAAGGAAAATACACAAATTTTCAGCTTGTTCCTTGTGCCAGGTGAGAAAAGCATTTTCAAGTTCTCTTTGTATTCTCATTCAAAAGAGGGAATAAGTTCCTTCTAATTCAATAAGCAACTCTACAAAGAAGGAAAGCATTGGTGCACTCCTGGATGACTGTCTTGATTTTGCTGGTAAAGGTAGAGCTAAATCCCTACTTTCTTTAGGGAGTCTTTCTCCTTGCTTTCCCTTGTCTCCAACTATGATTTCTTTCACCTTCATGCCTTTGTGCTGATATAACACATCTGCTCAGAATACTGCGGGGTATATCTTTTTCCAGAAACTGTATTCCAATACCATTTGGGGAGAAGCAGAAGGATCAAGATCAGTGTACGTGAATAAGATAACAGGGGAATCCAGAGCATGTATTGGGCAGCTCTTGTTTATTTCCACCCGTACTGTAGGTGTCCACTGTTGTTGCAAAGGTGGATGCATTGCCGGCCAGAGAGTATTGCTTTTCTTCTGTAATGTTCTACGTCTCCAGGTGGGCCACTTCTCAATAAAGGTTAAAAAACCAACTTCACCTTTTGTGCAGTATCTTACATCAGTGTCCCTTTAACTCTCAATTCAAATTCGGTATTTGAAACCATTTCGGGTGGAAATCCGCACTTAGCAAGCGTTAGAAACCTCATGCTCCAATTTCAGATATTTTCATGATACTTGTGGTGGTCTTGGATGGATAAATTAAATCTGCCTTTCTCTTGATTGCCTTGCTGGCCCTCTTCGTAACTTCACTTTGTATTCCTTTCTGTTCAATACTTTTCAAAGTACTGAGAGTTTAAAGAGGTACAATAAATCCCAGATCAGTTTTTAATGACCACGGTAAGCCTGCTTGTAATATGTCAGTAAGCTGAACCTAAAAGCCAATGGGGAATAGGCCATTTCTGCCTTAGTAATTGCCTCCACAGAAAGATTTATAATGTCATTATCTGAATCTACAAGAAATAACTCATAGAGCTGAAATACCCTAAAAAAAATATTACAATTCTCTTAAAATCTAGTCATTCATAAATGCTAAATCATAAAACTTTTTTCAAGATGTTTTATGTTAAAAGTAAAACCCAGTAAAAATATAAATGCTCGTTTCTTCATCAGATTCCTCATTTTTTATGTATCTGTTTGTAGCTTTGCAGTTTTCTGGGACATATTTACAAACCCAACATTCGGCTGCCAGAATCCCCAACCACTATGAGAAACCATGGTGTCTGAAAAGGCATTTCTCGTCACCTTTTTATCTCTGTGTGATAGCAGGGAGTGAGGAGGAAGAGGGTTAGTTAGTATGGCAATAAAATTAATTTCAGCAATAAAAATCACCTTTTCCCCCTAATTTCTCCCTGAAAAAAACGCACTAAACTTCCTGCCAAATGCACCACAGAGCTGTTTTAAGCCATTTCTTGCAGCTTTCCTTTCACCTTAGCATTTCCAAATCAAGAAAAGATCAGTCACATCTTTCAAATAGCAGGAAACATCCTCCCCAATTTGTCCAGAGTTTAATAAAATCCTGGTATTGCCATGTCTCCTTGTCTCCCCATGCCATAAAACAGCAACATTTATACTCATTTCTGCAGTGCAAAAATGTTCTTTGGAGTAGAGAATCTATTACAGTTTAAAAAGACACTTGAGATGTTTTTCATAATTTGTAAAATCACATTTTCTCCTTTTAACTACAGTAATTTGGTGCAAACGTGAACACTGAATTAAAGCTCTTTTCAGGATTTTTCCCCTTCTTCTGGCAGCCTACTCAAGATTGGGATTTTATCCATATTTTTAATATCTAAGATTGCAGCTAAGTCTTTGTGTAGGGGAAAAGGGGGAGGGAAGAAGGTGATTGAAAAGCATTTGGAATAGAAAATGAATCTTGTGTCTTTTGTTTGCCACTCCTGTTGCCACCTCATGAGTCAACCACCATCACTCCATTCCTTGATTATTATTTTCCACTTTGGCATTTCTGTAAATAGTAACTCTTAAGTATCTTGAGGTATCTTGATTCAACATGTCCAAAACTGAACTAACCTTCCTCCCAGGAAAGTGCTGATCTCAATGAATCATGGTGCCCATCAATCTGTTTCCTAAGAACCATAAACCCAGGCAGAAAGGCAAAGCACCGTGTCTCCCAATCTCTTAGCACCCACATCCCGATAATCACCAAGAAAAGTTCTGCCTCTATATATGAATATTTTCTTCCATCACTACCACCACTGACACCTTAGCAATTTCTTACCTGGACTGTTACAACTACTCCTAACTGATTATCCCATATCCCTTTTTATCCACAAGCCATACAAGAGCCAAGGAGATCTTTGAAAAAGCCAAATCTGATCACAAGCCCCTCCAGTGGCTTTTTGATACTGTCTGCATAAAATTCAAAGTCCTTTTCATGGCTTCCTTTGAAATACGATCCCTGATGGACTCTATGACTTCATGGTACTGTTCTCTCCACCCTCGGCCGATCCAACCGTCCTGGCCACCTTCTGGTTCTTGAGGTACATCCATGTTCTCTTATCTCACTGGCCCCACAAATGTTAGTCCTTCTACCTGGAACAATCTTCTCTCCCCCTACCTTTTTGTCTTACCCAGTTCCTTCCCATAATGTGGGTCTCAGAAAAGTCTTCCTTAACTCCAGGTTCTCGGAGAGCTTCCCTTGTGATATGCTGTCTTAACCTCGTCTCCTCTCATGTACCATTCACCACACTTGGCATCACTTGCTAAATCCTGGTCCCCTCATCTGCAAGCAGCATCATGGTAGGGAATTCAGCACTGTATCCTCAGCTACTCGTAAAGAGGACCTCCATAAATAGTTGATGAATGAACCAATAATATAACAGTTTCATAATTCATCTTTCTATGTCAATCTCTACCCCATTCATCCATCACCTCAACAAATATTTATTGAAACTTATAAATACCATGCACCATACTAAACATTAGGAGGAACTCATGACAAGCTAGTAGTAAACAAGACAGATAGAGTTGGTAGTGGGGAAGCAAGAAAAAAAAAGAAAAGCGTATATATAATTTTAGATAGTGATAAGAGCGATGAAGAAAATACACCATAATCATACCATGATACTTCAAGGAGGTAGAAAGTGAGCTGAGAGCTAAATGCCGAGAAGGAACTGATCATGGAAAGATCCAGAGAAAAACAAGTTCAAGCCAGAGTTCTAGCGAGTAGAGGGTTCCTTTGGTAGAAACAAGATTTGTGTATTCAAGAAAAGACAGGACGGCTGGGGCATTGTGATTTGGGAGCACAGATGCCTAAATGAGGTAGGGAATGAATCACACAAGGCCATGGAAATGGCGGTATGGAATGTGGATTTTATTTAGGTGCTATAGGAAACCACCTGACAGTTTTAAGTGAGGGAACAACATGATCAGAGTTTTGTTTTAAAAGAATAAGTCTGTCTGCCTTTTGGAAAATGAATTAGATGGGGACCATGAGTAAAAGCCAAGGTAGTTAGGAAGCTGTTTTAATTTGGATGAAAGCTTCAGTAACTCCCCAATGCCTATGGAATAAAACTCAAATTTCATTACATAACATTTAAGGTCTCCTAAATTCTGACCTCTGCTACCCCATTAGGCTTCCTTCTACTTAATCCTTGATGGTCACTACATCTGGTAGGCACATGGCACCTGGAACCCACCCTACATGTTTTCTCTCTAGCCTCTATTGAATATAGTTTCCACTTTTTCCAATTTCCCTGAAACTATGTTCCCTTCTTCAAATACTATCTTCTATCTTAAGACTTCAGAACACCCTGGGCCATAGAAAACTTTCTTCCTCCTGAACCTTTTACTTTAAAAAAAAAAAAAAGCAGATATACCTCTTGCCACCTCTTGGATTATTGCTTTGTATTATCATTTACCTCTTGTTTAGTTATTTCATTTTCCATGTGCGCGCATATGTCCCATTTCCCCAACCACACTGTAAAACCCCTGAGGGAAAAGACTTTCCTTTTGCTTCTGTAGACCCCCCACAGTGCCTGGTACCATGCCATCCCCGCAGCACGGCACTCTATACGTTGATCTGCTGTGGAGAAAGCGCTAAATGCACTTGTCAGAACTGAGAGAAACATCAAGTTGCCTCATGACTAGGTAAGTAAAGGAGTTGAAAGGAGACTTTTTTTTCTTAAGACTCTGTTTTTTAATAGCTTCTTTCCTGGAAGCCTCTTTTCTATAAAAACCACCAAGCTTTGAGTAGAATCAGAATCAGATATGGAATGTGAAATAAGCTTGATGTGCTGTTGATCATTAGCTCCGAAAGTCTAATCTGGCTTGAGATCAGAGATTTAGAACTAAGCCCCTCTGAAGGAGCAGCTCAAAGAAGCCCAGTAAGGAAAAGGTTGCATGCTTGGCTTGGCCCTGGATAAATCAGATGTTCACACAATGTGAGGTTTAAAGGTGGATTGTGGATAATAGGATTGAAGCCAGAGAAAGGTAAATCCTGGTGAAAAGAGAAAGACATCAATAAAGACTGTTGCATGGCACGTGAGACCATCTACAGAACCATCTGTCAGAACCACGAATTACAAATTCACGTGAAGGAAGGGTAAGAGATCTCTAGTCCACTGTATAAAGAATGTGGCTCTAGTGGCTATTGGGAAAATACCACTATTTTTTCTACGAGAAACAAAGAGGCAATTCAGGAAAGATGGATGGGAAAAGTCATAAACTGTTTCCCTGGGATCAAGGAGAAGCTAGAACTCCCCCCCAAATCTTCTAAATCTACAGACTTGGAAGACTATGAATTGTACAAGCTCTAGAGCAGGCTCTCTTAATCACGGCATTCCTGACATCTGGGGCCGGATAATCCCACGTGCTGGCGGCTGTCCTGTGTACTGGTGGCAACTTCGCAGCATCCCCGGCCTCCACCCACGAGACGCCCATAGCACCTCCCCAACCCAGCTGCAACCAAGAATGTCTCCAGATGTTACTAAGCGTCTCCTGGCAGGAGGGGGGCAAAATCACCTCCAGCTGAAAACCTCTAGGCTACCGTCAGACAGACTTGGGTTTAAATTTCAGATTTGCCATTTCCTCATCTGTAAAATGAGGATAAATAGGACGCACCTTAAAGAGTTTGGGGGAATATTTAATGGATAAGGTAAATAAACCATGAGCACAGTTCTGGCACACAGAAAAGGCTCAACAAATATTAGCCATCACTAATATCGTTGTTATTATTTATTGACCATGGCCCTGGCAGATAATTCCACACCCTGATTATTAGTTTTAACTCTTTTAAGTGATGGAAAGAAAAGGCAGCTTATTCCATGTGATATTTTTTCTCTTCCCTGCTAATGAGGAATAATGTATCTCTCACCCCGTAATTTCTCACAAGTGAGCCCAAGACCCCTGAATTCTCTTAACCTCAGACTACAAATAACTTGGGTGTTAAGGAAATCTAATATTTGCCTTCATTTTAAAAAAATGCTTTTTTTCTCATCTTCAAGTCAATTTCCAGATGAACTAGTAGACGAATGTCACGCATACCAATTATCTAATTGTGAAACTGATCTTTACTTAAAGTATCCATGTTTTTGACATAAATAGTCGTGAAGTGGTAAGTTTTCAGCATGATTGTTAGTCTGATTGCTGAGTGCCGGATACCAGAGGCTAAAGAGGTTTTAGCCTGAAAAATTACTTCAGTTGAGGGAAAATCACTTTAAGTAAATTAAAATAAACTATGTCCTCAGTGCTGGCCTTAGGTAATCTCTAACTTGTGTGTTAGAATTAGTGATATTGTGGAGAATCAGAAATGGGGAATGAGATGGAGTACAGAAAAAAAATTATTTAATTTTAGTTCTTCCATGATTGACTTTGTTTCATATTGTTTTTAAACTGAGGAAGAGATATGAATGAAAGAGTATGAATGGTTCTTATAATATTGTGACTTATAAGAAATATATATTTGGTCATTCAGATGACCAAATATATATTTCTCATATGTATTTGATCTTCATCCACAATTCCTAGCTCACAGCTTCCACAACCCTTGGAATGTCCTGTTGAGAGGGATAAAGGTGTCTTAGGTTATGTGAATGGGGTGACTTTTAGAAGCACCTAAGGACGGAGACTTGTTGCCAGAAGAACCAATCAGGTGATTGGAAGTTTGGTACTTTCAGTCCCACCCCTTGATTTCCAAAGAGGGGAGGGGTTTGAGGTTGAATCAGTCCCCATGGACCAATGATTTAGTCAATCATGATTATGTAACAAAGTCTCCATGAAAACCCAAAAGGACAGCTTTTTGGTCCTTCTTCTTCAGAGAGCTTCTGGTTGGAGAAACAGAATGCTTCTTTGTGAACCATGCCAGGCCCCATGCTCCAGGAGGATAGAAGCTCCTTTGTTTGGGACCTCACCGGACGTACCTCTTGATCTGATGATTGTTTCTAACCAATTAATCAAATACAAGGAGGGGGTTGTCAGAGCCTCTGATTTATAATCAGTTGGTCAGAAGCACAGGTAACAACCTGGACTTGCAACTGGCATCTGAAGTAGAGAGTGGTCTTGCAGGACTGAGCCCTTTCTTTTGTGGAATCTGATTTTATCCCTGGGTAGATAGTATCAAAATTGAGTTGAATTCTTTGGACACCCTGCTGGCATCCAAGAATTGCTTGTTGGTGTGGGGAAGCTCTCACACATACGTTGGAATTGGGTCCAGGAACGCTTTATAGGCCTCTAATTTGTAAATAAACTCCTTTTCTCTTATATGTGAACTTTATAGTTAAGCCTGCCAACAAATAGCAAAATTGTGCAGGTAAACGCTGTTTCCGTGTAAAACAATTAGATAAGCAGAAATCCTAAGACACTTAACCAAAAAATGTATCTGTTCATCAAGGTGGTTCTTCAAGATTGGCAAACATTTTCTGTAAAAGGCCAAGTAGTAAGTATTTTAGATATTGTGGGCTGTACACTACTCAGTTCTGCTGTTGCAGCATAAAAGCTGCTTTAAAAATATGTAAACAAATAAGCGTGGCTGTGTTTCAATAAAACTTTACCTGCAAAAAGAGGCAGCAGGGTGCATTTTGCCCAAAGGCCCTACTGTGCCAACCCATGATCAATGCAAAACTCCAGTGAATGGCTTATCCTTAACACCAATGGTCTTTATGATTATATCTGACTTCGTGCAAATACCCTTAGGGAAATGATAAACACCACTAGAGACCTTTTTATTTTCATGTGACTGCACTGAATCGTTGAAAAGGTTGATGCTCGCTTAAACAGAATTATTCCAATGCCTTTGCAGACTAAATAAGCCTAGTATGGGGCAGTACATTTAATTTAATTTTTCCCCTCTTAAAATAAAAAGAAGTCCTATTAAGAAATCCCATCACTCAATGCTGAGAGGAAGCTCCTTCAAGTCTTCAGTGCCATAGTAATTACTGGCAAAGAACCCCTGATGAGAGATCATTGAGAAATGGAAAATGTATCCAAAAACTAATAAAAACCCAGTCAATTGCTATTAGATATCTCTAAATAGAATGCAAGGAGGAGAGAAAGAGAATTACAGGGTTGCTACAGGCACCCAGCTCAAAGAGAAAGTCTAGGGAAGGACTTCAAGAGGATGATTGTGGGCAAAGAGCCTTGGAGGCACAGAAGGGGATCTACAATTTCTCCTAGGATGTGGGTTTGGAATACAGCTCATAGTCCTAATATATGGATGTTAATGTTACAGGTCCGGAAAGTAGGAAGGCAAGGAAGAAGAAAAATGTCATTATCTTGAAAGTAGCCATATTCATTGAAATAGTTTATAATTTTAAACTGTACATGGAAAGAAAGAAAGAAAGAAAGAAAGAAAGAAGAAAGAAAGAAAGAAAGAAAGAAGAAAGAAAAAGAACAAACAGAGATAGAAGTAGAGAGGGAAAGAGGGAGGGAGAGAAGGAGGGAGGGAGAAAGGAAGGAAGGAAGGAAGGAGGGAAAGAAGAGATAAGCAGCTGAGCAAACCATGAAATCAGAACATATAATAGAGAAAACTTATACCTAATTAATACGGAAGAATACTGGGGACCAGGCATGACTCCTTACATAAGAAGTAGTAATTGTGTGCTGGGCTAAATTCTTCCTTCACATAGGAGACCTTGAAAGAAGGTCTTTATGCGGTAGAGATGGTACAATGACTCATGACCAGGTAATGCACCCTTCTATATCAGAAGGGAACCCTCTGGGTGATATCATGGAGCTGCCTCACCATCAGAAAAGAGATTCCTGCATTTTCTCTCGGGAGCACCTCTGGGTGGATCTGTGAATTAATTTCTTTCTTTCCTTCTTTCCTTTCTTTCCCTTCTTTCCCTTCCTTCCTTCCTTCCTTCCTCCCTCCCTCCCTTCCTTCATTTCTCTTTCTTTCTTTCTGCGTTGGGTCTTTGTTGCTGCATGCAGGCTTTCTCTAGTTGCCGCAAGTGGGGACTACTCTTCGTTGCGGTGCACGGGCTTCTCACTGCGGTGGCTTCTCTTGTTGTGGAGCACAGGCTCTAGGCACGTGGGCTCAGTAGTCATGGCAGGCGGGCTCTAGAGCGCAGGCTCAGTAGTTGTGGCACACAGGCTTAGTTGCTCCGCGGCATGTAGGATCTTCCTGGACCAGGGCTCGAACCCGTGTCCCCTGCATTGACAGGTGGATTCTTAATCACTGAGCCACAAGGGAAGCCCCTGGATTTGTGAATTTTTGCATGTAACAATCTTTATTCTGACTAAAGATTATGAAACACAGAAACCACCAAAGTTCTAGAGAAAGTGGCTTTTACCACAGTTGTGATTGCTCACCAGGTATCCATGTGATCCTCAACACTTCTCAGCCTCTTTGGCAGACAGGTTGGGGCCATGTGACTGGGCTAAGGTCAGTAGAATTCTCCTGGAAAGGATGTGTCCTGTGCACTGTATGTGCACAGGAGTCTGGCACTCTAAAATGACCCGTTCCACCCTCTATTGCTCTCTCTCTCTTTGTCGTGGTGCCCTCAGAGGATACATGCTCCAGGTGCATAGCTAAAACATGGCAGCAGCCCAGATCATGAGTCGATATTCAGGAAGAGCCATGTAGGAGACTCACTCAACCCCCAACTGACTGTGACGTGAGTGAGAAATGTACCTTTTTGTTACTGAACCAGTGTATTTTCAGGGTTTACTGGTCACTTCAGCATTGGTGAGCATTGCCCTGGCACAGCTAATCATCCCACTCTGGCCATACCAAATAGAATCCTTTCAGATAAAGGTGATAGAAAGCCCAACTCAAACTGACTTGAGCAAAAAAGGAATCCAGGCACGCCTGGGTCCAGAGCTTAAACAATGTAAATAGGAATCCCATTTTCTCCAGCTCTTGTCTCTGCTTTCAGGGTCCACTGGGGACCTTCAGAAGCCCTAGGCTCTTCCCAGTGACAAAATAACTGCAGCACCTTCAGATCCCATCTCCCCACGGAAAAATCCCGAGCAGCAGAGAATGCTTTTCTGGTGATACACACAAACCTCAGGATTTACTGTGATTGAGCCAGCTCAGCACAACCTGAACTGGAAGTCATTCTTGGCTAAATGCAACGCCAAGGTCAGGTTGCCTGAGGCATATGCTCTGTCCCTTCAGCTGAGGGAGAAACCTTCTTTAGGACATGTGGACTGAGTCCAGAAGAGGAGGGCTTCCCCCAGTGGAAACGTGCCTGTTGTCGGAAGGCAAGGGAAGAACTGGAGATGTAAAACTGTGATCTCTAATGACCTACGGTGGAAGGCACTTACAACTCTTGTATTCAGTTGGAGCCCAAAGTGTCATTCTCTAAGTCTTCTCATTTAACCCTCTCAATTTGCAGATTGGGGAATTCCAGTGATTGGATGATGCTCTCATGTTTAAGGCTACATTAGGAACGTAGTTACTCACAAGAACAATGCCGATTGTTTATCCAAACATATCAGTTAATGCTCATAATCCGTATTTTAAAAATTGCTCGTTTACTTTGAGACAGCAGAGTAGTTGAACAGCACCAGCTGTGATTCAGAGAAATTTTTCTACATCTTAGTTTGACCTTTACCGGTCTCTCTAAGTGTGACCTTGGGCACTCTTCCTGCCCTCTCAGAATCTCAGATTCTTCCCTGTTGAATGGAGGAAAAATGATTATTGTGTAAGGCTGTTCGTAAGGATTGGAGAATAATGTACAGAAAGAGCCTGGCATGGTGCCTGATACAGGCTAGGCACTCAATAAGAGGTAGTTTTCTTTCATTTTTTTAGCATTTTCATTATTCTGTTTCCATGGTGTCTGGTACCCCATAAACTCTCAACAAATAAACTAGCAGTCATTACTGATAGTTTTATAAATGTCTGCAGAGTAGATAAAATAACTAGTGAATGGATAGAAGAAAATGGAAGGAAGGGAGGGAGGGAAGGAGGAAAGAGAAGAGGGAGGATAGAGGAGGGAAGGGGGGAGGAGAAAGGAAGTGAATATATTTCATTCACTTAATATTCTTGAAGGACTATTATGTGGCAGTTATCATGAAGAGTGTACATTGATAAAAGAGATTTAACCTCTCCCTTCTGGAGTTAACACCCTAGTAAGAAAAAGAGGTGATGAACAATTATACATAAAAATAAATATATGTGCATGTATTGAGAAAATAAATATCAAGGCAACTAAAGGGATGCAATATTAAGTAACAGTTCATTTACCTGGTAGATAGAATGGTCAAGGAAACCTCTCTAAATAGGTGACAATTAAGCCAGGAGTTAAAAATTAAATTGTATCAGTTATCAGTAGTACTGACACTATTATCATTCACTAAGTCTAGTGTAAAATTATAAGTATATGTATTTATAAAAGTTAACCACAATAATTATTTTTAATAAATGTTAAACTCAGTAATATCCATGCATTCAATAAACATTTATTAACTACCAATATAAACAGATTCAGCCAACTGATGGCTTTGCATCTTGAAATGAATGTGATAAACGTGTGAGCCAACTAAGATGAAACAATTCTTACCAATGTCCACATAAGACAGCACGAATACATATGCAAACAGAGCATATCTCTTTATATTTCTATTACAAATTGTCCAAGTTTGTTTCAGCCAAAAACTTCTCTGCTAACATTAAAGTTATTACTGTCTATCAATAAATGATAATGGAATGATGTCTTTATTTTGTGCACTTCCTAATTCCTTCTAATAAAATATAAGCTCTCAAAGGGCACTGCAACTTTATGCGTGTCTCCCCACTACATCTCCGGCACCTAGAAAAGCACTTGACCCATGCTAGGCACTCAATAAATTGCTGTTGAGTGAATGAATTAATGCATGGATAAATGTGTTTGTGTTTCCCCAAATATATTTGCATTACAGACTTGTGATTTCACACTCGGTTTAGTCAATGTTTTTTAATACACTGACACTTATAATCAAGACTCAGAGTCTTACTTATGCTAACAAATGCTGATTCCTCCTAATACACAGTATTGCTTTTCCCAGCTCTGAATATTAGCTTCTCATTCAATCTTTATGACATATATTTCTGAATAAATAAATAGGTTCCCTTGTGTACTAGCGTCTATTGTAAAACTGATCACTATGGTTTTATTTCATTAGGGGCTGGATACAGGATTAGAAACCTTCTAGGAAATAAAAAACCATGACAAGAGCATACAAATAATTGTGGGAATGGAACCATACTCTGACAAAATACATGGGTCTCCACATGGCTAAAGCCCCTGCAAGGGTCATGAAAAGAGGGAGGTCAGAAGTAGACCTTCAATATTCTTGAAGAACCAGTCATAGTTGAATTGGTATGTTTTAGTTATTTTGGCAACCAGAACTGCAACCTGAATAAGATATTGCTGCTCTAGCAGAACAAAAGACCCATTAATGACACCCACTAACCCGTGTAATTCTCATTTACACCTCTTTATTACCTTCCATATCCTCTGTGTGATGCATTACACAATCCATTAATTGTTAACACACACGCAAGTTAAGATCTTTTATTATGCGAGGTCATCAGTCAGTGATAACAGAGGTATTGATGTATTAGGTTCCTCATCAGAAGTTGAGCAACATTTCCATTCAAGATGATAGACCTTTAAAACGTACTCAGTAATATTGACTCTCAGTCTTCCGTTGCTTTTCTCTGAATGCGCATTTAGAGCTTTATACATCTTATCTATCCACCCACACATTCATTAAACATTCAGCGTTAATTTTCTACTCTTACAGACAGGATCATGCCTGTCTTGTTCACTGCTGTATCTTGAGGATCTAGAACGTAGTAGGAGCTCAATAAGCTACTGGAATTGAAAATAAGTGAATAAGAATGTGGTAAGCAGAATTCTAAGTTGGCCCCCATGACCTTCATGCCGTGGTGTTACTTCTGTGATAATGTCATCTTATATGACAAAGGGATTTTGCAGATGTAATTAAGGCTAATAATCCATCAACCTTAAAATACGAAGATTATCTGGGGGGACCTAATGTAATCACATGAGAGCTTGAAAAGCAGAGAATTTTCTATAGCTAAGAACAGAACGGGCGGTCAGAGAGTTTCAAAGTATAAGGAAAAATCAAAGCACTTCTTTACTGACTTTTTAATAGCTTTATTGAGGTATAATTGATATACGAAGAACTGCACAAATGTGAAGTGTATAATCTGATAAGCTTGGACACATGCAAACACCGGTGATACCATCACCATAATCAAAATAATACATATAATTGACAACTTCCGGAGTTTCCTTGTGCTTTTTTTTTTTTTTTTTTTTTTTTTTTTAGGACACAACATAAGATCTACCCTCTTAAATTCTGCAGTGTATAATATCACATTGCTAACCATAGGCAGGTCTCTAGAACTTACTCATCTAGCATAACTGAAACATTGTACCCACTGAGTAGTTGCATTACTTCACCCCCTAGCCTCTGGCACCCACTATGGTGTTCTTTGCCTCTATGAGTTTGACTATTTTGGATACCTTGTGTAAGTGGAACCATGCAGTATTTGTCCTTCTGTGATGGGCTTATTTAATTTAGCATAAATTAAAATTAATAAATTTCCTCAAGGTTCATGCATGTTGTTGCAAATGGCAGGATTTCCTCCTTTTTGAGGCTGAATAATGTTCCACTGTATGTCTATACTGATGGAGGAAGCCATGAGAGTTCCAGAGAGTGGTCCCTAGGACTCAAAGTGACCACTGGCTAACAGCCAGCAGGAAAGCAGAGACCCCAGTCCCACAGCCACAAGGAACTAAGTTCTGAATAAGCCTATAAGAAGATTTTTCCCCAAGGGCTCCAGATAAGACCCCAGCCCATGTAACACCGTAATTTCATTCTTGTGAGACCCTAATTGCAGAACCCACTTGAACCCACAAAGACTTCTGACTTACAGAGCTGTGAGATAATACACAGGTGTTCTTTTAAGCCACTAAATTTGTGACTATTTGTTACACATGATAGATAACCAATACAGGGGAGACTTGTGGAAGATATCAGTAGCAGCGACAGCAAAATATTGTAATCTCCTGAAATCCTTACATAAAAATAAATAGAGCAACTAAATAGCAAAACCATGGACAACACATACAACAAAAGCAGGTAATAAAGCAACTACACGAATTCCAAATTTCAAGTGGGAGGATGAGGAAAAGAGCCTCAAGTCTTCAGTGGGTCAGATAGCACAAAGGAAGCACAGGAAAGAAATGGGATGTCTACAGACCTGAGAATAAGAGAAACTCTAAACAGACAACAGGAACTTGCTAGAAAGCACAGTGGGCCAGTTTGAGGCAACAGGCAAAACTGGGGATACTATAACCACTGTAAGAGCCAGTGAGTGCAAGAGGCGCTGTGAGTTCTGAAAGAGGCAGGAGCTACCGGGATCACGTGAACCCTCGGTGGCAACCAGCCAAAATCCCCTTCCAGGACTGGGCCCCACACTGAGGAGAAACCGCTGGGGAGAGAATCAAAATCACTGTAAATCAACTGTACTCCAATAAGAATTAAATTATATATGCAAATAAATAAATAAAATTTTTGAAAAATAAAGGTTTGGATAAAAGTGTGTGTGTGTGTGTGTGTGTGTGTGTGTGTGTGTGTGTGTGTGTGTTAGGGGAGGGGTGGAATAAGAGCCAGAAAAATCTCAGAAAGTAAGCCACCACACCTGTGATGTACATGAAAACAACAGATGAGGAGGCTCTGTGAGATTAGAAAAATTATCTCGAACCACATTTCCTTCTAAAAGTTCAGGAGAACTAATTTCATATAAAAATGGGAACAGAAAAGTACTGAGGTCAGATCCCTTGCAACATTACAAGAGAAAAAAGAGAACCAAGAACCAATAACATTCTTACAGAGATGAAAGAAAGCCAGAAAGACATACCCACAAAACAGATCAAAACTGTAGCCTATGACATTATAGAATAAAATTATACCAGATTGGGGGAGAAAAAGAGCACAGATCAGAATTAGATAACTCAGAAATGAGGTAAAAGAAAACAAGACATAGTTACAAATAAAAAAATATCATTTAAAAATGAAAGCTAAACTAGAAAAAATACAAGATTAAAATAAATATAAGAATTAATACCATATATGGTGTCATAAGATAAGTAAAAGGCTTAAAAGTAAATTTTTTAAATTAAAAAGGAAAAAAGAAGATAAAATATTTCAAGAGAGAGGACAAATACTAAAGATAGGCAGAGAAGGTCCAAACATCGATGGAAAAGAGGAGTTCCTAAAGAAGAAAATAAATGGAAGGGAACAGAACAAATGCCAAAATATGTAATTCAGGAAAATTCCTGAAATTAAAAAATATGTATTTGAAACTCAATATTGAAAGGCACACCATACACCTGAAAATAGCAACCTGGACTGATAATCTCCAATATGTATTCAAATAGAATCTAATGGACTATAAAGCAAAAAAATATATATCATTTGGACATTAAGGCAAAAAAAGAAAATTATTTATAGAGGAAAGAAAATAACTATATCAGGTTTTTGACAGCAACATTTTATGCCAGAAGAAAATGAAGTCCCATACTTAAGATATTCAAGGAAAGAAAATGTGAGCCTAGGATTTTATATCCAGCAAAACTGGCCTCCATGTATAAAGGGAACTATTACCAACGTGCAAGAACTCAGGGTAAAATTCAGAACCTCCACAAACTACAAATGATGGATCAGACTCGGTGCCAAAGAAGCAAAGGAAAAAAGTGGGTCATCTGCTAAACCTTTTGAGTCTTTTGAAGAATCTACTAGAGAATGAGCTTCAGACAAAATGACTAGAGGCATCTCTGAAAGGTCTGGTTATGGAGATTAAACATATTGTTACTTACAGGTTTAAGATTAAGGAAGGCTAAAGGGGAGAATACAGTTTGCAATGACCACATGCTCAGACCATGTGGTTATAGTACAACAATCATAAAAAAAATGGGAGGGAGTGTTGAATGAGGAAAATATGTGAAAAATAATTTTAACAGTTTTAAGTAATCATATTGGCAGTAGTGACATTAGTATTGTTATTCCAAGGTCGTGTAATCTGTGAAATCTGAACATAAACTAATAAGTAATTATGAGACATTCCAATTTTATTACCCCCTATGAACCCAAGAAAAATTCTCAACAGGAAGAAAAGAAAATATACATATAATACAGAAGAGGTTCAGCAAAATCCCGTGGTCCTGAATGTGACTTGGAAGTATCAATAGGAACTCATATGGTACTTTATCTTCTTCTTGGCTCTCTGTACTGTAAAAACCAAAAACCAATGACCAACCAAACAAAATGAGCATCCCTAGTACACAGGTCGGGGGGATCATTCCATATCTGGGGCAGAAAATGTAGAAGATGAGTTTAGAATATCTCACACCAGAAAGTGAAGGATTTATCAGGGTAATGTCAGAAGGACTCAGGAGCCAACTGGAAAAGACTCCCACTGGCAAAAACAGAACAATTTGAGCTTCAATAAGGCAACAAATGCAATGGGTTGAAACCCATCATGTATCACATTATGTTACAATAATATTAATAATAATAATAAAACTAAGTGGTATCCCTTTGGAGGATGATAGAGAACCAGTTTAGTGTCCCAAAAACTTATAAAGAGAAAGAATGTAGTATTGATCCTGCCTTTCCTACAGGAACTTCCAGGAACTCAAATGGAAGATGAGGCTAAGTATCTCTTTCTAAAAGTCTTCCTAGTTATATATAAAAAAAGAATTAATTCAATAGAATATCAACATTTTGCAAGTCACAGTGAATTATCAGATGTAAGCATCATGCAACAACAGGTGTGACATCAAGACAGAGAGAGGGCCAGACATTCTATGCCTCCTGAACACATCACCGCCAAGAGTCTTGCCAGAAAAACTGAACTCAAGTCTGATCAAGTCTCCGGACTCAACTGTCAATTTGCAGGAAATACAGTGAATGGAGGAACATGCTGAGCTGCACCAAGAGAATGCAATTCCAAAATCCAGACTGTGGGAAACCACAGGTTAAATGGCCTGGGTTTTCCACAATTGAACTGCGATGAAAATAAAGTTATAGAGGAGGAACTTGTCAACTAAAAGATACTTAACCATAAGCAAAAGGAGAAGACAACTTACAGAATGGGAGAAAATATTTGCAAAAAATGCAACTGACAAGGGCTTAATTTCCAAAACATACAAACAGCTTATACAGCTCAATACCAAAAAAAACAAACTACCCAATCCAGAAATGGGCAGAAGACATAAACAGACATTTTTCCAAAGAAGATATACAGATGGTCAACAGGCACACGAAAAGATGCCCAACATCGTTAATTATTAGAGAAATGCAAATCAAAACTACAATGAGGTACCACCTCACACCGGTCAGAATGGCCATCATCAAAAGTCTACAGAAAATAAATGCTGGAGAGGGTGTGGAGAAAAGGAAACCCTCCTACACTGTTGGTGGGAATGTAAATTGGTGCAGCCACTATGGAGAATAGTATGGAGGTTCCTCAAAAAACTAAAAATAGAGTTACCATATGATCCAGGAATCCCACTCCTGGGCATATAACTGGAAAAGATGAAAACTCTAATTCAAAAGGATACATGCACCTCAATGTTTGTAGCAACACAATTTACAATAGTCAAGACATGGAAGCAACCTAAATGTCCATCGACAGATGAATGGATAAAGAAGATGTGGTATATATACACAATGGACTATTACTCAGCCATAAAAAATAATGAAATAATGCCTTTTGCAGCAACATGGATGGACCTAGAGATTATCATACTAAGTGAAGTCAGACAAGAAAAAGACAAATATCATATGATATCACTTATATGTGGAATCTAAAACCAATGATACAAATGAATGTATTTACAAAACAGAAGTAGACTCACAGACATAGAAAAAAAAAGACTTATGATTACCAAAGGCGAAAGCAGGGAGAGGGATAAATTGGGAATTTGTGATTAACAGATACACAAGTGTGTAAAACAGATAAACAACAAGGACCTACTATATAGCACAGGGAACTATATTCAGTATTTTATAATAACCTATAATGGAAAAGAATCTATAAAAGATTATATATATATATATAACTGAATCACTTTGCTGTACACCTGAAACATTGTAAGTCAACTGTACTTCAATTTAAAAAAAGATATGTAAAAGACATACCAAAAAAAGTCAAGGCCTATGGATAAACAGTTGAGTGATAAAAGTATCTGAAAATTCATGGAAATTATCACTATAAAAGTCAAGATTAGGAGTCAACAAATTTTGCTGCAGTAAATACTTTTAGGCTTTGAGGGCCAGGTAGTCTCTGTCGTAACTACTCACCTCTGACGTTACAGCGTTGAACCAGCCATAGACAATAACTAAATAAATGGGCATGGATGTGTTCCAATAAAATTCTGTTTACAAAAATAGGGGCAGACCAATATCTGGTCAAGATCATGGTTACCTTGGAGGAGAGAAAGTGAATTAGGATTGGGATAAAATACCTGAAGGGGTTTCTGGGGTGCCCAGCAGAGTTCTGTTTCTTGAGCTGAGTGATTGTTCATTAAAAGGGGTGTTCAGGTTATATTATTGCATTAAGCTATGTAATTCTTACATGCGGTTTTCTGTGTTTCATTTTAAAATAAAAAGGTAAAATCAAGTGAGTCATGTAGAGAATGACTAAAGATCTGCTATTCAGTTTTTTCTACGAAAGATAACAATCGCCTTCCCTTCCTGTAATACTTTTTCTTCAAAGAAGCCAAGAGAGCCAGAGAATGGTGGCCTAGTGAGAGTTGGGCCATGACAACATTGCCAGGATTTGGTTCTAGTTTCATTGGTACTGAGTGTGATGGTTAGTTTTAGGTGTCAACTTGGCTAGGCTATAGTACCCATATATAGGGTCAAACACTTGTCTAAATGTCACTGTGATGCTATCTTTTAGATGTATTTAACATTTCCATCAATAGACTTTGAATAAAGCTGGTCACGCTCCATCATGTGGGTGGGCCTCATCCAACCAGCCGAAGGCCTAATAGAAAGAAGACTGTGGTCCCCTGAGGAAGAGGGAATTCTGCCTCCACATGGCCTTCGGACTCCAGCTGCAACATCAGCTCTTCCCTGGGTCTCCAGCTGGCCAGCCCACTCTGTGTGTTTCAGACGTGACAGCCCCACTGTTGCATAGGCCAATCCCTTAAAATACACATCCTGTTGATTCCATTTCTCTGAAAAAACACTGATTAATACACTAACTGTGTAACCTTGAACAGGTTACCTACCTTATCTGTGCTCTGGGTGCGTCATCACTAAAATGGGACAGTCATTGTAGCAAATACAAAACGGAAAATATATGCCCAATATATTGGGAGGGTTTTCTGAATAGAAGACAAACCTTCCCAGGAAAAGGCCATTTGACTTTTCCCCCACTGTCCTGACATGATAAAAGGATGCCTGGAGGAGTAGCAGCCACGTTGTGACCATGAAGATGAAAACCATATGCTGAGGACTGTGGATGAGCACAGACAAAGGAACCTGGGTCCCTGATGTCAACACTCAGCCATCACACCTGGTCGTGAGAGAAAACTATTAGGCTGAGCCAGAAAATCACTATGGTTCAACTTAATAAATATAATCCTAACCTTCACTTTTACAGTCAAGCACAAAACAACAGACAGAACAATGAGCAAATATGTTTTACTGGGAACAGTGCCTAGAACATAGATATTGTTATCATTATCATTGTGTGCTGTCCCTCCATGCGGGATGTCCCACCACAGCTCAATGCGGCTGCAGCAACAGCTCCAGACAATCATATTCTCAGCCTCAAAACCAGAGGAAAGAAACTGTGTCTCTCCCTTGAGCATCCAACAAAATTCTAGTCAACAGAGATGGGAAATGCTGATCTAGCTTACAGCAGTTAGGGCCCAGGCCTGATGCTAAGAGTTGGGGCTAGAAGTGACCTGATTTAGCAAATAAAAACATAGGATACCCAGTAAAATTTGAATTTCAGATAAAAAAATGAATGAATTGTTTTTAGTATAACATGTCTCCCATGCTATATTTGGGAGAAGTTGTACTAAAAAAATGCTTTGTTTATCTGAAATTCAAGTGTAACTGTGTGTCCTACATTTTAGGACAACATTACTTAGGGCCCATCACACCTAAACATTTGAGCTGAGAGGGTGGTGGGAGCTGTGATTCATTAAATGAAATTCTGGGGCTGTCTTGCCAAAAACAGGTGAGTGGATGCTTGGGAGGGTGGGACACAGGCGCACACACACACACACACACACTCCCCAAACATTTCATTTTTCTAAATAAAACAACTCACAGAAACTGCAAGCTGAGTATCTGCAACCTATAGATACGGGAAGACAGTAGGGATCTGAAAAGGCAGGACGTCAGGCATGCACAAAAAATCCTACTTGTGTATGTGGTAGTTGTAATCCAACCACACTGATGTTTATGACAAAAATTTCCATTTCTTTTCCTCCAGTCATTCAATGGCTGGCTGAAACCCCCAATAAGACATAAAGGAAATCACAGCAGAGAGTATTAAGATTCAGAAAGAATATAATTATATGATAGGTGTGTGTGTGTGCTGTAAGCTTGCACATATCTATCTCTTTCTTAAAAATAGATTGCATAAAGAAAATCTCTGATTTCATTGAAAACAATAATTATGTCAGTTATACTAAGAAAAGGATTATAATACTCAGAATTTGGAATACTTGGTAATTCACAGCCTAGTATTCTGCATATTTGTTGCAAACTAGAATACTCTGGTATGTTATATAGTGTGTGTGTATACACATATACATACACACACATACATGTATATCCTTCATTTCTCTCTGGTATTAGCCTGTGATCCACTTGGATCTAGCAAAAATCCATTGTGGAGATGATAGAATTAACAATATTATGTGAGTTTCAACAGTCTTAAATAAGACAGCTCTTAGGATGCCAGGATTCAAGTCCTTTGATTTTATATAACTGACAACTTCTGCACAGTACGTTAGTCAGACTCTACAACAATTAAATAAGAACAAAAGGCATCTAGTACTGACATTATTGCAAATACATATAGGATGTACAGTTAATTCTCTCCCTTTACAAATTCCACTAACAGCCTAAGCGTAGCCTCCATTCTCTCATCCTTTGTGCAAACTCAAGCTTTGTGATAATGGGGGAATTGGATTCAGCGCTTTAAAAAACGTGATATTCCAAAATGGACAAAAAGAATTTGACATACGACAACTGAAAATTGTTTTTGCTTTAAAAACTAGCTAATAGGAAATCTGTTTTTAAAGCCACTAGCACTGAACGAGAAACATTGCATTCATTCATTCATTTTTCCATTCATTCATCCAGGATCAATTGAGCACTGATTTTGTGCCAGGCACTAAGAACTGGGACACAGTACGGAATAAGTCGCACTGTCCACCCCTCTGGGAAAGACTGCCCCACTCCAGACCATCAGGGCTGCTCTGCTGCCACAATCTGTATAGGGCTTATATGTGTTGGTGTCTTGTCCACAGAGAAATGCTAAGAGGAATTCGTTGTAATGAAACAGAGATAGATTATGCCTTTGTTGTCCAAAAAGTGGTAAATGTTCCCCTCTTGTGCACAGTGCTATTTTAGGTGGGACACAGATGAACACTTTTAAAATTTTATTAGTTATATATTTATTTTTTATCAAGGCATACCTTCTATAAGGGTTTTCAATTTTTATTTTCTTTTAAAATAGATTTTTAAGTTAGTTAAGATAGAGTTCGAGAAAAGAATCAAGTGAAAAATAATAGAGGTGGCACATGGGTGGGCAACATTGACTGTAAGCGACTTACAGCTGGGAAACACTGCTCTATGTAATTCCAGGAACCCCAGGAAGAATCCTGCCTGCCTGAATTTCTCCTGGCTTGTCTGCTTGGGGCTGAGATTTCTCTCATTTAGGACCAAAATCACAAAATCCTTTGGCAGATATTGTAAAGTAATATATAATTGCAAGTGCTCCTGGGAGAGAGAACACACTGGCTTATGCTTACATAAAAGCATAAAAGTGGACAACAGGAGGCTTTCTGACATTTAGGTATGGGACACCACTGGAGACCTGAGAAGTGTCTGGGAAGGGGTTAAAGGGCAAGAGAAGTGGTGGGCAGGTCTACACTGAGCGGGCATCTTCCCTTTCCCTCAGTTTTGGGTGTGTTGAACTAGATAAAATATTGGCACTGAGTGTTGGGGCCCTGCAATCATTCAGTGATGTATAGGGCAACAAAAAGAAACTAGAGCATTCCTGGTGCTTTACGGAGGGCAAAGTGCGTTACACGCTTCATTCAGACTTCCACTTCTGCATGTGGTACGGCCACAGTCCACACTGTTCATCTGAGGACATATATGCTCAGAGTCATCAAGTAACTTGTTCAAAGTCACTCAGCAACCAAATCTAAGTCTTCTAATGACCTATTCTGTCCTCTTTTCTATCTATGTTCTGTTTTCAAAATTATTGCAAGAAAAAAAAATATTGAAAATAGAAACGGAATGTTCCTTATAATTCTTTCTTCAATCACTGTTAAGCCTGTACTGTGTTTTTTCAGAAGTTTTTACTAGGCTAATAAAGCTTGATAGATAACTTTAGGAACTGTTGTATTTTTCTTTCTTTTCTTTTTTCTTTTAAACTATAACTAGAGTCATATTCAGGATACCCTTCTATGCCCACATTTCAGATGTACCTCATTTTGGGGTCTCAGCTACAGAATATCTCACTCTATGGATGTAACATCAGGCATTGAGACAGTCCCGGTGAAAGGCACTTAGGTATTTTCAGATTTTTCCTATTCAAGTAATAATGCAGTGACCATCCTCATACATATCTTTTTCCATATTTGCATAAGTATTTCTATAGAATTCATTTCTAGCAAATCTAGTGGATTTACTAGATTAGAATATACGATCACTTTTAATATTTAGTTTTAGTGCATATTATCAATTTGTAATACATACGATCAGAATGAACTGCATGAATCAACAACAACACAGAGTGATATTTTTTAATGAAATAAAATATAAGAAAGTAAAATCCAAACAGGAAAAAACAATAGCAAGTAGTACTTATCTAAAACTCTATAGCTTGCAAATATTTCGGATACTTCCAAATGAATCTTATTGGCAAAGGAATTCCTCCTGAACCCTGGGTCTCAAAATAAGGTAGATGGCCATGGCATATGTTGAGCTTCATAAGGTTGAAATTTCTGTTATGTACCAGGTCTCTACCCCCTGCTCTGTTTGTTATGCTTAATGACAATGTTCTTCATCTTCTTGGGGAAAATTATGAGGCCTCACATACATAGAAGAGCAGGTTGCTCTGACTGGGAGCATTTTAAGGTGTGTGTGTGTGTATGCCTCATGCGTACCATATTCGGTGTCTCAAAGGCTCACTTCTTTGAACTCTAATTGATTTGCTAAAACCCAAGTTGAATTAAAAAGACATGAAAAAATTTGCATTATAGGCATCATTCACTCAAGAATGATATATCATCAAACTGAAGAGATGTGGATAATTAGGTTGTTTATGTTTGTGTGTTTGGTGGATTTTTTGGTTTTTTGCTTGTTATCACTTTTTCTTCTTCTTTTTTAATCTTCACTCTTTCCGCAGTCAGTCCATCCCCTACATTTAAAGGAATCTGATTCATCTAATTTAATTTAGGGAATACTGTAGCTCTTCGCTACTCCAGAATGGCCCAAGGGCCTGCAACACCAGCATTCCCTGGGAGCTGCTTAGAAATGCAGCATCTCAGGCCCCACCCAAGAGTTACTGAATCAAAATCTGCATTTCAAAAAGCTCCCAGGTGATTCATGTGCACATTAAAGTTTAAGAAGCACTGCTGAAAATCTTTCCTCCATTCATCCAAGACAGAAAATTGATTTTTTAAAAACAATAATAACAAAATAAAGAACAAAACCACAGATAGGACCCATACTAACCTGCATTGACAAAAGCAGGAAAGAAGGAGGGAAGAGAGGGAGGGAGGGAGGGAAGAAGAGAATAAAAGGGCTAATTATCTAGCAATCTGGAAATATAGACCTGATTTCAATGACCACTGTGAACATATCCTTTTCCTCTTCTTATTTTAAGCACCAGCGTTTCTTATTTCTTAGAAAAGGGGGCTAAAAGCCAGAGCACCATATATTTTGTATAGGTGAGGTTTTAATATGCTAGAGAGCCCCCAGTGCCTAATGAAAGCCTTTTAAGTAAATCTCACGAAGCTCTAATCTCACAGAGCCGCCCATGTTCTTCTCTGCTGTTCTTATTTAATTTTTAATAAGAACAATTCCACGCAGCTCGAAAGCACGGTTCAATTAAGAAATATTTCTACCAGGCATCTTTGAAATCTTGCAGAATTTTCTTCCTTCTGTTTCTTGATGACCCTCAGTTTGGTTGTGTGGAGGGGGCTTGTGGGGAGGAGGGGTACAGCTGAAGCTTATTTTTTAATTGCAAGTTCAATTTCACACTGTTCTTTATAAGACCGATTTTCAAAGACAGAAACGCAACTCGTGTATCTGCTGCCAGAAGGCTACAGTGGAATATCTCAGTATTGTATTTTGAAATTTCAAGTGGCATCTTTGATGTGATTCCTTAGGCATTAGATGTCCTTGAAGTTCTATCGAGGTCATGAGAAATAATTTTAAAAGAAACAATTGTTTCTGAATCACAGAACCTCAACTACAAGTATCTTAATCTAAACTTAACTCTCTTATAATGCCATATGGTTTCTAACAGAAGAAATATTGCCTAGTTCTTCCTGGTAAAATTTACCTGGCATTAATTCTTCCTTTCTAAAGACCTGTTTCTGGAGATTTAAATCTAGCCACAGGGCTTCCCTGGTGGTGTGGTGGTTGGGAGTCCGCCTGCCAATGCAGGGGACACGGGTTCGGGCCCTGGTCTGGGAAGATCCCACATGCCGCGGAGCAACTAGGCCCGTGAGCCACAACTACTGAGCCTGCGCGTCTGGAGCCTGTGCTCCGCAACAAGAGAGGCCGCGATAGTGAGAGGCCCGCGCACCGCAACTGGAGAAAGCCCTCGCACAGAAATGAAGACCCAACACAGCCAAAAATAAATAAATAAATTAATTAATTAAAAAAAAATCTAGCCACAACTTTTCACTATATGCTCATATTTTTCAGCTGAGAATTCATGTTTACATCTCTATCTATGCATCAAAACACATACATGCATGTACACACGTACGTGTATGTGACAGCAACAACAGCAAATCGGACTGCCCATGTCGATTAATTTCAAAAGCCCAAAAGGATAATATATAGTTTACAAAATTATGTATTCACTATTTTTACTTGTAATACATCTTTTGCCTAAAATGTGAGGAAGCTTACTAAACTAAGCATAATATAAATGCAACAATTATATATAGAATCATGAGGGGAAAAAAAAAACAGGTAACACAGCAATAAGACAGACATGAGTTTACATCAGAGCTATAGCTACACTGATCATTGAATTTAACTTTGCCGATCCTCATAGCGAAGACAAAAAGGAAAACATATTTAACTGTATGTCTCACACTGCATCATAGGACAAAACACACAAATGCACCAGAAGTAAAAGGTTTTCATGGCCCCAAAGAAATTTTCACATGGATCTATATTTTGGGGACTTCAAGCAAACAGCCAACGTCTTCAAATATAGCTATACTAAAGACAAAATACAGCAATGTGGATTTCTATTTGAACAATCTTCACAATAATAACTCAGAGGAGGAATTTCTGCAGGTAGATGAGATAATGCTGTCCAAAGTATGTAACATGGGGAGACGTCAGAGGTCTTGGAACAGACATGGTACAAACGTCTACTGTCCCTTTCAAATACCAGGTGTTCCTAGCAAATTCATCAAAGCTATTTTTCAGTTTAAGTAAGGTGCTAACATTCCATGTGACTTTGCCAGAGACTCACTGTCTTTAAAAACCAAATGTTTCTAAGTAAGGATTAATTTCCTGTTGTGAAAACTTAGCAGCTTGAAAGTTTATTTAATGCAGCCACAAAGCATCGTTGTAAAAATAAGCTTATTGATTTATAATTTATATAAAATAAAACTTACCCATTTTAATGATTTTTAGTAAATTTACCAAGTTCTGCAACTTTCCCCATAATCCAGCGATAGAAAATTTCATCAACCCAGATGCACATTTATAGTTCATCTCTTTTCCAACCCCTAGCTCTAGGCAACCACTAGCCTACTTTCAGTCTCTTTGGATTTGCCTTTTCTAGATATTCCATATAAATGGAGTCAAACAACACACAATCTCCTGTGTCTGGCTCCTGTCACTTGGCATGATGTATCTGAGATTCATACAAGTTGTAGTATGTAGCAGGGCTTTCTTTTTATTGCCAAATAATATTCCATTGTGTGGATATACCACATTTTATCTATCCATTCACCAGCTGATAGACGTTTGTGTTGTTTCTAATTTTAGCCACAAAGAAGCTTACCCACCTGAAAGAAAGATTCACAGAGCCTACAGATAGGGCCCATGTTTTGCTCCAAAAGTACTTTGGATTTGTTCAAGCACTTGGAAAAACAAAGAGCATCCAAAGGCCCCAGTTTCCAGAATCATGTGGCATGCAAGAGAGAAAATAAAAACAAGCTTTACCATATTAAAAAAAAATTTTGTGCACACTCCCCCTTTCTTCCCCTTCCCTCAGGTAATTTTGAATAATTGCAAGGGCTAACGCTTATTGAAGGCTTACCATATTTGAGGCATATTGTAATTTTACATATATTATCTCATTTAATTCTGAAAACAACCCTATGAGGTCTGTATTATTTTTGCCTCCTTTTCAGTAAATGAGGAAATTGAGCCCTTTGACAACTAATTAATCAAGATCATGCAGTTAGGAGCAGGTGATAGGCAGATGCAAAACTTCACAGTCTGACTCTAGAGCCTGTGTGTGTAATCACTGTACTACACTGCCTCTTCATATGTCAATCTAGACCTCCCTTCTTGATCCCCTCAACAGCTTACAGACTCCTGTTAAGTATCACTTACACATTGGTGCTTCTTCAGTACGCTCACTGCCCTGGTAATTAACATTCACTATTCATATGTCCTTCCGGTCTGCAGGTTCCACGAGGACAGGGAACTGGACTTAGCCCTGTTTTCTTCTCTGTTGTACTCCAGTCCCTGCCCCATGTGGGCCTATTACAGGCATTCAACAAATATGTATTAAATAAATGAGTCATTTTCTAAAATTAGCATAACTTCCCAAAGTTTATGCCAGCATGTTTGTTAATTGCCAAGCACTTCTAAAAAATGGTATGACATTTCCATGTTAGATTACTAATATCAGCACTTAAATATTGAAGCATACTTGCCAGATTAAAAAAAAAAATTGATTTCAGTGTATCTGATGATTTTTTAAAAGTTCTCTGAAGTGAATTTAATCAATGGGTTTGTTTCTGTTAATGGGTTTAAACATAAAACTATGTTACAAGCCTAAGAGAAGATGCTGTCCTTCCTGGTTATCAGTTAGGAATGTTTTTGCCTTCAAGTTACAGAAACCTGCCTAGTAGTGGCTTAATCAGTAGGGGATAAATATTTTATAAGAGAAAAATTTGGCATCAAATAGTCCAGGCCAGTGCCGTGGCCAACAATGTCATCAGAGACCCAGGTTCCTCTATCTTTTCCCTCTACCATCAGCACGATGGTGATAAATGGTGTCTACAGCTCTCAGTATATGATGAATGACAGAGATTAAAATAGGAAGAAGCCAGAGAAGGTGGGTGGGCAGTCAAGCACCCAAAAGTTTTCCCAGAATCATCCTATATAGTATTCACTCATTTAATACATACTTACTGAGCAGTTACTATGTAAGCTCCAGGAATAGAGGAGTGATCAAAGCAGACAAAGTCTCCCTGCCTCATGGAGCTTATGTTCTAGACAGTCTCAAGCAGCTCACATCTTCTGAGTGTTTACCACGGTCTAGGCCGGGATTTCTCAGTTTCGTACCATTGACGTTCTCTGCTGTGCTGAGGGCTGTCCTCTACATTTAGACTGTTCAGCAGCATCCCTGGTCTCTACCCACTAGATGCCGGTAGCACCCACCATCCACCACCACTCCAGCTGTGACAACCAAGAGTATCTCCAGACATTGCCACATGTCCCCTAGGGGGAGACTTGCTTCAGATGAGAGCCACTGGTCTAAGCATTTTTCTAAGTGTGTCATATGTCTCATCTAATTATAACAACCCCATCAGGTAGATATCATTACTATTCCCATTTCAGATATTTTTTTTAAAAAGCCTGAACCACTGAGATGTTAAATAAATTATCTAAGGTCACAGAGTTGGCACCAATGCCCACCTGCTTATGCAGTCCACTCGCTGGTGGAGGGGAACACCATGGCCACACTTAGATGCACTGAAGGCAAGAGGCAGTGATATCAGGCTAAATGATCCTAAGTCTAATCCACTGCCTTCATGTTTTAAATGAGTAAATCCAAGTTACTGGCTTAGAACAATGCCTGAAACATAGTAAGAAATACTTCAGTTATAGCTATTATAGGCATTATTATTACCTGGGTCTGACCATGTTGCCACCAAAAAAAAAAAAAATGAAGGTTTATTAGCAAAAGAAAAGCTTGGGCTGGATGCCATGATAAAATGACAAATAATGTACATTACATAATAGCATATAATAGTGTCAGCAACATCCTGTTTCCTAAAGCTGGGGGATCAATTTCATGTAATAGCTCTACTAAGATATTGAAATATAAGTAAAATAGGAAGGAAGTTAAGACATAGCCCTCTCTTTATCATTTCAAATTGGAAATCCATCCATCATAAGAACTTAACTGCATACTGTAGGTCTAGAAGTCATAATATGTTACAGGCTTTAAAAAGCATTAAAAGCTTGTGTTTTATTCAGAGAACATGCAGCTTGCTCCATCTGTTGTTTCTGTAACATGAAGTCAAAAACCAAGGAGAGAATCATGAAGCAGATAGAGACAGGTGCCAGTCCTAACCACTTTCCCACTAGAATAAGAACTAGTACCTGAAAATTGTGCCCAAACCAGCTTGTTGCCCCTAAAAATGTATAAGAACTTATTCATTCATCTAGCAAGTATATATATATATATATATATATATATATATATATAATTTATAATAAATTTAAATTTATTTAAATATTTATAATAAATTTAAATTTATATAAATATATATAATAAATGTATATGTTTGTAGTGAAGAGGGTGAGGTCTTAGAAGTAAATTAAGATTGTGAAAGTAATATTTTTACGTCTTAATCAACAAATCATTACAGGTGATCACTTATTGATAAATATCTTTGTTGCCTAAGTAATATGGAAATACTTAAAGGAGCTTGAAAGGACATTTTATTTTACTTGATGAGAAAATCAATTTTTAAAATAATCAAAGGCCAAGATTTCTCAGATACAACACCAAAAGCACAATACACTTTTTTAAAAAAAGATAAATTTTCCTTGATCAGAATTAAGTATGATGCTGTCAGGAGAATGAAAAGAAAAGCCTTTGATAGGGAGAAAATATTTGCAAATTGTATATCTAATAGAAGACTTGTATCCAGATTACATAAAGAATACTCTAAACTCAATAATCAGGAAAAAAACAGACCAATACAAAAAAATGGGCAAAAGATTTGAACAGATAGTTCACCCAAGAAGACATATGGAAGGATGGCAAATAAGCACATGAAAAACTGTACAACTTTCCTAGTTGTTAGAGAAATACAGATTAAAAATTCAGTGAAGCATTACTATATTACTATTTAAATATCTAAAATTATAATGCTGACAATACCAAGTGTTGATGATGAGGTAGAACAGTCAGAATTCACACATGGCTGGTGGAAATGTAAAATGGTATAGGCACTTTGGGAAAAGTGTTTGGTATTTTCTTAAAAAGTTATAAAGACATCTACAATATGATGTAGCCGTTCCAATCCTAGGTATCTACTCAAGAGAAATGAAAACATATGTCCCCACAAAGACTTATGCCTCAATGTTCACAGAGGTTTGTCTGTAGTCCCCCTGAAACTGGAAATGGCCCAAACAAATGACTGGACAAATAAATTATGCAATATCCATATATTCAAAGACTACTTGGCAATGAAAAGAAATAAGTTATTGACATACACTGTAACATGAATGAATCTCAAAGTTACTATGATGAAAGAAGCCAAACCAAAATAAAAGAGTATAATATATACTGCATGATTCCTTATACATAAAATTCTATAAAATGCAAACTAAGTTATAGTGACTAGAAGAAGATCAGTGGTTTCATGGGGATGGGGGTAAGGAGACAATGGGAAAAATAGGAGAGAGTACAAAGGGGCACAAGGAAATTTCTGGGAATGATGAAATTATCCTGATTTTAATGATAGTTTCATGAGTGTATACATATGTATATATATATATACATATATACGCCAAAACATCAAATTGTGTACTTTAATATGTACAATTAATTGAACATCAATTATACTCAGTTTTAAAAAACATACTGTGAGAACAATAACAAAAAATATCCAAACTTCTCATCCATTTGGCCTCCTTACTGTTCCTTAAACACAATACATCTCAATCTACTGTTCAAAGGCTTTGCATTCGCTATTCCCTCTGCCAGAATGCTCTTCCTCAGATATTCAAAAAGCTTGTTCCTCATGACTTTTATGTCTTTATTCAAATATCACCTTGTCTACTTATAAGCTTAATTCCTTCCCCCACGGCTCCCTTTTCCTCTTCCAAGCTTTATTTCGTGGCTTCCCACTTAACATCTGACATACTTTATATTTTGCTTATTTATCTAATCATCCGCCTCTGCCCTCTAGAAGGTAAGCTCTCTTAGAGCAGGGAGTTTTTGACTGTTTTTACTCCCTGATATATTTCCAGCACTTGGAATAATACCTGGCCTATATTAGAAGCTTCACAGTATTTGCTGAAATAGTGTTGATCCATTTAAGTCTTTACTTTTCACGTGTTCACAGGCACCTTATAGGAGCATTTTTGTTGTTACACTACAGATACGTATCATTAGATTCAACTATGAAAAAAAGGCAATGACCAAAATTCTTTTCTTTTTGACTTTTCAGTTCATACAACAAAATTATTTGAAAACCAAAAGTAAATATGAGATCATGGATGTTATAGCACTTTAAAGATGCAAAGCACTACATTATTATTAAAAATAAGACTTATGAATAACCCCAGGCTAATTTTCCGAGTCTGGGGTAACTTAATTCTCAGAAAGTCACTTCAAAGTGTCTGAACCTCAGTTTACCCACCTGTAAAATAAGGAGTTTAAACTCAACAATATCTAATATCTTTAGGGAATTTAGTGTAGTGCTAAAGAATATAGGTTATTATTAGGCAAACCTGGGTTCAAATCTTAGTTCTGCCTATACACCCACAGATCTTGGGAAGTTACTTAACTTCTCTAAGCCTCAGTTTCCACATCTACAAAATGGGGGCAAAAAATTGTCCCTGCTTATTTGGAATGCTTTAAGAACAAAATGAGAAAATACCTGAAAACTGTCAAGCATATGGTAAGTACTCAAAAAGTGTTACGTATTCTATCATTGTATTTTTCCTTTATTGAGTTTTTGATGCATCTTTAACTTAACATCAGTTTTATCTGATATTCTACTCCCTTCTACCTTCCAAGGGGGGGATTTGATTTTAGTTTTGATTCTAATCTTTAAAAATCTTGAAAGTGAATGAGTTAAAGCTGCTAGCCAGTAAAACTTAATTCAGTGTAAGTGCTACCAGGTAGAAAGTTTCCAAAAAACACTGGGTTCCACCCACCCATCTGGGCCTGGAGAGTCAGAAAGTTTAACCACATTACACACTGCTCTATTTTAAATGCCACAATGAACAGCACAGGCTTAACTGCAATTAAGTAGTCCCTGCTGACCACCGAATATACAGTACATCATGTCAGGAGAGGCAAAACTGTCAGATTAGTGGAAATTCATTTTGGGATTGCTGGGTAATTTCAAGAGCTGACAGCCAAAGAAAAATCCGTGATCCCTTGTGTGTGCCAGCATATATCATTCTTTAACAGCAGTTGTTTGGAAACTCATAATGCAGCAGTATTCCAGATTCTAAAGTTCACTTCTAGACCAAAGCTGGAAAATAAAACGTGAGTGATAAAAAATGCAAAGAGGTCCCTCTTGTACCAATCTTAACTAAACAAATAGGAGGTGCGCTCATAAAGTTGGAATAGGCTCTTGTAGCCAGTCACTTCTGAGCTAAGGATTGGGGGCTATTTACCTAGATAACACTTGGATGTTAGTTCAGAACTCTGAAGGGGACCTTGTTGATTTGGAGTCCTTTGCCTGGATGGACATTTTAAAAACAGTTTTCTGGAAGTTGCCTGGCTTTAGATGAGAGTCTGCAAACTCTTCAACTACCAGCCAAGTTGAAGCTTTCTAAGTGAGAATCTTTTGATGGACAAAAAAAATTTCACTTAGTAGATAAGTAGTAACTAACATGTACTAACTGCTCACTGTTTCCCAGGCACCTGTATTATCTCTTAATCCTTACTTGGACATTTTGAGGTTGGCATTCTTATACTCATTAAACAGATGAAGAAGCCAAAGCTTGGAGGCAGTACAACTGCGGTCATACCACTATTACAAGGAATGACTGGGATTGAATTCTATGTTGTCTGCTCTAGAGCAGCAGTTCTCAACCAGCAATGATTTCACCCTCCAGAGGATACTGGGCAATGTCTGGAGACATTTTTGGTTGTCACAACTGCTACTGGCATGTAGTGAGCAGAAGCCAGAGCTGCTGCTAAACATCCTATAGTGCAGTGGAGCATTATGAGCCCCAAATATCAACAGTTCTGAGGTTGAGAAATGCCATTCTAGGACAGTGATTGTGAAATGTGGCCCCTGGACCAGCATCAGCACCAGCATTACCTGGGATCTTGTTAGAAATGCAAAATACAGCGCTCCACCTCAGATCCCCTGAGAGGATGGGGCCAACAACCTGTGTTTTCACAAGTGCTCCACATGATTCCGACGCAGGCCAAAGTTTGCAAACCACTGTTCTAGGGCCATCTGAACACGTGGGCTGAGCTCCACTGCTCACCCTACACACTCTCAAGTGCTCAAAGTCCAAGTCAAAATGAGCATCAAAGTTTTTGGCCTGTGGAATTCTACCCCTGTCAGAATTGTAGATCAGCTAGACACCCTTCCTTGTTTCCGAAGCGACAAGAAGATGCCACTAGCCCGTCCAGGACCTTCCTGTAATGTGCAGGAACCAGACAGTATAATGATGAATTCTTTAGGAAGACCTAGGGTTCCCCCCATCAGTGCTTCTCTGGACACAAAGGTACCCTTATTAGCAACATATAAGTGAATGTATATTGGCCCCCCACTTAAGTTAGATTCTGGGAGAGATGCTTATGTATACATCATCTCAATTATTATCGTTAATAAGGACAGTGATGACTATTGTTTCTGGAGGACATTTACCTGCATGATCTCATTCTGCAATACTGCCTTGGGAATTAAGTTTTGTAATCATGCCCATTTTAGAGATGAAGAAACTGAGACTTATGACTGTATGTTGGGGACAGTCCATCTGATGCAGACATACTGTACACGGGTTGCCAAACATTAACCAGCATTAACCTCATGGGAGTGAAAAGAGCACTGGGCTGGGGTTAACAGAACTTTTGCCTCTAACGACAATTTCTTCCATTTTTGTAAAATGGAAGGTTTTAACTAAAGCCACTCTAATTTCCTTCCACACGTAATCAGTTATAATTATGGTGGGTTATAATTGTTCTATTTTCTTAGGATCAGCACAATAAACACTATAACTACTTACACTGATATTTACATTGATTTCATTACTTTGATATCAATTTACATTGATATAGCATTTAAAAGTTGTCCACGTGCTTTCCCATCCACAATCTCACTTCAATTCACTGCTGTTCTGTGAGGTACAGAAGGAAGACATGTTGATTCCATTGGACATTCGAACACTAGAATGGTACATTGGTTGCAAACATTTATTGGATCCTTGCTACATGCCAGGCAGGTGCTGAGTGTTTTAGAATCCTCGTCTCTTTTATCCTCACGGTGAGCCTATGAGACAAGCATGACTGTTCCCACTTTTTAGATGAGAAAACTGAGGCTCTCAGAGAAGTCAGGACCCGAGGAGCCGCACCGTTAAGCACTGAACCTGCATTTGAACCAATGCCTGACCAACCCCCAAGCCCAAGGCATGGTCTAGCCCCATGAGGCATGGTCTTCCAGGAAACTGAGGCACAGAGAGAGCCAGGACTTCCCTAAAGGCATTTTTCGAGCTGGAGCCTAGAATAAAATCCAAGCCGCTGCTCCCTGACTGTGGTCCTGCTACCAGAACACAATTAGACCTGACTTATCCATTTTGGGGGTGGGGATGGGCATGGAATCATGGCCTGGTTCATCCTTGCCATGACTGAAAAGATGCTCACCTTCACCCTGCTCTCTGCATGGGGGTGAGGCGGGGGCGGACCTGCATAGCGCTTGCTCCCTTTAAACGGATGCACTAGTCCCTTGGGAGATGAAGCTCGTTGGTTCTGTCACTTGTGAGTAATGCACCGCAGCTCCCTGGTGGGGAAAATGCCAGATTATACAATAGCGTGCATTGGTGTGCAACTGTCTTTAGAATAACAAATCTCCTCTACTGCTTGTGAGCATTACACTTTAATAAAACCAAAATAGGGGTCACAAATCCCAGCTCTAGCTAAAGGGCATGCCTTAGAAATTCATGTTGGTTACACCCCTTACCATACCCACCCCCCAGCAAAAAAAACACACACCTTTCATAATTCACAGGGAATGAATGGCCCAGACTGGGGCTTTATTTACCTTTGTTTTTTGGTGCGGGTGTAACGGGGAGTAGAATTTCTCAGCCTCAGCACTGTTGGCTGTTGACATTTGGGGTCGGATAACTGTTTGTTCAGGGGTTTGGGGGGCCGCCCTGTGCATTGTGGGCTGTTTAGTGGCACCCCTGGCCCCCACGCACTACAAGACAGAATCGCCCCCAGTCCAGTTGCAACAACCAAAAATATCTCTAGACATTGCCAGATGTCCCCTGGGGGGACAAAATCGCCCCCAGTTGATAACCACTATGTTAACGGGAAAACAAGGAGCCAACGGTATCGTGGGTGGGTGTTAGCAGAAATAATGCCTTACAGCTGAAGCTTTTCTTTCCTAAAGAAAAAACAAATATATTCCTCTATGGAAAGCACTCAGTGCCAACAGTGTGCAACAAGAAATAGATTTCCCAGCAGTAGTGGTCTTAGCTCCGGGAAGCCCCTTCCTTCCCTTGGCCTTAGGGAGAGGTGCGGGGTCTTGCGAATATTCGAATATTCGTGATGCTGGGTCTGGAAGGCAGCGGGAGGGCGCCAGGCGGAGTGAAAGCCCTGGGGGCAGAGGCGCGGACCAAGCCGCTGCCCACCCATCTCAGCTGCTCTCACACCACCTTCACGCGTCCCAAACTTAGAGGTGAAAGCTCGCAGGTGAGATACAGAGGAACCGAGCAGAGCGACAGGTTGGAAATCGCACGCTCTGGGGATGCAGAGAGGACGGGGTTCCTTCCCGCCTGCCTGCCTGCCTTCACAGCGGGGGTAATATGGTAGAAATAAATTTAGGCATTTTCTTCGCAAATGGATACTAAATCGCTGCTCACCTCCACGGTATTTTCCCCAACAGGTATTGTGTGTCTCGCAGAGGTTTTAAAATTTGGAAATCATTGCAAACATTTAAAGATTGGGATAGTGCTCATAAACATGCAGGTATCAGGCTTCTCAAGAAAAATTGTCTGTTCTGGATGCATTAAGCCAGAAAGCCTGACTGACGACCGTAAGCTCGGGCTGGGTGGTGGCGCCCCCTGTCGGCTGGGAAAGTATTTTGCTGTTCGCCATGCATCCTCCCAGGTCACGCAGGGTTTTACACTGCCTGCAGGGATTCTGCAGGTAATTGAATTAAGTGCCCCCATCCTATGTTTTTTAAAATGTCTTGCATTAGGCAATATTTGATATGTTAAAAATATATTTAACCTGTATATAATTTAGGAAGCATAACAAAGCATCCGTGAATATGCCACCTAACTTTAAAGCTAGAACATGACCTTGAATATACTCATATATTCTCTTTCTCTCTCCCTCTCAGGCATACATTATTTAGCTTTTTGTGTTCATCATTCTTCTTTTTTGTTTTTAGTTTTATCACATATGTATGCATCTCTAAAAGACATGTTACTTAGCTTGTGTTTGAGTTTTATAAAAATGATACCCTAGTGTATGTAGTCTCAGATGATACGTTTTTATCACTCAGCTATATGCTTCTAAGATTTATCCACATTGTTGCAGGTAGCTGTGGCTCTGTTATTTTTCACTGCTGTATAATACTCCAACAGTGTGGTTTGTTTATTCCTCATTTCATGTTGTTCCCTCCCCTGCATTTTACTTGGCTCACTCCTTCTGAGGGATCAGCTTTACAATGACACCTTCTCAGAGAGCCTTGGCTGCCATTTGTGAAAAGGGTACACTTTCCATTATTTTCTGTACAAGCATTCAGATTTTTTCTTTCAAAACACTTGCCACAATTTGCCATCTCTTTTTAAATTTGCTCATTTTCTTGCTCACTGCTGTTTATCAATAGACTTTAAGCTCCATGAGGGGAGGATCTTGCCTAGAGGTCTGTTGTAGTCACTTCAGCACTCAGCATACTTCTTCACACGTAACAATGAACACTTTTTTTTTTCTTAAAATGTGATAAATATTTTTTTGGCAAGGAATTGAGAACATAGCCCCTGAAAAATGCTAGCTGGCCTCCTACACTAGAGGTAGACATTCAATATGCCTTACTCATGGTGCCTGGGTCCAAGGTGCTTAGTAAATGTTTGTTAAGGGCTGTGAGTAGAAGTGATGTGTGAAAATTCTACTTCATGACCTTGAAAGGAATGGCTTTGCTCACTGCTCTCCCTTTACCTCTCCCCACTGACACAAATGTGGACACGGTGGTGAACCATTTGGGGCCAGACAGACAAGGAAGTAGCCCTAGCAATGCAGGAAGAACAAAGAAGATGTCTGGGAGACAGATACTGTGGGATTGCCACACCAGCCCCAGGCTTAGAGGAAAATGAACTGCTCTCTTGTTTAAGCCAAAGTTATACTGGGTCCCTGCAAAAGCAGGCAGACCTCCAAGCTAATGGATGTACTCCACTGGTCGGACACTGCTGGGAGGGAATTCTTGTCCCCCAAGGAGATGAACCCAACCACCAAGCAACTCTCTGACTCTACCCTTTTATCTGTTGTCCCCATGAAAGTAATGAGTGGACCCCCAGAAACCAGGGTCCCGCCCCCAAGCACTACCTCCCCTTCCCTTTCTCCAAGTTTCCTCACTCTCTGATACTTTCCTTATTGATAGCATTTTAAGATTCTCTCTCTCACCACTTGGTTCCGTTACAACCCTGGTGATCGGACTTCATTCTTGGAGTATTAGAGGAGCTGAGAGGAAGACAGGAACAAAGAGAAGCTAGAACAATCCAGTTCTAAAGCCGAATTCTAAGATTTTACCCAGAAATTTGTTATGAATCTGCCCCAAGACACAGAATAGACAGTCAAGACCCAAGAGAATCTTGCATTTCCCAAATCTTTATGGTCTGAAAATGTTTAAGGCAAATGTAACCAGGCACCCTCCTTGACCAAAATGAAATCTTACTAAACCACCTGTAGCTATGATAATGCAACTTCCCAGAGGACTCGCCAAAACAAACCATTTGTGAAATGTACACCAAAGAAAGTAAAGGAAGTGACTTCTTGTATGGGATCATTATTTATATACCAGGAAAATGCTGAGGAACGTCTGCCAAAAATAATAGTTTTAGAAGAGCTGGTCGGCTGCTGACCCATCTGACAATAATTAACTATCAGGAGCTGTTGTCTATTCAGGCCACTCCAGTCGATATAATGAAGCCAGACCATTTTAGGAATAAGAGAAGTCTTATTTTTTAGTTCCCTATTATGTCAGGGTTTGCCTACAGCTCATCTAATAATGGTATCAGCTCATGGAGAAATAAACTATAATCATGACAACAAATGGCAGCCATGTTTTGAGTGATTCCTACACGCCAGATAATAAACCAAGTGTTCTACACATATTACCTCATTACAATTTCATAATAAAACTATGATGTACTCCCCCATTTCTATTTGGGGAGAACCAAGGCTTGGAAAACATAAACAACTTGCTGAAGGCCACATTACTAGCAAAGCATAAATTCAGGATTCAAAACCAGTTCCATCTTCTTAACAGTTCTCCAACTCCATCCATTTGTGTACCTCATACACAATTTTTGCCATATCTGTGTAACAACTGTTATAAAGATAAGAAATACTTTTCTTCCAATCAACTTTCCTTTTATTTTTACCTAGCTAAATTAATTTAACTGAAAATGTTTTATGAAAACCATAAATGTAAAGCCCCAAGTATCAATTGCTTTAAATAGATAACCACCTTGAATATATCAGAATATAAACGTAAAACTGCTGTTAATTTTTATATAGACTTAGCTACTGAAGAGTTTAAGCCTGAACTGTGCTCTTGTTTTAAAAAAGGAGAATAAGAAGTGATAAAGTGATGTTAAATACTATACTACACTAGAACCAAGTGAGACTTTCTCCCCAGCCCAAGCAGAAGAACCTAAAGGGAATTCAAGGGGCAAATCATTCCCACTAGGATTGTCAGTGTTATATAATGACGGGTGAATGTATCCCCAAACTATACTGAGTATCATTTTTTTCTTTTTTAAGAAATACCATATTATTATTTGCTCTCATTCAAGAGGTATACGCTGGGCACACAGACTTACTCTCCTGGACATTGTAAGAGTCTACATCAGTTACCTAGAAACCATGTTAAGCCCATTGCTAGTTCCTGCTCATGGACTAACAATCTGAGAAAAGCAATGAAAGTCAAAATCAGCCTACTCTTCTTCAAGATGGAGTTATCCATTATTAATTCATTCATTCAGTGAGTGCTCACTGAGAGCCCTACATGCTGAGAATAAAGTGGTGAGCAATATAGACATTGTCCTGCCCTCACATAGCCTATGAAACAAGATAATGGTGTGACAGCAAACTGGAGACCAACAGTTATCTAACAGCAATGGAACAATCGCATATAAAGCCCTCCTGCTCCTTAGATGGAACATGAAACTGTGATATTAGACAGGCAGACAGATGTGAAGAAGGAAGGATCATTACCTGGCCCCTTTCGGGGAGTTTTCTGGGAGTGACAACAGGCAGGGTAACTGCCATTGGTTTACTGGTTAGAGAAGAGCCAGCCTCCTGAATGTTTGACCAGGATCTGAGTTTCACCACTCATTTTATTTCCTATGTTTCTTCCTCAAGTAGAAGAGTCAGAGAACCCTCTCTTATTGCCAGAGAAGTAGTAGTGATCAACCAATGAATGTCAGGAATCAGAAAGAGCTAGCCTCAGTTCTTGGCTTTATCACCTGCTAGCTATATGACCTTGACATGTGACTTTCCTCTCTAAGCTTCTTCATCTATAAAATAAGATCATAATGATAGCCGTCTATGGAGTTACTATAAAGACTGAATGAGACAATGCACTGAGCCATGACCACCTGATAGCCAGAGACAAGTGCCCTTCAAGATTTTATTACAGCCTGAACCACCACCCAGGCAGAAATGAGTATGCTAAGCCCCTGAGCTCCTAATGGGCATAAAACGCAAAAGAAAAAAAAACCCACTGAGATCCTTACCTGGGGGACTCCATACTGCCTTGCTCCTGGAGAATACTCACAGTCACCATGAATCACGCTCCAGGGAGTCTTGGTGTGTAAGAATATGCCACTTGTCATTTGCTACACCAGTGGTTCTCAAATAGGAACTAGTTTCGCCTCAGGGGACTTCTGACAATGTCTGGAGACATTCTGGGGAGTGCTCATGTTGTTGAATAAGGTGAACTGCACCAAACCAGTGCCTGGTGGTGAAGTAAATCCCTTGCATTTGTAAGTCAGGGAACCTGTGCCCTAATGGAACCAGCTGATGCAGATGGGGATAACAAGGACATTTCAAAGGGAAAGAAGAATTAGACATAGGAAAGTTTGGGGAGAGGGAAGAGATGGGGCTTTGGAGAAAGATGTCTGCTAACTTGAGTGTCTACTCCACGAATCTAAGGAGCAGTAGATTGTTTGGCAATGAGTCGCTCCTTTCAGTGGAGTCCTAAACAGGGACCTAATAAACCAGAGAGGATTACATATAGTCAGAGATGTTAAGGAGTAACCCTGAAGTATGATTCAGTAAAAATTTCACACCTTTTAAGGACCTTGGAGGGGAGGTAAGTCTATGGCTCATCCAACTGTATGACCTTTGAGTACAAATAATTACAACACCATGAGATAAGTACAAAAGCAGAAGTGGGTGCCAAGGAGGAGAGGCAGCTCAGAGCTCGACTTGATGACCTCCACTCAGATGGGGAGGGAGGGCTTGGAAGGCAGCAGGCACAGTGACAGGAACCTGGTCTTCAAAGGAAGTACTGCCTGCACCACTCAGCTGGAGAAGTTCCTTTTTCTCGGTAAGTCTCAATGTCAGCATCTGTAAAAAGAGAGGCTGAGAGCATCCTCTCCTCATGGTGCTGATAGGAGGATGGGGTGAGATAAGACATGCAAAGTACACAGTGAGGACGCCACCAACGGTGGCCATGATAATGGCTTGATATACAAAGTCCCAGCTTGGTTTTAAAATAGGCACTGAGCCCAGCAATGAAACCAGGGCAGAATAAAGGCTGTCGGCTTACAGCGTTACTACTGGTCTGACAGGTAAGTGGGCTTCTGATGGGGCCTTATGCTCCATATTTGAGCTTTCTAATTGGGGGAATGAGGTCCAAGCCAGGATAAATCACAGATAGGCAAAATTTCTCTTTTCTGTATAATTCACAAGCCACAATTTCCAGTGAAACTTTGGAGCTTATCCTGCTCTTCCTTAGGATAAAAATATTCTTGAAACAGAAGAAATTGTAGACAGCTCTCATTGCCTTCTGGGTAATCACGTCTTTAAGGAAAACTCCTGAGGCTTATTATGAATCAAACTGCATCTTAGCCATGTCCTTGGAGAGAAGTTTTAGATGGATGGGTGTTGGAGTGAAAGCTTCCAAAAGCCGATCTCGTTTCAAAGGAAAAGAATATGCTTTCAATTTTTCATGGTGTACAGTGGATTATTTTTATATTCATTCCTGAGTCTTTCATTGGAACACATAATGGCTATCTACTGTTGCAACAGTGAAGGAATTTTCCACTCTAATAACTGTGATCTTGTCTCATCTTTACGATGTGCAGAGGGAACAAGCGTTTGCCTGGAGTTAGCAACTTTTGACCCATCTTCTCCTGGGAGCTCAAGACTCAACAATAGCATTTAGCCAACATTTACTGAACCCCTTCTATGGGTGTGATGCACTGTGCTAGAATCTAGGGTTGCAGTGGTGTGGAAGACATGGTTATAAATGGGGTGACCTCTGAGGAAAGTGGCAGGAACCAGGATTGGAGGTGATAGTCTAGCCAGGGTCTCAACAGGAAAGAGATGTGCATTTCAAATGTGCAATTTAAGGAGCATTTAATAAAGGGATTGCTTACATAGACTGAGGCAGCGTTTAAGGGAAGCAACAAAGTACAGAACTGTACATATGAAATAGTGGCAGGGGGACCATTAATAACCCTAGGCCTGAAGGCACGAGAATGAAAAGCACCATCAGAAGCCAGAGAGGTGACTACATAAAGAGGGACACTGAAAGAACCTGTAGCCTTTGTCAGAGTGACAACCATCCCATGGACATAGGGCAGAGGGGGAGGTAGAGGAATGGTACCCCATGCTCCCACCCTCTGATCTTACTTGGTGCCCTTAATGGCCGAGCTCAACAGGCAACTGGAAGGCGAAGAGCTCATCGATGCAGACCCCATGGTCAGCCTCCCAGAGTACTGATCAGGGCGGCTGGTATATGGATCTGGAGAAACAAATGAAAGATATCTGGCATGTGGTCCAAAAGGACTACATTCTTTATCTGTGATAATTTGATGTTGTACAAAGAGAATGCACTCAAGTGAAGAAGGAGAGGGAGAAAGAGATGAGGGAGAAAGAGGAAAAGAAAGAAGCAAGAAAAGGCAACAATAGGTCAAGAAAGACAAGTAAACAGGCGATTAAATTCAGAGGAAGTGTGTCCTTGCAGAAAGCTATGGGAACATCAAGAGGAGCCTGACCTCAGGCGTGGGGAATCAGGTAAGGCCTCCTGAAGGAGAGGTATCTGAATTGAAACCTGAAAAGCTGGTAGGAATCAGCCAGGTAAGAGGGTGGAGAAGGGCATTTACAAAAGCCTCAAAGTGAACTGAGGTTCTTAGAGGTCAAAAGTAAGTTTGGGGAGAAGAGAGAAGTAAGATTGGTGAGGTAAAGAGAAAGACAACCAAAGAGAACCTGTGTGTGACAACGAGCTCAGACTTCATCCTCAAGAAAATGGAGAGACACAGAGGAGAGCGACAGGAGTAAACTGGCATTTTCATGTTTTCCTCCAATTTCACTCCCAGGAAGTACATGTGATGCTGCCAACCTTCCAGCAAACACACGCCTGTCTGTCCCTGTCTTGACAAAAAGAAAGTGTACGTGGGAGATTGGTTTGTCTTTTTAATCCATGGCAAAGATCCAAAGGGCCAAGAAAACAGAGGTGGCTCTTTTGGTGAGGCAAATGTTTCCATGAGAAAGGAAATTGCTGATGTACCTCTCCACTAACCACTGCACGCCTGAATAGGGATACCAACGTTTCGAAAGGCAATCTGACACACCTTTGGCATTTAAGAAATAGAAGTCTTAAGCCTCAGCATCATGAACCAAGCCCAGATTAATGACCTTTCAGACTATAGGCTCAAGGAATTAGAAATAGGTCAGCCTTGCAAAGAATATTAAGAAATCACTGAACCATAGCAAATCAGACTTCTCATTCGTTCCACCCTCTCTTAACAAAGTGACCCTCCCCATCTCCTGGGAGTCTCTGTTTCATCTGATCTCTCCATCTGGGGGGTTGGGAGAACAAATATAGACTTCCTGTGAAGACACTACCTTTGATGCAAGACACGGGACATACATAAATAGAAGTATGTTAATTCTTCATTGAGTCCATCATTTGCAGGCCACCAGTTCATGGAGGAGGGCTGATTTTCATTACTCAAGCGAGTGTCCTCTGCATATTTGCTTTTTTCATTTGATGTGTTTATGCAATAAATGAATCATGCAATATAGTGATCTGACTGATAAAATTCCCAGGTAATCGCTTCTTTTTATCTTTATCTTGGTAAAATTTATTCTTAAGTTGCAAGTTTGGAAATAGGAACTGTTTTATCACACCCTGGCACTGCTAAACACTGGCAGGGTGCCCCAAGTCCTAGAACAGACATGAACATGATCCACTGGATGAGTCCATATATCTTTCAAAGGATAGGCGGGCTCTGCTGATTTTACCTTTCTTTTTCTGGATCCCCTAATTTTGCTAAGATATAAACATCAGCACTTACCTGATGCCATTTCTAATAAACAACAATAATAAACAAGATTATTCTCAAGCTGCATCTCACCCCCTTGCCTTCATTATGCTGAGTGTTTGCCAACATTCAGGTTCACATTTCTGCAAAGGACTGTTTTGGGGGGACCACGGCTTTGCCATGTTCAGGTGTCTACCCAGAACAGCTATTCCTTCTGGGGGCAAATGATTCTTCCCCCACTCTCCTGTCTTGGCCCAGTGATGGGTGTTGGTCACAGCATTCCCTTCCTCTTCCTGACCACTGAGTGGACACAGTCTGGGCAGATAATCCCATCATATTCCCTGGCCACAGAGGTTGGTCCAGGGATGGCCCTGGGTCTAGAGCTAAGGCCAGTCAGAGAAGCAGGAATAAGACTCTAACAGTGCAAGTGCAGACTCAGTCACAGCCCTGAATTTACTTATTCCTGAAACCAGTCTGTTCCATCCTTCCCATGGTTTGGTTAAACAAAGCAATAAATGCCCCTCTTTGGCTTAAGGTAGTTTGATTTTCTATAGCCTGTGCTGAAGGAGCCCTGATGAGTACACTTCAGGCTTTTTAGAAAATCAAATTCTCCACTTTCTCTAGATAGCAAATTCCTTTACCCATAGAATGACTGCAGAATATCACAGCCCCTGGTACAGCTATGGAGAATGAACGGTACCTTTTCATTTTGCACTGGAATCCACAAATTATATAGCCAATCCTGATAGAAGCCAGCACTTGCTGGCATTCCAAAGGTACTGAGGAGGTGGCTTATACACAAAGGGCGCCATCAGTTGAGGGGCTGAGCTCCTTCAACTGGTGGTGTAATGAGTAGGAGGAAGAGAAAAGAGCATGTAAGACGGCTGCTGACGGAATGCAGTATGACCCCAAGAAAGGCATTATTTGGGAGGTTTGTAGAAAGCACTGGAAACACTTGCCTTGGTTTGAAAAGAGAGAGTGGACTCGGATCCTACAATCAAGTTGGTGGGAGCTTTTTAAATGAAGGGATAATATAAAGGCAACTCATTAGGGGCAGAATCCCTGGAATTGGACTGCCTGGGTCTCATTTCTGCTATTTCATAGCTGTGTGACCATGTTCAAATTACCTAACCTCTCTGTACCTTATTTTCCTCATCTATAAAATAAAGCTAACAACTGTACCTAACTCATTGCAGTTTGTTAAAAATCATATTAGATAATGCATGCAAAGCAAATAGCACAGTGTCTGGCACACAATAAATCTTCAGTGAAAGATTTTTATTGTTGTTGTTATTGTTGTTAAGCATAATTTGGGAATTAGCAATTGTACCTCTTACTTTGTGCTAAGCAATGTTCTAAACCAGTGATTCTCAAAGTCTCAGGAAGGCTTTGCACTCATAAAAATTACTGAACTTCCCAAAGAGCTTTTATTTATATGGCTTAAAGTGATCAATGTTTATAATAGAAATTAAAACCAGGACAGTTTTAAATGTGTATTTATTAATTCATGTTATAAGTTAATAACAATAATAATAGTAAACCCATTACATGTTAACATAAACACCATATGCTTATAAAAATATAACAATTGTTTCCAAGCAAAAATCATATAATGAGATGCATGCTTTCGATGTCCGGTTGTAGAAGCCAGCTACCTTCTCATATCTTCTCCTGCACTCAGACCATTGTGATAATGTTCTTCTGCTTGAAATAAGTATACGAGGAAAATCCAGTCTCATATATATATATATATATATATATATATATAGAGTGAGACAAGAGAAGGGTATTTTAAGAAGATTTTCAGATAAGTATGGATATTCTCCTCTGATATCACACCAAAACTCAACAAGTAATGGTTTCTTAAAGGTTCATTGCAGTGTGGAATCTGAAACCATATCAATAAGCTTTTTATACTCTGCTACATTAATATCCATTTGGTCCATCTTGCAATTTGAATGGACCTTTTACCCACACATGACTTTAGAATATGATACATCAGTCATCTGGAAAATATCAACTTACCAAATTGCAAAGATATTCCAGATGTTCATGCATTTCATATCACCATCATTATCATCAGAAAAGCATTTAAATATGGGAAAGCTGTTAAGCTCAGAGTGGTGGATTCGAGTTTTCCAACATTCTAAGTTTTGCTTGAAAATAAGAATTTTATCTTTGGCAACAAATACCATTAGTTATTTTCCTTGAAGTGAGAGCTAATTTTGTTCATTTTCAAAAAACACTGCCAGATCCTGAGGTCTAAATAACCATCATTTGTCAGTCATTCTTCCTAAAAATGGTGTTTCATGAAAACAATGGCTACTTCAGTTCCCATCTCAATCACAGAAGTGTTTTTTCTTAGAGACAACCATCATCATTCCTGATACAGCAGAAGTGCTTTATATATGCTTCCCATCTCACCACACATAATATTAAAACTGTCAAGATTTAATAAAAATTAAGACATGTTATACTTCATCAAGGACACTCTTAAGTGCAACTGGTGTTTTGTTTATTTTCTTGCCTGCAAGTGTGTTGTGGTGAAGAAGACCATGAGTGCTGGGACAATGAGTGCCACCGCCTTAATTCAGGCTAAGGCTCCAGCAGGTCTGCCCACCGTTGCTCCTGTACCATCAGTGCAAATGTCAACTCAGCGGAGAAGGCAGAGAAACTCTTAGTATTATTATGGAAATACTTCTGACTCTGTGGACCCTACGTCTCTGGGACCCTTAGGAGTTCTCAGACCACTGCTATTTTAAACTGGCCCCACACACTCAATCACCACAAGACCTCTATGACATGAGTGTTATTATTATCCCCATTTTACAAATAAGACAGGCAAGGTGAGCTTGCTTAGGACCATACAGCCACGAAGAGGAAGGAGTGGGATTCGGCCAGAGTGTGGGCTCCTAACCACTATGATGAAAGAAAGGATGTGGTTTTAGCTGCATATTATTCCCAGCTTTTTGAGACACATGCTATAGTTATGAGGGGAAAAGGTGGGGGGGGGAAGGACATAAAGTGAGACAGACTGAAGAATAAAGAGAAAGATCAAAAAGAGGAAATTATCTCTGATGAAAGATTACCATTTATCCATGAGATGAAGTTACCTTCCTAGAAACAACCAGAACACAGCTCATTTAAAATTGCACTGATGTAAAATATAATTTAGATTTTAAAAAAAAAAAACAGGTAATATAATAATAACAAGTTTGAACTAAAAGCCTGGGATGATAAACTTGGGTCAACATCAGAGTTCAAGGAGAAGTTGCTTAAGGCTGAGCCAGGTTCTCAGCGAGCAGTACATTCCTTTTTCTTTAAAGGCAATTTATCAGGACTTACCCAAGCCTGTAAGAGCAATCCCTTAAGACCATCCAATTTCCTTTATTTCTAATTCCATACTTAGCAGAGCAACCTTCTGATAATTAATTTGGCTTCTCAGGTAAGTCAATACCGGGAAAGAGACTGGTTGAGTTATTGTGCTGGCTATGTTGCCTGCTGTAAATGAATAAATTGGTTTGTGGATTTATCAGTCCACCTCCCAAGAGTTCAGTTTGCAAACACCACTTTTCCTAGGGTGTGCTGACATTTGACTTGTAGACCTGCAATGCTATGTGACCAAAGTGATCAGGGCTGTTTTAAGACTTTGTAACTCTGGGCACACTTATTTTAGGGGTCACCATCCTAAGTTACCTCAAGTATATTAGAATACAGTCACTCCCAGGGCTGCTATATTGCACAATGCCACATCTGAATGGAGATCCCTGGAATTGTGCAGTAAGTGGCCCTACTTCTATTCCATTTTAAATATAATTTATTGTGTTAAAAATGAAGGGGAAGAATTTTGATAAAGATCCGTATTTAGCTCTAAGTCACTTATTTGATTTGCTTTGGGCCATAAGTTCCCAGCAATCATTACGTATGGCAGAGAATGCTAATTGCCCCCAGGATCCATTCTCCAATTTTTCATTTTCATAATAGAATCCCACGCCCCACCCCCTAAGTTTTAGAAGACACAGAGTCACCTTGCTGGAGGTTTTTCTGTACTTCTAACTAGGGCCATATTTTTAAGTCTGGTCAACTGTGTATGAGCAGGCATGACATGTGTGAACTTCCACATCCCGCTCCTTAGGCAGAAGTGACTTATTTTATCCTCATTCCTTCTTGCTATGAGCTGGAACTGGTTAATCAAGGTCAATGATACAGACAAGGACAACGCTTCAGCAGCTGGCAGAGCAATGAGATGGAAGGAACCTGGGCCCCTGGATGACATCATCTTGCCCCTCTCCCTGAACCACCCACATACTCTCACACTGTTGCATGTGACAGAAGTAAACTACTATTTTGTTAGAGTTCATTTTGAGGTCTCTGTTACATAGGCTTGTCCTACACCCTAACTGTAGCAGGGATTGTAGGGAAGTGAGAGAATCAAGTCATACATTTTTTAGAAAATAGTGAAGATTTTATGACTGATAAATTAAACAAAGTCAGCATCCTTTCAGCTATCTCCCAGCCTGACACTGTCTAGCCCCGTGCTCCTCTCTGACCTTATTTCCTATTGCTCTCCCTTATCACACACTCTCAGCTACCCTGGGCTCCTTGTTCTTCTCCACATGAGGCATCCTCCCACCTTAGGATCTTTGCATTTGCTTTTCCTTCCCTGTAAATACCCTTCCCTCATGAAACTTCACGGCAAATCCCTCCACCTCCTTCAGGCCTCTGCTCAAATGTCACCTTCTGTCTGAAGCCTTCCCTGACCACTCCATTTAAAATTACAGTTACCTGTCCCTCCCCCACCTGGGCCATCATGTGGGCCACCTGCTCCCCCACTTCCCGCCTCATTTTCTTTATGGGACTTATGAACATAAGATTCTCTATATCTTATTTATTTTATTTATTGTCTTTCTACTTTCATCACAAAGACAGGTATTTTTGTATTTTGTTCACTGTAATAACCCCAGCGTCCAGAACATAATAGAACTTAGTACATGCTTAATAAATATTTGTTGAATTAATAAATTAATCAACTTTAGTTAATTTTTTCTGTACATGTTAAATTGACTTTTAAGTTTTTCTAGGCCTCAAATATTTTAGAGGCCCTGAAACGGTGCACAGGCCACAGGCACCGTGTCTGGAGTGCCTAATGCACACAGCCTGATGCACGGATACATGAACGAGAGGGGCATCCTCCTCCCCGCTTCCCAGCCCGCAGACATCAAACTCCCCGTACTCCTAACCCAAGGCAGCAGACGCTGTCTGTGCTCTTCTCACACCCCCTGAACCCCCTTCTACGTACAGTCTCTCTGTGCCCTGCTTCCACCTCGACTTTCTGTGAGCTTCGCCTGTAACTGTGAATTTTTTAGGGGGCTGCCACAGGCTATGGGGGCTGCTTTGCCACATGAAAGAGAACCAGAAGTTCCTGGGCGTTTATGCCCCTCCCAACTGGCTCTCAGCCAGTGGCCAACTGGAGGAGGAGTCTAAAGGTCCAATTCTTCGCCACCAGTTGGGAGAAGATCTGAGGTGTAACTTATACCCCAGAGCTCCCCACAGGATGAGGCTGAGGCTGGGATTTGCCTGAGTTCACACCTTGCCTGCTTGCTTCCCCTTCCCTCCGCTGCTTCCCCCATCTCCTCACACAGTCCTTCTGGGAGTACATGCTCAGTAAATCCCCTTGCGCATAACTCTCATCTCAGGCTCTGCTTCTGGGGAATCTGACCTAAGGCACCCCAGCAGCCTCCCCCGCACACGTCCACCTAAGTTCCCTGAGAGACGAGAGCCACTGTGACCACTGCTGGTGGCAGGTGCCTCCCTGCACAGTGGCTGAAGTGAGACTTCACAATGCTCTGCCCGGTGCAAACGCCCTTCTGCGAGCACAGCCATCGCCAGGCAGATGCCTGAGAGGACGGAGACATTACAGGATGAAGCAGGTACAGAAAATGACCACATGATACTCAGAAGCCCTGAGGTTGAAAGACAATGCCAGAACATTGAGAAATGGGTTCAAGCTCAACTCATCTACAGATTTGTTATGTGACTCCAGATGGAACTCCATTTGATAAATTCAAGCTATCTTGCCCTCCAAGATCAAGTTTGTATTGAGCTTTTGATTCTTCCAAAGAAAATGTACCACTGCATAGCTCTTGTTTCTAGCCTGCTTGTTTGAATTAAAGGCTTGCAGCATTTTAGTTTATGATATCTCTGGGGAGGAGTGAATATGTCAGTGTAATTAACTCATCTGATGAGAGAGGTCTTGTTTATTTCCCCTACAAAATAACAGGTGGTGGTGGAGCTCTGATACGTTATGGTGATATGAAATGCATTTAGAATAAATCATACTAAATAAATAGGGAGACAAAAATGATTTCAAGGTACATTTTTTATTGTTTTAAATTAAGTTTTGAAAGTGAACAGCTGTGTACCAAAAAGCCACAAAGCTGCTACCTACCCCCAATCTGCTCTTCTGAGAAAGGGAAAACGGCATTCTCAAGTTCAACCCACTAGGACTAATAGAAACTTGAGTGTTGTCTTCAAATTATTATCCAAACAATCACTGGGTTTCTGAGAACCCTCTTTGGGCATGGGAAATGGCAGTCAAATCAGTTTGCATAATCAGTTAAAACAACCATATACGATTCATTTTACCGAATCCATAATGACATTCATTTAATAAACAAGTAAGAGCATCACCATGTGCTGGGCATTAAGTAAATAAAAACAAATAAAACAGAGGTTTTGCTACTGGGAGCTCACAGTCTAGAGAAGTATGGTTGATAAAGAGGTATTTCAGGGATTAAGATGGTAAAGTATATCTTCCTCCCTCCAAAAACTTTATGAAATTCCAGAAATTGATTTGGTTTTGTTTGTTTGTTTTTTGCAATTATATGAATAATGATATTAGAAAGCAAGTAGAAAAGATAATGTCCTTAAACCAGAAATGTGGAAGAATTCCTGATAGTGAGAAGATTTGATTGGAGCTGTGGAGATGTTAGACTGTAGGAAACCTTGAGAAGGAGGAAATGGTGTAAGGGAAGAAGCGAGAAGTGGAAAAAGAATGAGGAAGACAAATGGAAAAGGAAAAAGGCTCGTGTGGGGAGAGTTGGAAGGGCTGAAAGGAAGAGCAAGGGCAGGGAAGAGGGGAAAGGGTGGCGACAGTGAGAAGACAGAGGGAGGCTGAATAAGACGGATGCGACAGCTTCTGTGACAGCTGGAGCAGCAACAGAACTCTAGCCTCACGGGCCACAGTCAGGAGCAAAGGGGCCCTGAATACACTGAATAATGGCCCTTAAAGATATTACGTCCCAGTCCCTGGAACCTGTACATGTTACCTTATATGGAAAAAAATGTTCTTTGCAAATACAGTTAAATGAAGGATCTTTAGATGGGGAAATTATCTGGGATTATCCTGGTGTTCCCTAAATGCATCACAAGGGTCCTTACAGGAGAAAGGCAAAGGGAGATTTGACACATCGACAGAAGAAGAGAAGACAATGTGACCACAGAGGCAGAGACTGCAGAATGTAAATCCAGAATTTCATATTGTTCCTCAAGAAGAAATTCTAGAAGGAGAGAAGGAAATTATAAAAAAAATAATAATAATCTCCTAGAGCTGAAGAAAGAAAAATACCTTTAAGTTAAATGGGCCTTTGAACATCAAGCAAGATAAAAACAAATAATAATAAAAGACTCGCCCCTATATACATTATGGTGAAATTTCAGAAAAAAAGACAAAAAATAGTAATTTGAAAATATACAGCTCAAGTAGTTTTACCTAAAAAGGTTAAAATTGATTGTCATTAGTTTTCATTGACAACATCGTAGTCTAGAAGACAGTGCATCTAGAAGGAAAAGATTACAAACTTAGAAACTTGTACCTAAGTAAACTAGCACTCAAATGTTTTCTAACATGTAAGAAATCAGAAACTTTATACCATCCACAGGGTCCCTTTGATTGTCTTGAAGATGTACCACAGGAAAATTACCAAAGAATCTATGCTAGAGGAAGGTGACATACAAGGAGAGGGAAACAAGTAACAATAAAACATAAGGTCAATTTTAACAATTAATGAGTTACCTAAATATTTTTAATAAGAATTTGGAACTGAAATCCCCAAAACACCATTTACATGGACGGTTAAGAGGTAGGGCTGGAGGACAGAGTAAACCATGCTAAAGTTTTTCTCTTGTTCAGAGGGAAGACATAAACACCAATTAACTCAAGATGTGGCTGGAAAAAATATACCTTCATATATGTATGAGTTAAGATTTAAAGATAAACATCAGAAAAAGGTAAATAAGATATATAACTGTGAAACTACACTAAAGAAAAAATGAAACCAAGTAAATTCAATCCACTAATGAAAGTCAAAGTTTGGAAAAAGGAAAAAAACACATGCAGTAAGTAAGAGATATAATACACTGGTATATAAATATTCAATAAATAAATATAAATGAGTTAAATCCATTTATGAAAAAAGCAGATATTGTAAAATAACAAACATTTAACAGAACATAATAATATTCAGTATGCGTGAAAAATAGGGTGACATAGGCAGCATAGAACCAAGAGAAATATTTTTAAGATGGCAGAAACTTTAGCCAAGTTAAAATGCTGATGAGAGGGAATGGATAGAGGGAAATGAGATGAGAAAGGAGGTAACACATAGATTGATGTCTCTGAAAGCTAGGAGAGATTGGATCCAAAGTCAGATGGAGGGATTCCCCTCAAAGAAGAAGAAAAAAGCCTCCTGACTATTCAGACTTACAAGCTGTGATTGGAGTCAATAACCAAGATTTTTCTAGTATCACCATGCTGGGAGGGTTCTTTATAATAATACATTTTCTCATCAGAACATAATGAATGTTTATTATTAAGAAGTTAAAAAGACAAATATTACAAAGGAAAATATAAATATTTCCTAAAGCTCCATCTTTCAGCTTTCATCCACTGTTATTTTAAGTAAAAATCAATGTAATTCAATTTTTTGTTTTTTTATGATCAAAGTTGCTAAATACTCCCCTTCTTTTGATTTCTTTATGTATCATCTTTCCACTGAATAATTAAGAATACAGCTGTTCTGATGGAACAAGAGCCATAATTTAATATTAATAAATCTTAACTCTGCTTGGGTTATTCAAGATTATTAAAAAGTATAATTCCTGCTCAGCCCACAAGATCTCTTCCAATCCCACAGATATATCGGGCCCCTGCTGAGATAGTTCTCTCTCTCTCTAGAACAGAGATCAGTCCAAAGAGGTATGAGTTCAGAGGCAAGTCTTCCCACCCTGGAGGTCTCATGACAAGAACATATGTCTCAAGGAAAAATCAGTCTTAAATGAACATCAGTGATAGATAGTGATCAAGAATATGAACTCAGGAGCTGAACCCCTTGGCTTTAAATCCAAACTCTACTGATCCAAGTCCTCCTTGAGTGTGAAAGTTCATATTTATATTAGCAAAGATCTACTGAATTCCTACTCTATGCCAGGCCTGTACTAAATGTTTTTATGGGCTAGGTCTTTATCTGTTCATTCATTCAAGAAATATTTTTCATCTCTTCTTTGTATTAAGAACCAATAGGTCTGGGAATACTAGAGTGAACAAAATTAGGGATTGTCTCTAATCTACTAGAATCTGTTGTCTAAGAAGGGAGAAAATCAATAATCAAATAATCTCTCTTTTAATCCTCAGAACAGCTCTGTAAGTAAGGCACCATTATATCACTTTGCAAAGCAGGTGTTTGAATCTCAAAAGAGCCCAAGGTCCCAGCTAGTTAATAGTTGAGTCTAGCTCCAGAGCCCACCCTCTCTACCACTTCCCTATACTGCTGACGGTGGTGGGTGTCAGAGCCTCAAGTTCTTCAGTACCTGGTTGGTAGGGGGCCTTTTGCCACCTCTCTGAATTCCCTGCCCTTGGGATCCCCTGGACTCATATTGCCTGCACTCTAGACCTGACACTACTCATGAGCTACTATCTGGAAGCCCATTCAGTGGCCAAATCTTCAGCAGAGTTTGACCAGATTTCCTGTTCAATCCCTGTTTTACTCAGCATAGGAGAACTCCAAAAATCAGGCTACATTTGAGTAGCATTTTGCGTCTTTTGCAAGATTCAAAATAAGGAAATATCACCTTACATGTTTTCCTTTTGATTCATCCATATCTTTTAGGACCTTCTCTCAACAGCTCTGCCTCCTTCCTAGCTGGGGCTGAGCTTCATCTGCTACATCCTATTGTGGTCACTTCTGGTTCCCACATTCCTGTCCCACTATTCTGGAGGATCTTTTGACTGGACACTCTCTGGGAAAACCCAGCAATAAGAAAAGACCATTACCCTCAAAGCTCTTCCCTCTGTCGTTTTCATTCAGCACACATTATACCCAGCCTGCATGGCTGGCATGCTCCCAAAGTCTACAGGATCATAAACTCTGAAGGACCCAGGCCTTGGTTAAATCCTGCCTCTGCTATGTATCTGCTCTATGACATGACCCTGGACTGGTTCCTTAGACATTCTGACCTTCAGTTTATCATGTATAATGTTCAGATCAATCTTATAGCTCCCAACAGATATGGTAATCATGAATAATCGAAGAGATACACTAAATTAAATGCTAACATGGTGCTTGACAAAGAATATGCTCAATAAACATTACCATCACCATCATCATTATATTATCACCATCATTATCACTATTATTTATGTCGGTCATTTAGGTCTTTAAACATGAAAACAGTGTTCTCGGTGGTGGTTTGGCACCAGAGAAAACCACTCTTCCTCTCACAGAAAGCCTTTTTAACTCATAATATAGCTGAGATGTGGTCACTTTTTACCCAGCTTTATTGAGGTAGAATTGACAAAACTGAGATATTTAAAGTGAACCATGTGGCTGTATGATGTACATATACATTGTAGAAGGATTCCCCTCCTTGGGTTAATTAACACACCAATCAGAAAATGTGGTCACTTTTAAATAAAACAGAAATATAAATATATTGAATACAACATGATCTCTCATTCATTCTGAACATTACTGCTTGAAGGAAAATCGGTATAATTTGAGGATGAAAAGAAACATGAGTAGGAGAAGGAGGTGAATGTGGCACTTTTATAAGGCCTCGCTACTCAAAGTGTGGTCCACCGACCAGCAGCAGCGGCATCACCTGGGAGCCTGTAAGAAAAGCAGAATCCCAGGCCTCACACTAGACCTGCTGAGTCAGAATCTGCATTTTAAAATGTCTCAAGGTAATGCTTACACACTAAAGTATGTACTTTGGAGCATTTTCCTGGCCTTAAAGCTGGTGGTGTACTTTTTATGAAGTCAATTTTCACTTCTGAAATTCTGGATTCCCTTTTCCTAGATCTGTGTTTCACTAACATAACTATACTAACCAGCAACAATTAAGGTGTTTTTCAAAATTTACAAATTAAAATAAAATGTAATGCTGGTGAGGAGAAAGAGAAGATTTCAAAATTTACAAATTAAAATAAAATGTAATGCTGGTGAGGAGAAAGAGAGGAACAGGTCAAGACATTTTTCTGAGTTTACCGGAGCATACGTCTCAGAGGCCACTCACTGTGCCTGGGCCCTGGTTGCAGAACAGGCTAGCTGTGGGGCTGAGACTTCCGTCAGATTGGATTTCATCTAGAGCCTGTGTTCTGTCTTCTGAATCCTATAGTGGCAATTTCCATGTGGCCAAGAAAAGATGATCCAAAAAGGAGGCTCCTTATAAGCCAGGTGATGCTCCAGGCCTGTGTCAGCTGGATTATTTTTACTAAATCTTAAAGAAAAGACCATAAGTCTTCAAATCTTTGAGTCAAGTTTCACCTGCAGGTCTCACTAGTGAGAAAAACTGGGGGCAAATATTCCCTGTCATAGAGTCTAAGAGTAGAGGCAGAGTGTATCCATGACGCTCTCAGTGCAGACAGACACTGGGCTGTGTTTCTCACATGAGATGAGTGATCATTAAGGACAACATATGAACTTGTGGGCACTAATTTTAGGCCTGGCCCTGCCCTACACTCTTTGTACACATAAGGGCATTTAATCACCAAAACAGCCCTTATAATTATCTCATTATTAACCCATTATTTTTAATAGAACATTAATAGTAGTATTAGTAGTTATATAGATGGGGCAGTAGAATTTAGAGGCTAAATAAATTACCTAAACTGAAAGACAGTAACTCAACATTGGTCACTCTAGGGCCCCAGTCTAGACTCATGTCTTTTCTGCTTACAAGGTTTCCTCACCTGGTGACCTTGGGGAGTGCAATGGAAAGTGCACAGGATTTGGTCCAAGGCCTGAGTTCAAATTCTACTAACACCATCTACGAGCTGGTGGACAGTGTCACACAGAACCAAGACCTTAAAGGCTTTTTCAGGCCAGGGTTCAACGTTCAGTCCACTCAGAGGCCAAATGTTCAAAAATGGGTAGGTTAGTAAACCTTCCCTGAGTAAGATTCCGTACTGTTAGTTATGACAAGCCTCAATTCTACCGAATCCTGCATGGTCACCATCGATGGGAAGAAGTAAAGGCAGCATAATAAATACAGGAAGTGCAAAGGTGTTCTTGTAAATAGAGAACTTGGATTTGATCTAGTGCAAAGACCTATTTTGTTGCTCAGAAAGTGAAAAGAAATTAAAAATAAGAATGTCCAAATAACCCAAATTTCCTGTTTCTCTTAAGGAAATCTGTCAATGCTGGGACCACACTCTGATGGGACAAGCAAATTATGCTGGCTTTGGTTCATCACTGTAGATTCCAGCTTGGCACTGTCCCCTCCACTCTCTGTTTTATGTGTGTGTGGTGTGTTTTTTTTGTGTTTTGTTTGTTTGTTTTTGTTTTTTGGCCATACCCTGCAGCTTGCGGGATCTTAGTTCCCCAACCAGGGATTGAACCCAGTGCCACAGCAGCGAAAGTGCCAAGTCCTAAGTACTGGACCACCAGGGAATTGCCACTCTGTTCTCTTACACCTGCCTGATTCACCCACTTACCTCAGCCGCCTGGCCCAGGGAGATAACTGAATTTGCAACCCAGGCCATAAACAAGAGACCTGAGATAGCCAATTCAGGGCTAGCTGGAGTGAGGTTCCTCCTCTCCACCCACTCTAGAACCCAGGCTCAGGAGACCAAAGTCCTTGGTCCATAATGGGCATGTCATATAATCAAAATGTAACACATTTATCATTTCGTTTTCAAGGAGTGACTGCTGGAATTACATTTTCCATGTAAAACAATAACACAATTCTTAGCTGATCAGCAAATAAGTAAGAGAAAACAGCTTTATTATTTTGACAGTGGTTGGACTCAAAAAACACCCATCAAACCCCATTTCATGAGAGAGAGCACTAAGCAGAACTGAGCAAATATTTCACCTGAGTCTAGTCCAACACATGCCACCTCGAAGTTGACTCCTATAATGAAAATCTGTCGTTCGCAAATGACTCATCATGTGAAAACTCTGCTGACGATGTTGGAGATGAGGGTGATACATGTGAAAATGAAATTAATCAATATGAAGATGAAGATCAGCAGTCCATCACAGCCAAGCTGCTTGATAATAATGAAACTGGGGAACAGACAGGGCTCAAGAAAATCATGAAAGTGCAGGAAATGTCAGTGATAATCGTGAATCAGTAACTATTGCTAGAAATGGAAAAACAAGAGTAGGCAGACAATGGAAGAAATATTGTCAGGAAACAACCGCATCCATTGCTACCTCCCCAGACCAAGCCAGCAATCTCTCTCCCCTGAATTATAACAAATTTGCCTGTTCCCTACAGGATGTTAACCTCACAGCAGCCAGAATAATCCCGTTAGAACACAAATCACATTGAGGCACCCCTCTAATCAGAATCTTCTGCTGGCATTCGTGTCACTTGTTCATAAAAGCCAACATTCCCACATGACCTAAGACACTTGAATGACTGGGCACCCCATGACCTGTCTCACCTTCATGTACTCCAGGCACATCAATCAGATACACAGTTTCTGAAATGCCAGCCGTGGTTCCTTCCCAGAGCACTCACATGTGTTGTTCCGTTCTTCTGGAATTTGCTTTCCTCAAGCAACCTCAGAACTTATTCCTCACTTCCTTCTGGTCTTTCCTTAAACGGCACGTCTCAGTGCAGCGCCCCCTAGTCAACCTGTCTGAAATTACAATCCTCTTCCCAAACACGCTACCCTACTTTCTTCCCTCCTTCACTTTCTTCTTAGCATATCACTCTCTCAAACACAAATATTTTAGCCAAGCATCTGGTTTGTTGTCTGCCTCACTAGTTAGACTGCAAACTCCAGGAGGTCAGGAAGTTTTGCCTATTTTGTGGTCTGTTGTATCCCAAGTACCAGAAGAGTGTCTGGGGTGTAGTAGGTGCTCAATAAATATTTGTTGGATACATGACTATAATTCAGAGATAAGCAGGAAAGGAATGCTGATAACACCACATTAAAAGGATTTGTTAAATTTATCACCTAGAAATATGTCCAGATGATAGCACCCTCCCCTTCCAAGAGGACTTGTAAAGGTAGTGAGACAACACCAGTCTTCTCCCAAGTGAACAGATAAAATACAGGTGACTGAACCACTACAGCAAAGAACTAGGACAGGAATGGAAGCATCCTGGCCACCCTCGCCCCCTCCCCTCTGCAGTAGTTATATGGTGAGTCGTAGCCTGAAATCACTAGTCCCCCCTTCTTCATCAAGAATCAAAATGGACTGATTTGCAATTCCATTGAACAGACATTTATTTACTGAATTGCGCTTGCAAAGACATTAAGGCTTTGATGTGGCAGAAAGGAAAAATTGTTAAGTTAGTTAGTCTTGGAAGGAGTTTTTCTTCCACTCATTTGTGAAGATTAATGATAAATATTGGGCATGAATCTGATTGTATTGTATTGGCACACATCTTCTGTAAAAACCATTAATAGTAATCTGGCAATATGTGATGCTTATCTGCAAAACTATAGCAAGAACAAGGGTTAAGAACTAGAAAATGGTGCATTTGCAAGATGTCCATTCTCAAAATGTATTATCTGCATCTGGGCAAGTCCCCCTCCTCTATCTGGGAAATGGATTCTCTAACAAGGTAGATCCCTGTCAAGATAGGTACATGGGCCAGAGAGGGGGAACCACATGAGCTGATTCACCTCAGAGAGCTGTATATCGAAATTGGTAAGTATAACTATCATCATCCTTTCTTGTTCCTTCAACTCAGAGGAGATATCTTAAAGGTTCAGGAAGCCCACCTGAAAAATCAAGCTTGTGACTGTGCACAGTATGTTTGCTTCCACAGTACTCTCTATAGCAGTGTTTCTCAACCTCAGCACTGCTGATATTTGGGGCTGGAAATTTTTTTGCTGTGGGAAGGCTGTCCTGTGGACGGTAAGATGTTTAGCAGCATCCCTGACCTCTACCCACTAGATGCCAGTAGCACCACCCCAAACACAATCAAAAATATCTCCAGATACTGCCAAATGTTCCCTAGAGGACAGAATCATCTTCAGTTGAGAACTACTGCTGTAAAATGATCTTTCCATAAATTGAATTATATTTTCACCACCTACAGTTAAAAATAATACATGATTAAGTTCTATAAATGCATACATATGGTATGTTTGATAGCCACCCGTTCCTCCCCTTACGCATTACTTTCACCATAATTCAGGCTCTTGGGAGCTCTGTCCTAATCAGGGGGGAAATTAGATTGCAAGAAATAGAAATCCAACTCAGCTGGACCAAGTGAAGAAGTGTGTCTTAAGTAGGCAGAAAAATTTCTCAGCCCAAAGGAAACAGAGGAAGGACTTCCAGGACTTATAGGATACGCAAGCAGTCAATCACTTTCTTCTCTCCTCCTGCACTTCCTTCTCTTTCATTTCTCCCCCACTATCATTTGTCCTCCACGTAGCAGTAAGAGTGATTCCTTTAAAATATAAATCTGGTCATGTTATTCCGTGGTTTTCCATCATGCTTAGAATAAAATCTCAAGTTCATACCATGATCCCAAGACACACCTCATCTGTTCTCTGACCTTATCTTGCCACTTTCTCCCTCTCTGTCTTCTCTAACCACAAAAGCCTTCTTGCCACTCCGAATACACTCACACCTCACAGCTCTTGAGCTTCTCCTCTTCCTACAGTGTTCTTTCTCCAGATATCCACGTGGCTTACTCCTTCACTTCATTCAAGTCTCTGCTGAAATAGGACATTTTCAGAGAGGACTTCTGTGGCTATCGTATCCAAAAGAGCAACCCTCCCCCCATTAGTCTCTGTATCCTTAGTCTGTTTTTCTTCCTCCATAACTCTTAACTCTATAACGTAAATTCTAGCAGTGTTATTTGCTTATTGTCTCTCCCTCACCTCCATAAAGCAAATTCCAGGAGATGAGGCCATTTCACTCTCACATCTCCAAAGCCGAGAACCACAGAGGCTGGGACTTCTCAATCAATATTTGTTCTGAATCAGTATTTGTCAAATGAATGAATAGATATATCATTCTTCATTCTCAGAAGATGGACTCCTATGTTCAACACCCTTACAGGTAGTTCATCAAAGATATTCTAAAATGTCAGCTTAGGACCCTGACTTTATGAGAATCTCCAGTTTGGGATCCACATCAGTTAACTAATCCAGTGTCTGTATCATTCTAAATTTGGGGAGAGAAACTATCTGATCTGGTCAATTTGTTTGGATGCCCACTTCTTGTCCAACCAGCTGGAGTCAGAGAGCAAGGCTTCTAGGGCTAAATCTTCTAAGCCATAAACAGGGCAGATTCTCTAAGAAATGGGGTGTGGAAGGAGCTTAGGTATTGGGTATTTTCAACCACCCCACTGTCATACTCTAAGAGCTTCCTGACTGATCTTTCTCAAGGAGCCAGGGAATGAAGCTCCTTCACAGAGTCTAAAACTCAGAGTCATGTTGGCAGGGCAGAGTAGCTAAGGTCATACTGAGGCCAACAACCGTGGCAAGTGGATGCTAACCCCGACCCACCACCACTACCTTCAGATCATTATTAGGAGTTTTAATCTTGAAATCAAAGAAAGATGCCAAGATCAAAGTCAAAAGAGTCTCATTAAGGAGAATATAATTAGTCTCAAAGACCAAGAAAGCAAGCAGAAAGTATGTCCAAACTTGCAATCAGACAGGGTCTAGGCTGAAGTGTGGTTGGACGTACGTATGGGAATGGGCTGTGGGGGAGAAGGGAATACTGACACTCAGATAGGGAGACTTAAGCCTATGGCTTGAATATGAAGAAATAGGTAGGAAGTAGAAGTCTTACCTATCATTTGATAAGGCAGTCTTTCACAAAAGCGTGGGCAGAACAAGGTTGCTTAGCAGCAGCACGATGAGGACCTGACTCTGACCTCTGGAGGCGATGTCTGTACACTGCCTTGGTCTTACATGGCTTTCCTGGTGTGAGAAGGTATGTGAAGGCTGATCTTAGCAAAAGTCAGTGATGTGGCTGGGCACCAGGCCCAGAGGATTTCTCATGGTCCTAATAACCAGCTTCCATCATGAGTCAATTCATCATGTACACTATTTCTACATTAATGTTATTAAAATGACACTTAAGGCATGTCACCCCTTTGTTCAGAAGCCATGAGTGACTCATTGATGCCTACTGGATGAAGTACAAATGTTTCAACCCTGTACTTACCATCTTCCATGATTTATACTAAAGAGCTTATTGTACAAGAACCAAAGAACACAAAACTGAGTGTTATGTGTTAAATTGTGCCCCCTCCCCCCTAAAAATGATACCTTGAAGTCCTAACCCTCAGTACCTCAGAACCTGACCTCATTTGGAAAAAGGGTTTTTGCAGATTTAACCAACTTAATATCAGGTCATTTAAATGAGCTCTAATTTAATGTGACTGGTGTTCTTATTAAAAAGGGAGATTTAGACACACACACAGCACAGAGGGAAGACTATGTGAAGACACAAGGGGGGAAAATGGTCATGTCATGACAGAGACAAAGATTGGATTGATGCATCTACTCAACCAAGGAACACCATGGATTGCCGGCCATCATCAGAAGCTTGAAAAGGCAAGGAAGGAGCCTCCGTAGAGCCATCAGAGAGAGCACGGCCCTGCCAACACCTTGATTTCACACTCACAGCCTCCAGGTCTATGATAGCATTAATTTCTGTTGTTTTAAGCTACCCAACTCATGATACATTCATCCCTCGGTATCAGCAGGGGATTGGTTCCAGGAACCCATGGATACCAAAATCCACAGATGCTCAAGTCCCTTATATAAAATGGCAGAGTACAGTTGGCCTTCCATATCCAGGAGATTCACTTCTGAATTTCAACCCACAGTTGGTTGAATCTGCAGATGCAGAACTGTGGATAGAGAGGGCTGACTGTACTTTGTTACAGCAGCCCTAGAAAACTAATGCAGCAAGGAAATAATGCAACAGGATTTTTTTTGTTGTTTAATTTCACATGGCAGTAGAGTGACCAGTTGTCCCAGTCTGCCCAGGACTGAGGGGTTTTTCTCAGGAACTTTCAGTGCTAAAACTGGGAAAGTCCCAGGGAAACTGGGACAAATTTGTCACTTGTAGGCAGAGTTCCAGGGAGAAAGTAGACAAGTTTGCATAAAGAACCAGGAAGCTCCTCTTCTTAAGAGTCAAAGTTAGAACTGTCAGGGTAGGACTTGGTGGCCTCGACCAAGGCACAATGGCAAGAAAGGGCAAAGATACCCCAAAGATAAATTTAACATGAAGGTCTATAAATTAAAATTGGTAAACTAGTCCCCACAGGGACTGAATCAGGAGAGAGATAAAAGAAAACAGTATTTCCATCTTGGAGACATGGTGAGAAATAGAAATTGTCCATACCTGGTCCCCCTTGGGCAGATTCACCATACTTTCCCCAGCAATGAGTACTTTTTAAAAATTTATATTTGTTTATAGGATAGGTAGAAAGATATCTTGTTTTAATATGAATTTCTTTCTTATTAGAGTTGAACATTTTCAAATGTTCATTAGTCCTTTGTATCTCCTCTTTTGTGAGTGAAGTATTTGATTTTTTGCCCATTTTTCCCCATAGGTCTTAGTTTTTAAGAACTGGTTTGCATGAACTCTTCAATAGCAAATATATTTACATATTTTGTGCCATATATATTGCACATATATATCCATGTTTAAGCTATGCCTTTTAATAGTATGCCTTGTGTTACTTTTTAAAGTATAGAAATTTTATTTAAATTGTTGATGTTTCCTTTATGATTTCAATCATTTTTTTTTAAGTTTAGAGAGTCCTTGCCCACACAGAGAGAAAATTTAAATTGTTTTTAATTTTTTAATAGAAAGTGTTAATATTTTATCTCTGGAAATAGGGACCCATCTGGTTAAAATACTTATCTTTCCATTTTATTATTATTTTTTAACATCTTTATTGGAGTATAATTGCTTTACAATGGTGTGTTAGTTTCTGCTGTATCACAAAGTGAATCAGCTATACATATACATACATCCCCATATAGTCTCCCTCTTGCGTCTCCCTCCCACCCTTCCCATCCCACCCCTCTAGGTGGACACAAAGCACCGAGCTGATTTCCCTGTGCCTTGCGGCTGCTTCCCACTACTTACCTATTTTACATTTGGTAGTGTATATATGTCCATGCCACTCTCTCACTTCGTCCCAGCTTACACTTCCCCCTCCCCATGTCCTCAAGTCCATTCGCTACGTCTGCGTCTTTATTCTTGTCCTGCCCCTAGGTTCTTCAGAACCATTTTTTTTTTTTTAAGATTCCGTATATATGTGTTAGCATACGGTATTTGTTTTTCTCTTTCTGACTTACTTCACTCTGTATGACAGACTCTAGGTCCATCCACCTCACTACAAATAACTCAATTTCGTTTCTTTTTATTGCTGAGTAATATTCCATTGTATATATGTGCCACATCTTTATCCATTCGTCTGTCGATGGACACTTAGGTTGCATCCACTTAGGTTGATGCCCTGGCTATTGTAAATAGTGCTGCAATGAATACTGTGGTACGTGACTCTTTTTGAATTATGCTTTTCTCCGGGTATATGCCCAGTAGTGGGATTTGCTGGGTTGTATGGGTGTTCTATACTGGCACAAAAACAGAAATATAGATCAATGGAACAGGATAGAAAGCCCAGAGATAAACCCACGCACATATGGTCAACTTATCTTTGATAAAGGAGGCAAGAATATACAATGGAGAAAAGACAGCCTCTTCAGTAAGTGGTGCTGGGAAAACTGGACAGCTACATGTAAAAGAATGAAATTAGAACACTCCCTAACACCATACACAAAAATAAATTCAAAATGGATTAAAGACCTAAATGCAAGGCCAAACACTATAAAACTCTTAGAGGAAAACATAGGCAGAACACTCTATGACATAAATCACAGCAAGATCCTTTTTGACCCTAGGGAAAAGGAAATAAAAACAAAAATAAACAAATGGGACCTAATGAAACTTAAAAGCTTTTGCACAGCAAAGGGAACTATAAACAAGACGAAAAGACAACCCTCAGTGTGGAGAAAAGGGAACCCTCTTGCACTGTTGGTGGGAATGTAAATTGATACAGCCACTATGGAGAACAGTATGGAGGTTCCTTAAAAAACTAAAAATAGAATTACCATATGACCCAGCAATCCCACTACTGGGCATATACCCAGAGAAAACCATAATTCAAAAAGACACATGCACTCCAACGTTCACTGCAGCATTATTTACAATAGCCAGGTCATGGAAGCAACCTAAATGCCCATTGACAGACAAATGGATAAAGAAGATGTGGTACATATATACAATGGAATATTACTCAGCCATAAAAAGGAACGAAACTGAATCATTTGTAGAGATGTGGATGGATCTAGAGACTGTCATACAGAGTGAAGTAAGTCAGAAAGAGAAAAACAAATATCGTATATTAATGCATATATGTGGAAACTAGAAAAATGGTACAGATGAACTGGTTTGGAGGGCAGAAATAGAGACACAGATGTAGAGAACAAACGTATGGACACCAAGGGGGGAAAGTGGCAGGGGGGGAGGGTGGTGGTGGGATGAATTGGGAGACTGGGATGGACATGTATACACTGATGTGTATAAAATGGATGACTAATAAGAACCTGCTGTATAAAAAAATAAATAAAATTCAAAACAAAAAAGAACCTACTGTACAAAAAAATAAGTAAAATAAAATTAAAAAAAAAAAGAATATTCTAATCGTATGCTCATTCTAGACTTGGTGTCAATTTCTAGTTAATAACATTTCTGATATTTAATTTATTTCCACATGGAAGATGTATATATAGTCATAATTTTTCTTTTTTTAACCAGATTATCCATCACTAGAATTCAAGGTTTTGATATTCTTAATATGAAAATAATAAAAATTAAAAGATCTAAAAAAAAAAACAAAAGACAAAAAGACAACCCTCAGAATGGGAGAAAATTTTTGCAAACAAAGCAACTGACAAAGGATTAATCTCCAAGATATACAAGCAGCTCATGCAGCTCAGTATATAAAAAACAAACAACCCAATCCAAAAATGGGCAGAAGACCTAAATAGACATTTCTCCAAAGAAAATATACAGATTGGCAACAAACACATGAAAGGATGCTCAACATCACTAATCATTAGAGAAATACAAATCAAAACTACAATGGGGTATCACCTCACACCGGTCAGAATGGCCATCATCAAAAAGTCTACAAATAATAAATGCTGGAGAGGGTTTGGAGAAAAGGGAACCCTCTTGCACTGTTGGTGGGAATGTAAATTGATACAGCCACTATGGAGAACAGTATAGAGGTTCCTTAAAAAACTAAAAATAGAACTACCACTTTATTATAATAAAAAGTTGTGTCGTGTCTTTACTTATTCTATTAAGTAGCTCTCACTCTTCCTTCCTGTGGCTGGCACAACATAAACCAGGGCCTGGATTAGGGTGAGGGGGGTGAGGCGTTTGGAGCACAACGTTTAAGGAGGCTTCACTCTCAGGTGTGGAAGGATGGGAGGATTAATAGTTAATTAACTAATTATCATGTTTGAAAACATGCATGTGACACTGAAAACCTGAAGAACGACAGAGGGGGAATGCTATTGAAAATAAGAAGAGGAGTAAGAGAATAAGCCAACTTTCAAAAATTCTACCAGAAAATCAACTATACTCCAATAAAAATTTAAAAAAATAAAAAATAAAAAGCTTCTAGTATTAAAAAAAAAAACTGTATCAGAAATAAAATTAAGGGGAATCTTCAAGATGGTGGGGTTGTGAGGATGAATTGGAATATGATTATTTCCTTGTTAATGGATGCGATACTGGAAAATCACACTAAACATCACTTGCTTATCATTTTGTACATATAGAATAAACTTTTTAGGGATATATTTCACTATACGCTATATTTCACATTTTTGGTAAGTGATATCTTTGGCTAGAAGAGAGCAAAGGCATTGTGACTCAAAACACCAAAAGTCAAGATTCATAATGGAATGCAGTCCATACTTTATCCCTTCCTTACTAACAGAAGAATAATCATCAGGCAACAGAAACTCAGGCCTCCCGCGGATTGCAACTGCTCTCTGTTCTTCTGCATCTAGTCTCCCAAATGCCGACATGGACTTGAGAGAGCTGGCTGTGAGCTTCCGTCCACTCTTCCCTCTCCACCTGCATCACATCCTCCTTCTGGGAGTTTCCTTTAAAGTTAGAGCTTAAGGGCTCCTATGATCTTCCACATTCAGGAGTCCAGAGTTCACCTTTTACAGGAGTAATGATTATATAGCATCTTTTATTTTTATTATGATTTATATAATTTATCTAATTATTAGTTAACATGTATAGGGCAGTATTCATAGATTTGATGTATTATATGTTCACTATCTGGGATTGTGGCTCATGTTTTTTTCATCTTCCATTAAATTCCCCTGAAAATAATCCTCATGTTTTCTGCTTATGTACCCTCAGCCTCTATCAAGGACTAAATAATTCCCATTGATAATTTTTTTCTTTACTATAAACAGCATTTTCCTGTCATGTAACTTGGTCGTATAGGAGAGACCAAATCACTCCCTGCATATTTTTCTAGAATACAACCTTGGCATATATTGAAATCTTCTATCTTTACAGAGTACTCTGGGCCAATACTGTGTTAGGTGCTGGGAATTTGGGTTAACAAGACAGACCGACATGATCTTTACCATTAGGAAGAGTTCCAAACTAAGAGTTTAGAATATGTTTCAGTGAATACCTTCCCTTTCCTGGCCTAGCAGTCCTGCCTTCCAGCACCGTGGCACTTAGTTTGGAGACAGGAATGAGCCACAGGCTCCTAGAAAATTTGGTGTGGTGCAAACAAGCTTACCTCTATTGTTTCCTGGCAGGAAGGAGTGGTGTAAAACAACTCTACAATTGTAAGCAACAATTTCCAAGAGAGATGCAAGACATTGCTGATACTGTCAACACCTTGTTGATTAACTTTCTTTGGAAGAGCGTCTATAGCAACTAATCAATAACAGGGCCAAATCTTCTCTCCATTACTGACTCTTTGGTTGATTGAAGTTTAAAAAAACAAAACAAAAAACTTATGTTTATGTAATTTTTAACAACTACCAGAACAAATCCTGAGTTAATGTTTGACAATCCAAATCCCTTTACAGGCCTCCTAGGGATTGCAAGTTGTTTATTGATCAAATCCTTGTGTTTGGCAAATGATTTTCTCTATGAAATAGGGGGAAGAAATTCCAGCAGTTTGAATGAGTTAGTCTTTTCTTCCAAGGCCGATAAAAAAATAATTTATACAGGATAATTATATGTGAATCAGCAAGTATGACAGTGAGACATCTTCACAGGAGGAAATCTAAATATTTGTCCAATTAAAAATAGTTAAACTGATTTCCTGTCTGTTAAAGAAAAAAGTAAACAAGAGACATAGTACATTAATCCTAAAAAGAATGGCCTGAAAATGAAGATTTAAAATCTTCCCTGAGAAAAGGAGTGAAATATGAAGATTTTCACCTATTTTTTCTTTAAAATGACAACATATGTTGAAATTACACATTTATAGACATGTACAACTTGAACGATTGGACAATTCTTCATTGAATTTTGTCCATTAACTATTACTTTTAGGCAGCAGCAACACCAAAATAATCAATAACCTATACAGCACCAGCACCAACCAATGAGAACAGGCACTCCCGTGCAAGCATTAACCCTTTAGCTGCTTGACTACTAGGGAGTCTTAGGATAGGGGCTTAGGTGGCGAGGATAGGGTAGGGACATTCAGAGGGGCTTAGGAAAGGACATATATACAAACTGGTGTGGCAATGCCAATCATCCTTGTTGAATATCAACTCTACTTTAAGTTCAAGTTCAAACCTCATTACAAAGGTTATCACAGAACCATCCCAATTCTTTCGCTGTGATATTTTGTCTTAAGTGATTCTGTATTACCATAATCCTAATTATACACTTTTGGTTTAAAGGTGAAGGAAAGGAAATAACTGAGGTGCAGCCCCTTTAAATGTCAATGAGGAAATGCAAAAAAGAGAAAGACAGTTTAATATCATGTACTTGTCAGTACTACCTCTTCCTTTTCGAGCTCTTAAATCTTTTGGTGGGCTGCATTTAGTTTGGATGGTATATTAGGGTTCTTCAGAGAAACAGAACCAATGGGATATAAAGAAAGAGAAAGAAAGAGATTTATTTTAAGAAGTTTGCTCACACGATTGTTGGGGCTGAGAATTCCAAAAAATGTGTAGGGCAGTCTGGCAGGAAATTCAGGTAAGAGTTGATATGCAGTCTGTAGTCTAAATCTGCAGGGCATGCCAGCAGGTGGAAAACCCAGGCAGGGTTTCAATGTTACAGTCTTGAGACAGAATAGCTTCTTCCCCTGGAAACCTCAGACTTTCCTTTTAAGGCCTTTGACTGATTGGATGAGGACCACCCACATTACGGACGGTAATCTGCTTTACTTAAAGTCATCTGATTGTAAACTGTAATCACATCCACAAATATAGATGCTAGGAATTCACAGCAATATCTAGACTAGAATTTGACCAAAATCTGGGCACCATAGCCTAGCAAAGTTGACACATAAAATTGATCATCACAGATGGGTATTTTGGAAGTTTAATAGTAGGCAGGATGATGGAGATGCTACTACATGGCAAAACCAAAAGCCCAGGACTAATTCTGTACCTTTAAGCATGAACTCTACTCCAGGCCCAGGGCCAAGCACAACTTTCATGTATACCTCACAATAGCCCAATGGGATAAACAGTGATTATTCAACTTTGTACATGACCAAACAATGGTTTAGAGAGATTAGGTTGCTTGCTATACTAGTCTCCTATTATTGCTGTAACAAATTAATACAAACCTAGTGGCTTAAAACAACACAAATTCATTATCTTACAGTTCTGGAAGTCAGAAGTCCAAAATGGGTCCTACTGGGCTAGAATCAAGGTGTTAGCAGGGTTGCATTCCTTTGGAAGGCTCTAAGGGAGAACACGTATCCTTACCTTTTCCAGCTTCTAGAGTCTGCTTGCATTCCTTGGCTTGTGGCCTCTTCCTACATCTTCAAAGTCAACAGCATAGCATCTTCCAATCTCTCTCTCTGACTCTGATCCCCTTCTTGTGATGACATTGGGCCCACCCAGATAATCCAGGATATTCCACCTCAAGAACTTAATCATATCTACAAAGTCCCTTTTGCCAGGTAAGGTAACATATTCACAGGTTTCAGGGATTAGGACACCAGCATCTTCGGGGGATCCATTAGCCTGCCTGCCACACTTGGACAATCTCACAAAGCTAGCAGTGGTGGAGCCTGGATTCAAATCCAGTTCTGTCTGACTCCAGAGCCTACACTCTGGACCATGGTAGCATTTCACCTCTCACAAATAGCACACAAACTGAATTAAATCATCAAGGTGATTATTTATTTCATAAGCAGGGGTAGGGACCATCAAAAGCATCGGTCACCGAGAAGTGTAAGCAGATTACCAAAGTACTGTTCAATAAGTTATCCAAAGGCACAAGAAAATGCTTTGTTATAAAGAATGTTTCAACATCATGGGATTATACTTTTACGAACAATTGAAAAAGTGAGTTCTTCAGGCTTCCAACACTAAAATGAAGCTTCTCTGATCATATAGATTAGCTATAAAGCCAAATTTGGAAGAGACTGAATTAAAGACAGTTTTTTGTCAGAAGAAAGAAGGGAGATGAATAAGGACACGTTAATGCCAAAGTTATGACTACTGTCCTCACACAAAATGCCCCAAAATCTCAAGGATCAGTTTTCTAACTTGACCTGCTCTAAGAAGTCATATGGATAAAATTAGGTTTGAAGGATTTGAAAAATAAAGCTTGGAATCTCCTGGCTTGTGACAGAAAGAAGAGGGATTCATTTACTCGGGTGAGGTGGGCTCAAAGCAGACCTCTATAAAAGCACGAGTAAAATAGCCCAAGGAGAAAAATGGAAAATAATAGAACAGACGGCTCCATAAGAACTCACTGTCCGTTCTCACCTAATGGTCTTCTCACTAATTTCTCAATCAAGTTGCAAGACAACATTTAAAATAAATGACCATGGAAACAGCCTGTTCAAAGGTCATGAAACAGAGTGCCAGGGGCAAGAATGCCTAGTGCACAACTCAAATGCACAAAAAAACCTTACTTTTCAGTAACTTGATTCCTACTTCCATTTTCTCTGCACTGAAAGATATTTTGCTATGGATTTACAGATGCGACCATCTCCAAAATACTACTTCTGTTCTTATTTTGTAGGAAGGAAGATTAAACAATAACGAAGAGAGAATTTTCAACTGCTTTCTAGGAACACTTCCTAAGAAATACTGTTTGCTGAACAGTAGACACCAGTGGTTCTCAACTGGGGACATTTGCAATGCACATTTGGCAATATCTGGAGAGTCTTTTGGTTGTCACCACTCAGAAGGTGGGGACAGAGGAATGGAGGGTGCTACTGGCTTCCAGGAGGTAGAGGCCAGGGATGTTGCTAAACATCCTAAAATGCTCAGGACAGTTCCAAGTCAAAGAATTATCCAGCTCAGAATGTCAACACTGACAAAGTTGAGAAACTCTGATATATATATAGTGTAGCAGATAAGGATGGGGTTCTGGAACCAGACAGCCTGTGTTCAAATTCTGGCTCTTCCCCAGGCTGGATGAAAACCTTGAAATTTGTCTCTTCATCTCTAAAATAGATAATAAAAGCACCCACTTTGCAGGGTTCCTGGGAGGATCAAATAAATTAATCTAGGTAAGTGCTTAGCATATAGCCTGGCACAAATGATACACGTTATTAGGTATATCAAAATATAATACTAATCTCACTGACTAAAAATTATTTGTTACATGCCTGTCTCCCTCAATTACCTCACTAAACTGTAAGCATCCTACAGGCCAGACTTGATCGTAATCATCTGTGTCACCTCAGCACCAAGCACAGGGCCTAAATAGACTTAAAACAAACTGGGAGGCCAAGACTCAACCCACTGAGAGCACTGAGTCGTTATCATTGGTGCCAACCCCAACCTGCTCAGCCTTTGCCACTTGAAGCCACACTGGCCTGATGTCTTTTGTAACTGAGGGCTTTCTCTGACCTCCAAGGCTACCCCGTCTGCAATATGGGAGGCCCAAAGTGCCGGAGAATCAACGCCCCCTGAGGCAGGCTTCAGTGAATGACTGATAGAAACTGGTGTACAGACACCCCAGCTCCCTCACCCCTGGGGTGGACAGCTCAGAGGTGTGTGTTCTACTGCCTCTGCCGGTTCCCCAGCAGGAGTACATTCCCGGTGTCCAGAGTGGTAACTCCCTTGGTGACACACGTTCCCACCCTGGTCTCACCTTTTTACTCCCCTACCAATGTTTCTTGGCTTCACCGCCACATAAACTACTAAACTCCAATCCTCATCTCAGAGTTGGCTCCTGGGGAAACTCCAACTAACACTCACTATAAAAGTAGGATGGATCAGGTTGCCAGGAAGGTGATGTCCCTGACTTAAGTATTTTTACATATCAGTAGGGCTCTGGCTTTACTCCTGCTCATATTTCATCTCTCAGGGTATGTGTCCCCATCCACAAGACGGCAGGGACTGAAATGGGAAGTGGAAGAAGCATAATCCCTTTTCCAAATGATGAAATAAATAATTCTCCTCCAGGTCTGAGACTGGTATTAAATGAAACTTGAGGTAAACTTCCGAGCACAGCTTGGGGACACCTGTGACTTCTAAATGGAGCTGCTCTGTTTCTAGGGAAATACATACTTTTAAAATTAAGCTTGAGGCTAAAAGCTTCGAACAATAAATCTCCCTGAGGCACACTCCTCTAGGGACAAATATACAGGGAAATTTTCAAAGAGGGTGCTTGGTTTATCACTTGGTGTCTCTTTTCCTCTGAGGAAGGAAGTCCCTTTATTTCTACTGAGAAATCGAGTCCACCTGGACCTCCTTAAAGGTTCAAGAGTTCTTCAGCTGTCCCCTACCGCCACCTCTTAAAAACCTCAGATCATTTATTTTTGGAAATAACCTTTTGGGAGTTGAAACAGATAGTGTATCAGTAATCACTGTTGTTCCTTATGCCCTGTCCTCATGACCTGAAGAAAAAAGGGTCAAATAAAAAAACACAAAAACCATCCTGCTATGTAATTAAAATACATCCTCAAATCTGTTCTCTTATCCTTCATAGAAAACTGTGTAATAATGGTAATCAGAATTTCTAGGCATTTAAATTTATTACCTCACTGAGCAACTCCATAGGTAACGTTCTGCCCATTTTACAGATGGAAAGTTTGAGAAGTGAAGCTTAAAAAACTGACCAGGGTCACATTACATAGATAGTAGAGCTAGGATTTTTAACCCAGGAGAGTCTGACTTTAGAATTCTACATTCAGTGATTACCTTATGTGAAGCTTAAGTATGATTTAACTGATAAACATCATATAAGTAAAGTTGATAATAATTCCACTTGATATCTGGCATGGAGACAGAGAACATATAAAAACTGACAGTCATCAGGGGGAAAAGTCCAATAAATAGGGAAGAATTCTTATAGATTGCCAGTGAAATTTTCCATCTAAGATTCTGCATATTATTTCTTATATGTATGTCAAACATGCAAGCACCTACAACAGAATCTTGGAAGAATCTAATCTGTAGGAAGATGAAATTAAAGCCAGGACAAATTGAATGCGTAGGACAATTAAACTTTCACTACAGAAAAGGACCCATGGCCCACTGTAGCAAGACCAACACAGGGAGTGAAAGACCTCACAGCTTCCACAGAAAGGAACATGCTCAACTCTCCTTACATTTCCCACCTGCCTCTCACTTTGAGCTTGCTGTCAGACTGCCCTGGTTCAACTCTGAGCTCCAACATTCGCTAGCTATAGGGACTAAAGAAATTTCCTCATCTTTTGCAGGCCTCTTTAGTTTTCTCATTAAAATATAGCCAGAGATAATACCTTTTTCAAATTGTTGTTGTGAAGACTTAATGAGAAATTCATGCAAAAGGCAAGACTCAGTGGCCAGCACATAATAAGCACTCAAAAACCTCTCAGGAGTATCCTTCTGCCTCCCCCTGAATCCTGAGCATGCAAGGTAAGTGCATAGTCACCTCTGGCCTCAAGCGCTACCCAGCTGTCTTGGTGCTTAGCTTCCCTTTAAGCCCAGAGCAAAGGAGAGAAACCCTTATTTTGGGAACTGGTGGCTGCATTGAGGTCCAGGGAAGGACTATTACATTAATAATATGACCATGTATAGGACTCCAAGGTCAGGGAGTCCCCTCTTTCATTCCCAGCCTCTCCGGGATGGGATTTCACAATGAAGGACCTAGAGGATAATCCAGCAATGGGGCAAAGAATATGCTAGCAACAAGGAGAAGGCATGTTCAGGTCTGCCTCTGGGAGACTGATGGGTGGCCCGGAATCTGGGCCTTTTCTCCAGAGGTTCATAACAATATCCTCCATTGACCAAAGATACTTTACAGAAATGATTCCTAGTCCTCATCATAAGTCAGTAAAATGCTGCCAGTATGCCTATTTTACAGATTCAATTGATCTCAAGTTTCAATTAACCTACCAGCATGCCCTAGCCAGGAAGTGGTGGATTTGGGATATGAATCAAGACATCCTGGTCCAGAACCCTACAATTTTCTACTTCCTCTTCTGTGTCTCTCTTGAGTGATTAGTGTTTCTATAGATATACCTGAAAACTGTGTTGCAGACACAGAGATGCACCACCCAGATCTTTCTTCAGGGAAAGCCTTGCTTCCCAGCTGTCTCTCCTTGAATTCAGGAGCTGCCACAGCTGTGAAATGCCAGCTGACCCCAGATCACAACCTCTGAGCAGGTGGTGTAGGGACAGAGTGAGCTGGGGAAACGATGGCAAAGGTCTAGCCACTTCTGCCTGACGCAGGACACTGTGAGGAGCAATGCCGGCCCCAGAGCTCTCCCTATCGGGCCTGCCTTCCAGTTCTACCTCTGCCTCTATCCAATCTCGCTTCCTCCCCTGCTTTTTATAGGCACTGATCCCAGTAAACATCTTGAACCTCCAGTTCTGTTTCAGGATCTGCTTCCAAAGAACCCAACCTGTACTACAGAGTAAGGCCTTTTAAGCCACAGAAAGGGGAGCTCAAGTACTGGGAAACAAATTTGTGTTTTAGAGTCAAAAGACCTCAGTTGGACTCCTAGCTCATCCACTTTCTGTACCAGGCAAGCCAGGTAACCTCACTGAACTTACATGAAAATAAAGACTAATATTACTTCACAGGCTCAATCAAGACAATGTGAATAAAAATCACAGCACATCTCATCATGGTCATCACTGTTACCCCAGCAGACTCACCTCATTCCATTATGGATGAGTGGGGAAAGGTTATTTTGTGGCATGGGAAAAGGCTCCTTTCTTCCCCAGTGACTCAACTGGCCTCTCTCTAAAGTAGAGCAAATGTCATTCTTTTCCAAAAGTCTCCAAAATCAGCATCCCCAGCCGAGGCAGGAAAGTAAGGAACACTGTTATTCTTGTAGAGCAGAGCTGTAGCATATAATTAAATCATTAAGAGGCAAATTAACTCTTCTAGCAATACTCTTCTAAGTATGTGTGGGCAAACCCATTAGCATTGTGCCAGTAAATCTTGAAATGTCTTTGCAGACAGACTAACTATGATACCAAAGGCCAGGGGTGGGGTGGGGAGTGCCCTTCACAGGTGGTTTGACCTCCTATGAGACATGTAGGAGGGGCAGGGTGGGGAGTTGAAAGGATGCTAATGGCATGTTGTGACTTTTTCATAAACCCTTTGAAGATAACAACTGCCAAATTTCCCCTACCTAGAGCCAACAATAAATCTATTCTTTTCCCAGGAAAACCATTCAAGAGCTTTTGGTTTCCCATTCACTCTGTCTTCAGCAACTCTCCTGAACTCTGCTGAATTCCTTCAGTTTGGATTATTTGTTTTTGTTTTTTTTGGAGGGGTCCTAACGGGGAGCCTTACTCTGTAAGTAAAAAAGGTGACTTCCAATAGTATACTTTGTAGCTATTTATTTAGTGGGGTTTTCAGAAGTATGAATATGAAGTTGGCTTCGATTCTGTAGCCAAATATATATTTATGTTATCGACTCAAATTCAAGCTGACCAATCGGGTTGGCTGTCTCTGGCCTTCAATCCTTCCAAGGCTTGAGTGTTTCAGTCAATACGTTGATCATTTACATGATGACCCTGCTTAAACCATTTAATAAAATGTAAACAACATGAAAGTGTATTGGAAGTCAACATAACTCATTACTGCTGCCTATACGTTCATCAGAATCCTGAGGAGGGGTGCCTGACCTGATTGGAGGTTTCCTCCAGAGTCATACAATAATTTTAGCTGTGAAAGGAAATTTTATGGCATGTAAAATTAGCCCACACTCATGCAAGGTCAAAAATAATAGAATCAAGAGGCAAACTCAATACTATTAACGTTTTGAGAAAATTACTCCCAGAAAACAATGTCAACAACAGATTGAAATGAGTCTCCAAAGTCGTCCCATTGATTTCCTTTCACTTTGGTGGCAACCTAACTCTTTCTTTTATGCAATATGGAATTTTTTTAGTCTTTTTTTTCAGCTCTGCTTTAAACATGGAATATTTCTGTTGCACTTTTTTTTGAGTGATGTCAAACATTATATGTGTCAGAAAACTTTATATGGTTGTTCATATCAAAGAGAACAGAATATGGAGACTTATTCCATCATGTAAAGCCTTTAGTCGTTCTTTAGGGCTCAAGTGATAAATTCAGGAGTTATTTTAATTACAGGAAGGCATCCAAGTGCAAATGCAAACAGTGCTGCTAATAAATTAACAACTAAATGAAAACCTTATAGGAAAACACATGGCCTGGGGAATGGCTTTACATTAGATGTACTGTATGCACTGTCATCATCCTTGAGGTCGGAAACGGATTGACAGAGATCCATGATCTTTAGTGTTGACTGAAAGAACAGCCAAGCATTAGCAGTGGAATAGCACCCCAGACTTTTCTGCTCGAGTCCTGACTCACCCCAACCACCCCTGACTTTTCTTCCCCAATCTTCTCATTTTAGTCAATGGCTCCATCTACTCCTCCATCACTGACTGACTTATTCAAGCCGAAACCTTGAGAATTATCATTAATTTCTCGCTTTTCCTCTTTCCCACAGCCAATCCATCAGCAGCTCTGGGAGTTTTTCCTCCAAATTACATCCTGAATCCACCCACTTCACTCCATCTCTGATCCTTCATTGCAACAGCCTCTTTCCTGTTCTCTGAGCTTCCATTTTCTACCCAATAGGCCATAATGATCACTATAAGTCACAGATTTAATCACATTGTGCTCATCTTTAAAGATTTTTCGATGTGGACCATTTTGGTTTTTTTAACATCTTTATTGGAGTATAATTGCTTTACAATGGTGTGTTAGTTTCTGCTTTATAACAAAGTGAATCAGCTATACATATACATATATCCCCATGTGGACCATTTTTTAAAATCTTTATTGAATTTGTTACAATATTGCTTCTGTTTTATGTTTTGGTTTTTTGGCCCTGAGGCATGTGGGATCTTAGCTCCCCAACTAGGGCTCGAACCTGCACCCCCTGCATTGGAAGGCAAAGTCTTAACCACTGGACCGCCAGGGAAGTCCCTGTGCTCATTTTTAAAACTCTTTCATAGGTGTCCATCACACTTAATATAAAATCCACACCTCCTTACTGTGGTCCACCAGGCCCTCCATGGTCTGCACCCTGCTGCCTCTCCTTCCTCACCCTCAGTTATCTCCACCACTACCTTTCCAAGCTCCAGCCCCACTGGCCTCCTTTCGTGACTTTAACTATGTCAAGCTTAATAACATTCCAAGGCCTTTGCCTAAAAAAGAGGGGGAGAGGGAATCAGAGTCTATAAATCATTTTCTCTAACATATAATCTTTTTGTCCTCAAGTGTCATTACTAGTGATAGCATTTATCAGTTGAAGGCACCACTGCTCTTTTTGTTAAATTTTCTTTTGGAGTAACTTTCCAACCTTTCAGAGTTTCTCTTCAGTCTCAGTGTTCTTGCCCCCTTCCCCAGATCCACTGGGGTGCCATGGAAAGGCTACGTTCTCACAGCTGAGGGAAGGTGTGTCTGGCCCACGAGCTCCCCTTCCACGTTGGTCCCTTCTGTTCACAGTCTTCGGGTATCTCCCTCCATCCTACTGCAATGACTGTCGTGCTCAGAGGGCATCCTGGGCTGGTATCCACCAAGGTGGAGTTGAACCCACCTATTCTTTTGGGCTCTACATTGGCACCTGGTGTTAGTGATCATGGATCTCACCATTGTCTCTCAACATGGCATGAAGTCCCAGTCATCTAAACTTTCTTTTCCTGAACCCAGTCTTCTTCCAGGCAAATGGAACATATAACATTTCCACATGCTCTTTGGTACAGGGGTTGACTGCTCCCCTCTCGTGCTTGGGGAAAGGGGGCCCTGTGAGGCTGCCCAGGCTGACTGGTAGTAGTATACTGCCCCAAACCATGTCAGAGGCACCCTTGTGCCCAATACAGTACTTTCCTGAAGGGTTCACAATCTCCCAAAACTTCAAACTAAAGAACTGTGTTCTAGGGCTTCCCTGGTAGCGCAGTGGTTAAGAATCCGCTTGCCAGTGCAGGGGACACGGGTTCGAGCCCTGGTCCGGGAAGATCCCACATGATGCGGAGAAACTAAGCCCGTGTGCCACAACTACGGAGCCTGTGCTCTAGAGCCCATAAGCCACAACTACTGGGCCCATGCACCACAACTACTGAAGGCCGCGTGCCTAGAGCCCGTGCTCAGCAACAAGAGAAGCCCCCTCAGTGAGAAGCCCGCGCACCGCAACAAAGAGTAGCCCCCGCCCGCCGCAACTAAAAAAGAAAGCCCGCATGCAGCAGCAAAGACCCAACGTAGCCAAAAATTACTTAATTAATTAATTTTAAAAAAGAATCGTGTTCTAGACCCGAAGTCCTAGGTGACCTCAAACCTAGAACTAGGATACTCCTGCCATAATTCCTGCCATCCTCTATCCTCGCCACATTTCTGGGCTCCTCCTTCTGTCCTCTGAGGGTTTTTCCCATCCTGTGTGATCAGAAATTTCTCTGAATTCATAACCTCACCTTTCCCACTCTAAGTTTTACTTTGTGGTCTGCCCACAAACCCTGGTCCCTGAGGTGTAAAAGCCCAGATTGGGAAATAGCCAGAATAATAGTGCTTTCCTGTAAAAGCCTGGCTTTTAAGACTATGTTCTTACTAAATACCTATTTTGAAATTTAAAGCTAAGAGTTGTAATTAACATAATCATTCAGTAAGTGTTGCTTGAGAATTAAAAAAATTTTTTTTTTATTTTGAAGCCACCTCAAAAGTGCAGAAAAGTAACAGGTATTACTTGGAAAAAAAGAACTATTTTCCCCTGAACTAGAAGAGTATGTTGCTGACTTGATGGCCCAAACACTTTAGTGTGTATTTCCTACAAACATAAAATTATCTTACATAACCACAATCAACCATCAAAATCAGGGAACTATCATGATATATTCCTGCCACCTAATCCTCAGATACCATTCATGTTTCTCCAAGGGTCCTAAGAATGGCTTTTGTAGTAAAAGGATCAAGTTCAGAATCGCCTGTTGCATTTAGTTCTCATGCCTCTATCCTCTTAGTCTGGAATAATCCCTTGGTCTTTCCTTGATTTTCATGACCTTGACATTCTGGAAAATTATAAGCCAGTAACTTTGTAGATCTCCTCTGGCATTCCTGCTGTTCCCACCCTTCTTGCCTGTGAGATATTATAGCATCGTTTGAAGCTGTGGGTAAGATGACAGACTCTAAAACAGACCTCCGGGGTCATAGTCTATCTCCATCACCCCTGACTATGTGGATGTGGGCAATTTATGTAAACACCCTGGGCTTCAGTTTCCTTGCCAGTAGAATGAAAGTAACCACCATGCCTATTTCCTGGGGGGTTGTAAGGATACTCTCCTTCCTGCATACTCAGAGACTGAGTTGTCTGTGAACATATGACCCCTGGCTGCAGCCCTGACAAATGACCGAAAGGTAAAAGCAGTATCAATACCCCAGCTCCCTTGCTCCTGACTGGGGCAGTTTGAGGTGGTGTCTATATGCCAAAGCTCTCCTGTGGGTTAAGTCCAAGTCACCTTCCCCAGGACTCCTTGAGCCTGCCTGATTGCTCTGCCTCCTTTTCTTCCTGGCCTCATTTCCCCACTCTTGTTCTGGACTTTCCTGAGAACACTCCTTAACAAATTGCTTTCACACAAATCTTCATCTCAGGGTTTGCTGCCGGGGAACACAACTTAAGACAGTTCCCATCTTTTGAGAGAGCAGTATGCCTGCCGTGTCAAGAACAGAGAGCACATAGACCAGCTCAGAAGCTGCGGGAGTTGTCCAAATGGGAACCACGTGGGCAGTGAAGTGGACACACACAGCATATATTTGAAGGTGTAGTCTACAGGACTGGCTTCTAAATAGGATACAGGGAATAAGGGAGAGACAAATCAAGGACAAATCCTGAGATGTATGCAAATTGTTTGACATGAGGAGCAGAACAGCACTTTAGCTATGGAGAGCTGATATTAGAATCTCAGTTAATAATAAGAAGCATCGTCGGTAACAAGGACTGTAGACACACAATAGAATTTAATCTCTGGTACCACAGTCTCACACTGGGAAATTACAATGCCTCGAATTTAATAGGTTTCATTTTTCAGAGTGAATAGTTTGCTTTCACAGTCTCTCACTGCCAGTGATGCTCTTGCAGTCCTCTTCCTCCTTTATAGTCTAATCCCTCTGATGACCTCAGAAAGGGCTTCCGTATCTTTTCATTTTGGCGAGGCGTTGATAGTACAGGGAGAAACAACACTGGTGTAGGTATTGCAAGACTTGAGCTCCAGTCCAGCAACCCCAGCACTTGGTGGGTCACCTAAAATCTCACCCCCAGCCTGCTCAACTGACTTAATAATTGCATTCTGCAAATATTTATTGAGCATCTATTTATCAGGCTCGGTTAAAGATTAAGGATACAGCGGTGAAAACAATCATCCTAGTCCCTGACTTCACAGAGCTTATAGGAGGATAAAATTCCCCCTCCTTATCTACAGACAAGATAGATGTTTATGATATAAATGTTTTGTCAAATTACTGGGACAGGCAAATGCACGTATTATTAGTATTTGTGCTATTTCTCTACTTATGATTCCTTACATGTTTTCCCCAACTTTCAAGTATTATCAATTACAATTAAAATGCTTTTCTTATGCATTCTGAAGAAATGGTCATGTATGGTTGTGGCATAATCCTCCATCTGGAACCTTTTAGGCCCCGTATATTTTGAAATTTAGGTATTACTTGAATCTTAGGTAATTCCGAGCAGATACATTAGGTAACACTCCCTAAAGGGACTAGGGCAGATCCCTGTAATCAAACTCAATATTTCTGCAGTGAGCCATATAAATATTCCCACTCAGCAGGATGAATACAATGTATATATTCATGGCAGTTTAATTCAATTTTGGTCATCAGATTAATTACTTAAAAATTTAAAATAAACGAAGTTTGGTTTGCAGGTGGATTTTTGATTTTGGACTTGCATTTAAGGAATTGTGGGCCTAGAGCCCATATTGTTCGAAATAAGTAGGACATGGATTGGGGCTTAAAAACCAAATTTATCAAAGATATTCATTATAATTACATTTGTATTTGATCTATAGATGACCCAACTTTATAAATAAACTTAAAGCACCTCCAGGTTCATTAATATTTCATTGATCCATAAAATACTCCTAAGTATTTATATTTATCAGGCTCATAGAAAGCTGTATCTGATGTAGAAAACACGAAAATAAATAAACAAATACATAAATAAATAAATAAAGGCAGCCTAGCTGTGATGTCCTGGATCATAATTCGCATGCACATCAGTAGTCAGCTATAATATAATCTTTAAGGCCCCAGGAGGGACCAATGAAAGTTGGCATGACGGAACTGGACCATGCCATATGGTGGATCAGCTTTTCACATGCTTGAAATGGCATCATCCAGAGAGAGCTCTTTAGAATTCACACTGGGGCCAGTGACTTCCACTTAAGACCATCCCCCCTCCCACAACACCTAGAATAAATGCTGACTTCTTCTCTTGGTCTGGCACTAAATGACCTTCTCATTCTGCATTTCTCTGGATGGCTAGCCACAACGGCCTTCTAATACACAAAGCTCCCACCCACCTTTGCTTGACTGTTCCTCCTGCCTCAACTACCTGAACACGTCCTACTCTTGACACACATTGCTCCTCTTCATCATCCAGGTTTCAGCTCAAAGGCCACTGACACAAAAATATCCCCATCCTTATCTGATCACCCTACTGATTCCATGTAGGCCCACCTGGATAATCTCTCCATGTCAATATCCTTACCTTAATCATGTCTGTAATATCCCCTTTGCCATGTAATGAAACACATTCACAGGTTTTGGACATTAGGACATGTACATCGTTGGCAGCTGATCATTCTGTCTACTACACATCATATTCTCCAAGGTGTCAACTAGAGCCCCAAGCATCAAATCCACATTCCAGGCAGCAGAAGAGGAAGGAGGGGAAAGTATCACCACAACTACCTGTTTTGAGGAGCCTTCCCAGGAGTCCCCCACTGTCACATCCCATTGGCTAAATTTAATCATGGTCTGTTCAAAGGAAATACAAGAGAGACAAGGAAACGTAGGTTTTATTCCAGGGGGTATGTGCCCAGCTTACAAAGAATGAAGGGGGGATGGATATGTGGAGACCCCAGCAGTCTGTACTGCACCCTCCTGCTGGGACGTAGGTGTGACAATGGCAGGAATCATCTCTCCGCTGGCTGTTCTTTCGCACAGAGCTTGAGCAGCATCTGAGCTTCAGCAGGTACAACGAGCTGTAGAAATTCAATCTGAAGCCATTCCTGATGGAAGCCAAGCTCCTTGGAGAGAGGAACCTTGTTTCTCATGCTCACTTCTTATTCCTAGTGCCTAAAACAGTGTCAGGCACACAGTAGACTTGCGATATTTGTTGACTGAGGAGTGAATCTTATCTCTTTAATGTCTGGTGCAGAGGTTCTCAACCAGAGATAATTTTGGCCCCCAGGGGACATGTGGCAATACCTGGAGACATTTTTGGTGTCACAACCGGGATATGAGTGTCACTGGCATCTGGTGGGTAGGAGCCACGGATGCTTCTCAACATCCTACAGAGCACAGGACAGTGAATTACCCAGCCCCAAATGTCAATAGTGTCGAGGACATGGTGTCAAAAGTTCATGGACCCAAGAATTCTAAATGTGCTTAAAAAACGACTATCAAGAACTCTGCTAAGGTGGGAAGAAATAGAGACATAGATGTAGAGAACAAACGTATGGGCACCAAGGGGGGAAATTGGCAGGGGGTTGGTGGTGGTGGGATGAATTGGGAGATTGGGATTGATATATATACACTAATATGTATAAAATAGATAACTAATAAGAACCTGCTGTATAAAAAGTAAATAAAATAAAATTCAAAAATTCAAAAAAAAAAAAAAAAGAATAACTCTGCTAAGTGCCTGGAGTAGACGGAGCCCCACTGCCTTCATGTTAGAATTTAAATTCCGTGGTGTGAAGCATTAAGCCCTTTGTGGTGTGGCCTACACCTGCACACCTTGCCTCATGCCTCCTGAAGCCCCCATGTCCATCTTGCTGGAGCAATACCACCTCCTTGCAGGTCACCAGACATATGTCTACATCCATGAGCTCCTTTGCTCAAGAAACTTCTCCTTATTCACCTGTTTATATTTTTATATGTCTTTAAATAACAATTTTCCTTTTGGAAGCTTTTTCTAAAGTATTTTTTTTTCATCTTCCTGTAATACTCTCATCATGGCATATCAGTTTTTACTGGTGTGTTAGTTTCCCAGGGCTGCTGTTACAAAGTACCAGAAACTGGATGGCTTGAAAAAAGAGAAATTCATTACTCCCAGTTCTCGAGGCTAACAGTCCAAAAGGAAGGTGTCAGCCAGGCCATGCTCTCTCTGAAGACTCTAGAGGTAGGATCCTTCCTTATCTCCTCCAGCTTCTGGAAGCCCCTGATGTTCTTCAGCTTGTGGCAACATAACTCCAGTCTCTGCCTCTGTTTTTAAATGGTGATCTCTCTCTTCTTCTTATAAGGACACCAGTCATTTTGGATTAAGGGCCCTCCCTACTCTGGTATGACCTCATCTTAACCAATTACATCTGCAAGAACCCTATGTTCAAATAAGGTCATAATATGAGGTACTAGATGTTAGAATTTCAACATATTTTTCGGGGGGGACACAATTAAACCCATAACAGCAGTCATAATAACAATTAAACACACTGGTCTTTGAAGAGAGAATGAGAGAACTTCAACTATATAGGTTTAAGCAAAAGAGGAGAATGTATTCGTTTACATACCTGGACATACCAAGGGGTAAATGTAGCTTCAGGCATAGCTGGATCCAGGAGCCCAAATGCCATCCTACGGGCTTGATTTCTGTCAGTCTCTAAACTCTGATTTCTACTGTGCTTGGCTTCATTTTCAGGCATGCTTTTTCTATGTGGTAACCCCCAGAAATTACAGAATTACAGTACCTAGAAATCCTATTAGGGGCAAGTACAGCTGATAAGAACTTGTCTTCCTCTGGTTCTGCAATTCTAAGATTGTATTCTATTGTAATACTTTGGGTCAGATGGCCACCCGAACCTACTGCTGTGCTAATCGGCTCAGCCTGGTCACATGCCCTCCCCTGGAGTTGGGAGTAGTAATGAGGTCAGCCATCTCTACAACTCATGGCCTGAGAATGGAGAAGAATCGTACTATGGAAAATCAGAAGGAAGAGTTGTTGAAATGGAAAAGACAGCAAATATTTACTGCAGATAATTTTGTTTCCTCTTTCCTGGGAGATGCTAAGCAGGTTGATGTAAAACATGACATCATTCTTGTTAGAGTCTGTGCGAAGCACAGAATCACCAGACAGAGCACCTGACACACAGTAGGTGATCAGTAAATGTTTCTCGAATCGAATGGGGATTTTTTTCTGGTATTTTTATGGCCCTCGTAGGCACCTCTCCCTTTTTTTTTGATCTAAGTGTCATCATGCATGCTCTCCAAGTACATCCCTCTTTTCTTACCAGTGAAAGTAGTAAGACATTCTAAATATAAACCATTTTCTCGTCTCTTTTTGCAAAAGTATGATCCTACCGTTGGTGGACCTAGAGTTATTAGGTAAAGTTACACGGCTGTTACTATTGTGATTGCAATGTTTAAATGCCCACCTTCCTCTCAGGCCCCCACCAACGTCTTCAGAAGAGATGGATTTACAAGCAAGAAGATTATGCTCAGAAAATCCCAATCATTCATTTTCTGCCATTCTAATGTCACTCGATGAACAGATGTTGCTCAAAGAATATGTCAACAGCAATTGGGTTCACCAGCTTTCACCAACAGATCGTAAAAGAGTTTGTGATTTTAATCAAAGTTTGTCATCCACCCAGAACTTAAGAAATGAATTTCCATCAAAAGGAAATTTAAGCTTCTGAAAGTTACCTAGCCCTAGAGCCACAAGGGTGAACTCTGGGTCCAAAAGGAAAATAAAAATCAATCATGACAATTATTTTACTAAATTATTTTAAACTGCAGTGTATCGAGAAGGCTCAAGTAAATGTTGGCTGTCACACCAACAAGCAGTGCTGTCCCCATCCTTGACCTTTTTCTTGTTAAAACACGTCAATATGCAAAATAGAAGTGTTCCGTATCAGAGCCAAATGCACTCTCCATTTCTAGAGGTTTCCCAAAACAATCAGCAGAAAATGCAATTCAAGGGACTATTCTGCTTTGTTAGAGACATGAACAAACAACTTTTAAAAATTGTTTTATTTGAGGGTTTGCTCCTTCATCATGCCAGCTCTTGTTTTGGTGGATTCAGACCTGAACTTGCTTCAAAATAAGATGGAGATGAGTGGGATGCCCTGATAACAAAACATTTCACAAGACCTCAGTCATCCAGAGCTCACTTCTCTGCCAGCTTCCACATCTAGAATAAACCAAAAGCCAGCAAAAAGGATAAGGACCCTCAGAACAGACAAAATAGATGTTGCCAAGCCCAATCACTTGGCTAATGAGAGAGTCTATGGGCTCCTATTTAACTAGTAGTTAACAATCTAACAGTCTTGGTGTATCAGTCAAGGGCCCATCAGAAATCAGACGGTGCCTCTCTCAAATTAGGGCAATTCACAGACAGCTTAGTAAAGGCACCGTTTACAGAGGAGTGTGGCGTAGGGCAGTAGAGGGAGTGCCACAATCCCTCGGCCTGATGGGACAGGGGACGGGGGTGTTTCCAGAATCAGGAAGAAGGAAAAGCTATGTGGAAAAGGCTACCTTGATTACAGTGGCATCGAGGAAACAACCAGCCAAGACAAACCCAGAGGAAGGGAGCCTAGGAAATAAATATCCCGGCCTCACTCTCTTCCCTCTGATTTCTTGCCAACTCGCCCAACAGAAAGCTGGAGGGCTGGAGGGCAGGGGAGCAGCTTGCCCCTAAATATCGGAGGGTGAAGTGGATCTGCAGGGGTGAACAGATGTCTGGCACACCTGATGGATACATATGGATTTCTCAGCCCGTGGCATGTGGGGAAACCAGAGGTGACTGTTACTAGATACAGCACATGGCCATGCCCAGAGGAATATCTGATAACAGTAAAGAAGAAACTATTTTTACAGCAGACACCAAGATATTCCAATATGTGGATGGTTCATTCGAAGAGTACAAATTCTCTCCCCAAAGGAATTCAAATAAAACTCATATGGAATGGGACCGTTTAGGTAGGGACCCAGTTCTCCAAGGTGTCAGAAGGTATCATTGTAATGTAGATACCTCAACAATTTAATAACAAGTAGCCCAGGAAAGTTTACAAAGAATTCCATAAGCTCATCTTAGACAGGTAGAGACATGTTTGGGAGATTTATTTATAAGGTTTCTCTCCCAAGTGTTTAAAATTCATTGGCTAATTCATGAAACACACAATAATAATAACTGACATTTTATTGAGTTCTTACTATGCACCAGGAACTGTACATGCAAATACCACTTTATCCTCACCTTAGCCTCATGAGCTCGTGTGATTATTTCATTCTCATTTTGCACAAGACAGTTAAGTAATTTGTCCAAGTTTCCACAGGCAGTAAGATCTGGTGCCTGGCTGAAAAGCAGGCACTCCAGCTCCGGAGTCTGCATTCCTAACCAGACGCACAGCCCCTCTAGCCCATGTGTGCAGCACCTGCTATGTGTAAAGCAGAATGCAAAGACGATTTTTAAAAATCAGAAGAAAGAACCACTATCGTGGCACTTCAGTTAATCTAAGTATAGAAAAGGCACACGTGGTGTATTAGTTTTCTAATGTTGTGTGACACATTACCATCAGTTTAACAGCTTACAATGAACCCATTAATCAGCTCCTGGTCTATAGGCCAGAAGTCCAGGCAGGGCATGGCTGGGTTTTCTGCTCAGGATCATACACGGCTGAAACCCAGGGATTGGCTGAGCAGCATTCGTATCTTGTACTAGAGACGGACCCATTTCCTATCTTATTCAGATTGCTGGAACTGAAGTCCTTGTTTTCTCTACGGCTGTTGGCAGGGGCCACTCACAGCTCATAGAGGCCACCCACACTCCTTGCCATGCAGCCTCTTCCATCTTCACAGCCAGCAACGGACACTCTCCCTCATGTCGAATCCCTTTCATTCTTTAAACCTCTTTCTTCAGGAACAGCCCAATTTCTCCTTCAAGGGCTCACCTGATTAGGTCAGGCCCACCCGGGACAATCTCCCTATCTTAAGGTCAACTGACTACACATCTTAATTTACATTGGCAAAATCTTTTTTTCCATAGGAGTGATATTTCTTCATATTCACAGGTTCCTCTCACACTCAAGGGGAGGGGATTATCCAAGGCAAAGGTCACAGAGGATTATACTAGAATTCTGCCTACAACCTCTGGTATTAACATAGGATGAATACAGAGCTAATAATATATACATAGAAACCATTAACCTTGCAATGCTGGCCTAAGATTATACAGGTCCTCCCTGCACATAGCCACTGATATTCTAGTTGCTAGATTTCTCTGAACCTCAGAGGACTTCCTTTCACTGCTGTTGTAAAAGCTGTTGCTTATACTATATAAGCCTCAAGCGGCTGTGAGGCTGATGGGACAGGGGAGGGGGGTGTTTCCAAGCAGAAACTGGGTCAGGGGTGATGGTCACCCAGCTGTGAGGGGTAAAGATTAACTCCATGTGACTACCTACCACAGTACCTGGCAAGGAGGAGGCACTGAGTAGCTCTTAGTTACTAGAATTAATATTAGCATTGCCGTTAATATCTTTATTGCTATTCATATTTGAATTATTTAACCAGAACTGAGATAAGCCCAGACTAAGTTCATAGCACAGCTGAGAAAATCTCTGTGGCTTGTGTGTTTTAACATGGATTCTGGGAGTAATAACCATGGTCACTGATGCATCAACTCAGGAATAAAAGCAAGTGGCCCCTGACAAGAAAGGAATGAGAATATCTCACATTCCAGGTCCATTTACAAGAGATGTATCACTCTTTATAGATTCCTCAGACAACAAGAGCACAAAGGTTTCCAGAGAGGAAAGCCTGAGATATTCTAATATATGGACAAAAATATTTGTACAATTCTTCAAAGCAAATAGTCTCTGCCCAAAGCAGACAAGCAACTGAAAAAATAAAAATGTCTCCCTCTATTTATTTAAACTATCCCAAGCTTCTCATTTACATTTGCTTTTATTTCAACAACATTGTATGTCAGGCTACTTCCTACAAGATATAACTTATTTCAGTTCCGTTTGCTTATCAGTCAAGGGAAAGCACTAAAGGAGATGAGGTGGGGCTGTTTCATTTGGGGGGGACTATGTCCTTTCTGGAAGCATCACCCTCTTTAACTGGTAAGGACAAGGAAGCATTTTCTGATTTTGTCTAGAGCAGTGGCCTACAAAGTAAAAAATAGGAAAAATAGGCAACATTAGACCTTCTATTTATACTATTTTCATGCTAAAAATAAGAAAGAAATTAAGCTTTGCTGTATTTTAATAAGCAGCTGGGCACTCGTCTCACTTGATCTGAGTCAGTTGCGTAAGGTGTTGCAGGAATGCTGAAAAAAGATGGGAATCCTACAACCCAGGAGAATTCTTTTTTTTTTTTAATTTTTTAACTTTACTTTAGTTATTTTTTATACAGCAGGTTCTTATTAGTTATCCATTTTATACACATCAGTGTATACATGTCAATCCCAATCGTCCAATTCATCCCACCACCACCCTCCCACCGCCACTTTCCCCCCTTGGTGTCCATACGTTTGTTCTCTACATCTGTGTCTCTGTTTCCAGCAGAATTCTTATTCCTTCTAGCCTACAGCTTCTTGAGGTTTTTCCAATTCACACATGCCCAGTAATATGGATTCGCAGATTGCACTACGGGCTCTTAACTGCAGCAGCTCTTACAGAAAGGACAAGTGGCTTAAAAATTCCTGCAAAGAAATCTGAGTTGAAGGAAATACCAACAATGCAAAGTATCTACATTCAACAAGAAAACAGCAGAACTCCTCCCACTCCTACTAGGAGCTTTTTGTCAGTTACATTGTGATGTTAAAAAAAAAAAAAAAAAGTGATGATCAACTCAGATCTGCCAAGAATTCAAACCCCAAAGCCCATAGAGTTCTTAAGAAGATTATTTTAAATATAGATTTACATTTATATCTATGGCCCAATATTTTTTGTACTAGAATATAGTCTCCAGAAGGACAGGGACATTTTTTTTTTTTTTTTTTTTTTTTTATTTATGGCTGTGTTGGGTCTTCGTTTCTGTGCGAGGGCTTTCTCTAGTTGCGGCAAGCGGGGGCCACTCTTCATCGCGGTGAGCGGGCCTCTCACTATCGTGGCCTCTCTTGTTGCGGTGCACAGGCTCCAGACGCGCAGGCTCAGTAACTGTGGCTCACGGGCCCAGTTGCTCCGCGGCATGTGGGATCTTCCCAGACCAGGGCTCGAACCCGTGTCCCCTGCATTAGCAGGCAGATTCTCAACCACTGCACCACCAGGGAAGCCCAGGGACATTATTTTTTAAAACACTACTTCCTCATCTTCTTAGCCTGACACATGGTAGGTGTTCCACAAATATCTATTAACAAGTCCCTGAATCTGTAACAGCGAATGGGGCAGGTTATATTCTCCAAGGATATATCCAACAGTATCTCCCTTCCCACATGTGGCTTACAATGTGATCTTGTTATTTGCTCATTAAGAGGCATAGTCTAATTCCCCACTTCTTAAATCTGGGCAGGCTTATAACTGCTTTGACTGCCAGTTTATGGAGGAAGGAATGCTGTGTGACTCCTGAGGCTAAATCAGGAAAAGCCATGCAGCCTCTCCATCTGGTCTTCTTGGGAATGCTTGTTCTGAGGGAAGCAAGCTGACAGGTTAGAAGTCCAGCTACACTGAGACCACCATGGAGGAGAGGCCACATGAATATGTCCTGGTCAACAGCCCCAGCTGAGTCCCAGGGCTGCCTGCCCTGTGAATGGGACCCCTTGGAAGTCCAGCCCATCAAATCTACACATGACTGCAGCCTTGGCCAACACTGGACTGCACAAATGAGGGACTCCAAAAGAGTACCACCCAGCCGAACGCTTTCTTAATTCCTGACCCAGAAAATGCGAGCAAAATAAAATTGTTGGTTTAAACCACTAAATTTGGGGACAATTAGATACACAGCCCAAAGTAACTGGAACAATGGCCCTCATCCCAAGTACATGTTAGGTCTTGGTATGTTTTAGAATAATAACATGAAGCCATCACAAGTCATGAAACATGTAAAATTTAGCATGCAGTTCACACTTAATACTAATTTTGTTTAGTGAGAGCAAAGAGGTTTCTTTTACAATTAATTAATAAAATAATTAAATTACAAGTTATTTATCTTTGTTTAATCTTACTCATTTAAACTTCTAGCTTACTTTTTATTTATGCTTTACAGTGGACATAATATATCAGTATTTTAGTGCAAATACATGATTTGTAAATAAATATTTTATTTATTTATTTTCAAATAAATAATGCACGGGGGTGCATGTTCAAAATATTTTAAAATCAGGGTACATGGTTAAATTGCTAGCCACTGAGAAATTAACAAAATAAATCAAACCTCATCCAACTTTCTGCATAAAATTTCGGAGGGTTCTTGGACTTCTGTCACCCATGCCTGAAATCCCATCTTGAGTAATTTAAGCAACCCAATGCTTGAGTCAACACTTAAAGACATCCACACCTTAGTCTGAAATACTGTCATAAGCCAATCCAGTTCCTTCTGGAACACAAGGGAAATTTATCTAAAGATGTTTTATTTGGGAATCTTTCAACAGCAAGTGTCAAAAACCTAACTTGATTGGATTTAAGCAAAAAGGAGCCTTTATTGTCTTATATACCATTAAAGTTAAAATGATGATCTACCCTTAGGCAGAGCTAGATCCAGCAATTCCAAAATTTCATCAGGACTCTCTCTTTATTTCTCATCTCTGCTTCTCTTAAATGTGGCTTTTTTCTCTGGCTAACTCTCCCTTCACAGTAACAAAGCACCAGACTTCATCCTATGCTTTGTGGTCCTAGTGAAAAGACAGTTTCTTTTTCCCAACTGAACCCATTAAAGTGCCTGGCACCATTATAATTGGCCATACTTGGGTCAGTTGTCACACCTGGAGCAGAGGAAAGAGTCATATCTCTCCAAACCTCATGGATTGGGAGGAGGAAGGCATGATTTCCCAAAAGGAAATTCAGGTGCTATTACCAGAGGAGGAAAGGACTTGGGGCAAGCAAACAACAGATGTCTATTTCAAGGGATACACAGAGGGAGTGATTCAGGCCACTGAGCCCCCAACACTCTCAGGAGCCATCCTGAAGCACAAAGTCTGCCATGTGAGTACAGAAACGAATGAAAAAATCAAGAAGTCCCAGAAAGCCAAAAGGTCACACAAGGACAATGGAAACAACTGACCTGCTGATTCAGAAGGACTGGTGATTCTTGTACCTTTTAGAGTTTGAGAGCCCTAGGGTTGGAACTCGGTTAAAAAGGATGCTCCTGCTACATCTCCCTACAAGCCTGCACACTTGAGAAGAGAACATAAAGGTAGCGCTTAGGAACATCTGGAGTCAAATCACAGAGGTCTCCTTCCTGCCCCACCACCTAATAGGTGTGTGACCGTGTGGAAGCGCTTTAACCTCTCTGTACTTCATTTCCTCATCAGGAAGACAGTTGATTACAGCACCAACTGCATAAACTTCCAGCTAGCATTAAATGAGATTGTATTTCCTCCTAGAGCTGCACAATGCACCAGTTAAGAGGGTAGGGAGTGGAATCCACTGCTTGAGAGGAGTCTCTGCTCGCCTGCTCATGGCCAAGTAAATGTGGGTGATTTATTTAACTGCTCTGAAACTGTTTCCTCACCAGGAAGAAGTAAAATTCATAATAGTACTTGCCTCCTATGCTTTTTATAGGACTGACATCCCAGGTGTTCTACACTGTTCCTGGCAGATAGTAAGCACTCAACACATGGTAGCTGCTGGTCTTACGGAAGTTCTTCTCTCACTCAGTTGTAAGTCCCATAAGGACAGGATTTTTGCCTATTTTACTTGCTGCTGTAACTTAGAACAGGGCCTAGCACATAACAGATGTTCAATAAATATTTGCTAAATGACCAGTTAAATACTTGTCATCAATTGGAAGTATACTGTCTCAGTCCTCAGCCTTCTCATCTACAGCTTCCCATGTTTCCCAAATTTTCTGATAGGGATTCTTTATTCAATGAAGAGTAATCAAATACGTATTTTATTTCAGATACCAACCTACACTCTGGGAATAGAACCGTAAACAAGGCATGCATAACATCTTCTCTTAGGAGTTTATATTACACAGAGAGAGGGAGGGGGACTATACTTCAGGTGGTTGGTGAGGTGTATGAAAGAAATAAAGTCCAGCGATGACAGGGAGTTGCGGGGGCTCGTAGTTGAGAAGGGGTGGTCTGGGGAGGATCCTGAGAAGGTGGCTTTTGATCTGATTCCCGAAAGATGGGAATAAGCCAGCCATGGAAAGAGCTGATAGAAGAGAACTCAAGGTAGTAGTCATGAGGTGGATTATGGATTGACTTACATCCCCCCAAAAAGATATGCCAAAGTCCTAATTCCCTGTACCTGTGGCTATGACCTTGCTTGGAAATAGGATCGTTTTTTTTTTTTAATTTATTTATTTATTTTTGGCTGTGTTGGGTCTTCGTTTCTGTGCGAGGGCTTTCTCCAGTTGCGGCAAGCGGGGGCCACTCTTCATCGCGGTGCGCGGGCCTCTCACTATCGCGGCCTCTCTCGTTGCGGAGCACAGGCTCCGGACGCGCAGGCTCAGTAGTTGCGGCTCACGGGCCCAGTTGCTCCGTGGCATGTGGGATCCTCCCAGACTAGGGCTCGAACCCGTGTCCCCTGCATTGGCAGGCAGATTCTCAACCACTGCGCCACCAGGGAAGCCCGGAAATAGGATCTTTGAAGATAGTATCAAGTTCAAATGAGGTCATACTTGATTAGGATGAGCCCTAATCCAATTGCGTCCTTATAAGAAGAAAAGAGACACAGAGAGACCACCATGTGACAACAGAGGCAGAGATTCAAGTGATGGGTCTACAAACCAAGGAACACCAAAGACTGCCAGCACACCAGAAGCTTGGAGAAATGCATGGAAAAGATTCTCTCCTAGAACCTTGAGAGTGATCATGATCCTGCCAACACCTTGATCTCGGACTCCTAGCCTCCAGAACTGTGAGAGAACAGATTTTTGTTGTTTTTAGCCACCCAGTTTGTGGTACTTGGTCACGGCAGCCCTAGGAAATGAATACGGTGGGAATAAGCTTCTTGTTCAGTAGACAAAAAGGAAGAACAGGGATGCAGGACTACAGAGGAGAGAGTAAGAAAGAACAGAGTTAGAAGGGGGCGCTTAGGCAGGACCTTGTCAAAGCAGGACAACCAGTTAGCCTGAAGATAACTATCCCTGTTAAGAGCTTGAAGTGGCTTTTAATACCTTAGCAAGCAGCATCATTTAAATGCTGAAAGGAGGGAGCATCGACTGTGTTAAGTGAGCCCAGAAACATCCTGAGGAACCAGGAGTTGCTCAGAAAGCATGTCAGATGCTGAATTTGTCCTTGTGCCGTCTGATCTTTCCATCTCAAACCATCATCTGCCAATTGTTCTCCCAAACCAAATTCTCTATACTGTTCCAGAAGTGATACTGCATTTTGTATGTTTTTCCCCACTGTGATCATTCTGATTTTGTGACTGTGTATTAGTTACCCTGGCAACATGGTAGACTTGGATCTGATTGCTCAGGTTGGCAGGTTCACTGTCAGAGCCGTGGGCCCAGTTTTGAGTGGTAGATATGTGCATGTTAACCAGAGCTACACAGACAAGCTTGGCCAAGAAAACCTGATCCAGCAGAACTTCTGCATCCATTCTTCTGGCCAAAAGGACCTTTCCTCCATCTGCTGTGAATGTCCCTTGCACTGCTTTTGGGAAGATGCAAGAACTTGGCTGTATCTTTGAAATATCTGTTAGAAAATGTGTTCAGTATTGGTATGTTCAGCCTGTAGTGCAGAACACATTTATTTGTAATGAGAAATTAATTCTTAAGGAAGCTAAGGGAGAATGGTCCAACTGCTGGACCACGGGATTAGAACCTGTTACACAGCCTTAATTCTGACTTGCTGTGCAATCTGGAATGAGTCACAAACTCAGCCAAATGCTTCATTTTCTGTAAATAAATTTCATTCATAAAGAAAGGGCCTTCTCTTAAGAATGAGGTCCTAAGAGCGTAGTAGGCTAAAGTTTTAAACTGGGACAAAATTCTAGCCCAGTTTATGCCAACAATATTGAATCACTTATTTATTCAATTTACCAGGTGCACTGTTTACTTATTAGAGTCTGGCTCTATTCGTTCACCAATTACCTAGGGAAAAAACAAACTTCTACCTACAGCTGAAAATTTTTATTAGCCAATGAATAAAGAATCCCAGCACAGAGTAAAGTACAGACTGATTCCTAACAAAGTAATAACTATATTTTTCTTATTTGCACAAATTTCTATGTAGCCATACCTGGCTCACTTTTCACAACATTTGTGTTTTCAAAAGCATGTCACTGACACCTAGATCTACCACCCTCTCCACATCAGAACATATTATGTTTAACTGTAGCATATAACCACCATAGTCTTAATATAGACATAAAAGTCATTGGCAAGCAGTCATTTTTCACCTGGGTTAAGTGTTACAGTATGTTCAGCTCCAGTAATGCTAACATTTAGGCTGTCCAATTTCAAAGGAAAAAAATCTGAAGGGAAAAGAGACAAGAACCACATTCCAAACAGTCTTCCAAAAAAGATGACTGCATAGTAATAATTAATTCCTCTGCTAAAGTTACTGGGGGAAAATGTGCCTTCTGAAACTCCTATTTTTCCCCCATTGAGAATAAATGCCTTGTTAATTGTGCCTAGAGCAAGGAGAGAATCGGAGTACGATCAAGGAACCAACCAACTTTTTCAGGATTTAACCAATAAACCAATTGATATTAGCTCTCAAATATCACGATATCTACGATATCACCTTGCGTGCTTGGGTTTTGTTAGCGAGTCTTGTTTGCAAGGCTATCACTAGTTCACACCAAATAGATACTGTTAATAAATTCCCTAATTTTCCTACACAAAGCACAATTACATAGCCTGAGATTTGTGTGAGGGGCATTAATTTGAGTGTAAATATTTAAAATATATCACAATTTTTAAAACCCTCTTTTGGTATGTTTACACTATAGATGTAACATACTGGAAACCCCAAAATGGAAGTGGCCTGGGCCTCTTGATCCCTGAGAGGCCTACTTGCTCCAGTATTTGTGCACAAGGAAAGCTCTTCAGGGAATGATCCTCTCTTGGGAGGGAGATGGGGGGTCTTTGGTAAAAAGAGGTTTCCCCGTTGAGCCCCAGCTTTGGGCCTCTCCTCCCTGCTGGTCCTGCACTCAGAAGCCACCCTCCCTGACCTCTCCCTTCCTACAACTCTGGGCCACAGACAAGTGCCCAGAACATCAACTTCAGATTTTGGGGGAAGATACAGCAGAGCAAGAAAATGAAAACCGCAATGTAAGTCTGTGGGGATAGCATTCATTGAAAGGAAACAAAAAATAAGGGCAGGGCTGGGAAGGGGGGGATGGTTAGAAACAACAACAAAACCTCATTTGGAGCCAACAGAGATAATCTGAGGGAAAGCAAAGAATGGAGCCCAAATGAAAGATTCCGTGCAAATCTAGGGAGAGGTCGTGGTGGCTGTGCGAGGAGACAAAAGAACGCGGGCATTAATAAAACAGACGGACAATGAAAGCGCATCACAAAGCCTTGCAGTTCCACATACAAGCCAAGGTACATACACACGCCAATAAAAGCAGGGAAGTGGGGAACAAAGGATGTCATAGCAACCTCAGCGAGCCCCGTCATGCTACCCACTGCAGTGCTCGTGGTCATCCATCAAGGAGCCTCCCAGATCCAAACCTGGAGTTCACATGGGGAGGGAGGGGCCGCCCCAGTCAGAGGGGTCCAGGCCCCTGCAGTGCACTCTTGTCTCCCTTTCTTCCTTCCTTCCCCCATAAAATCCAAGCTAGGTCTGTGCCAAGCCTCCCCCTCCCCTCTCCCAACAGCTGCTTTTTTGAAATACAGGGAAACATAATCTGGACGCAGCATCCTGACACACTCATGTCCCCAGTTATGTTTCCCCAGTTGTTTCAGAGCTGGGTAAAGCAGCCTTCCCCTGTGCTCTCAAAAACTCCCCTGGTTCCTGTGAAAACAAAGACAAGATAATAACAAAAGAAGGGGAGAAAAAGCACATAAATGCATTTTGCTTGATCTTGTGAAATCAAGCATCCCACTGTTCGAACTCATTTGGGACTGTGGATTTCCAGTGGGACGTAAATCTCATTTACCTGTGCCTAATTCAAAAGAGAAATGCTCATTTCCTTCCACCTCTATCTTCTACTTAAATTATAGGTCTCTTCTTTATTAATAGACCATCGTTTCTTTCTACTTTCTTCTGGTTTGAGTGGGGGAAATACTGTGACACCGGAAAAAAAGAAAAGATGAGTGTTTCACCAGCAAGACTTGGAAGGCTGTGGAAAATAAAAGAGAACTTTTACAAGAACCTAATGGAGATATTGACATGTGTGTCTGGAAATCTAAACTTAGCAAAGTATAAGGCAAGAACAGGCTTTCTCACTTTATTTCCGTATCTGGAAAGTTTCAGCGGCTGGTACCATATGAATATTTATTAACGCATTGTGAATCAGAACCTGTGATTATTACTCAACTATCTTTTTACCTTACAAGCTTCAACTAAGAAGAATAAAAACACATCTGCTTTTGCTCTTCCCATATTTTATTCAATGTTTTAACAGCTTTGCTGTAAATATCTCATCCATTACGATTCAGTTGTGACTATATCGGCTTCACGTCTCCTGTTTTATTACTGTCATTGCAGTGAAACAACACACTGTTAATTCTGTTAACTAACAAGTTCATTGTTCAAGCTAGTCAGCGATCTCCTGTTTGTTGGGTCCTCATGTTAAAAGAGAACTGGTTATAAATCAAAGAAAGGCTTGAGTGAGGCGTGTTCCCTTTGTTCAGATGAGTGGATCTTTATTTGAGACTGTCGTTTAATATGCTGTCATGGAAGAGATGAGTAAATCTGGAGATAGGGCCAAATCCAATCATATTAGATGAGGAGGCTGCACAACCCTCAAAGAATTCGGCTCTGGAATATGCAAGCACCCTTACAGCTTCAGATTCGCTTCCTGAAACCTGCACCTCCTTTATCCATCCATTGTAGACCTTGTAAACCTGTTTTCTTCTAGATTTTTTCCAGCAGAAACATGTTCATATTTCTCTTCCCCTAGGTGTGACTTAGTCTGTCTGAAAGTGGGGTCTGACAGGTAAGAAGGTGGGCTCTATAGTCCAGCAGACCTGGTTTGCTTTCCAGCTCTGGCATATCCCAGATGAATGGACTTGGATGATTTACTTACCATCCATGAACCTCATCTGTAAAATGGGAGCAGCCACCATAACTCCTCATCAGGTCGTTGTGATAATAAAAGGAGCAAATCTTTGTAAAGTTCTGTACCAGTCAGGATTCAGTGCAGGAAACAGAAATCACTATAGATAGTTCAAGCATAAACTGAGTTAATTTGGGTAATAGGTATATACCAATTATCTATTATTATGATAATGTTGAAACACACACATGGACATGCACAATCAGCTTAAAACAAGAGCATTTATTTAAATAACAGGTCAGGGGACTACCCTGGTGGTGCAGTGGTTAAGAATCTGCCTGCCAATGCAGAGGACACAGGTTCGAGCCCTGGTCCAGGAAGATCCTACATGCCGTGGAGCAACTAAGCCTGTGCACCACAACTACTGAGCCTGCGCTCTAGAGCCCGTGAGCCACAACTACTGAAGACCGCACTCCCAGAGCCCATGCTCCGCAACAAGAGAAGCCACTGCAATGAGAAGCCTGTGCACCGCAACAAAGAGTAGCCTCTGCTCGCCACAACTAGAGAAAGCCCGCGTGCAGCAACAAAGACCCAATGCAGCCAAAAATAAATAAATAAGTAAATGTTAATTAAAAAAATTAAATTAAATTAAAAAATAACAGGTCAGCAGATCAGAGATTTGGGCTTGGCTGGGCAGGTCTGGGCAGTTCTTCATGCTATATTCACTCAATACCTTGCTGTTGGCTGGTGCATCTGGGCCAAATGTGTGATTCTCAAGCAGGATAACCTGGGCATTTTCCTGGCAGAGGCAGGGGAGAAAATGGGATACTTCTTGGGTAATATATGCTAGTATCCCATTGATCAAAGCAAGTTTCATGTTCAGCCCACAGACAGGGTTGGGGTAGATAGAATGCCCCACCCAGAGTGGCTGGATCTTAGGGTGACCAACCATTCCGGTTTTTTAGAACCTGAGGAGGTTCCCAGGATGCAGGACTTTCAGTAGTAAAATTGGGGCAGTCCTGGACAAACTGGGATGCTTGGAACTCTGTTGGCACCTTATAGGGCAAGACAATGGATGCATGGAGGGTCTTACAAAAGGGACTAATAAAAGTCTTATAAAAGGACTTAGAAGTCACCTATCAAATCGCTGGAAGGACTGGAAGAGAGACTATTAGTTTGAAGGTCCTGGTACTGTTTTTGCTGCTATTACCAATTCTGCTGTTATCCCCACCTAAGTGGCAACCAGACCCTGGAGCCTGGCATCTGGCTGTCGCACTGTGAGTGCTTGCTTGTTAACTGTCATGGGCACAGGAGGTATCTCTGCCCCACTCCCACCTTCCAGCTCTCCCACAGGACAAGTGATGACTAGAGCCTAACTCTAACCCAGAACTCTGACCACAGGGGAATCTGGGAATTATGCTACTGAGCTTCCCAACCACCCAGAAAAGGAGGAAGAAATGGAGTGTGAGAGGCTGGCTCCAAGCCTCTACCACAAAGGCTTCCACGAACATGTGGCTCATGGGGAATGTTGTCGGCTGTGATGGTGGTGTCAGATTCATTCAGACGGATTCACTGATATGGCCTACGACTAATACCCAGGCTGGTGACCCTCTCTCTAGTTTAGCTAAAATTATAGGCAAACAGGTTACCTCCTAAGATATCTGATTCCTAGAAGGCTACCCTCAAAAGGGCAGAATCATTATAAAGAAAATGGTTTTTGTAGCATTTCAGCTTCCAGGGACAATTCGGGAATGTTAAGAAGGCACAAGCCTCTTTTCATCTTGTTTTGTTTTAGCTATTATTGGGTTTTCTTCTTTTTTCTAATTTCTCTTCTGAACATTATCTGGGTATTCTCAACCTCTGAAAGCTTTTCTTCAAACTCTGGGTGAAGATTTACAGCAGTAATCATCACTTTAGCCCAGCTGACTTCTTTGTAATCACATAGTTACAAAATAAATAAGAAAAGAGAATGAATTCTGAGGGCATCTGAAGTGAGCAACACAGTCCCTGGCCTGTATCTGACCTATTTTTAAGAAAAAGAAAAAAAGAACACCACATTATCTTAAGAAGGTCATTTGAGGACTTGAGGACACAGGGAGGGGAAAGGGTAAGCTGGGACAAAGTGAGAGAGTGGCATGGACATATATACACCACCAAATGTAAAATAGATAGCTAGTGGGAAGCAGCCGCATAGCACAGGGAGATCAGCTCGGTGCTTTGTGACCACCTAGAGGGGTGGGAGAGGGAGGGTGGGAGGGAGATGCAAGAGGGAGGGGATATGGGGATATATGTATATGTATAGCTGATTCACTCTGTTATAAAGCAGAAACTAACACACCATTGTAAAGCAATTATACTCCAATAAAGATGTTAAAAAAAAAGAAACAGAGCTGGGACAATTAGATATTCACATGCAAAAGAAGGAAGTTGGACCCATATCTCAACATATACAAAAATTAACTGAAAATAAATTAAAGATTAAAAAAAAAAAAAAGGTCATTTGAGTCTACTGATTTCAAAACACAAATGAGCTGAATTTATGAGGAAAAATTCTGGTTCATTAGAGATAATTTTTCTAAGATATAGTTCCTTAGGGAAAACATACCTTAGATGTGATTCTAAATCTGTCTCCTGAGAAATCTTGGATGCCTGCTGATCATTTTGAATTCTCTGCCGCCCTTAACTTTCTGGCTACATGTTAGAAATCATTTTAAATGAATTGAATAAAATTCACAAGTGTTATATGCCAGCAAATGATGAACTCACAGGAAATATGACTCAAATCCACTTTTTTTCATTCTGTTTTTTTTCTAATAATAAATAGAAATGAACAAATGTGGCTTTAATGACATCTTGGAGTGAGAGCTTTTATTGATATATTACCAGCTGGAAGCATGTAATGCTTTGGTGAAATAAACTCCATGCTGCATATTTATAACCAGGTTGAAAAAGGTGTGTTTGTTATTTTGTGTGACACTTCCCAATGATAGTGAAGTTTTATATATGAAGATATACATGCACCATCATAAAAACGAACAATATTTCAGCTTACAAAATCTTTCTTTGATTGAAGATGCTTTTATATTTACTTAGTTTCCAATTACTTTTTTAACCTGTGCTCACAAACTTACAAATACCTTTTCCTCATTCCTGTAAAGCCATGAACATATGCTCCAAACTGTGTCAGTTGAAACAAAATGTGGGGCAACTGTTTAGAGTGACAAGTCCTTCTTTGGACAGCTGAGGTTCTCATCATTAGCTAATTAAGTTTGTATCAGGTCAACCTCTTCGGGTTGCAAAAAATAGAAACTGCTTTGAGAAAAAAAGGAATCCACTGGCACAGAAGTTAAGTGCAGAGGGCTGGCTTCAGACACAGTGGGATGAAGGCACTCAAATGATGTCACCAGAACCTGGTATCCCTTCATCGCTCAGATTTGCTTTCTGATTTGTGTTAGCTTTCTTTTAAAATGGGGTCTCTCTACAAAGTCACAAGATGATAACAGCTCCAACACACACACACACACACACACACACACTCTCTCTCTCTCTTTTGTGCGCGTTCTCTCTCTCTCCCTCCTACCAGTTGAAGAAAGTCAAGGATCTGTCTACGACTGGCTCAAATTGCTCACATGCACAATCCTGAACCAGTTATTGTTACCAACGGTGTATTAGCTATCTACTGTTGTGTAACAAATTATAACCCAAAACTTAGCAGCTTAAAAGAACATGCATTTATTATCTCAAAGTTTCAGTGGGTCAAGGATCCAAGCAAGGCTTGACGAGGTCCTCCAGTCCAGGGTCTCTCACAGGCTGCAGTCAAGGTGTTGGCCAGGGCTCAAGTAATCCCGAGGTTCAACTGGAGCAGGATCCACTCCCAGAATCACCCATTGGTGCAGGAAGGATTCAGTTCCTTGTGGGCTGTTGGGCTGAGGGCCTTGTTTCTTCATTGGCCATCAGGCAGAGGCCACGCACTGTTCCTTGTTACATCGCCCTCTCCTAAGGGCAGTTCATAATAGGGCAGGTTTCATCAGAACAAGCAAACGTGAAAGAGACAGATGGAATTCACAGTCTTCAATCCTAATCTTGGAAGTAACATCCCATCACTTTTGCCATATTTTATTCATTAGTAGCAGGTTCTGGGCCAGCTCACACTCAAGGGGAAGGAATTACACAAAGAGTGAATATCAGGAGTTGGGGATCATGGGAGCCATTCCAGAAGCTCCTACCACAAAGGGTAATGAAATTTTCTGATCAGTTTAAATATGAATTTTCCATGTTACAATATAGGCTTTATTAACAATTGTTTTAGTCTGCATAATAATTCATTGAGTGGATACATCAAAGCTTATTTAACTTTAAATTTATTAAACTGAGTTGTTTACAGGTTTTAAAATTTTCTTTGCTATTGCAGATACAACTGTGGTTCATCCTTTAAAAAAAATCATTTGATAATCATATCTAGGAAAAACCAAACTCAAATGCTCATAGGAGCATGGGAATTCTATCCCTAAAGGAGTAGTGTCCACTCAGGCCGGCTTCCTGTTAACATGTGGGAACATGAACATGGTATTAACAGAACTCCTGATTTTTCAAGAAAAATAGGAAATTCATACTTGTATGTGAAGTGTCCTATTGACTCCATTAAAAAGAAAATGTATCTAAACAAGTGTGTGGGCCAAACAAAACTGATCTGCAGGCTGAATTTGTCACACTGGCTACCAGTTTGAGATTATGACCTAAGAGTTATACTTCTGAAATCAACCCTAAAGAGAAAAAAAAACAGGAAATGGCAAAACTATGGAGACAATAAAAAGATCACTGGTTGCCAGGGGTTAAAAGGAAGGGCGTAATGAATCAGCACAGCACTGAGGATTTTTAGGGCAGTGAAACTATTCCGTATGATACTATTAATGGTGGATACATGTCGTTATACATTTATCAAATCCCACAGAATGTACAACACCATAAGTGAACCCTGATGCAAACTATGGACTTTGGGTAACGATGATGTGTGTAGGCTCATGGATTGCAGTAAATGTGATTGATAATGGGGTAGGCTATGGGTTTGTGAGGGCAGAGTGTTTATGAGAAATTTCTGTACCTTCCATTCAATTTTGCTATGGACCTTAAACTGCTGTAAAAAATAAAGTCTATAAAAAAAAACAGGAAATAAAATTCTTGAAGAATCACAGCTATGTAAAAGAAATAAGTATGAAGTTATACCAATCAGTGTCTATTGGAAAGAAATACATTCATAGACCTTTGAGGGGTGGGGTTATGTATTTGTTTTTTCTCTCAGTCTATTTCCCAAATCTTTTTCAATGAGCAAATGGTACAGGCAGTCCTCACTTCGCACAGAAATGCGGGACTATAAAAATGACTATGCAAGCTGAAACTGTGCCAAATGATATTAATAATCAGTGGTAAACATTCCAGTCATACCATGACCTTTAAAAATGTTGATCAAAACATTAAAACTGTCTTACTGTCAGTTCTAAATGCACAGGGAAATGAAAAAAATAGTACAACTAAAATTTATTTAGTACACTATATTTTCATCATTAGAAACATTGAAAATTAAAGTATTTAATTTTTTGTGAAAGCTTATCAAGTAGTCCGAATACTACTGTTCTTTTCATTGTATAACTTGCGATACAAAGAGAACATCTTTTCCATGACTTGGTGAATTTTCGTACTTAATCCTAAGCTTGGATCAGCTTCTAACATTTTGACATTAGTACTTTCAATGCCATGAACTATCTCCGAGAGTTCCTAAATGTGAATATTTTTGCCAGCATCACTTCCTCTGGGACATCTTCAACCTTCTTGTCATGACCGTTTTCCTCATTTATTGATAAGTTTGCATCCACTATGTTCCTCTGGCTGCACACCTACAGTCTCCCATAGCAGCAGAATCAACATTCCCATGGTCAGCTATTTCTCTGATAATTCCATTTATGTTGAGAATTTCACTTCCAGCATCTCTTTTTCTTCCATTGTTACACTTACAATTTGTTGACCAATTCCTTCTTTGACTGCTCGTTTTTATGAAATGCCATGGGGGTTTATCACTGGGAGACGAGGAGGCAACACAACCACACACTTTGCTGTCTGTGTGTGGACTGAACACAGATGCACGGGGACCAGTCACAGACAGACTGGGGAAGGGACATGATGGGTCACGGCTAGGCGTGCACATCTGCTATTCACGTAGTGATTCGTGGGCTGAAGAGCCAGCTATGAAGTTTGTATTTTATGCAATTATTCAGTTAATATACCATGTTATTCAAAATTGAATCATGTTTGGGGGGAACTGGTGTTATTTAACTAAAACATGGTAACTGAAATTAATGTGTAGCAGAACCATGCAAAGCAAGGACTGCTGGTACTTCAATACTGGAAAAATCAACTTTATTATAAAAGAAAACGATCCCATGCTCCCTTTTTTGGTCACAGGCAGACTCAATGACTAAAGATAGACTACCAAAAAAGACACACTGCTGGTTGAGCTCCATTGATTTATGACCCTGGAGACCTCACAGAACATGTTGTAATGCTTTTTGTCAGACTCCCTGTGAATAGGTACATCTGGAGACATATATATTTATGGAAAATGATAAATAATTTTCTCCCCTACCTTATGTCTAAGTAGGTCATGTTGGCATATTTTGAGTACCTATTACACTTCATCCAATGTATTTTCAAGAGCATGTGGAAATGTGCTGTAGGGCACACATGGGTGGTGACAGTGAACACCTCCCACCTCAAAATCCTGTAAACATGATTGTTCTCTGAGAGTTAGACTGGGAAACTAGAACATCATAGATCAAAGCAGTGAAATGCAAAGTCAACTTAGAAGTGTAATTTTGAAAGCAATTTGATGTCCTGAATAGATGCAAAATGGATAAAATTCAACAATTCTTCATGATTTTTAAAATACGAGGAACTTTGCAAAATAGCAGTATGAAGGAAATTCTTTAACAAGGTAAACACCAATAGCAAACATCATTCTTAATGTTGAAAATTTAGAAGAACTGTTATCAAAGCTAGCAATACAATTAAAGCATGCCCCAACACTGTTGTAAACACTGTTCTGAAGGTCCTAGCCAATGCATTCAGAAAAGGCAAGCAAATAGGAGCAATAAGGGTTAGAAAGGAAACGATTATCATCATCATTTGCAGCCAACAGTATCATCGGTAAATAAAATTGATATATGATTACAACTAAGAAAAAACTGTATCCAAGTTGCTAGACATCAGATGGACATATAAAATGTCCTAGACACTAGAAATAATCAATGAGAAAATTTAAGGAAGTGTCAGTGTGATTCCTAAGTTTGCAAAGCTGGAGATAACCAGATTGAAGGTATTAACACAGATAAGCAACCATGTGGATACTTAGGGGACTAGGTAAGTCATGAATTCAGAGACAATGAGAATCACAGAGGACAGTATCAGTGAAGCCCAAGCAAACCCTATCTTATGGCACAGGTATCTGATATAACTGTCAAATATGTCATTTCTGTGAAACCAGTTTGTACCTGAAGCCATTACATTTCCTAATCACATATAACTAAATTAGCTGAGGTCACCCCTTTACTTAAGATTTCAGCAAACTTGTACTGTGGCCTTTGTTTAACAGTCTTTGGAAATCCAATGCTGCCCAACAATTTAAGTTCAACCAATACCAGGCCATAGGCTGAGTCAGAGTTTTTGATCCCATCAGCAAAAATCATACCTTTCCAGGAAGGTAGCCTTGTACAGGGCCCAAACCCTCTTCTTTCCCTCAAAGTCAAGAACAAGATGCTCATGGATTTCCCGTGAATTACTTGCCACAATTTCCTTTGAGAGAATTCAACCATTTGAGCTGTACCCCCTTACCCCAGAAAAAAAAAATGCACGTTCTTGAAAATATTATACATATTTCCAAGAGGTTCACAGACCTCCTGAGTCCTATCCAAGAGACCCCAGATTAAACCATCCTTGCTCTGCTATGTGTGATGCATCAACGCTCATCACAGTGGTTCAAAATAAAGAAGCTCTTCCCGTCGGCTGCCTGGGTTTATACCTCAGCTTGATCTTTAACCAGCTGTGTGAGCTTGATTATATTATTTAACTTCTCTGGGCCTCGATGTCATCATTTGTAATGGAATCATAATAGTTCTTACCTCATTAGGTAATTATGACAATCAAATGAGACAAGGCAGGGAGAGCTGTTGGCACAGTGCCTGCCATGTGACAAATGACCAATGGATGTTAGTTATTATTTTATTATTAACTACCCTGTGGCTGCTTTGTCTTTTATTTTGTTAAAGCTTTTGAAGATAAGTATACTTTAGGATCTATACCGATTTTTTTAACTTCAGCCATATTGATATTTGGAGCCAGACAACTCTTTGTCGCAGGGGATGTCCTGCGCATTGAAGGGTGTTTAGCAGTGTCCCCGGACTCTACCCACTAGACGCCAGAAACACCCTGCAGCTGCGACGACCAAATATGTGTCCAAACATTTACACGTGTTCCCTTGATGGGCAAAATCACCCCTGACTGAGAATCACTGCTCTATGCTGATTATATGGATACGTTGAGATTTTTTTTTTTTTAATGGCAGAAACAACAGTAATCATACTATTTAAAATGTTACCATTGCTGATGAAAATACAATGAGGCCAAGAAATTTGTACTCAAAATGGAGAAGGGCTCAAAGTGAGGAAGAGGAAGTGACGGTGTGAATGAGGATGGGAATCACAAGGCTCAATACACGCATACGGGTGAAGGTGGTTAATGAGAAACATAGGGGTCGTGAAAGATAGAGAGGAAAATAAATTTTGGCAATGGAATGAATAAATTGGAAACTCTTAAGAGGAAAAAGAGTAGCTTAGCCTGGAGAATACACAACCTTCATAACACCTGGAAGGAGTCAACAGAGACTGAATATGAAAAACAGAAAGGAAATGAGGAAAATTGTTCTATGGATTCCACAAGAGGTCAACACCACTGATTCAGGATAAGACAGGACAATTTGATATGGAATTCAAGGGTAGAGCCCAGGGTTAAAAAATCCTTGGAACAGAACCAAGGCTGATGGTGGGCTTGGACCCTGAGTATCAGCCTTTTAAGAGACTAACATGGCATACTCATTCCTGAAACAAATAAAATTCATATCTTGTACATAGGTAGTCCACATACTGTTGTAAAGTTGTTTTACATTCTGAGAAAATAAGCTTATGGGGGCTCAAAGTCTCTCTGCAAAAACAGAGCAGCTCAGAGAAGTTAAACATCAGCCCTGATCAAAAGGTGCGTCATCTGTGAATGAGACATGTGCTCCTTCCCTTGGGTGGTGGCAGCAGAAACGCAGTTGTCCTTTCAATGTCGATGTTGGTGATATGAATCTACTGAGCTCTTCTGAGCACTTTCCATATGTTGGGTTAAATTTTTCACTTGTCTTATGCCACTTTATCCCAACAGCAACCTTTTGAGATAGCAGCAATTTTGATCCCACTTTACAGATGAGGAAGCCAAGGTTTGGAAAGGTTCAACTCTCCAAGGCTGCACAGCTTGTAAGCAAGGATTTAATGCCCAGTGGCCCATCTCTAACACTTGTTCTTGTGGCTCCTGTACTGTACTCTCTTGAGGGCACATAGGGAGGGGTGGGATGCTGAATTCACCTTCACTCAATGTGCTCAAAACTAAGGGCTTAATAGACTAATAATAGTTGAATAATGTGGCTCTGCTCTGTCAAGCATTTATTTTTATCGCATTAATATTTCACGTTGCAATTGAATGGTCCCCTAAACATGTTAATTGTGCCTCTGAAGAGAAAAACCCAGCAAGGGGGAAAAGTGCTGTGGTTATCTAGATTATCAGCTCATCCTACAATGATGGAAACCAATCCATAGAATATTTATTGCCTATGTGCTGCACTCCACGCCAGGTATTCCCATGTAAATTATTTTACTTACACTGACATTAAAAAAATTTTTCCAAGTTGGCATTATTATCTGCATTGTTCAGAGAGCAAACCAGATTAACTCTGCCATCAAGAGAAGGAGCTAAGGCTCAAATCAAGCTCCATCAACTCCAGTCTAAGGTTTTCTCCATCAGATCAAAACAAACACATTAAAACCAAGAATCCTATGCTCTGACATCTTTTCCATGTCTCCAAATTTTTTGCCATGTGTGGCCAATTAGCAGAATTGGCTAGAACACGGTGCTAATGAGGCCAAGGTCAGGGGTTCAATTCCCTCATGGGCTGAAACTTGATGCCTCCTTCCCAGAGTCACAGACTGTGGCCTGCACCACAGCTGGTCCCCTCCCATGAGTGTCATATTGGTCATAAAGGCAGTTGAAAAAGTCTTGCTGAATCATGGTAACTCCATCCACACTGTTGGATCAACTCAGAACACAAGCTGTAGTGACAGTGTGACTATAGACATAAATGAAGACCAACATTGTGATTAGTTGAATAAATTAACAATTTTTGCCTACATTCTATAAGTTTTAACTGCACTCTTTATGGATCGATAGAGCTGTGATTTTATTTATAAAAACTCATATATATTAAGAGAGATGCTAAAATTTCGAGCTGTTGAATGACATGTGCAGTAATACCTCAATTACTTAAACTCATAAGGAAATGAGTTATTTTGTACATGTAAATCATGTTCAGATAATGGAAGTGTCTCCTTAGTACCAAGACATTTTCATATTAGAAATTTTGATGGAATCTTCTAAATGGAATTCACATTTTCCTGCCTTCCTAAATAGGAGATATGGGACATAATTTTTCCTAGATATCTGTTATTTACAAAAAGCACAATTTAAACAAAGTGATTTTTTAATTGAAAATAAAGGGATGGGAAGATAAATCAACCAGGAATGTCAATATTAATACCAAACAAGGTGAAATTTAAGCTTAAAGTAACAGCAGGATAAAAAGGAAGATAATATAATGATATACGATATATTTTCCAAAGAAAATGCAATAATCACAAACCTATGTGCACCAAATAATATAACAACTTCACTGAGTCCCAGCTTTTCTGACCTTCTAGCTATCCTTAAACAGGACAAAGTAATTCCTAATTCAGGGCTTTTGTGGCTACAGTCCCTCTGCCTAGAACTTACTTTCTCTGGGCTTTGCATTCCCACCTTATTCAGTTCTCTGCCCAAATATCACCCACAGAGTGATGGCTAACCACTCTATCTGATTTGTCACCTAAGATCCTAAGATTTCAAGTTGTTCAATAACTGATCGCCTATATATATGAGGTCTCATTGCTGTAGGAAAAATTAAAGATACATAGAGCCCTGAATCCACCTACCCTAAACTTCATTAGATTCCTAAGATGTGTCTACTAATATCACAGTCCTCTAAGCAACTGTAATCTTTATTACCAGCCAAGACTTTAGACCTAAAACCCCACAGAAGGAATAAGCCCACAGCCTCTCCCTTGGCACCTTTTCTCAATGGCCAATCCTGAACTTGGCTATTAAGTTCTTACTACCCTAGGCATGAGAAAAGTCACAGAAAAATGAATGCAATGAAAAAAATCATAATTCTTTCTGTATTACTTTCCTGTGACAGTTATAACAAATTACCACAAACTTGATGGCTTAGGACCAAAGAAATTTATGCTCTCACTGTTCTAGAGGCCAAAAGTCTGCAATCAAGGTGTCAGCAGGGCCACAGTCCCTCCAGAGGCCCTAAGTGAGAAATCCGTTTCTTACCTCTTCCAGCTTCTGGTGGCTGCCGGGCAATTTCTGTGGCTTGTGGCCACATAACTTCAGTCTCCCCTCCATCTTCACATCACCTTCTTCTGTGTTGTGTTTGTGTGTGTGTGGTGTGTATGTGCACACGTGTGTCAAATTCTTCTATCCCTCTCTTAAAAGGACACTTGTGAGAGCCCACAAGTGGATAATCCAGATCATCTCATCTCAAGATCCTTAACTTAATCATCTCTGCAAAGATCATTTTCTTCAAATAAGGTAATGTACAGGTTCCAGGAATGCGAACCTGATATCTTTGGGGCCATCATCAGCCCACAGCACTTTCTAACTCCAGGGTGCAGATGTTGCATCACTTTTCCTTGAACCCTACTGTGGTCTTCTAGGTTTTGCAAAGGTAGAAAACTCCTTTATGAAAGGTAGGCATCCCCAAGTCCATCCATGCATAATGGCCATGGGGCATTCCGAGCAGGAGAAACAGTGGAAGGAAGTCAATAAAACGATGACCCTAAGAGTGTGAGCCCTGAAAGGACAAAACATATTTTTTAAAATGCCTTTTTTCATCACTTGCTCTTCCCACAAAAACTCCAGCCCCAGTGTCTGAGCCACACTGGGGTCTTATCTGATATGAGAGACATGGGAGAACCTCCTCTTCGGGATTGATCTGCAAAGGGGGAGGGCCTAAGATCCACCGTTGCAAATCTTCTAATCAAGCCTGGTATCGTGTTCGGCTGAACCTAAATGCAGCTTCAGGAACATGCTCCACACTGTGCTCTCAGGGCCACCCAATCCATCAAAGTTGCCACAAGATGAAATGCCTTTGCCATAACTGTCTTGGAAATAATCTTCTGTCAGTGTCGACATCCCCCATACCATTTATTATTCACTCATTCAGCAGATATTTATAGACCACCAACTATGTGCAAAATTATGTAAGCGCTAAGGTTACAATGGTAAGCAAAACCGGACTTTGTCCCTGCCCTCATGGACTTAACCATCTATAGGGAGGAAAGAGACATTCATTAAAGAGTAGCAAATGCCCATGTAAGACTGCAACTGTGACAGTTGCTCTGAATGGATCCTCCGTAGTGAGAATCTGTAAAAAAGGGGATTTGAACCACTCAGGAAGTCAAGAAAGAATTCCTATAGGAAGTGACACCTGTGCAGAAACCTGAAGAATAAACAGGAATGCACCACGTAGAGGCGACAGAGGTAGATTATGTGCAAAGATCTTACACCAGGGGAAAGCAGAGAGAGGAGAAGGGAGAGTACCATGGGAGACAGAAGATAAAGCTGGAGAGAGAAGTGTTTTATAACCTCAAGGGCACTGAGGAGGCTTTGAAGGTTTTGCATGTGGGAGCTGGCAAAACGATTTACGCTCTGCAAAAGCTCTGGACTCTCTCTGGAGAATGGTTTGAAAGGGGGACCAAGAGTGCAACCAATAGATGCCTGGAATCTCTCAGAGTCCAAGAGAACAATGACGGTGACTTCAATTAGAGAAGTGGTACTGATGGTGGAGAAGGAAAGAATAAATGGATTTAGGAGACATTTAAAACAAAACATTGACAGCACACCATGGGGGTCAGGGAGAGACAGGCATCAAGGACGAGCCCTAGACTTCCAGGTTTCCTAATAGGTAATTTCCCATTCAGTGCAAGAGAACATTGAAAGAACACTAGGTTGGAGGTATAGGATAAGGGGAGTTGTGCTATGAGATTGACTAGAGACTTACTGAGTTTGAAGATGCCTCTGATATTCTAGGTATCCCAAAGCTGACGCCAATGTGATTTAATGTGAATCTAGCACTCAGAAGAGCTCACAGGAAAGGTCTAGTTTAGACACGTAAATGTGTGAGTCATCTGGGTTTAGGGAGTGATGAAGCTGTAGGCACAGGAGGATCCTGGTTACGTAGGGCCCGGCGTTTATCGTTATACAATTTGGGGACTCTAATTAAGAACAATAATACAAGAATATAAAATCGGACACGGAAGTAAATATTTATGAAATAAGAAACCACAACAAATTACAAATTTTCAAAAGCTTAAAATACCACAAGCATCACAAGATCCAGAAAAATAACGTAATAGCTTTATTAATTAACTGCCTGCTGCCCCCTATAAAAAATCTCTTTTGCACATTTTAGTCTGTATGCAACTTGATAGCCTTTTCTTATAATAATATAGCTTTTCTCATTAAAAAGTAATGTAGGGACTTCCCTGGTGACACAGTGGTTAAGAATCCACCTGCCCATGCAGGGGACATGGGTTTGAGCCCTGGTCCGGGAAGATCCTACATGCCGCGGAGGAACTAAGCCCATGCGCCACAACTACTGAGCCTGTGCTCTAGAGCCCGTGAGCCACAACTACTGAGCCTGAGTGCCACAACTACTGAAGCCCGCACGCCTAGAGCCCGTGCTCCACAACAAGAAAAGCCACCGCAATGAGAGAAGCCCGCGCACTGCAACGAAGAGTAGCCCCCGCTCGCCACAACTAGAGAAAGCCCACACACAGCAACGAAGACCCAACACAGCTAAAAATAAATAAATAAATTTATTTTTTAAAAAAGTAATGTAATTTCTCAAACACGGTTAACTGAAATTAGTTTCACATTATCGATCACTGGGATCATAAAATATGTAACTCCATATACAGATGTATTTGCCTTCGTACTACTTCTACAGGTTCATGCCCTACAATTCAAGAGTTCCAATAAATTTTATTTGACATCACTTTTAAAAAATAATAAAAATGTATGGTACTTTTATAATTGTATACACTGTACTGTCAGAGAAAGGAATTCTATTTTGTCTTGGCATCAGTAAGAAATTAATCCTCTGCTTCAGTTTATACATTTGATGACTGGAAAAATTATCCATGGACTAGCTTCTGGCTCCATAGATTTTTTAAACCTCCTCCACTACCCACATCAAGTGCTGGGTGCAAGGAAATATTCATATCCCTATAGAGCCTGTAGCCTATTCCTTTGCATCATCATGCTGGGGAGATGGTAAAGTGAGCATTAGGAATATTCTGGAAGCCATTCCTACACCAGTACCATGAGCAGTAACTTAACTATACACATGGTGACCTTTAACATGTGTATATTCCACTAAACCCAAATTACATGAATTCCCCGGTCTTTCCCTTAGCCATATCCAAAAGCTGCCAGAAGCCACCTACATTTGGACAAAAAATTGGACAAAAATACACGGCATGTGACTATACTGCCATGGTGCCTCCCAGGTCCTTGGGACAAGGTCTGGTACAAGTGAATGAGAGCCTTACCTTTATCAGCTTCACAGAAAATTTATCTCCCATTCTAGGTTTGTATGAGATTCCTCCAGAGCAGGGCCTCTCTACTTTGGCACTACTGACATTTGGGGCTGTATAATCCTTCAATTGTAGGGAGCTGTCCTGTGCACTGTAGGATTTTTTAGCAGCATCCCTGGCCTCTACTCACGCAATGCCAGTAATACCCCACACTCACCCCAATCGGGATACCCAAAATGTCTCCAGATGTTGCTAGATGTCCCCCTGAAGGGCAACATTGCCCTCTGTTGAAAACTACTGTTCTAAAGAGAGTTTAGAGAGAGAACAGTATGTTTATTTAGTGAATTCTGATTGGGTACCTACTATGATTAAAGCCCAATGGAAGGTCACTTTGCACAAGGCCACAGTGCAGTTGGGAAGGAAGATAATGAATAATAAATTTCAGTAGAATGCAGTAAGTGCCATAAGGAAGATCTCAAATACACTGTGGGAATCGAAGACAAACCTGTTTCCTACCTCACAAGGCTACTGGGGGATCAGTGTGAGGATGATTGTAAAGATGAGATTACTCCCCATCTATTCTGCCAAAGCATTTCTTTACGTTGGCATGATATAAGCTGAACATATAGAGGGAATTACAGGAAATACTTCAATTAGCCATAACAGTCACTATTTACAAATCTCTGGCCCAAGAAACATTGCCAAAAGTGTATTATCATGATGAGGTGGAGGAATCCATCTCCTTCTTCTTTTATTCTGGCAAGTATGTTCCTTACACCATGCCAGCCCACACTCGTATCTGAAGCCTACAAACACATAGATGGAGTCATTCCTAGGAGAAGTTGACAATTTTATATTCATAGAAGATTTGTCACAAGGGTTTTATCCAGCTAAATGGAGGGGGGGAGGAGAAAGTCTAAATCAATGAGAATTTAGCTTGTGAACAGCACTGTATATAAATTAAAAAAAAAAAAAACTCACTTGATTTGACACAAATCGTTCCTCTAGAACTCTTGAGATAACCCTGGTATTGTTCTTACCCTATTGTGTTTTCCCCTCCAATCAATTATTAAACCTATTGACAACAAAATAAAAGAACTCCAGGGTACATTGAAAATCAGGGCCTATTTCACTCAGGGTGTCATCTCCACTATCAAATGTATTTGTTCACAGAAAGCCTTGGAACAGACGATACGTCCCTTTGCTGAGCTGCTTGCATTTCTGTCAAATTAGTAACTGGAGAGGGAATGTCACTAATTCCCATTTCTCCGCTTGAAAGTTACTGCGGGGTCCTTTATCAAACTGAACACTATGTAACTGTGCTCGGCAGAAGTGAGTTAACCCGTTAGCTCTCCTTTGATTGCACTTAATCACAGGAGCCCCTTAAAAGCATGTTCCTTTCATCTTTTTCTTTACCATCACTCTTTATTTTGCTGATCTTACCTTAATTTTGTCATTCAGCCCTCTTCAAGAGGGTGCTCTGTGGCCTTCACCTGGATTAGTTAATCAATTATTACAATAATTTCCACCTATATAGTGCTTGATCATTAAAAATTCATTTTGATATTGCCAAAAGGTAGCTTCACATTGTGGTTTTAAAGCAGTGATTCCTCAAAATTTATTAGAAAAATAACATACACTTGTGGATTGAACCCATGATTCCAGGATAGCGCTGCAAGGGGTGAGGTTACATCTATTTAAATTTTTTTTAAACCAGGGAAATAATAATGCAGGTGTCCCATGGATAGAGCAAAAAATCATTGAAGAGGGTGTGGGGTGACTGATATTTCAGAGATCCTAGCGAAGAGCCAGGGCTTTGGGCTGAAGCAGCCTGGACTAAAATCTGTTCCTGTCTCCCACCAGGGCTCTTAGAATCTTGGACAAGTCACAGGTTCTCATCTCTGAATGGGGTTAATCACATTCATAGTGTTCTAGTGAGGATTAAACCAGATAATCTGCGCCTGATATATAACCACATAGGGAGTTTCAGGTCAAGAAAAAAAGTTATTACTTAGCCATGTAATATCACCGTACACACACATACGCACACAAACACATAAACGCACACGTGCACACACACTGTCATTGCCAGTTTAACTGAACAAAGAGGCCTATAAAATAACCAAATTCATAGGCTTTTCCCACCCACAAATTGACCAGTTATTAACTGGGAGAAAAAGTCTGAGTCATTTCAGTCAAAAGAGGTCCACAGCATTAGTCAGTTGGTTAGTAATCTGATTAGTTATCTAGGTAATTGGCTAATCAGTTACTTATTATAAGATTTGTTTCTCTACGTCCTCTGGTCCAAGGTCTAAAAATCCCAGCAGGCTTTACATTTTGGGCTGGGTAACTCTTTGCTGCGGGGTGTCCTGTGCACTGCAGGGTGTTCAGCGGCCCCCGCAGGCCTCAACCCACTCAGTGCCAAGAGCACTCCACCCACCCCTAGTCGTGACAACCAAAAATGTCTCCAGAGATTGTCACATGTCTCCTGCGTGAAGAATCATTGCTCTAGTCCTAGCTTCCAAATGGTTTATGTTAACGTTAATACAACTTTCTCCCATATACTACTTACTTTTAAATCTCATTTCTCTGCAACCCCTATCTCCATTAATTCTGGAGTCTTCATCTAAATTTAAGACCTAAACCAAATATGGAATCTTAAGCCTTGCTAATAAGTTTTTAAAAATACAATTACCAATTATTCTTCATTATAATTGTTACTTTAAAATTACTACCTCAATTTCTAAATTTGGTGGGGGGGGCAGGTGGGTAGGGAGGTGGGTCTTAATTGTGCCAGAAATTGCAAAAGTATAAATTAGTAGCTCATGCTCTAGTTTGGGAAATGAATACCTAGAAGTGTGAAATTTGGGGTAACGGCAGCTAAGTGCAGAACTGAATTCACCAGGAGCGTGCGTGTCTGTGTGGTGAGTTCTAGCCCTTTCTCCCCATGGAAGTGCCCAGAGTAGAAAACAGCTTACATTGTACAGGGTCTGTATGTGGTGGTCAGGGAGGGTTTCCAGGGTTTGGAGAATATTAGGCAGGGAGGGGAAAGGGATGAGCGGGGGGGGGGTTCTCAGAGCAAGAGATAATGACATTTTTACTAATTGGGACATTTTAGGGAAAAGGACTTTTAGGAACCTTTATGTATGGCAAATTCAGTAAATTCAGCTATTACCTTAGCCTCTTCCAGGAAACCTGCAGTAAGGATTTTCATAATTCCTCAAGGTCTGCAGTCGTATTTATGTTCTGTTTCATTTGGATTTGATCTACTGATGGTGACCAAGACTTTAAGGCCTCCATGTTATATCTGGGTTTCACCAAAATCTAGAATTCTCAAGTCCACTACAAAAGGTACCAGTAGTGCATTTACTACTAAGCTAATGGGTTTAAGTTTCAAGACCCATCGCTTGCACAGGCCCGTTCTGAGGTCCATAATTTAATTTTGTGTATGTAATCTAATGTCCTTTTCCAAAAGAGGGACCTCCCAAATGAAAGTTTTGGTTCCCATGAAATCCAGCTCTCCCCTAATGGACACCATATCCTTCCTGTTCTCTTCTGTCCCTTCAGCACCTCCCACAGTGCCTGGAATATATTAGACACACAATGATGTTTTCTGAGTGACTGAGTGACCAACTCAATGAATGAACAAAGGCAATAGTGATGTACACAATTCAGAAAAGCATAGGAGGCCATATCGTACTCAAAGGTATGAATTATTGCCTGCTAATTCGACAGATAGTAAAGGCCACCGGAGTTCAAAAGTGAGAGAGATCACTTCACATGTGATGAAAAGGAGACATTACAAGCCAATCACAGACTCACAGATTTTAAAATAATACTAATTGACTACAGTAGCTGACACATTATTAGACTGACTCAGAGTTGGACTCTGAGCCTCAAGCCCAGCTCCATTTACAAGGTGAAAATTACCCAGCCACTCACTCTAAAATGGGGATGAAAACAGTATCTATGGCATAAGACAGTTGTGAGGATTAGAGAGATGTCACCTGCAAAGTGGGGAGTGTGGAGCTCAGCATATGGTAGGCGCTCAGTAAATGTTAGCTAATAATATTATTAATTGGTTTCAATGGGCCAGTCATCATGCTAAATGCTTTTCAGACCTTAGGGAGAAAATGCCCATAAGTCATGGGGAAAAGTGACCATTTATTGAGTACCCCTATCATTCATCAATGTTCAAGGTACTTCCCTATGTTCTCCTCTTAATATTCACTGCACCTCAGTGAGTTAGGTGTTACTCCTACTTTGTGCACGTAAACTGGAATTGAGAGAAGTTAGTTACATGCAAAGAGATTAAATGACAAAGCTGAGATGGACCACAAGCTACGCAATGCCGAAACTGATATTTTGCCCATTGGACCTCTTTGATTCTCTCCTACTAGTTAAGAGCTCAGGGGTCAGATGTAAGGGTTAGACCTTGGCAACTTATTTAACCTTTTAAATTTCAGTTTCCTTATCTGCAAAATAGAAATGACAATTGTACCTCCATCATAAAGTTATATTGGGTGGGCCAAAAAGTGCCTTTGGTTTTTTAAGTAAAAATAAAAGACACAGTTTTCATTTTTACCAAGAACTTTATTGAACAATGTATTCACCCTTTTGTTCCACTGCCTTCTGCAGTTTTTCAGGCAACTTCATAATTCCATCTTCCCAAAACTTTCTATCTTTTCAAGCAAAGAACTACTCCAGGTGCCTTTCAGAGTCTTCCAGGGAACTGAAATTTTGTCCATTAAGAGAATTTTGTAAAGACAGAAATAAATGGAAATCTGAAGGTGCAATGTCTGGTGAGTATGGTGGATGAATCAGAACTACCCAGCCAAGCTGTAACAGTTTTTGCCTGGTCATCAAAGAATCACATGGTCTTGCATTATCCTGATGGAAGATTATGCATTTTCTGTTGACTAATTCTGGGTGCTTTCCATCAAGTGCTGCTTTCAGTTGGTCTAACTGGGAGCAGTACTTGTTGGAATTAATCGTTTCGTTTTCCGGAAGGAGCTCATAATAGAGGACTCCCTTCCAATACCACCATACACACAACATCACCTTCTTTGGATGAAGACCGGCCTTTGGTGTGGTTGGGGGTGGTTCATTTCATTTGTCCCTCAATCTCTTCCATTCCACATTATTGTACAGTATCCACTTTTCATCGCCCGTCACAATTTGTTTTAACAATGGAACGTTTTCATTACATTTCAGTAGAGACTTGCATGCGGAAATATGGTCAAGAAGGTTTTTTTTGCTTAACTTATGTGGAACCCAAACATCAAAGCAATTCACATAACCAAGCTGGTGCAAATGATTTTCAGCGCTTGATTTAGATATTTTGAGTATTGTCGGCTATCTACGGCGTGGTATAAAGTTGATTGTTCTCAATTATTGTTTTGATTTGATAGCTATCAACTTCAACTGGTCTACCCGACTGTGGAGCATCATGCAGTGAGAAATCTCCAGCACAAAACTTCACAAACCACTTTTGACACATTCGATCAGTCACAGCACCTTCTCCGTACACTTCACAAATTTTTTTGTGCGTTTCAGTTGCGTTTTTACCTTTCTTGAAATAATAAAGCATAATATGCCGAAAACGGTGTTTTTCTTCCATCTTCAACATTAAAATTCAAAATACAAAAATTCACCAATTTTGATAAGTCTTTTTTTAAATGCACACTGATATGACAGCTGTCACATAAAATCTAACAAAACTGTTTCAAATGAAGTTAAAGACAACTAAGTGCTACTAGAGCCATCTTACAGAAAAAACCGAATGAATCTTTTGGACCAGCCTATAGAAAGGAATAAGTGAAACAATGCATATGAATGACCCAACTCAGTGCCTAGTATGTGGCAAATGTTCAAAACTTCTTAGTGTTACTATTGTCTAAAATTTTGAAAAAGCAGAAAATGCTGTATTTACCCACTTTCGAATGCCAATTTCGTGCGTGGGATGCCCTGAGGAAATTTTAAATTTCAGATTCAAATTATGCTCTTGCAATTAACTGGAAAAGTCTGGCTCCTTTACACATAACTGTTGACCATGGCTGATTCACCAAGACCAACACTCTGGTGGGGAAATTGTAAAAAAAAAAAAAAAAAAAAAAATGTATGAGGCTCAGGATCAGAAGAGCAGTGAATCCCATGAAGTTTGGAAGTAGATGCCCTGATTCCTATACCACAGGGCCACATGACCCAAGGTATTTGAGGACTAAATTATGGTCTTGACATAGGTGGCCTGTGTCATGTTGAAACATACAGCTTCCTGGAATAGCAAGAGAGACCTCTAGAAAGATGGCAGCCAAATCTTTAGTTCTGAAAGTTATTAATCTTTACAGGAAATTCCTAGTCAGTAGCAGGAGGAATATTAGTATTATTTAATTTCATTCAAATTACACTACAAAAAACAATTAAGGTGAATAATTATGAAAGTAAGGTCAACTCAATTTTCTATAATAATGTTTTTTGTTGCCAGGCTCATTATTGCTAATTCCTTTCATAATCTTTGCCATCTAACCTCATTTGTTTCATTTATAAGTGGCAAGAAATGTACATCATCAAACAGCAATGAAATCAAGACAGCAGCAAGTCACTTGGGTGATGTCTGGAGAAAGAAATTATTGTCTCTAGTTAACCTTTTAGGGAGAAACTCATCTGCATATTCCCAATGCAGGTGTTATATTTGTCAAAGTGAAGTTTTTCCTCTTTCCATTTTTTAGTCAGACCTCCTGGCTTGAGAGGGTAGAGGCTTGCCAAAAGTTGAAGTTTTATCCTGCTGTTTAGAACACTTATAAACCAAATGAAAAAGCACTCAAGTAGGTTTTAAATGGGCTTTTGGTAGAACCCAAAACACACACACCCCACACATACACACACACATTAATTTTTTAAATACTCCAAATCATCTTGCTTAAACTGTTTTTTAAAAAAGATCTTTCATTGTCATTACCAAGACACTTATACTTGAGACCCTCAGGATTTAATTTGCCCCCATTATATATTCTGAACCTGTACTTTACTGGTTTATGAAGAATCTCAAAAATTTTACTAACAATGGCCTGACCTACTTTTAAACGCCTCATGTCTTAGACAAAGCTATTCCACTGCTAGAAATTTACTCTAAAATGAGGTGGGCAAACTTTTAAGTGATCACCATCCCTGCCATACTGGTTTTTAAATACTTTGAATATCACCCTTTTTGCTGACCACTAAAGAAATATTCAAGAACAAACAAACATATGTCCTATGTTCTTGGGCCCTATAACATATTAATTTAATAAACATGCAAACAGATAAGGGTATGATTACCAAATATGATAAGTGCATTCAAAGCAATGGACAGTGTCTTAGTCTGCTTGGTCTGCTATAACAAAATACCATAGACTGGGTGGCTTAAACAACAGACATTTATTTCTCACAGTTCTGGAGGCTGGAAGTCCAAGATCAGGGTGCCAGCGTGGCCAGGTCCTGGTGAAAACCTTCTTCCTGGATTGCAGATGGCCCCCTTCTTGCTATGTCCAAACATGGGGGATAAAGAGAGGGCTATGGTCTCTTCCTTTTCTTATAAAGGCACTAATCTTATCATAAAGGCTCTACCCTCATGATATCATCTGAACTTAATCATCCCCAAAGGCCCCACCTCCAAAGATCATCGTTTTAGGGATTAAGGCTTCATATGCACTTCCAGGGGACACAAACATTCAGTTCACAGCAGACAGGATGGAGGAATGAGGAAAAACGGAGGACTGTAGGGGCCAGTCAGAACCCCATCCATATTCCCTTGGCCCACCCATGATGCAGCCTGGTGGGCAGTTCCCTCACACACCAAGGGCCTCCTACCTTAGCAACTGCCTCTCTCTACTGTATGGATCTCCCTGATGCAGAATCATTCTCAGTCCATGAATGCAAAGGCAGAAGTGCCAAATAATTAACATCACCAGGGGTGACCCTCAAGCAATGAGATATAAGAATTGATGGATAACCATCTCAGCCTCTTTTCCCATTACTGGGCAGCTCTGAAGAGGGTCTTATACAGTCTCCTAGAGACTCCCCAGCAGGATTGAGTTCCAGTTGTCTACAGTAGTAAATGTCTCATTACTATCACCTTTCCCTACTCCTTTGATTCCTGGGGTCACCTCCCAAATAAACTACCCAGGTCTGCCTTTGGAGAACCTATGTTAAAATCAGAACCTACTGTGAGAAGGTAAAAATTTAACCTGGTCCATGAAGGAACATAAACAGGCCCTCCCTGTGAGCCTCTAGGAGAAAAAGTATTTCATGGAAGAGGAAGCAACAGCTTGGCCAAAGGCCCTGAAGGAAGAAGCAGCTTTTAAATCAGAACATCTAAAAGGAGGCAATATGGCAGAATCACAGTGAGCAGGGTGAGACAGAGCTGAGACCCAGGCAGGGACCAGACTAAGCAGAAACTGGTAAGCCACAGGAAGAAGTTAGGGCTGTGTTCTAAGTGCACCTCCAAACGAAGAAACTGAAGATTAGAGAGGTTACCATGCAAAACTGTATGTCTAGTAAATTAAATGGCTAGTAAACGCTTGAGCAAGAATCTAAAAACAGGGCAATCTGAATACAGATCCCATATTTTTAACCACTCTACTACCAGAGCTGATGCTAAAATAGCTTAAACCTGTATTTCCCTCCTGATTTACATCAGACTAGCTACCCTTTCCCTTTTCACGCCTTCCTGACAACATTCTCTGCTTAGTCCCACTACCCATATGACAGATCATGAACTCCGTTTCTCATATCAGCTGAAAGAGCAGTGCACCTGCATTCCTAGCCAATTTCTGGCACATCTCTTTGCAACATCAAGATATATGGCCTCTGTAAATTTTCAGAGACATATTAACATTCACCTCCATAATGCCTTAATTGTACAGAAACCATTAGACAAGAGTGTTAAGGTAACAAAGAGACCCATGCAAATGGTTAAGAAAGAGAGCGAGATGCCTAAATTAAGAGGGGTGAAGGGTCCGGGACAGTCTTTCATGGGGGAAAAGATTCATGGAGATCCACTGTCTTAACAAGAATGGACTGCCTCATAAATTATCTCAATATGATGGCAGTAAGTCAAGGGGAACTTTTTTAAAGTAGGAATTTGCAAAAGGTTAAGTTAAAATGAAGGCTGAACATTTATTTTTGTCCTCCTGCTTAGTAGGACTTCTGCTAATGTTTGTGTACAGCAGTGATAACGGCAGGATACTTCAAAGCCTTTTCAGGGAAAATCGTATCATTGGTGAGAAAGGATCTGATTTTGTAAAAAGCTTACATTGTAAGTGATAAGGAAAATAAAGAGGAAAGATTGCATGAACTAAGTGCTTTATTTTTGTTAGTGCTGGTGGGGTTCCACAGATCCTCATTGTTCCTGTAATTGGGGTTTTAAAAGTGGGAACAGAGAAGTATGTGTTTTCTTTTGTCTGTGAAGATGGCAGTTCTGACCCGCCAGTGGAGGACCATGAACTTTAAATTTTGTTTCCAGAAGAAAAGAGATATTTTCTCCAAGGACGCCTGATTATCTTGGCAGAGTCATAGCATTTGATTAGGGTCGGACCACTCTGAGTGCAACATGTTGAGCTTGCCCTCATGTTTTTCTTGGTCCATTCCCCTTAGGTGTCTAGATTAAATTTATAGAGAGGAAGAAGGTGAGTAAACTGAAAAAAATAACAACTTCTACCCCAGTAGTCTAGAAGCATCACATGAGCAGAGGGCATAAATCCTAATCATTTCTTATCCTAAATGCCTGGTCCGGGACCCATTGCAATAGGAGTTGCATTCACTGCAAGCAACATAAACCCCACTGTTATTTGAAATAAGGAAAACAATGTTCTTATATAGCTAGAAATCTAGAGGTGTGGTCACTTCTGGATTCATTAATTTCCTCAACAACATCATCCAAGAACCTATGCCATTTCGACATTTCTTTCATGTGGGCTAGCTTCCTTTGAGGTTTGAAGGTCTACAGGTTAGCTTCCTTTGAGGTTTGAAGATGTCTCCTAATTGTATTTCTTTTTAAGAGCAAGAACAGCTTTTCTAGAAGCTTCCCAGAGACTTCAGTCCATACTTCATTGCCCAAAATGTTGCTTATGCTTATGCCTGAAACAAATGCACCACTTAAGGAATGGGATGAACATAATTGGCGTAGACAGTCAAGACCTGCCCCTGGGTTTGGAGATGGAGCAACCTCCTCTCAATCTCAAACACATGGCCACTTAAAGGAGGTGGATAGTTGGACAAAGTCAACAACTCCATTAGGAAGAAGGAATGGAAGGTAGAGAGTAGACATTGGCAATCAACAATCTCTGCTAAAATGAAACATTTCAGTAACTACCTATTAAAAAAAAAAAACATTGAATGAATAAATGAGTCTTTCTTATGTCATCCATTATTTTCTTGTTTGGGAGTGTTGATTTTATTTGTTTCGAGTCCCAGGTCTTTTTGTCTTTCCAGCAGTTATTCCCCCTTCTTCTCATAATAGCATCCCCATTTCCCCTTGAAGTTCCCATAGGCTCCATCATCAGTCCATATGGTTGGATTGGTGCTAAACTCTACCCAGCTGCATAGAGACACATGTGTCAAATCTGTCCCATCAGTATTTTCCATCCCTCTTGTCATACCAATTGATTCACATGAAAAATTGAACCACTGAGAGTTAATTCAAAGGAACTATGGAAAAGGTGAATGTCTCTTCCCACTAGCATTAGTAGGTGTTTGGAGCTTTCACAATGTAATCCTGGGCAGTATTTGTTTGTACTGGGGAGGTGGGGGAGATGTAAGAGAGTGAATACAACACAGAGGAAAGGAAAACCAGGAAATGGGGAGAAAGTAAATCTTGATGTTACAGTTTAGACTCTGGATCTAGGCATGTGCGGATGACCTAAGTAAGTATGTATTTCTGAAACTTTGGGTCAAATAACCCAGTGTATTTCTTGTTTTCCCTTGAAGTCAGTTTGAATTTAATTTCTGTCACTTGCAGGCAAAAGATTTGTATCTAATACATTTCTTTATTCCTACTATGTTGTGAGTTTCCTAAGAACTGAGGCTCAGACATATTCATCTTGTAATTTCCATGGTCCCAGTACATGGCAGAGGGCTTCCCAATGTTTTTATCATGAGAGCTCCTTTTTAACATAAAAAATATTAACAGCCCTTCATACAACAGTGGTTTTGCTTTTAAGTATCTGTTGAGTGAGAAAATATATAATAACAAAAAGCTACTCTAAAACTGGGGATACTTTTATTAAATAAATTTGTATTTTATGACTTATGAAGGCTTCTACCTACATTTGATAACAGTCATATATAATGTGCAAACAAACTACCTATGTAGCCTAAGGCAAATTTTGGTCCACACATGGACTTGTGTTCTATGAATTTAATAACTGCACAAGGGGATCCATAAACCACAAAACACTTCTATGAGCCTTCCATATCATCAGAAGTATGAGGATAGGCATGGATAAAAAGAAATAATTCTTATACTCTAAAAAAAAAACTGATCCATGATTCAACCATTCTTTCAAGGATGCTGAATGCATATTCTCAAGGATCCCTTTTGAGGAGGAAAGAAGTAATACAAGATATTGGTTAAGAGCCAGAGGATGCAGGACTAGCAGAATCACTCAAGAGAACGTTTGTTAAGGGTTGTTAATGACAAGTCAATTCAAATGGCAAGACTATAGATGCTGAGGGCAGGGCCTTTGTAAAATAATGCTATAACCCTTTTCAAAATAATTTCTACTGTTCTTTCTGAGAAAATGCAGCATAATAATACAAATATCCCAGAGTAGCAAGACCTAAGATATAGAAACTAGAGATAAGGTTCCAGAACATTCACTTCATAAAAATCATCCACCAGCTCCCCATTTTCTAATTCTTCAGAGTTTATTTGTGGTGGGCACTCTGTGGCCTACCCACCCTACCACCGCCACCACGACCACTCCCTGTCAGTCTCACTGCAGAGCAGCTATGCAATGTGGATCCAGGGCAGTTGTCTTACTGGTCCCACCCCCCTTGTCACATGATTGGCTCTCGGTTGCTCCTATCAGAGTGAAGCCCAGGACATTTGTTCTGAGAAGTGATTCTCTCTCCCTCACTAGATGTGAACGAGAAAACGGGCAGTTCCAGTTTCTAAGGGCAGCCTTGAAGAAATCCAGGCTCAGGATAAAGTCAAGCCAGGCAGGAGGGCAGGACGTATATAAGCTCAAAGAAATAAAACTGGAGTTCTGAATTAGCTCGGCTTGAAGGCTGTACTACTGCTACATTATTTTAACTATGTGGCTCAATAAATCCCCTTCTTGTTTAAGCCAGGGGTCGGCAAACTACAGCCAGTGGGTCAAAGTCAGGCCACCTACAAATTTCTGCACAGGCTCTGAGCTGAGAATGATTTTAAAAGTGAACAATTGAAATCAATTTGATGACAGTGAACACTAACTTTGAATCCCAATTATGGAAAATGTTATCCCCCTCAAAATAAGAATTCTATTTTTCTCATTAGTAGACCTGAAATTACAAAACCTTAAACTCAATTATTATTATTGTATTTTCAATTTCTTCAATAAAAAATTTTGTGGAAATTTGTTTTCTCTCTTGTTACATAAGCGCCCACACAATATCCTCTATTTTGCCTCTTGGCCCATGAAGCCTAAAATATTTATTCTCTGACCCTTTACAGAAACAGCGTGCTAAGTGTGTTAAGCAATTACATTTTGGTTTTCTACAGCGTGCAAATAAAGACGTGTTAAGTGGTACACTAACTGTTTTAAGGGCAGAAATGAAATACGACTATTTTAGCTTCTAAAGTTTTCTGTTATATGAAAACTCAACCAAACCACCAAATCAACTGGCTGAAAGGGCCCCCACTCCAGCCCCTCCCAGCTCCACCCACCTCTCAACAAGTAAACATGGTCCTCTTAGATTTTTTTTCTATCCTTTGAATCTTTGCTCATGTGCTTTCCTGTCATCTTACACAATCCTATTAGAAAAAGGAAACAAAAACTTGATATGGGATGATTAATGCCTTGTAAAACAATTATCTTCTTGTTCTTACTCCTTTTCTGTATCTCAGCATCCCCAGTAATAGAGAGATATTCATGACATATTTTTCTTGAAATTAACTGAAACTAGGAGATTGTATTTTCTTGGCAGATAGCACTTTTTCTCAGAGAAAAGCATTAAGAGTCAGAAGGTATGGGTGTGAATCTGTACAGCATTGATCCCCCTTCTTCTGATTCAAGGGCAGGAGTTTTCCTTGGAGAACCATCGCCACCCACTTTCACTCCTTGTGACTGGGTGCAGCTTCCCTCCTGGCCTTGGGATCCAAGTCTAGCCATATAGCTCTCTGGGCCCAGTGATTCGTTCAAAGATGGGCACATGACTGAGTCAGAGCCAATCAGATCTAGTCTCAGGACCTTCCCAGCATTATCTAGAGGGAGATGCTCTCTTTTTCCACTGGACTTAAACCTGAGATGATGTAAACTATTGGAAAGATCACCTGCCTGAGAAAAAAGTCAGTGCAGAGGAAAGCAGAGCAGAGAGATGGAAAGAAAGAAATCAAGGGCTAGTAACTTCGTTTAAAGAAATAGATTCAATGGTGCCTGAAGCTAGAGCTGTTAGCCTGGACTGTCAATTACATGAGCCAATAAATTCTTTTCCTGCTTGAGCCAGTTTAAGTTGGGATTTCTGTCACTTCCAATGGAAATATACAACCAGTATCTAATGTGGTGTCTGTCTTGGGTTGGGTTCTCCCAAAAGCAAGCCCTAAGACAGAGATATAAGTGCAAGTAACTTATTTGGGATGTGCACCCAGGAAGCACTGGTATTGGGGCAAGGACTTAAGACAAGGACAGGCAGGCAGCTGGAACAGTGTATTATCTAGCGTGCTAACGCTGAGGACGACTGGGGATCAATCCTGCTGGGGAACTGCAAGACAGGGTAGAGCAGCGCCTCAGATTTATTCTCTTTCACTGCTCCAGGAGCAAGGAAGCTGGAGTATTTATCCTCCAACTCACATCCATCATTGGCTGAGAAGCTGTTTTTAGGGGCATTAATGCCCCACCATTTCCAGCGGGCCTCTTGCATGAGAAGGCTCCCGGGGGAGAGCTGCATAGGAGTGTGGGAGAACTCTGGGGCAGGGGCTACAAGGCTGACTGCTGAGGGGAAATGAGCAAGGTGCTCATCAAATCAGCTTCTCCATGTCCCATACCATGCCACGGTAATTAGAGATATTTGGGGGACTATTAATGTAGTGCAGGAGTTCCCCCTCCCGCCATCATTTAACTGTTGCCATAAAAATTCTGTGCAACCTCAAAACTCAGTGACTTTGGAAACAAAGATATATTTTCCCAGGCTGTAGGCTGACTGGGTGGCTGTAATCATGCTACAGGTCCTTGGAGCAACTGGTGGGAGGGGCCCATGTGTGAATTCCAGGGTGAAAGGGCAGCAGCTACTCCCAAGGAAGCTCTCCTCACAGAGAAAGAGGAGAAAACACAAGGAAGCCCAGCTTTTCAAACTGAAGCAGGCAGCATCTGCTCACATCCCATTGGCCAAAAACAAGCCACATGACCAGCCTCATGGCCAATGAAAGGGAAAGTACGTTCTGTCTGGGTGGGAGGGCCCGGATATGAGAAAGGCCCGCAGAGCGGAAAGCAGTAATTCAATCAACCATATCCCTCAAATTTAAGCTCGCTGAAAGCAAGGACCTCTCTGCTTTTTTTTACTGCTTTATTTCCAAGCACAGGGTAGGCACTTCACACAGATATGCTTACATTCTGAATTCCAAAAAATATACTTCAGATGAAGTTCTGTTACCCAATCCATTTCGTCATCAGGAGCTGCTTGTAATGCGAGAACGCATGAAATACCTCCCCCAGAAAGATAACGGCACACGCGCTAGAGTCTAAATCAGCCCTCAACAAGCTACGACAGTAGTATCGTCAACGGATCATAGAAACGATGGCTTTGAAGAATGCCTTTGCCTTGCCAGGATTATGATTTGTTATTCGTCTTGTGGATTTTTAAACAGAACCTTGTACTTAATATGCAAATTAATGACTCCAATGTATTTGCCTGGATTTTAAAAAAAAAAGAACCATTTTGCACAATACATGTAATAGTTACATTTCTACGATAAACTTACTTGGTAAAAGCTTTCACGATTTTATCATTTAGACAAGTAGATATCATTAAATCAAACTCGAAAGCCAGAATGGTGGAGGGAGCGAGGCTTGCAGACCAGGCAGTGAGGCAAGCCTTCCGTTCAGGGAGGACAGTGGCAGGAAAAACAGAAGAGGGAAAGACTAAACCAATACGGAGGGTGTGAGAATGTTCCAGGAAGTCACCTCTAGCAACCCGTTATCTTGCAGCTTCCTGATGTGATTCATTAAAAACTCATCTAGCCTGGGAACAATCTGATGAAGCATAGTGTTATTAGTGGAAAGAGCAAAAAATGTTAACATAGTTTAGGTTTAAATTCTGGATCCATCATTTCCTAGGAAAAACTGACTAAAATTTGCTATGCCTCAATTTCATCAGCTGAAAAATGGGAGAGAAGGTCAGGGAGCATGACTAGGGTCCTACCTCGTAAAGATGTGAAGATTAAAAAAACAACACACACATGCCATTCATCCTAAATGCCAGTCCATAGGCCTATGATGGTCTCTGAAAATGTTTTCATGGGTCCATCAAAGAATGAGAAAAATACTGTGTTACGTGTTAGGGGTTGTAATGTCCCCCCCGGACCTCCCCCCACAACAAAAAAAAAGTGTATGTTGAAGTCCTAACCACTGGTATCTATGAATGTGACTGTATTCAGAAACGAGATCCTTGCAGATGTAACCAAGTTAAGATGACGTCATTAGGATGGGCCCTAATCCGAGATGGTGTCATAAGAAGAGGAAAAAGTCACCTGCAGATAGAGACAGGAAGAGAAACACCACGTGAGGCTGAGGCAGAGGCTGGAGTGATGCAGCCGTAAGCCAAGGAGCAATGGAAGCGGCAAGGAAGGATTCTTGGCCCTGTCACTGTGATTTCACACTCTGGGCTCCAGAACTGTAAGACAATAAATTTCTATTGTTCTAAGCCATCCAGTTTGTGGTACTTTGTTATGACAAACATAGGAAAATAATACATTTGATAACAATGAGTTTTTAATTAAACAAAATTTAAACGTGGCCCTGTTTAAATGTTTATTTCCTCATCCTTCTGTTAATAACAAGTGTGGAGACAGGCAGTTCGGGGCTGAGCTGGCAGCTCCCTCCGCTCCGCCATCACTATCCTGATATTTGCCCTTGACTGCGCCTCCTCCAGGCCTTGAGTCTACAAAACAGGGAGGAAAAGTGGGGAGGGGCATAGTGCAAAAGGCACTTGCCATCACCTCTTTATAAACTTTCTATATTTTAAAATAGTTTAGATTTACAGAAAAATTGAAACATTACAGAAAATTCCCATATACCCTGCATCCAATTTTCCCTTATTAACATCTTACATGTTGCATCTGTTATGTTACATTTGTTATAATTAATGAACCAATACCGATACATTATTATAAACTAAAGTCTACACTTAATTCAAATTTCCTTATTTTTTACCTAATGCACTCTTTGAGTTCCAGAATCCTGTCTAAGATACCATATTATTGTTAGTTATAATGTCTCCTTAGGATCTTTTTGGCTGTGACAGCGTCCCAGACCTTCCTTGTTATTGATGACTTGGACAATATGCATGAATACTGGTCAACTGTTTTGTAGGTTGCCTCTCTATTTTTTTTGATATAACATTCACACAACATAAAATTAACCATTTTAAAGTGTACAATTTAGGGGCATTTAGTACATTCACAGAATTATGCAACCATCACTTCTATCTATTCCGAAACATTTTCATCATCCTCAAAGGAAACCCAGTACCCATTAGCAAGTCACTCCCCATTCCTCCCTCTCCCAGGCCCTGGCAACCACTAATCTCCTCTCTGTCTCTATGGATTTGCCTATTCTGGGTATTTCATATCAACAGAATCACATAATATGTGACTCTGTATGTTAGCATAATTTCAAGGTTCAACCATAATGTAGCATGTATCAGTCCTTCATTCTTTTTATGGCTGAATAATATGCCACTGCATGTATATCACACATTTTGTTTATCCATTCATCTGTCAATAGACGTTTGGGTGTTTTCTGCCTTTTGGTTATTGTGAATAATGCTGTAATGAACGTTTGCAAACAAGTATTCGTTTGAAGACCCGTGTCCAACTTTTTTGTATATGCCCAGGAGTGGAACTGCGGTCATACGGTAATTCTATTTTCAACATTTTGAAGACCTGCCAAACTGTTTTTTCATAGCAGCTGCACCATTTTACAGAATTTTTTTAATTAATAGGCTTTATTTTTTAGGCCAGTTTTAGGTTGACAGAAAGACTGATTGGCGAATATGGAGAATTCTCTCATTCCTCTCTCCCCATGCACACAGTTCCCTATTATTTACATCTTGTATTAGTATGGTGCATTTGCGGAATGGATTTTTTTTCCTCACATTCTTGCCAGAATTTTGTTTTTTCAGAATGGCTTTTTAAATGAGCCATTTTTCCTACTTTTTTACTATGGTAAAAAGACTTCTACATGAAATTATAGTGATGTTGGATGGTAGGGATGTGTTGAGTGTATGTGTGTGTTTGTGTGTGTGTGTTTAAGGATCTTACATGACAGTCCAAGTTAGTACATACACGGTTTTTGTTCTAATAGTGTATGAAATAATAATTTAAATATCAAGGAATCACTGGCAAAAATAAAATGTGCAAGTCCAAGCTTGACACAGAGTACACAATAAAGGCTGATGCTGGGTTCCATGGAGATCCAGGCATGGTTAGAGCAGAGTGGTCTGCACTTTTATCTGCCAAGTTTCTGTGACCTCTGGGACAGACAGGAAACTGCACATCCTCCAGCCCTTCCCCCGTTATATTCTGAGGTCACCAGCACATGCTGGTGCTCATGCCAAATCTCCAGCATTCCTCACTCTAGTCACTTTCTCCTGCGCAGGACACGTGCTCAAGTCAAAGGCAACATGGCATTTTGAGATTTAGCAGCCCTAAGTCTGGTGAATTTACGGGAAAGTCAATCAAGGCTTATCTTACTTGTGGGGATGGAGAAAGCCCCATATTTTAAAATATGCCGTCTCCACCTCACCAAAATGTTTAGAGGATTTAAGAAATGGATGCCGAAAGAGAACTGGGATGAACTCTTGGAATTTGTTTGCACTTTTCATAGAGGGATGAAAGTGCTTAATGCTGGTACAAGTACATTAACATTTTTCACTGTAACTCCTGTCACACATTTTTCTAATCTGAATCCTTTAGTGCTAGAGGTTCATTTAGACATTTCTCCTACTTCTTAAAGTTCAGGAATGAGAATAATAGTCCAACCAATTCTTCTCCACTGTTCTTCAGAAGCATAAACTTTTGTGTTCCAATAACTACTTTTTACACTATAAGCTTAGTCCTTCAACAAATTAATCCCTGCATATTGTGAGACAGTGAAAACAGAAAAGTAAATTTAAGTGGCATCTGGTTAGATTTACTCTCTCTTGAAAAGACCCCTCTCCACAACCCAAACCATTTCCTTATTAATTTTTAACTCTGTTTATTATTTCTGATTTGGTATATTCCCCATGAAAACTCAGCTAGTCATTTTGAAAATATGTTTCAATCATTTGGTTTTGTTTATAAAGTCTAAATTTCCAAAACGGTTGAACTTTTTTTTTTTTTTCCCAGATAAAGCCAGTGGAAATTTAAGAAGCTGGAAGTACAGAAACAAATTTTCACACTTTCGTTTTATCATCCTCTCCTAAAGTTTTAATTATCTCCTACCACATAGCGTCATTGTTTGAAAATTTCAGACAAGCTAGAATCAGCTAGGATAGGTTATTTCTCACTTTTCATTTAAATGTTCTAGTTGCTAATTTTCTCCTTTTTCTCTTCTGCTGGAACACACATGTACCACTTCTGATGAACATACACACCTATACAGAAAATAAGTGATTATTCATGTACACCTATATGCAATAGCACACACATCAACTACATACACACCTATACAGAAGTAAATGATTATTCGTGTACACCTACATGCAATAGCACACACATCAGCTACATACACGCCTATACAGAAGTAAATGATTACTCGTGTACACCTACATGCATAGCACACACATCAACTACATACAAACCTATACAGAAGTAAATGATTACTCGTGTACACCTACATGCAATAGCACACACATCGACTACATACACACCTATACAAAAGTAAATGATTACTCGTGTACACCTGCATGCATAGCACACACATCAGCTACATACACACCTATACAGAAGTAAATGATTATTCGTGTACACCTACATGCAATAGCACACACATCAGCTACATACACGCCTATACAGAAGTAAATGATTATTCGTGTACACCTACATGCATAGCACACACATCAGCTACATACACACCTATACAGAAGTAAATGATTATTCGTGTACACCTACATGCATAGTACACACATCAACTACATACACACCTATACAGAAGTAAATGATTACTCGTGTATACCTACATGCAATAGCACACACATCAGCTACATACACACCTATACAGAAGTGAATGATTATTCGTGTACACCTACATGCATAGTACACACATCAACTACATACACACCTATACAGAAGTAAATGATTACTCGTGTATACCTACATGCAATAGCACACACATCAGCTACATACACACCTATACAGAAGTGAATGATTATTCGTGTACACCTACATGCATAGTACACACATCAACTACATACACACCTATACAGAAGTAAATGATTACTCGTGTACACCTACATGCATAGCACACACATCAGCTACATACACACCTATACAGAAGTAAATGATTATTCGTGTACACCTACATGCATAGTACACACATCAACTACATACACACCTATACAGAAGTGAATGATTACTCGTGTATACCTACATGCAATAGCACACACATCAGCTACATACACACCTATACAGAAGTGAATGATTACTCGTGTATACCTACATGCAATAGCACACACATCAGCTACATACACACCTATACAGAAGTGAATGATTATTCGTGTACACCTACATGCATAGTACACACATCAACTACATACACACCTATACAGAAGTAAATGATTATTCGTGTACACCTACATGCATAGTACACACTTCAGCGCAACCATTCTTTTTTCGGTTTGATAGGGATCTCTTTGTTCTACTTATTCATGACTCTTTTTAAGATGTGCTAAACAACCTTTTAGTTACCTTGAAATCCACTGCTCTGGGTGTTTGAGTGCAGAAGAGACAAAATTAAAATAATCAATGAATGTAGTTTGTGACCGGGTCAATGTCATCAGCATTTAATTTACTCCTTCCCTCAAGCGACTGGAGTTAGCTTCATTCTTTCCAGTACTAGTTAGGCATAATGAAATTATCTTCATACCCCTTGCTACTGGAAGCTGGAATGGCTTAGCCATAGAAGGATCTTTACTTGTCCACTTCATTCAAAAAAGAAAAAAAAAAAAAGAAAGAATAGCTTGACTCTTAATTGATCATATTTTCTTAAACAACAAATACCTAATTTTGAAAATGTTTCTTTCCTTTCCTTACACCTGGTTCCAAATCATAAAAATGGAACCAAAGCTAAAAGCGGTCCATCTATATCCCCAGGCAGGCACCACGCCCATGTGCACTCACACAACAGATTCCAACTACAAGCACCTGGGACTCCTTGAAAAAGGGTTTCTGAAGGCAGCTAGAGCCTGTTAGCCTCTCACATGGGGTGGGGCTGGACATGCTGGGGAGTTAAAACCTCTTGAGAGCAGCTCTCAACCAATAACTGAAGGGATTTGGTGGATAAATACCCCAGTTCCATTGCCCCTCTGTTGGAATAACTCCGCAGAACTCTGTTCCACACTATCTCTATGTTGTCCAATGGGGCTGAGCCCCAGTAGCCCACAATCATGACTTGTTAGATAATTCACCCTTTATCTGTGTCTGCCTTTTCCTATCTCATCTCGCTACTCTCCTACCAGTGCTTCTTGAGATAACCTTCCCTGCAAACTCCTTGCACTCAAATCTTTGTCTTAGCAGCTGCAGTTTTCAAAAGTGTCCTCAGTTTAAATATAAAGATCATTTTCAGATTCTAGTAGAAGGAATGGTTCTGATAAAGAGAAAAATCACTTCATTGTCATCAGTATGTTGGAGCTGCTGTGATTATGGAGATTATTGTAATGATTACAGTTAATAACATCACAATTCGCCCTATGGCACCCAAGTAACAGAAAGACATTTTTATACATCTTAAGTCCCAAATTTTCAATTAAAAAAAAACAGTCCTCAGATGAATTAGCCTTAAGTACCTTTATTCTTAGGTGATGCAGAAACTACTTTTAAATTTGCTTTCTTTCTAGGTTTGGTTGCTTAACAAACATATACCAAACATTAACCATAGCTCAGGCATAGTGCCAGCTTCTGAGAATACCAAGAAGAAATTCTCTGCCTGGCCCACCAGAAAGAGTTGTAGGTTTAAATCTGGCACGGCCATGAAAGGTTTTAAAATGGGTTCCAGGTGATTTGGTAAATATAACCAAGAGCTGACATGCCCTTTGGTCCATTTTTCAGGTACAGTGAGGGAACTGAGCCTATCGAGGCATCGACCTTATATTTAATCTTATATTTTATCTTACTGTAAAGGAACATACAATTTTAGATTTTATTTGGCTAAAAAGGGAATTATTGAGAAAAATGGAAAAATATGAGAGAAGTCTATGTGTATATTAAATGGCAGTATTATATCAATTTTAGTTTTCTAATTTGATAATTACAAGAGAATAAGAGAATGTGTTTTTAGTAAATACACACCGAAGTATTTCGGGGTGAAGGGGTATCATGTCTGCAATTTACTAAAACAGTCCTGGAAAAAATTAGATAGATAGATAGATAGATAGGAAGAAAAAGAGAGAGAATGAAAGGAAAAAAGAAACTGTAGTAAAATATGAATATTTGGGAAATCCCTCTAACCTTCACCTGGGAATACTCTATACTATTCTTGCTTCTCTTCTTTAAGTCAGAAATTATTCAGAATAATTTCTTTATAAAGATTCTCAGCCTTACCTCATTCCCTTTTTAACTTGCAGTACATGTATTCATCATAGATGACTGGTCATACATTCTGGGTGACCCTTCTAGGGTCTAACTCATGACCATTTAAGCTCTTCTAACTAAACAAAGGAATTGCTTACATTTTTGTTGGGAGAGAATCCCTTTATCTTGTATCTCAGAGACTACTCAACATTTGGATTGTGAATGATAATTGAATAACTCTACAAATTAACTACAAATCAATGAGTTGTACATTTAAATAGGTGAATTTTGTGGTATGTAAATTATACCTCAGTAAAGCTGTGAAAAATTAAAAAGAAAAGCCAGACACCAGCCTACTCAAAAAGGTTTTGTTTCTGACTGCCTGGTCAAATAAGGCAAGGCGGGCTTCCCTGGTGGCACAGTGGTTGAGAATCTGCCTGCCAATGCAGGGGAGACGGGTTTGAGCCCTGGTCCAGAGAGATCCCACATGCCACGGAGCAACTAAACCTGTGTGCCACAACTACTGAGCCTGCACTCTAGAGCCCACGAGCCACAACTACTGAGCCCGCGAGCCACAAATACTGAAGCCTGCGCACCTAGAGCCCATGCTGCATAACAAGAGAAGCCACCGCAATGAGAAGCCCGCACACCTCAACGAAGAGTAGCCCGCACACCGCAACGAAGAGTAGCCCCTGCTCACCGCAACTAGAGAAAGCCCACATGCAGCAAGGAAGACCCAATGCAGCCAAAATTAAATAAAATTTAAAAAAGAAAACAAATAAGGCAAGGCTTCTGCCACTTCTCTATCCTTATCCCAAGAAGAAACATCTAACATTCAACTTGCTTTAACTTAGAAACCAGGATAAATAATAACAACATTCTCTGTGATGGGCAGATATCCCCTGTGTCTGGCACCCCACGATAAGTATACTTTATATACTTTGTCCCATGTAATCCTCACATCTAACTTGTAAAGTCTTAGATGCTTTTGTCTCCCACAAATTTATAGATAAAAAAGTTGAGGCTCTTACAGGCCAAAAAATAGTTGCTCAAGTTTACCCAAGCAAGCAAGTGGCACAGCTAAGATTCTAAACTAGCAAGAGTTGTGCCATCATTTTATTTTCTCCCTTAAAGAAACCTTCTAGGTACCCATTCTGGATGTATTTGTAGCCTCTTCAGATCTAAAACAAGGACTTGTACATCAACTCACAACAAATCAGTAAACAGGAAAGAAATACAAGCACACTCATTTAATTGACAGAATTTAATCTATATTATAAAAGTGAACATGTATAATAGCTCTTACTGATTTAAGAGACAACCAAAAAGCTTCCTGTAGGTTGAATCTTTGTGAGTTATAAAAACAAAACCCATTTACCTATCTTTGACATTCTAATAAAAAGATAAGATTATGATTCTTGAGAATTATATAGATGATAAACACAGAAAAGGTGAAAGACAGGGAAAATGCAATAAATAAAATACCATATTGCAAAAAGCCAAGACAACCAGCATGTCTAACAAGAGATAAATAAATTATGGTATATCCATAAAATCAAATATAATGTAGCCTTGAAAAATCATGTTTTCAAAGAATATTTAATGACACAGGAAAATGTTTAAGATATAATTTCGTGAGAAAAGCAGGATGTAAAACTCCATAGAGAATATAACACCAAATTTGTAAAAAAAAATTATAGTACATACACACACATATATATATACATATAAGTGTATATATACACATCGTGTGTGTGTGCACTTGCCTGAGAGAAAATTGCAACAAAAATAATATTTACAGTGGGTATCTCTGTACGCTGAGATAGTTCATGAATTTTATTTTCTTGCTTACACTTTTTTATATTTTGTAAATAAACATGATTTACTTCTAAAATTAGAAAAAAAAACTATATATATAAATATTTTTTAAGGAAAACATAGTGATTAGAAAAATGGACTTTCTTTTTAACCTAAAATCTTGCTCTGAAAATAAACTCTTACCTAACTATGAGATTGACGGGTGTGTGTGTGACATTTTATGAAGAGAATTAAGGTCTAACTTCTAGAATGAATTTTTTTCTTAGTTCCATTTGAAACCAATTTAAGAGGCACTCCCAGGATGCCATCCCTCCTTTCCCAGCAGGATCCTCACCACCAGCCCCGGATAACTCTGTTCAGATGAAATGGGGACCTTTTTGGTGTCCACTCCCTGACAGCTTTGAAAATTATTTAGCTTCAATCATGATGGATACTCTCTGCCTAAAATGATGGATGGGTAGCATCTGAAAAAGGATGACATGAAATTTGAAAAATGATACTAGTGCTGGTGGACAGACTTTTTTTTAAAGAAAAGTTGACATAAGTTTGAAATATAGCATGGAAGACTGTTCTATCATTTTTCTCTCTCGGAAGATATCTGTAGCTGTCCTTTACCAATAGGTTCTTTGGGAAAGAAAACCTATATTCAAGTTAAAATGAATTCTTTTCCCCTCCTAAAAAATGTACATGGGGGGAGCCTTAGGAGTGAATTTGTTCATTCACTCATTTAAAAGTTTATTGATCACCTATTATAGGGAGGCTATGGGTTAGAGGCTGGGGATATAAAGATGAATTAGACACAGGCCCTGCCTCTGGGGATCCCAGAGCCCAGCTGAGACAGACAAGTAAACAGATCATTATAATCCAATGCAGTATGAAGACAACAGACGTATGCAGAGGGTGACTGGGGATCTTGGCAGAAGGGGACAAAAGTCAGTCTCCTTTGGGGAGGAAGGATATCAGAGCAGTCTTCCCTGAGCAGATGATATCTAAAATGGGTCCTTCTCAATGCTCAAATGCTTTTCTTATTGTCTGGGCTAAATTTTGATTATCTGCCCATGAAACACCCACTTACTGACATAGAAGCAAACCTTTTCCTCTGAACCATTTTATTTTCTCAACAATTCTAGACCACTTCTCCGCTGCAGGTTGGCATCTGCCCAGAGAATTCCAGTTCCTTCAACAGATTAACTTCCAAATGTTTCATCAACCTCAACAAAGCAAGGATTTGCCCAAAGGTGAGCTAGTTTCTTCTTTCCCTTCTCCCTGCCTGCACAATTATATAATACAAACTGACATCATCAAGGTATTTACTTTCCTAGTTGGAAGGTACAGGCTTGTGTTCATGTTACCTCAGGTGGTAGGGCTTACCGTAAGAATACAAAGGGATGGGACTTCCCTGGTGGTCCAGTGGCTATGACTCCAGGCTCCCAATGCAGAGGGCCCAGGTTTGATCCCCGGTCAGGGAACCAGGTCCTGCATGCGTGCCACAACTAAGAGTCTGCATGCTGCAACCAAGATCCTGCATGCCACAACTAAGACCCGGTGCAGCCAAAATAAATAAATACAAATAAATCTTTAAAATAGAAAAAAGAATACAAAGGGAACTAAGGGATACAGGACTTGCCTCACACCCAGGCCCCAGGGACGTGCAATGGCATCCAGCAGGAGCCCTGGGGTGCAGTGATGGTTCTGGGAGGTGGTGCCCGCCGAAGCTGACAAACCCCATGCTCTACCCTGTGCCCTGGCAGTGTGATGCCTCAGCTACTCTCAGCCTCTGTGGACCTACTGTGCACTGTCTACCCTTTTAGCCGTCAATTCTGGGCCTCCCTGACCTCATGGCACCTCTCACTCCCTTCTCTCTGTACACATTTAGTCATTAATTCAAGTTCAGTGGACCTCTTGGTTTTGTAGCTACAACAGCTTGACTAGAAAACATGTTAACACAATACAATACAATCATTTGATAGTACTGTTTAAAGTATATTTATTTTTTAAAGCATGTTATATGTACAAAACATACAGGTTTTGAAACTCTAACATCCTACCAGCCAAAACCAGAAATATTCTTAGGGACGTAATTACCTTTATTTAAAAAACTGCTTTGACTTGAGGTTGTGGGTAGCCACAGTGGATCAGATAGAGCTAAACTTTATGTCTCAGGAGGCACAGGAGGTCCTACAATGCACAGGACAGCCCTGACTGAACAAAAAATTATCCCACCACAAACGTTAGTAGCGCTGATGCTGAGAACTCTTGCTCTCTTTTAATGGGCATGATGTTACCTACGTTTCAGTTTGCTCTACCAGGCTGTGAACTCCCGGAGAGCTGGGGTCAGAGCTTACTCACCCTTCCGCCCCATCCCCCAGCACACAGCAAACCCTCAGGACACATTTGCACACGTCATTAAACATCAGTAAATAAAGAAACTCCGAAAAGAAAAGAAAAGAAAAGAAAAGAAAAGAAAAGAAAAGAAAAGAAAAGAAAAGAAAAGAAAAGAAAAGAAAAGAAAAGAAAAGAAAAGAAACTCCTGCTGACCTCACCTGAGGATGCCACATGGAGTTTCCCATAAAGAAGCAACTCAATTACAGATCGGATCAACTCCTGCATTCCCAACATCTGTCCTTGTGACCTTTGGCTGGAGCTCACACTGAAAGCACTTGTTTTTGTTTGTTACCGTAACCACATCATCTTGACATGACCCATCTCTCCTCTAGTCACGTGGGCCTCTTGTTGAACCTATTTTGGCTACCCTGGAGTATCACCATACGTGTCCGTCACCACCACACAGTGACTCTCACCAACTCTACAGACACTACAAGTCTGAATATCCCAAACTATACCCTCTAAATTTGGCGATAATCCATCTAGCTATTGTTATTTAATGCTGTAACCAGAAAATAGAAAATTCTATTCATTTTTTATAGATTAAATTATTTGGGAAGAGGAGCAAGAAGCCATTGAAAAAGAACAAAATTTTTTTTAATATTGCAGGGAAAGAAGGATAAGGAGAAAGAAAAGGTAAAGCAATAGAAGCAGACATGGAGGGGACAACACAGACTCTTCCAGCCATGACAGCAGTGATGTCTGGTCATCAGGGTGACAAGGGGCAACCCTGAGTGGGTCTTTGGACACATTTCGGTCTTACTATTAAATAGATCTCACTACAACACTGATAATTACTTCATGGAGGACCAAATGAGAAAATGCATACAAAACACTTTGAAGGTACATAATGCATAATAAATACTTAAAAGATAATTATTACTGTTACTACGATTTAAGAATATCAAAGAATTGGTTCTTGATTTTTTTCATGGTCACAAATGTGAACCTTCATCTTGAGATGGCTGGGGAAAGTTTTAAAATCCTCTTGGTGGTTCTTGGCCAAAGCAGACAGGGTAGCCCGAGGGTGATGTTTAGGGAAGAGGGGGTACTTTTGTCACCATGACTTGGAGGCATCCATTGGCATGTAATGCCAGGGTTCCAGGAATGCTAAACATCTTGTCATGTGCGGGACAGTCCCACTCAGGAAAGAACTGGCCCGTTCCACGGGCCGATAGTGCTCCCCACCATGAGAAACCCTGAGCCAAATGTTCCTCAAGCCCCATCTGAAGTCTTCCATATGCTCTGTGAATTGCCAGCCTCCCAAATGGTGTCACATCAAATGTTAGCTGTTGGGTGTAGCAGGCTTTTCTGTGGGTGGCAATCTCGTTAGCTAGGAGTGCCAGGGTGAAAAGAAATTTGCAAAGAGAGGAAGGGGATTGGAAGTGAGTACAATTAAAAATAGCCTCCCATTTTTATAGGACCCTGATTTGAGTTCTCCCGTGTAATACGGCACATACTATAAATCAGGACTGCAATGGCTGGCCCTAGTTTGGAGGCACTCCTTTTTTCCCAGTCCATTTTCGGCTTGGTGTAGTACCACTTAGAAATAAAAGCAACGGGATTTATATCTCATTGCATTTTGCAAAGACAAAAAATAGTTCCCAGCACGAAGAGGCAAAAGGATGCCAAATTTCAGTCTCAGATGAAATTTTGTTCCTTGCTAAAATTCACTGGAAATGGCCATCTATATTGGAAACTAAAATTTACACTTCACTAAGGATGTGACAGAAGAAACCTACAAAGATTTTTGGAAAAGCCAGCAGATGAGGGGGTAAAAAAAAAAAAGAGAGAGAGAAAGAAAGAAAAAAATACACTGATTCTATTTTTCCTCCTGGTTCCTATTTTTCTTCTCTTTTCCTTTTTCTTCTTTAATGTCTCTGTTCCTTTTTCTTCTTTAATCAAATGCTCAGATACTTATTTTAGTGAATTGAACAGATCATAGAAACTGTTGTCCTAATCTGTTTTATGATCCATTCCCCACGTTTTATACCCCTTCTATCCCAATCCAGCACCACACACTGTCTTAATCCTGTGAGCCAAGATTTTATAAGGGTTGTTATAATTCAGCCAACCACTATGTATTAAATTAACATCCATGTTATGCCAAGGATATGAATGCTTGTGCTATAACATATTTAACAGAAACAGAAGACACACTTCTGTCCTTCCGGCCCTCACAACCCAGCTGAGGAATCAAGACATTCCTATAAGACTGTGTATATCCACTTGACAAATATTTATTATGCTATTGTGCTAGACCTTGGACCAAATGCTAGGAACACTGCTGTGGGCCTGTCCTCATGGAGCTTACAATCTAGATGAGGAGACAGATCATCAATAAGCAAACAAATCACTAAACAATATGATCAGACCTATGAAGGAAACGGTTGCTGCGGTAGAGAATTAAAGACAGGTGGAAGGTGAATTTGAGGAGGAAACAATGAAGAACAGACTTACCATATAAAGACAAAGGCAGGTAAGGTTAGGGGCTGGGAATCCAAGACAGAGAGGAAAGCTGTGTGAAGTTTCCAAGTTAGGAAAGAATTCTCTTAGTTCAGAGGGAGGCCCGTGAGGCAGGGACGGGGCATGAGACAAGGTCATGAGAGAGGCAGGAGTCAGATGGAGTACAAAAGGAAGCCAATGACAGTGATAAGTGGGGCTAACAGCTCCACAATCACAGCTTGTGTTTTATGAATGCTTTTGCTCCCACGTAGAACACAGAGGAGAGGGCATTAGGAGTGTTTGCGGAAACTGGTTCTCCACCAGTTCAGGAAAAACGTGATAGCAGCTTGCAGTACCCAGCTTGTGAAAGGTGGAAAAAAGAAGTGAGGATGGGTGTGAGATGCATCTTCCAGGTAGCAAAGACAGGACTTGCAAGCTGGGAAGAGGAGGAATCAAAGGGACTTCTTCAGGTTTCTGGCTTAAGAAGTGTTGGCAAAGCTGAGACGTTGAAGGACAAGTTCAGGAGTGAGCTGGGTGAATTGGAAAGGAAATGGTGCTACAAATATTTGGGAGCTAGAATATGTGGCAAGGTCAGAAAATACATGTAGTACAGCAGGGCTTCGTCACACTGTGTTGGAAGGGCTTGTGAGCTGGGAAGGGGAGGAGAGTGGGAGAGGTCTGAAGGTAACAAGGGCTTATAGAGAGTGTAAGCTGTCTGCCAAACGCGAAATTCATTTCAATCAGCTCAACCCCTCATCTGCATCCAGGGTTAGTTGTAGCACCTGAACGCATAATGGGTAAGAACACGGGCTCTGGAATAAGAGTATGGATTTTTTTGAAGTTCCACTACTTATTGGCTGCACTGAACCTCTCCGTGCCTCAGTTTCCCAGTCTGCACAATAGGAGTGATAACAGTTTCTTCCATATAGAGAAGTAACAAGAATTATACAGTTGGTCCTCTATAGCTGCAAGATCTGCGTCTGGATCCCGAAATGCAGTTGGCTGAATCCACAGTTGCAGAATCCGCGGACCCAGCGGGCCAAATGTACAATGCCATTTTATATAAGGGACTTGAGCACCTGTGGATTTTAGTATCCACAGGGGTCTTGGAATCAGTCACCTACAGACACAGAAGAACAACTGAATGTGCTAATGTATGAAATGAGTTTAACATAGTGATTGGGACACAGAAAGTTCAGTAAAACTTAGTGACTATTATTTTTTATTATTATTACTACTTTTACAAATGCTGCACCCTTCAAATGTCCAAATCTGTTTTTTTATGGTTGGTAACTGTCAGGGCTTATTCTAAAGAAACTTGAGTATCAGGGACTCACTAATGTTTTATGATTTTTTACCTCAATTTTTGGTAGTGACTTTTTTACCTCAATTTGTGGTAGTCATTTATGACAAGACCAGTATGACATAAACTGCCATAAAGTAAAGCAGAGCAATCATACAAATGACCATAAATCAAGGGGCGCAACTGAAAAGGGTCATAAACAGAAGGAAATTGAGGGAAACAGGAGCGAGGGAGAGTGTGAAGTTGGGAGCTGGCAGCACAAACTTTGAAAGTGGAATTTCAATTGAGAACAAACTGAAAAAAAAAAACTAGATGCATGTCTTCAGGGATTGTTTAAATTTCACATACACATTTCCAGACAAATATGGTACACTTTCATGGTTTCAAACAGAAATACATCATTTTATGTCCTACTCTGTTATGCATTTTTATTAAAAAATGATATTTCTAATCCTATCAGTGTATTTGGGATTCATATTGGACTTCAGAGGTTTTTATAATTCACAGGACTAGGAAATATTTTTGCAGTTCAGAAACTATTGATGCCCCTGGATTCGTTCAGAGCCCCACTGGCTAAAAGGGGTTTCTTAATAAGTAGAAGTTTTTGCTTTTCCCTTCTTTTCTTTTTTTTAACATTTCTTTTATAATTTTTTTCATGACCCTTACTATAATAAACTGAGACTCAGAGAGAATACATAGATTCAATGTGCTTAGAATAATTCTGCTCAGGTGTGTATGGATGAACAGAAGAGATGCATGGAAAGATCAAGAAGCAATGTTTTCAACCCTTGTAATTAGACTTGGCTCAACTTTTAAATGAAGTCACAAAATCAAACTAGGACAATTGATTTGGATGAATTTCTGATTACAACTTTTATCATTGTTTTAAGATAATTTGGGCATTAGATAGAAACTAGATGGAAAGATAAAAACATAAAATTTTAATTTCCATTTTTGTCACAGAGAAAATATTTGTGACCAATCAGTACTCCCACCCCAAGTGGTGTATTTGAAGTATAGTTGTGTCTGGGTATCCGCAAGGGATTGGTTACAGGACCTGTCACAGATAGCAAAATCCAGACACTCAGATCCTATAGTTGGCCCTCTGTATCTGCGGTTCCACATCCATGGATTCAATCAACCTCGGATCATGTATACTGTAGCATTTATTGGAAAAAAAAATTCTCATTTAAGTGGCTCCAGGCAGTTCAAACCCATGTTGTTCAAGAGTCAACTGTACATACAATAGATTCTGTTCAAGTGATTTCAAAATCAAATCCTCTTTCATATGTGTTAACATTTGCCTAGCTAAAAGAAAGCTTCTGTGTAAACGCCCTAAAAGTGAACAATCCATTTATAACATAATCACTCCCCTTCCAAACGTGTATGGTTTATTCAAGTTAGAATGTATGTACTTGGAGTTTTCGTAAAACAGAGCCCATCTGCTTCTCTAAGTGCACTCATCTTCTGAGTGGGATCTGTCCTGTGCTCCAGTGTGGACTTAACAACACAAATGCCAGGTTTCTCCCAGGAACCACACTACTGCCAGTATGCAGGCTGGCACACGAGACAATGAATTCCTACCAGGAAATCTAAACTACGTGGCAGTGAATTCTGCGCCTCTCTCACAGATGTTTCAGAAACCTTGGGAAAACAGGGGCTACTCTGCCATCAGCTTTACACCTCTGTATTTTTATTTTTATTTTTTGTTTATTTTTTTACAATAGGTCCTTGTTGGTTATCTATTTTAAATATAGTAGCGTGTACATGTCAATCCCAAACTCCCAATCTATTCCTCCCCCCCACCCTTCCCCCTGGTAACCGTAAGTTCATTCTCTAAGTCTGTGAGTCTATTTCCATTTTGTAAATAAGTTCATTTTTATCAGTTTTTTTACATTCTGCATATAAGTGATATATGATATTTGTCTTTCTCTGTCTGACTTACTTCCCTTAGTATGATAATCTCCAGGTCCATCCATGTTGCTGCAAATGGCATTATTTCATTGCTTAATGGCTAAGTAACATTCCATTGTATATATGTACCATGTCTTCTTTATCCATTCATCTGTCGATGGACATTTAGGTTGCTTCCATGTCTTGGCTATTGTAAACAGTGCTGCAATGAACACTGGGGTGCACGTATCCTTTCGAACCATGTTTTTCTCCAGATATATGCCCAGGAGTGGGATTGCAGGATCATATGATAATTCTATTTTTAGTTTTTTAAGGAACCTCCACACTGTTCTCCACAGTGGCTGTATTCCCACCAATAGTGTAGGAGCGCTCCCTTTTCTCCTCACCCTTGCCAGGATTGTTTATAGATTTTTTGATGATGGCCGTTCTGACTGGTGTGAGGTGATACCTCATTGTAGTTTTGATTTGCATTTCTCTAATAATTAGCAATGTTGAGCATCTTTTCATGTGCCTTCTTGGCCATCTGTATGTCTTCTTCTTCTGCCCATTTTTTGATTGGGTTGTTTGTTTTTTGGATATTGAGCCGCATGGTTTTGGAGACTAGTCCCTTCTCAGTCGCATCATTCACAAATATTTTCTCCCATTCTGTGGGTTGTCTTTTCGTTTTGTCTGTGGTTTCCTTTGCTGTGCAAAAACTTTTGAGCTTAATTAGGTCCCATTTGTTTATTTTTGTTTTTATTTCCATTACTCTGGGAGACAGATCAAAAAAGATACTGCTGCAATTTATGTCAAAGAGTGTTCTGCCTATGTTTTCATCTAAGAGTTTTATAGTATCCAGTCTTACATTTAGGTCTTCAATTCATTTTGAGTTTATTTTTGTGTATGGTGTTAAAGAATGTTCTAGTTTCATTTTTGGAAATCCACCAGGTGACAAGTTACAAATGGCTAAGACCTCTTATACTGGGGTATATGTGACTGGGATGCAAAACATTCCTGAAAAATTGAAGCAGACTTTAAAACCTTCATGATCGACCTTACCCATGCCTAAATGACATCCCTGCATAAGCATTTGGGTAGCCGGGGATGGGACATTTGAATGAGTTTGCTCTGCCCAATGCAGAAAGTCAAAGGGAGCCCTTGAATTGAACGTATGATATTCAAACACACAAGCATTCCAGAAGCCCATGTACATGCAACAAAACTAAGATCTACTCTTTTTTTGATAAAATAGGCTACATTACCCAAGAAGCAGAGCTGCAAATGACTTCTTGAAGGAGCAGGAAAATAGAATGTGCTCAAAAAGTACAGCAATTTAACCCACTCCAACAGATAAAACATCATCTTAAAAAAGAAGACCAAAAAAACTGACTTATCTTTCCTTCTATCCTACTAGGTATGTTTGAGATGATCCAATTTTTTGTGGAACAACAATAATTGAGAGGAAACATAAAGATGAGTCTGGGGAAGAACTCTATTGATTACCTTGACAGGCAAAAAAAGACAGAAATAAAGTATCAATAGAAACATGCAATATTATAGAGACTGTTTTACATCTGTTTTGCATAATGCTTCTTCAGTCCTTTCTTCCCTGTTCACAAGGATTTTTATTTTTTTGTCGTTCAAAATAAATTCTAGAGAAGAAAGGGCAGCTGTGGAGAAGAAAAAATAATAAACCCATATTCTATATTGTTTCTTGGCTCTAATAAGTATCATTTTCTGAGGTAAAAGGGGCATTTATTATGATGATGCGTTTGTGGCTACATTGCTTGAGAAAATAAAATAAATTTACAGAAGGATGACAGAGAGAGGGAGAAGCTGACATCTGAATTTTTGATGCAGCCTTTGCATTCTCATTATTACACTGTCTTTTTGTATTACTTTTGATTTATAATGTAATTGGAGAACTACAGAAATGTTAATGGCAGCAGTACAGTTTTAAGGGTGACAAAATTGTTTACTAATTATTGTCTTTAAATTTGGTTAATTATTGAAGCATGAACTCTCTGCGTTCATTTCAGATGGGACCACCATTGGGGGAGGTCAGGGAGAAATGTATTGTCTAGTTAGTAAGGCAACCTTCATAATTCTGTTGTATCTCCTCCTTAGTTGACCTTTTAAAGGAAGGGACAGATTGTAAATGAAAATTCTCTGCACTAGGGCTCAGTAGCAAACCTTAAGGTGAGCCATTGAATTTTGTTTTGTTTTTAGATGAGAAATTGTCGCTCATGTTTACACTTTTTTTCTTTCCAGTGTGTGCTGCTCATTATCTTAAGGGAGAGACTGAGATTGCAATGATTATTAGTGAGGCTGGTGATGAGGCTGCTGAACCATGTGGAGTGACTTTCCCTTTGTGATACATAATTATAGGGGTTTATTTACAGTCCTTGTTTTTTGCTTTTTAATGATTCACATTTTTATTCTTTGTTCTCTACCCCGTGCAGGGTACGATTTCTTCATTTTCTCCATTTTTAGTATGAATTATTATTTGGAGTGCTACGTTATTCCCTGCAATGCTAGAATTAAAGAAAATTCTTCAAAACTAAATAAATAAAGATCTAACCTCACTACAGTAATGTTCTCAAAATCTGCATAAAGCATACCAAAAATGGAAGGCACAGAGCCATCATTCAACTAACACGTTTCCCACTTGTATGGCAATCCTGGGGCACATTATGTTGTAAAATCTCTTATTCCCTTTCTAACTTCTTAGATTGCTCCAGATGCTCTTTAACCATAAAGAAATGTAATGATAATTTTTTTTAAAGCTGCATCATCTGTTTCCATATCTGACTTCCCTGAGATGTGCCAGTTAGTTTGGGAAGTTCGAATCAGAAGCAAGTTTATGTAAATGGTTCATTTGCACATATATCGGGATGAAAGACCATAGTGAACATCACAGTGGCAGAGAATTACTAACATTACTAACCACCTCCCTTTAGCAGAACTACTTAACTGCTTGGTGACATAATTTTCTCATATACAAAATGGCAATGATAATAATGCCTACCTGATGGGTTTTTGTAAGGATTAAATTCATTCATACATATAAAATATTTAGAATCCAATACTGGGCACAAAATAAGTGTTTAATGAATATAAACTACTACTTCCTAAAGTTGGTTAATCATCCCATGGTGAACGTAAGATGGTCTGGGGTGATTCATAGAGAAATTTTTATTCTGATGTTTAATGTGTGTCAATTAGAATGCTCTTGGTTATGAATAGTAGAGATTATTTGTGAATAATTTTCAACCAATACAAATTGTTAAAGAAAAATTGCCTTAAAACAGGGGTTGGCAAGCTATAGCCCACCAGTCAAATCTGAATCTCTGCATGCTTTTGCATGATCTGCAAACCAAGAATGGTTTTTACAGATAAATATTTGCAAACCACTTGGTGACAGAGAGCACACGCACACACACATACACATACACACACACACACACACAAATCCATTCTTCTCCTTAGTAAATCTCTACTATAAAAAATTATACTCTATTATTTTTATATTTTGAATTTCATCAGTAAGTAATTGGTAGAAATTTGTTTTGTCTCTTGTTATATAAATACTTATATAATATCCCTGATCACTGCCTTTGGTCTATAAAGTCTAAAATATTTACTATCTAGACCTTTACTATTCTCTTATACAGTAAGAGATCCAGAACTAGAGCAACTCTCAGCTGGTTAAGAGAGCGGTCCTATGATTCATCAACACCAAGATTCTTTCCATGTGTCCACTCTGCCACTTAACATGTGAGCCTTACCTGCAGGCTGGCTTCTTTGATGGTCACAAGATGAGTTTTTCTGCAGCTCCAGAGTTGCAGAAATATCCTCTTCAGATGTCTTCTTCAGAATAAGAAAATCTTTCCCAGAAATCCCCTTGCAGACCTCTATTTCCTCTCATTGGCCAGAACTGGGACATATGACTGCCCCTGAACCAATCACAGGAGAGGGGAATGAGATTTTGCTAAGTGATAACTAGACTAATTAGGTTCTATCCTCCTGAACTGAGAATGTGGCATGTTATTGCATGAAAGAAAGGTGGATGGATAACCCAACACATTGGGGTTCTGTTAGAAAAAGGGAATGGGGAAAATGGACATAGGATAAGCAATCTTTAGCATGTTTATTTCTTCAAATATGTATTAAGGAAAACTAAAATCAACACACTGAACCATGCTTTTATAGCTCTTATTACCTAGGATAAGACTAAACGTTTAAGTCTATTTAAATAAAAATATTAAACACGAGTATAATCCTCAACAAAATATTAGCAAACCAAATTAAACAATACATTAAAAGGATCATACACTACAATCAAGTGGGATTTATTCCAGGGATACAAGGAGAGTTCAATATCTGTAAATCAATCAATGTGATACACAAAACTAACAAAACAAAGGATAAAAATCACATGATCATCTCAATAGATGCAGAAGAAGCATTTAACAAAATTCAACATCCATTCATGATAAAAACTCTTAACAAAGTTAGTATAGAGGTAACATACCTCTACATAATAAAGTCCATTTATGACAAACCCACAGCTAACATCATACTCAACAGTGAAAAGTTAAAAGCTTGTTCCCCTAAGATCAAGAACAAGACAAGGATGGCCGCTCTCACCACTTTTATTCAACATAGTATTGGAAGTCCTAGCCATAGCAATCAGAGAAGAAAAAGAAATAAAAGGCATCCAAATTGGAAGGGAAGAAGTAAAACTGTCATTATTTGCAGATGACATGACACCATATAAAGAAAACTCGGGCTTCCCTGGTGGCGCAGTGGTTGAGTATCTGCCTGCCAATGCAGGGGACACGGGTTCGAGCCCTGGTCTGGGAAGATCCCACATGCCACGGAGCGACTAGGCCCGTGAGCCACAATTGCTGAGCCTGCGCGTCTGGAGCCTGTGCTCCGCAACAAGAGAGGCCACAACAGTGAGAGGCCCGCGCACCGCGATGAAGAGTGGCCCCCACTTGCCGCAACTAGAGAAAGCCCTTGCACAGAAACGAAGACCCAACACAGCCATATATAAATTAAAAATAAATAAATAAATAAATAATTAAAAAAAAAAAAAAGAAAACTCTAAAGACTCCACCAAAAATCTATTAGAACTAATAAATGAATTCAGTAAAGTTGCAGGATACAAAATTAATATATATAAATACATTGCTTTTCTATACCCTAACAATGAAGTATCAGAAAGAGAAATCAAGAAAACAATCCCTTTTACCATTGAATCAAAAAGAATAAAATACCTAGGAATATATTTAACCAAGGAGGTGAAAGTACTTCTCCGCCACTCATATTCCAACCTTAATCTGTGATTGTAATAAAAATAATGACTAGAAAAAATAAAAATTTTAAAATAAACAAGAGTATAGAAAGGAAAAGGTCATGGCAAAAATTAAGAATGTGGTATATGAGAGGTTAAACCACAAAATGACTAAGATTTAGGCAATTCTGCCTGTTGGCTATTGTTTTTGCTATGTTCTTTGCTTAGGAACTCCTATTGATTCTCCAAAGCCAAATTAAATGTTATCTGCTCACTGGAGTCTTCCCTGATATCCTCCTATTCTTTTTATGCTCATGTAAGATTGGTTTCTCCCAGAGCACTTTCTTTTTCTTATATATCTTATAACAAGGGCCACATTGTATTATCTGTGTCCATTCCTGATTGGAAGCACCCTATTTATCATTCAGCCATTTGTCAAACACTTGTTGAACACCATTTACATGGCTCACAGAGAATATTTTTACGTTCATTTCTAGCCCTGGCAACTAAGGCATGACATATACGAGGTTCTTCTAATATATTTGTTGTACAAATTAAAGAACAATTGATCAAATAATTTCATGAATTGACAGTATCTATGCAAGTTTAGCAAAGGGGGAAAACATTTTGAACACCTACCACCTTAGCAATTTCTTATTTAATTCAAAACAAAACCAATAAATCTCATTAAATCTCTGAAGTTTGTGTCACTTTCAGAAGTAGGCTCAGATGAAGATGTTTCTGGAGTAGAACTGAATTAATACATGGATAATTGGAGATACGGTCTTTTTACCCCCAACCATTAGCTCTTTATTATTTTACTTTAAAAGTATCTGTTATTTCCTTCTTGTAAGAGAACCCAAGGAAAACTAAAAATGGATTCTTCTCACCATTTAAAAATAATTTTATTTCTAATTTACTAGAATAACTTTTTTAAAATTAAAATTTGATCACTTTACTACCTTACTTGGAACACTTCAATGACATTGCTTTCAGGATAAAGGCAGAATCCTTCAGTATGGCTTTCACAGACCCAGCCATTTCACACAAGCTTGCTTTCTTTCCACGCTCTGCCCTCTCCTCCTTTCTCTCTCTGCTACAGCCACACTGATTTGCTTGCTGCATTTCAAAAGTGAAGCTGCTCCCACCTCAGAACCTTTGCTCATGCTTTCTCTCTGCTCCTAACGCTCCCCAAGTCCTATTTATCCTTAAAGTCTCAGGTTAAATATTACTTCCCTAGGGAAGATTTCCTTGTCTTTACAAGCTAGACTAGGCTTCCATTTCAACATGTTCTCATGGCCCCTGTATTTTTTTCTTCAAAATTATTACCCAACTTTTCATTAAATATACCCCTTGTGTAATTACATGTTTGATTTCTGTTTTCCCCATGAGAAGGTAAGGTCCATAAGGAGGAGAAACTGTGCACTGTGAACTGCCATATCTGCAGTGTTTAGAACAGGGTCTAGGATATAGTAGGTCCTCAATAAAGATTGTTTGAATAAACGAATAAATGAGCCTGCCCACAGAGCAGTAATATCACTGCCTGGGCCAATCAATATTCTTCCAGGACCACACAAATTCCAAAGTCATTTTCTCTTGACAACAAATACTTATTTCTGCATTCACTCAACAAAAATTTACTGAGTATCTGCCGTGTATCAGAATTCTTATAGTCAGTGAGATAGAGCCCTGAACTAAATAACCAAGACCCTGACCTCATAGAGTTTATATTCTAGTGGGGAGACCCAAAATGAACAAATAGGCAAATAAACGCATGACAAACTATCAGGTAACCACACAGACTATGAAGAAGGCAACAGCATTTTCTTTGAAAATACGTTTTTGTGGTGGTGGTGTCCTTTTCCAAAAACTGACTTTCTTTGCTATAAAAAAATAACAGCCACCATCAATTTAGCACGTATCTGAGCTTAGCTTACCTTGGAATGACTCTTCACACCAGCCAGTAAGAATCTGTTTATGTGAAGATCTCTTTCCTGAGTGGAAAACAGACAAATAATATATTTCAGGGTTAATTTAACTTTTCAAATTACAAATTCATCTAAAGCGCCATCCACCACCAGGTGATAACTCATGGTGCTGCCAGGCTTTAAGTACTGTAGTAACGGGCTGTGTTCAACTCCTCAGGCGCACTTCTTAAAAGATGGCTACCCTGGGGTTTATATCAAGCTTACATAATCATATATTGAAGCTTGGCTTATTTATTTCCATGTTTCTGAAGTCCCATTAATCATTCTTCTAAGATGGCCGATGTGTTACATAATTAATAAAACATAGGAGCTTAGGAAAAAAGCCCAGAGAGAGCCAGAGATTCAGACAAACACTGAGAAATGGTGTCAATGTTTGGTACCACTGAAAATCTCAGTCTTCAGGAGATCAAGTCTTAACTGGAGGTACATGAAACGATCATTTTTCTTTCTTTTTTTTTCAACCCTCTCCTCCCTTTCTGTTTTGCCAAACTTAGACACTGGTCAAGGCTAATCTTTTACCAAGAAGAAAAGTGCATATGCAGGGAGGGATAAGGAGTAGTGAATAAAATCATTAGTTCAACTTCTCATCATTTTGCCTCTGGTGACTGCCAGGTAATAGCTTGTCTGTGGTTCTGACCCAATTCTGAAACCCTTCTGATGGTACTCCACCAATTAATCTAATGGTTAATTGCAAACATCTGAAATCATTAGAACCTGATTGAGCACAGAAGCATCAAACCTTCCAAAGGTTTAAGTGCTTAAGCAGCAAATGGGCTCATTGCAAAAGAATGTCGATGTTTATAGTAGATGTAACCCAAACTCGGGTGTTCATTGACACATTGTTCCATTTGTATACAACCACCCTGGCATCTATCTGTTCAAGAGAGCATGATTTATCCAGTGCTATATCCTGGAACTGACAGGCCAAAGATTAGAGCTTAACCCAGATGAAAGCCGAGGCTGTGTGTATTCCTAAAACAAATATTTAGTATCTGACAAGCTCTGGTTAATATTAATTCGTGATAGAAGGCAGTCAATTTAAGCTTAGTTCATGCCAAAATCTATTTGGGCTTTGTAAGTCATTTTTTCAGGATTATAGTGTAGAGAACCCAACAAAAAGGAAACTTTCCTAAAATTAGAAATCTGCAGACCTGGAAAGAGCTTTCAGAAAACATCCACCCTGGAGTTATAAATGGGCAGCCCAAAAGCATGAAATCCTCCTGTAAATGTGTTTTCTTTGACTAGCACAGGGTTTTAAAATAATCGTTTTTAATTATTTGCCAATTCTGAATTTCTGACTTTTCTTGCAGATCTAGCAATACTGGGGTCCAGGTTCTCACAAGGCAACAGTCAGCTGGAGCTGAGTGGAGGCTGTCCCTGCGGGGGACACACACTTGCCTTTTAGCCAGAGCCCCACCTCTCCTTGCTATTTATACTTTCCCACGCACACCTGCCCATTGCTCACCTAACAGGAGGGGAAACTGATGTCTAGAAAGGGAGGATTGTCCAAGGACATGCATTTAGTTAGCATTAGAGCTGGGAAAAGAACCCACATCTCTTGATTCTACTTTATTGTTTATTTAGTTAGCATCACTCAGTGCCATTCCATACTGATATGCACATGGTTTTTGGGGTTTTTTTTAAACATCTTCATTACAGTATAATTGCTTTACAATGGTGTGTCAGTCTCTGCTTTATAACAAAGTGAATCAGTTATACATATACATATGTCCCCATATCTCTTCCCTCTTGCATCTCCCTCCCTCCCACCCTCCCTATCCCACCCCTCTAGGTGGTCACAAAGCACCAAGCTGATCTCCCTGTGCTATGCGCTGCTTCCCACTAGCTATCTATTTTACATTTGGTAGTGTATATATGTCCATGCCACTCTCTCACTTTGTCCCAGCTTACCCTTCCCCCTCCCCATATCCTCAAGTCCATTCTCTAGTAGGTTTGCATCTTTATTCCCGTCTTGTCCCTAGGTTCTTCTGACCTTTTTTTTTTTTTTTGATTCCATATATATGTGTTAGTATACGGTATTTGTTTTTCTCTTTCTGACTTACTTCACTCTGTATGACAGTCTCTAGGTCCATCCACCCCACTACAAATAACTCAGTTTCGTTCCTTTTTATGACTGAGTAATATTCCATTGTATATATGTGCCACATCTTCTTTATCCATTCATCTGTTGATGGACACTTAGGTTGCTTCCATGTCCTGGCTATTGTAAATAGAGCTGCAATGAACATTGTGGTACATGACTCTTTTTGAATTATGGTTTTCTCAGGGTATATGCCCAGTAGTGGGATTGCTCGGTCGTATGGTAGTTCTATTTTTAGTTTTTTAAGGAACCTCCATACTGTTCTCCATAGTGGCTGTATCAATTTACATTCCCACCAACAGTGCAAGAGGGTTCCCTTTTCTCCACACCCTCTCCAGCATTGATTGTTTGTAGATTTTTTGATGATGGCCATTCTGACCAGTGTGAGATGATATCTCATTGTAGTTTTGATTTGCATTTCTCTAATGATTAATGTTGAGCATTCTTTCATGTGTTTGTTGGCAATCTGTATATCTTCTTTGGAGAAATGTCTGTTTAGGTCTTCTGCCCATTTTTGGATTGGGTTGTTTGTTTTTTTTGATATTGAGCTGCATGAGTTGCTTGTATGTTTTGGAGATTAATCCTTTGTCAGTTGCTTCATTTGCAAATATTTTCTCCCATTCTGAGGGTTGTCTTTTCGTCTTGTTTATGGTTTCCTTTGCTGTGCAAAAGCTTTGAAGTTTCATTAGGTCCTGTTTGTTTATTTTTATTTCCATTTCTCTAGGAGATGGGTCAAAAAAGGATCTTGCTGTGATTTATGTCATAGAGTGTTCTGCCTATGTTTTCCTCTAAGAGTTTGATGGTCTCTGGCCTTACACTTAGGTCTTTAATCCATTTTGAGTTTATTTTTGTGTATGGTGTTAGGGAGTGTTCTAATTGCATTCTTTTACATGTAGCTGTCCAGTTTTCCCAGCACCACTTACTGAAGAGGCTGTCTTTTCTCCACTGTATATTCTTGCCTCCTTTATCAAAGATAAGGTGACCATATGTGCGTGGGTTTATCTCTGGGCTTTCTATCCTGTTCCATTGATCTATATTTCTGTTTTTGTGCCAGTACCATACTGTCTTGATTACTGCAGCTTTGTAGTATAGTGTGAAGTCAGGGAGCCTGATTCCTCCAGCTCCGTTTTTCTTTCTCAAGATTGCTTTGGCTATTTGGGGTCTTTTGTGTTTCCATACAAATTGTGAAATTTTTTGTTCTAGTTCTGTGAAAAATGCAGTGGTAGTTTGATAGGGATTGCACTGAATCTGCAGATTGCTTTGGGTAGTAGAGTCATTTTCACAATGTTGATTCTTCCAATCCAAGAACATGGTATATCTCTCCATCTATTTGTATAATCTTTAATTTCTTTCATCAGTGCCTTATAATTTTCTGCATACAGGTCTTTGCACACGGTTTTTGTTAAGAGAAATTTTCATCAGGTGTTTAGGCAGTTTTCAAAGGCCACAGAGCCATGCCTGGGTCATTAGCATTATTATCAGTCACTCTTCATTATATCACAAGTATGTTGTTACTTCTGGAGATTTGAATGTGTTGTTTTGCAAAACTGCAAAAATCCATTAAGACTTTCCTACCTAGGGGCACCTCTAACTTGGGCGGGCAGTGACTTTCTACATTAGGGTATTGACACCCTTACCTAACCTTGTGTCAGTTCTGAAATAATAAGTACAGCTACCATTTATTAGACACTTGCTGCGTTCCAAACTGTCTGTACACTTTTCTCCTTAATATTCAGCACAATCTTCAAAGGTAAGTCTACTGTTCTCACTTTACAGATGAAGAATTTTAAGTTCAGGAGGACTGAACAGCTAGACCAGGATTACATAGCTTGTGAATGACAGAGCTGGAACTTGAACCCAAGTATATTGGGTTCAAATCCCTTGCCTTGCTAGCACATCCCACACTGGCCACTGCTGAGTTTTGGGGGTTTTTAACCCCTATTGACATACACAAAAACAATGCTCCTGTGTCTTATGTGGCTCAAAGTAAGGAGGCAAAAAAATACAGAAGAGACATGCAGTTGAGAACGGGTTAAATTTTCTGTTAGCATTGGTTTAAAAAATGAATTCTTTGCACTTTTAAAATGTGTGTTGGAAGCATATTTCTTGGTGTGCAACAAAAACATTTAGGCTCCCCTGTCATTTAGGTGAATTTTGTTTGCATGCTCTCTTCATGGAATACCGATGTTAATTTTTGGTTAAGTTTAATCTTATGAAGTATAAAGCAATTTGATAGAATAAGTAACCTTTCATTAAAGTTCAATACCGTACTTAAGGAAAATGGGACCGTGTGCATTAATTGATAGTTGACAGCTATTATTTCCATGAAAACCTTTTATAGTAAAATTTCTATTTGATGGATTGGAATTTATAAAATTTGCATTTCACTGAGCTGGATTCAACTGGAAGTACTGGGGATGTATTTCTTCTTTAAACAATATTCCATCTTTACATTTTTATTAAACATTTATTAATGGATGGAATCTTAAGTTAAAGAGTAGAACACAGATTTTAATAAACTCAGGTTTATTAGTCCATGAACAAGAGTATTTGCCCTGTATTTGACTTTGATAAAACACGACTATTTATGAGTATTTTTATCCATAGAGACTTACTTAGTATAGTTTGAGGCAAATTGCTTAATAAAGAATTTTATTTTATTTTACTTTATTTTCATTTTTTAACTCACAATAAATTACATAAATATCACTGGGAATTTTTCTTCCAGTCAGCAATTTAGAAGTAATATCATCTCAGATTTGGTGTATTTGACTCAAATCACAAAAAACATGGAATGGAATTCTAATTCAGATTCTGTCACACTCTACCCCTATACAAATATGAGGATGCGTGAGTGACCACTGAGATTCAGCCTGGCATCGTTATCTGAGATTTTAACAAATGAGATGACATTAACATAGAAGCTATTTTTTTCCCATTAATTTTGAACAAACTACTAGCAAGATTTCCCATGGTTTTCTATAAAGCACTCATGTTGAAGCTACTATTGCTATATAAGAGATGGGAAGGTTGAGGCCAAGAACAGTGAAGTTACTTGAAAATAAACTAATTCAAGAATATACCAAGAGGGCTTCCCTGGTGGTGCAGTGGTTAAGAATCCGCCTGCCAATGCAGGGGACACGGGTTCAAGCCCTGGTCCAGGAAGATCCCACATGCTGCGGAGCAACTAAGCTCATGCGCCACAACTACTGAGCCTGCGTTCTATAGCCTGCATGCCACAACTACTGAGCCCGTGTGCCACAACTACTGAAGCCCACACACCTAGAGCCCGTGCTGCACAAGAGAAGCCACCGCAATGAGAAGCCCGTGCACCACAATGAAGAGTAGCACCCCCCTCGCTGCAACTAGAGAAAGCCCACACACAGCAACGAAGACCCAATGCAGCCAAAAATTAATTAATTAATTTAATAAAAAAGAATATACCAAGATCAATATCTAGGATGTGAGATCTTTTTTCTAAAACATAACCACCATATTTAAGTTAAGTCTTCCCCTCATGCTGCTCCTACTACCTGGAATGTCTTTCTGTTCTCCAGGTAGTCCTGGTTCCATGACATCCTTCAGCGTTCAGAAGAAGTGCTCAGACATGATATCCTGGACCACCCTATCTAGCTAATGATCCCTCCTGTTACCTACCACTGCAGAGCATACATCACAGGTGACAGTTATACCAGTTATCTCAGTACTTTTTGTTGTATGTCTCTCCCATTAAACTTTTGATCTCCTTGAGGGCAAGGATGTTATCTAATCTGCTTACCCCTCTACATACTCAACATATGGTATGGAATCAGTTCCAAGTGAATTGTTGAATGAGTGGATAGACAGAGACTCTTAAAACTCAGAGCTCAAAATTAATTTCTGCAACCATAAAGTAAGTCTCCTGTGAGACCAAGGATGCCTAGTTTATATGATAAGGCACAGTTTCCTTCCATCCTCTAAAATTGGAAAGGAGAAATCTTAGCCAGATATTTATACAAGCTGCTTATGATATGATACAAATTCGGAAGTTGCGTGCCTCTTCTCAGAAGTCCATTCATTTCCCTGATAGCTACTGATGTGGTACCAGCCATGAATCCAAACCCACAGGACCTAAGGTAGGCTCTTCTTAACCATTTCAGTAAAGAAACTCTCTTGTTGATTCTCCCCCTCAGTGGCACTGCTACTCCAAAAGTAATTCAACAATTACTGTGCAACTTACTAAACATAACAAAAGATATAGTAATATCTCAAATGATATTTATTCTAAAATACAACTTAGTGCTACATGAAGAGAACATGAGAAAATTTCGTAAGAAAATTGTACAACTGTGCAATTCCTCAGAGAACTACTCTGTGTTCAGAGTTAAGGCCCCCATAGCTGAAGGGAAATAAAGTTCCTGCAAGCTATAAATTCCTGTCTTTTCAGACAGGTTCCCTCTTCTTCTGTTCCCTTTGAATAAAAGAGTTGTTGGGCTCTTTTGGTATCTTTTCTATAGTTAGGATTATTTATATAAAGACATAGCATCTCACCTTATGAACTAGAAACAACAAGAATTTACTAAGATGGATTAAAAATCTAATCAGAGTTCATACAGATGTAATCTTGCCATCAAGCCAGAGCTAACATAAATGTTTTTTTAAGGGCCAGATAGTAAATATTTTAGGCTTTGCAGGCCATTCAGTCTCTGTCACAACCACTCAACTCTGCCCTTGTAATTTTGAAGCAGCTATAGATAATGCATAAATGGATGAACATGATTATGTTCTAATAAAGCTTTATTTATAAAAAACAGGTGGCAGGCTCACAGAAGTTGATCAACTTCTGATGCAGGCTAAAGTTTTTGGATAAAGCCTTATTTTCTAGTAAGGAGTTAAAAAGAACTCACATTGGGGAATGCCTGGAATCCCCCCAAATTCTCCTTTCCACTGCTTCTACCCATTGATAGATGCCTGAAATCACACCTGAAAGGTTTCAACTCTTTTCTTGTTAATACATGTTAATAGGTATGCACCTGTGAAAGAAAAAAAGTGTTGTACAGTCAAACATGTTTGGGATGCTGGATCAACAAATTTAAGCAGATTTATTTATTGAAGAACGTTTTATAGCTTTTAATGTGTTGATGTGCCTTGAAAACAGAGGAAGGCAGAGCATAAGCATTTCCTAAACATATCTGACTACAAAATCCTTTTGTGAGAGCATTTGCAGGACTGTTTTCCACCAAACACATCTTGGGAAATGCTATTTTAAGTTAAGGATGCCATTTGGAAGGAGTAATAAATAATAATAATCATTCATTGAGTTCTTACACTATGTGATTACATATGCATTATTTAATTTAATCCTTGCAACCACCCTATGAATGATACCCCCTTTATAGTGAGGAATATTAAAACAGGTCAGGAAACTTACTTTTGGTTATATAACTAGTAAGTGGCAGAACCAGGTTTCAAATGTACATGTGTTTGATTTCAAAACTTAAGATCTTAACTTCTATTAAATCTTAGAGTCACTAACATTTTAGTTTGAAATAAGGACTTCCTAGAACCAAAGAATTTTAGACCAAGAGGGACCATTAGAGATATAGTTTAATCCATGTATAGAGAAATAAATTTATTACTTAAAAGAGAAAATGAAAGCCTAGAGAAAAGACAGGACTAGTCCAAGGACACTTAGTCCCCAAACTGCAGGATCAAAACATCAAAGAGTATTGCTTTTATCTCAGTCTAATTCCCTTTCTAAAGAAGGCTTTGCACAGATTTGCTCAGTGAAGGAAAGAGAAAAAAGGTTATATCAGTCAGGGTTATTTCATTTGCAAGAGGCAGAAAATCTACTCATACTGACTTAAGCAAAAGAAGAATTTTTTGGCTCATGTAACTAAAAAGTAGAGATATACCTGGCTTCAGGTATGGGTAATCCAAGAGGTAAACAATTTCACCCAGACCTTACACTTCCCACTTCCCTGTGCTCTCAGTCAGGTTTCCTTATTCAGGTTGGGATTTGTGTAGCAGCAAGATGACTGCCAGCAGCCACATGGCTGTATTCTCCCATGTTCAAATCCAGCAGGAAAATAAAATTTCTCTTCCTCTAATAATTAGGACAAAAGCCCTGGGTCTAATTCTCATGTGATCAAATTAGGTCATGTGGTCATACTGAACAAAACTGTGGTCAGAGGAATAATTGACACTTAGGATTCCAATCATAAGGTAACTCTCTGCATTGCCAAACATACCCTTAATTAAGAGGCTAGAATCAGTTGCATAGGGAAAAAAGGGTGGGGGGGAAATTAAGTTCTTTGGGAATAGTATCAAGGGTAAAATGGGTATATTAATACCTACCTTACAGGGTTGTTATAAGGATTAAAAAAGAAACAAAATATGTAAAGTGTCTACCATGACACCTGACAGATGACAGGTGCTCAATCAATATGAATTTTTTTATACCTTAACTGACATCAGAGATTGAATACTAACAGAATTCTCTTGCAATCCAATTCTATTCCCATCAAAACAAAATGCTGTTCATGATTTCTTTAGGGATGAAGGGATCCAATACAGCCAACAGTGCAGTACACAACAAGAAAATCACAACAATGGGTTTGAATTAGCAACCAGGTTATTCTCAGAACTGTTTCATCAAAATAAGAAAGCCTTGTCCCCTATAGAACAGTTTTTACATGATGGTGATGCCTTCTAGAGATGTCAAGGTTATAACAGCTTGTAAGAAGAGCCCAAAAACCAGACACTGAAATAAAACTTCAAACAAGCTTCTGAAAATGCTAACAGAATCACTCAGGAAGTGGAGGAAGAAAGGATGGATCCTGGAGGTATAGGAACCCAGAACTGCCAGTAGCAACTTCATCTATTTTTCTGCTAGATGTTTAAATAACTCAACTACCTCAATAAGTGACCAAATTAAACCACAATATCATTTAGTGAATGTTATGTCTTAGTGATACTTCTAGATGTGACTTAGAGTCTATGCCATTTTCACTGTCATCATCACTCCTTACCTAGTGGACAAGAACTCAAAATTCTGGAAGAAATTAAACAATTTTCCTACTTAACAAAAACAGCTCACCAAAAACCGCAAGAAACTCTTGAAAGCAGCAAAAGAAAAACATGTTACAAAGAGGACAAAGATGAGACTGACTACTAATTTCCCAGCAGAAATCATGGAAGCCAGAAGATATTGGAACGGCATATCTGAAATGTTGAAAGGGAAAAAAAAATCGGTTAACCAAGATTTCTATATCCAGCAAAATCAGCTCCCACTCCTTACATGTGGGCTGTATATAATGACTTATTTCCGAAGAGTACAGTATGGAATTGGGGAAAAGAGTAACTTTTTAATGAAGACAAACATTACCTCGGCCAGGTAATCAAGGTCAACATCAAGTAATAAACCATGTGCACATTATATACCCTTGATATAATGCAAAAATTGCAGTTTATCATTGTCCTCTTTCTCCCAATAATCCATAATTCCAGTCTTATCATGAGGAAAACACATGACAAATTCCAATAACGGAACATCCTACAAAACGCTTCACCAACACCCCTCAAAATTTTCAAAGCCAATAAAAATTTTAAAAGTCCAAGAAACTAACACAATCAAGAGGAGGAGCCTAAGAGACATGATGACTAAATGTAATGTGGTATCTTAGATGGAATCCTGGAACAGAAAAAGAAAAATTGATTAAAAACTAAGGGAGGTGAAAAAACTATGGATTTTAGTTTAAAATAATGAATATTTGCTCATTAAGTGTAATGATTATGCCATTCTAATACACAATGTTAATAACAGGGGAAACTGGTGTAGGGTATATGAGAACTCTCTGTACTATCTTAATTTTTCTGTAAACCTAAAACTGCTCTAAAAAATAAAGCCTATTTTTTTAAAGTCCCCATACATTTAAAAGAAATAAACTCACACAAAAAATTGTCCATAACAAAATTAACTTCAAAATCTCAACATATTAAAATTTGTAGAATGTTGCTAAAGCAGAGCTTAGAGGGAAATTTATGGCCATACATGCTGACATCAAAAAAAAAAAGGTCTAAAATCAATGATCTAAGCTTTCACCTTAAGAAGCTAGTAAAAGAAGAGAAAATTAAACTCCAAGAAAGTAAAAGAAAGTAATGAAGTATCATAGAAAAATACTTGCAAAATATATATCTTGCAAAACACTTGTATCAAGAATATATAAACAATATCTCAATAATAAGAAAATAAACAGACCATTAAAAAAAAGGTGAAATAGGTTCAAGACAGCAGAGTAGAAGGACGTGCACTCACTCCCTCTTGTGAGAGCACTGGAATCACAACTAACTGCTGAACAATCATCAACAGGAAGACACTGGAACTCACCAAAAAAGATACCCCACATCCAAAGACAAAGGAGAAGCCACAATGAGACGGCAGGAGGGGCACAATCACAATAAAATCAAATCCCATAACTGCTGGGTGGGTGACTCACAAACTGGAGAACACTTATACCACAGAAGTCCACCCACTGGAGTAAAGGTTCTGAGCCCCATGTAAGGCGTCCCAATCTGGGGGTCCAGCAATGGGAGGAGGAATTCCTAGAGAATCAGACTTTGAAGGCTAGTGGGATATGACTGCAGGACTTCGACAGGACTGGAGGAAACTGAGACTCCACTCTTGGAGGGCACACACAAAGTAGTGTGCACATTGGGACCCAGGGGAAGGAGCAGTGACCCCATAGGAGACTGAACCAGACCTACCTGCTAGTGTGGGAGGGTCTCCTGCAGAGGCGGGTGGGGGGGGCTGTGGCTCACCATGAGGACAAGGACACTGGCAGCAGAAGTTCTGGGACGTACTCCTTGGCGTGAGCCCTCCCAGAGTCCGCCATTAGCACCACCAAAGAGCTGGGTAGGCTCCAGTGTTGGGTTGCATCAGGCCAAACAACCAACAGGGAGGAAACCCAACCCCACCCATCAGCAGACAAGTGGATTAAAGTTTTACTGAGCTCTGCCCACCAGAGCAACACCCAGCTCTACCCATCACCAGTCCCTCCCATCAGGAAGCTTGCACAAGCCTCTTAGATAGCCTCATCCACCAGAGGGCAGACAGCAGAAGCAAGAAGAACTACAGTCCTGTAGCCTATGGAAGGAAAACCACATTCACAGAAAGATAGACAAGATGAAAACGCAGAGGGCTATGTACCAGATGAAGGAACAACATAAAACCCCAGAAAAACAACTAAACGAAGTGGAGATAGGCAACCTTCCAGAAAAAGAATTCATAACAATGTTAGTGGAGATGATCCAGGACCTCAGAAAAAGAATGGAGGCAAAGATCGAGAAGATGCAAAAAATGTTTAACAAAGACCTAGAAGAATTAAAGAACAAACACCTAGAAGAATTAAAGAACAAACAAACAGAGATGAACAATATAATACCTGGAGTGAAAAATACACTAGAAGGAATCAATAGCAGAATAACTGAGGCAGAAGAATGGATAAGTGACCTGGAAGACAGAATGGTGGAATTCACTGCCGTGGAACAGAATAAAGAAAAAAGAATGAAAAGAAATGAAGACAGTCTAAGAGACCTCTGGGACAACATTAAACAAAACAACATTCACATTATAGGGGTCCCAGAAGGAAAAGAGAGAGAGAAAGGACCCGAGAAAATATCTGAAGAGATTACAGTCGAAAACTTCCCTAACATGGGAAAGGAAATAGCCATCCAAGTTCAAGAAGTGCAGAGAGTCCCAGGCAGGATAAACCCAAGGAGAAACATGCTGACACACATAGTAATCAAACTGACAAAAATTAAAGACAAAGAAAAATTATTGAAAGCAACAAGGGAAAATAACATACAAGGGAACTTCCATAATGTTAACAGCTGACTTCTCAGCAGAAACTCTACAAGCCAGAAGGGAGTGGCATGATGTATTTAAAGTGATGAAAGGGAAGAACGTACAACCAAGATTACTCTACCCAGCAAGGATCTTATTCAGATTCGACAGAGAAATCCAAAGCTTTACAGACAAGCAAAAGCTAAGAGAGTTCAGCACCACCAAACCAGCACTACAACAAATGCTAAAGGAACTTCTCTAAGTGGGAAACACAAGAGAAGAAAAGGACCTACAAAAACAAACCCATAACAATTAAGAAAATGGTTCTATATATGGATTTGGGGAGGACATATAGCACCGGATGTACATATAGCAAAACAGATCCTTAAAACATATCGTTGGGAGAGAGTTTCCGGAGACAATAGCTCTGGCCGTGTCCTAGGGCATGAAAGCTGAAAATAGCTCCTAGTGCCGGGAGCCTTGGAGCCGGAGCCTGGGAGCCAGGGTGACTGGCTCTCCTCCCCGATTTGGGCGATTAACCAAGATGGCGGAGTAGAAGGACGTGCTCTCACTCCCTCTTGCGAGAGCACCAGAATCACCACTGGCTGCTGGACAATCATTGACAGGAAGACCCTGGACTTCACCAAGGAGGATACCCCGCGTCCAAGGACAGAGGAGAAGCCACAGTGAGACGGTAGGAGGGGCGCAATCAGAGTAAAATCAAATCCCATAACTGCTGGGTGGGTGACTCACAGACTGGCGAACACTTATACCACAGAATTCCACCCACTGGAGTGAAGGTTCTGAGCCCCACGTCAGGCTTCCCAACCTGGGGGTCCGGCAACGGGAGGAGGAATTCCTAGAGAATCAGACTTTGAAGCCTAGAGGGAATTGATTGCAGGACTTTGACAGGACTGGGGGAAACAGAGACCCCACTCTTGGAGGGCACACACAAAGTAATGTGTGCATCGGGACCCAGGGGAAGGAGCAGTGACCCTGGGGGAGACTGAACCGGACCTACCTGCTGGTGTTGGGGGGTCTCCTGCAGAGGCGAGTGGTGGCTCTGTTTCACCGTGGGGATAAGGACACTGGCAGCAGAGGCTCTGGGAAGTTCTTGGCGTGAGCCCTCCCAGAGTCTGCCATTGACCCCACCAAAGAGCACCGGTAGGCTCCAGTGTTGGGTTGCCTCAGGCAAAACAACCAACAGGGAGGGAACCCAGCCCCACCCATCAACAGTCAAGTGGATTAAGGTTTTACTGAGCTCTGACCGCCACAGCAACAGGGAGGGAACCCAGCCCCACCCATCAACAGTCAAGTGGATTAAGGTTTTACTGAGCTCTGACCGCCACAGCAACAGTCAGCTCTACCCACCACCAGAGCCTCCCATCAAGCCTCTTAGATAGCCTCAACCACCAGAGGGCAGACAACAGAAGCAAGAAAAACTACGATCCTGCAGCCTGTGGACCAAAAACCACAGTTACAGAAAGATAGAGAAGATGAAAAGGCAGAGGGCTATGCACCAGATGAAGGAACAAGAAAAAACCCCAGAAAAACAACTAAATGAAGTGGAGATAGGCAACCTTCCAGAAAAAGAATTCAGAATAATGATAGTGAAGATGATCCAGGACCTCGGAATAAGAATGGAGGCAAAGATTGAGAAGATGCAAGAAATGATTAACAAAGACCTAGAAGAATTAAAGAACAAACAAACAGAGATCACCAATACAATAACTGAAATGAAAACTACACTAGAAGGAATCAATAGCAGAATAACTGAGGCAGAAGAACGGATAAGTGACCTGGAAGACAGAATGGTGGAATTCACTGCTGCAGAACAGACTAAAGAAAAAAGAATGAAAAGAAATGAAGACAGCCTAAGAGACCTCTGGGACAACATTAAACGCAACAACATTCGCATTATAGGGGTCCCAGAAGGAGAAGAGAGAGAGAAAGGACCAGAGAAAATATTTGAAGAGATTATAGTCGAAAACTTCCCTAACATGGGAAAGGAAATAGCCACCCAAGTCCAGGAAGCGCAGAGAGTCCCATACAGAATAAACCCAAGGAGAAACACGCCGAGACACATAGTAATCAAAGTGGCAAAAATTAAAGACAAAGAAAAATTATTGAAAGCAGCAAGGGAAAAACGACAAATAACATACAAGGGAACTCCCATAAGGTTAACAGCTGATTTCTCAGCAGAAACTCTGCAAGCCAGAAGGGAGTGGCATGATATACTTAAAGTGATGAAAGGGAAGAACCTACAACCAAGATTACTCTACCCGGCAAGGATCTCATTTAGATTTGATGGAGAAATCAAAAGCTTTGCAGACAAGCAAAAGCTAAGAGAATTCAGCACCACCAAACCAGCTCTACAACAAATGCTAAAGGAACTTCTCTAAGTGGGAAACACAAGAGAAGAAAAGGACCTACAAAGACAAACCCAAAACAATTAAGAAAATGGTCATAGGAACATACATATCGATAATTACCTTAAACGTGAATGGATTAAATGCCCCAACCAAAAGACATAGACTGGCTGAATGGATACAAAAACAAGACCCATATATATGCTGTCTACAAGAGACCCACTTTAGACCTAGGGACACATACAGACTGAAAGTGAGGGGATGGAAAAAGATATTCCATGCAAATGGAAATCAAAAGAAAGCTGGAGTAGCTATACTCATATCAGATAAAATAGACTTTAAAATAAAGAATGTTACAAGAGACAAGGAAGGACACTACATAATGATCCAGGGATCAATCCAAGAAGAAGATATAACAATTATAAATATATATGCACCCAACATAGGAGCACCTCAATACATAAGGCAACTGCTAACAGCTATAAAAGAGGAAATCGACAGTAACACAATAATAGTGGGGGACTTTAACACCTCACTTACACCAATGGACAGATCATCCAAAATGAAAATAAATAAGGAAACAGAAGCTTTAAATGACACAATAGACCAGATAGATTTAATTGATATATATAGGACATTCCATCCAAAAACAGCAGATTACACGTTCTTCTCAAGTGCGCACGGAACATTCTCCAGGATAGATCACATCTTGGGTCACAAATCAAGCCTCAGTAAATTTAAGAAAATTGAAATCATATCAAGCATCTTTTCTGACCACAACGCTATGAGATTAGAAATGAATTACAGGGAAAAAAACGTAAAAAGGACAAACACATGGAGGCTAAACAATACGTTACTAAATAACCAAGAGATCACTGAAGAAATCAAAGAGGAAATCAAAAAATACCTAGAGACAAATGACAATGAAAACACGACGACCCAAAACCTATGGGATGCAGCAAAAGCGGTTCTAAGAGGGAAGTTTATAGCTATACAAGCCTACCTAAAGAAACAAGAAAAATCTCAAGTAAACAATCTAACCTTACACCTAAAGAAACTAGAGAAAGAAGAACAAACAAAACCCAAAGTTAGCAGAAGGAAAGAAATCATAAAGATCAGAGCAGAAATAAATGAAATAGAAACAAAGAAAACAATAGCAAAGATCGATAAAACTAAAAGTTGGTTCTTTGAGAAGATAAACAAAATTGATAAGCCATTAGCCAGACTCATCAAGAAAAAGAGGGAGAGGACTCAAATCAATAAAATCAGAAATGAAAAGGGAGAAGTTACAACAGACACCACAGAAATACAAAGCATCCTAAGAGACTACTACAAGCAACTTTATGCCAATAAAATGGACAACCTGGAAGAAATGGACAAATTCTTAGAAAGGTATAACCTTCCCAGACTGAATCAGGAAGAAACAGAAAATATGAACAGACCAATCACAAGTAATGAAATTGAAACTGTGATTAAAAATCTTCCAACAAACAAAAGTCCAGGACCAGATGGCTTCACAGGTGAATTCTATCAAACATTTAGAGAAGAGCTAACACCCATCCTTCTCAAACTCTTCCAAAAAATTGCAGAGGAAGGAACACTCCCAAACTCATTCTATGAGGCCACCATCACCCTGATACCAAAACCAGACAAAGACACTACAAAAAAAGAAAATTACAGACCAATATCACTGATGAATATAGATGCAAAAATCCTCAACAAAATACTAGCAAACAGAATCCAGCAACACATTAAAAGGATCATACACCACGATCAAGTGGGATTTATCCCAGGGATGCAAGGATTCTTCAATATACGCAAATCAATCAATGTGATACACCATATTAACAAATTGAAGAATAAAAACCATATGATCATCTCAATAGATGCAGAAAAAGCTTTTGACAAAATTCAACACCCATTTCTGATAAAAACTCTCCAGAAAGTGGGCATAGAGGGAACCTACCTCAACATAATAAAGGCCATATATGACAAACCCACAGCAAACATCATTCTCAATGGTGAAAAACTGAAAGCATTTCCTCTAAGATCAGGAACGAGACAAGGATGTCCACTCTCACCACTATTATTCAACATAGTTCTGGAAGTCCTAGCCACGGCAATCAGAGAAGAAAAAGAAATAAAAGGAATACAAATTGGAAAAGAAGAAGTAAAACTGTCACTGTTTGCGGATGACATGATACTATACATAGAGAATCCTAAAACTGCCACCAGAAAACTGCTAGAGCTGATTAATGAATATGGTAAAGTTGCAGGATACAAAATTAATGCACAGAAATCTCTTGCATTCCTATACACTAATGATGAAAAATCTGAAAGAGAAATTATGGAAACACTCCCATTTACCATTGCAACAAAAAGAATAAAATACCTAGGAATAAACCTACCTAGGGAGACGAAAGACCTGTATGCAGAAAACTATAAGACACTGATGAAAGAAATTAAAGATGATACCAACAGATGGAGAGATATACCATGTTCTTGGATTGGAAGAATCAACATTGTGAAAATGAGTATACTACCCAAAGCAATCTACAGATTCAATGCAATCCCTATCAAATTACCAATGGCATTTTTTACGGAGCTAGAACAAATCATCTTAAAATTTGTATGGAGACACAAAAGACCCCGAATAGCCAAAGCAGTCTTGAGGGAAAAAAATGGAGCTGGAGGAATCAGACTCCCAGACTTCAGACTATACTACAAAGCTACAGTAATCAAGACAGTATGGTACTGGCACAAAAACAGAAACATAGATCAATGGAACAAGATAGAAAGCCCAGAGATTAACCCACGCACCTATGGTCAACTAATCTATGACAAAGGAGGCAAAGATATACAATGGAGAAAAGACAGTCTCTTCAATAAGTGGTGCTGGGAAAACTGGACAGCTACATGTAAAAGAATGAAATTAGAATACTCCCTAACACCATACACAAAAATAAACTCAAAATGGATTAGAGACCTAAATATAAGACTGGACACTATAAAACTCTTAGAGGAAAACATAGGAAGAACACTCTTTGACATAAATCACAGCAAGATCTTTTTTGATCCACCTCCTAGAGTAATGGAAATAAAAACAAAAATAAACAAATGGGACCTAATGAAACTTCAAAGCTTTTGCACAGCAAAGGAAACCATAAACAAGACGAAAAGACAACCCTCAGAATGGGAGAAAATATTTGCAAATGAATCAACGGACAAAGGATTAATCTCCAAAATATATAAACAGCTCATTCAGCTCAATATCAAAGAAACAAACACCCCAATCCAAAAATGGGCAGAAGACCTAAATAGACATTTCTCCAAAGAAGACATACAGATGGCCACGAAGCACATGAAAAGATGCTCAACATCACTAATTATTAGAGAAATGCAAATCAAAACTACAATGAGGTATCACCTCACTCCTGTTAGAATGGGCATCATCAGAAAATCTACAAACAACAAATGCTGGAGAGGGTGTGGAGAAAAGGGAACCCTCTTGCACTGTTGGTGGGAATGTAAATTGATACAGCCACTATGGAGAACAGTATGGAGGTTCCTTAAAAAACTAAAAATAGAATTACCATATGACCCAGCAATCCCACTACTGGGCATATACCCAGAGAAAACCGTAATTCAAAAAGACACATGCACCCGAATGTTCATTGCAGCACTATTTACAATAGCCAGGTCATGGAAGCAACCTAAATGCCCATCAACAGACGAATGGATAAAGAAGTTGTGGTACATATATACAATGGAATATTACTCAGCCATAAAAAGGAACGAAATTGAGTCATTTGTTGAGACATGGATGGATCTAGAGACTGTCATACAGAGTGAAGTAAGTCAGAAAGAGAAAAACAAATATCGTATATTAATGCATGTATGCGGAACCTAGAAAAATGGTACAGATGAGCCAGTTTGCAGGGCAGAAGTTGAGACACAAATGTAGAGAATGGTCATATGGACACCAAGGGGGGAAAACTGCGGTGAGGTGGGGATGGTGGTGTGCTGGATTGGGCAATTGGGATTGACATGTATACACTGATGTGTATGAAACTGATGCCTAATAAGAACCTGCAGTATAAAAAAACAAACAAAACAACTAATACTAAACTTTCATTGGGTTATTTGTATGGAAATATGTTAATATAAATGTTTCAGACATTACATGAAATTTCTAAAAATCTTATATTTGTATTTGTATGGAAATATGTATGGAAATATGTTAATATAAATGTTTCAGACATTACATGAAATTTCTAAAAATCTTATATTTGTATTTGTATGGAAATATGTATGGAAATATGTTAATATAAATGTTTCAGACATTACATGAAATTTCTAAAAATCTTATATGTTCTGGTATAATGTTATAAGTAATAATCCTAGTTATTACTTTAAAATGTATATCTCAGAAATAACTAATTTTCTTGTCAACTGCATTATTATGAACTTTCATCAAATCTTTAACCGTGGTCATTTTTAAGTCTTTTGTCATTTACAGACAGTTCTGGTGTGTACTCTGATGATTTTGCAAATATGTTCCTATAAAAGGGTTTCATCTTCAAGAAATTCATGGAAAAGACTCTGACAAGTACAGGTTTCTGGTAACTGACTGTACTGCTGAACTGAATGAATAAGCATTTTCAGAACTCTAATGAAAACTGATGAACTCATAAAAGTGCTAACAAAAGATCAAGATGAAAAAAAAATTAATTACATGGGACTGAGTGAACTGATGAGGATGAGTATAATTTTTGTGACTTTCTGTCTGAATTTAAAAAAAAAAAAAATCCCACAAGGACTCAGAGGCAAGAATATACAAATCAATTTTCACTGCAAAGTAAAGGAGCTGTTACAGTGGAGGATTACTGGACTGAATGTCAATATTATGACATAGTATGAGTGTGTTTCATGTTTGGTAATTGCAATCATTGTTGCTTTTGTTGTGGTCATCCATGTACAATGCTTGGTGTCAGTCTATTTATGTCTTGTAAAAATAAAATACAGTGTGTGTGTGTGTGAATAAAAAAAAAAAAAAAACAATTAAGAAAATGGTAATAGGAACATACATATCGATAATTACCTTAAACGCGAATGAATTAAATGCTCCAACCAAAAGACAAAGGCTCGCTGAATGGATATCAAAACAAGACCCATATATATGCTGTCTACAAGAGACCCACTTCAGACCTAGGGACACATACAGACTGAAAGTGAGGGGATGGAAAAAGCTATTCCATGCAAATGGAAATCAAAAGAAAGCTGGAGTAGCAATACTCATATCAGATAAAATAGACTTTAAAATAAAGAATGTTACAAGAGACAAGGAAGGACACTACATAATGATCAAGGGATCAATCCAAGAAGATATAACAATTATAAATATATATGCACCCAACATAGGAACACCTCAATACATAAGGCAACTGCTAACAGCTATAAAAGAGGAAATCGACAGTAACAACGATAGTGGGGGACTTTAACACCTCACTTACACCAATGGACAGATCATCCAAAGTGAAAATAAATAAGGAAACAGAAGCTTTAAATGACACAATAGACCAGATAGATTTAATTGATATTTATAGGACATTCCATCCAAAAACAGCAGATTACACTTTCTTCTCAAATGCGCATGGAACATTCTCCAGGATAGATCACATCTTGGGTCACAAATCAGGCCTCAATAAATTTAAGAAAATTGAAATCATATCAAGCATCTTTTCTGACCACAATGCTATGAGATTAGAAATGAATTACAGGGAAAAAAACATAAAAAACACAAACACATGGAGGCTAAACAATATGTTACTAAATAACCAAGAGATCACTGAAGAAATCAAAGAGGAAATCAAAAAAAACCTACAGACAAATGACAATGAAAACACGATGATCCAAAACCTATGGGATGCAGCAAAAGCAGTTCTAACAGGGAAGTTTATAGCTATACAAGCTTACCTCAAGAAACAAGAAAAATCTCAAATAAACCATCTAACCTTACACCTAAAGGAACTAGAGAAAGAAGAACAAACAAAACCCAAGGTTAGCAGAAGGAAAGAAATCATAAAGATCAGAGCAGAAATAAATGAAATAGAAACAAAGAAAACAATAACAAAGGTCAATAAAACTAAAAGCTGGTTCTTTGAGAAGATAAACAAAACTGATAAACCATTAGCCAGACTCATCAAGAAAAAGAGGGAGAGGACTCAAATCAATAAAATTAGAAATGAAAAAGAAGAAGTTACAACAGACACCCCAGAAATACAAAGCATCCTAAGAGACTACTAAAAGCAAGTCTATGCTAATAAAACGGACAACCTGGAAGAAATGGACAAATTCTTAGAAAGGTATAACCTTCCAAGACTGAACCAGGAAGAAATAGAAAATATGAACAGACCAATCACAAGTAATGAAATTGAAACTGTGATTAAAAATCTTCCAACAGGGCTTCCCTGGTGGCGCAGTGGTTGAGAGTCTGCCTGCTAATGCAGGGGACACGGGTTCGAGCCCTGGTCTGGGAAGATCCCACATGCCACGGAGCAACTGGGCCCGTGAGCCACAATTACTGAGCCTGCGCGTCTGGAGCCTGTGCCCTGCAACGGGAGGGGCCGCGATGGTGAGAGGCCCACGCACCGCGATGAAGAGTGGCCCCCACTTGCCGCAACTAGAGAAAGCCCTCGCACAGAAACGAAGACCCAACACAGCCAAAAATAAATAAAAGAAATAAAGTAGCTATTAATTTAAAAAAAAAAAAAAACAACTTCCAACAAAAGTCCAGGACCAGATGGCTTCACAGGTGAATTCTATCAAACATTCAGAGAAGAGCTAACACCCATCCTTCTCAAGGTCTTCCAAAAATTTGCAGAGGAAGGAACACTCCCAAACTCATTCTATGAGCCACCATCACCCTGATACCAAAACCAGATAAAGATACTACAAAAAAAGAAAATTACAGACCAATATCACTGATTAATATAGATGCAAAAATCCTCAACAAAATACCAGCAAACAGAATCCAACAACACATTAAAAGGATCATACACCGTGATCAAGTGGGATTTAGCCCAGGGATGCAAGGATTCTTCAATATATGCAAATCAATCTTTGTGATACACCATATTAACAAATTGAAGAATAAAAACCATATGATCATCTCAATAGATGCAGAAAAAGTTTTTGACAAAATTCAACACCCATTTATGATAAAAACTCTCCAGAAACTGGGCATAGAGGGAACCTACCTCAACATAAGAAAGGCCATATACGACAAACCCACAGCAAACATCATTCTCAATGGTGAAAAACTGAAAGCAGTTCCTCTAAGATCAGGAACAAGACAAGGATGTCCACTCTCGCCACTATTATTCAACATACTTTTGGAAGTCCTAGCCATGGCAATCAGAGAAGAAAAAGAAATAAAAGGAATACAAACTGAAAAAGAAGAAGTAAAATTCTCACTGTTTGCAGATGCCATGATACTATACATAGAGAATCCTAAAGATGCCACCAGAAAACTACTAGAGCTAATCAATGAATTTGGTTAAGTTGCAGGATACAAAATTAATGCACAGAAATTAACCCCTATCAAATTACCAATGGCATTTTTTATGGAACTAGAACAAAAAATCTTAAAATCTGTACGGAGACAAAAACGGACCCCAAGTAGCCAAAGCAGTCTTGAGGGAAAAAAGCAGAGCTGGAGTAATCAGACTCCCTGACTTCAGATTATACTGCAAAGCTACAGTAATCAAGACAGTATGGTACTGGCACAAAAACAGAAATAAAGATCAATGGAGCAGGACAGAAAGCCCAGAGGTAAACCCATGCACCTATGGTCAACTAATCTATGACAAAGGAGGCAAGGATTATATAATGGAGAAAAGACACTCTCTTCAATAAGTGGTGCTGGGAAAACTGGACAGCTACATGTAAAAGAATGCAATTAGAACACCCCCTAACACCATACACAAAAATAAACTCACAATGAATTAGAGACCTAAATGTAAGACTGGACACTATAAAACTCTTAGAGGAAAACATAGGAAGAACACTCTCTGACATAACTCACAACAAGATCTTTTTTTGATCCACCTCCTAGAGTAATGGAAATAAATACAAAAATAAACAAATGGGACCTAATGAAACTTAAAAGCTTTTGCAAAGCAAAGGAAACTACAAACAAGATGAAAAGACAACCTTCAGAATGGGAAAAAATATTTGCAAACGAATCAATGGATGAAGGCTTTATCTCCAAAATATATAAACAGCTCATGCAGCTCAATATTAAAAAAAACAAACAACCCATCAAAAAATGGGTAGAAGACCTAAATAGACATTTCTCCAAAGAAGACCTACAGATGGCCAAGAAGCACATGAAAAGCTGCTCAACATCACTAATTATTAGATAAATGCAAATCAAAACTACAATGAGGTATCGCCTCACACCAGTCAGAATGGGCATCATCAGAAAATCTACAAACAACAAATGCTGGAGAGAGTGTGGAGAAAAGGGAACCCATCTGCACTGTTGGTGGGAATGTAAATTGATACAGCCACTATGGAGAACAGTATGGAGGTTCCTTAAAAAAACTAAAAAGAATTACCATATGACCCAGCAATCCCACTACTCGGCATATACCCACAGAAAACCATAATTCAAAAAGACACATGCACCCCAATGTTCATTGCAGCCCTATTTACAATAGCCAGGTCATGGAAGCAACCTAAATGCCCATTGAAAGAGAAATGGATAAAGAAGTTGTGGTACATATATACAATGGAATATTACTCAGCCATAAAAAGGGACGAAATTGGGTCATTTGTAGAGATGTGGATGCATGTAGAGACTGTCATACAGATTGAAGTAAGTCAGAAAGAGAAAAACAAATATCATATATTAACACATATATGTGGAACCTAGAAAAATGGTACAGATGAACTGGTTTGCAGGGCAGAAATAGAGACACAGATGTAGAGAACAAACATATGGACACCAAGGGGGGAAAGTGGCAGGTGGGGTGGTGGTGTGATGAATTGGGAGATTGGGAATGACATATATACACTAATATGTATAAAATGGATAATGAATAAGAACCTGCTGTAGAAAAAAATAAATAAAATAAAATTAAAAAATTAAAAAAAAAAAAAAAAAAAGAATCCACCTGGCAATGCAGAGGACATGGATTCAAGTCCTGGTTCGGGAAGATCCCACATGCCACGGAGCAACTAAGCCCGTGCGCCACAACTACTGAGCCTGCGCTCTAGAGCCCGCGAGCCACAACTCCTGAACCCGTGTGCCACAACTACTGAAGCCCACGTACCTAGAGCCCGTGTTCCGCAGCAAGAGCAGCCACCTCAGTGAGAAGCCTGCACACTGCAACAAAAACCAACGCAGCCAAAAAATAAATAAATAAATAAATAATTTTTTAAAAAATTTAAAAAAAAATCTTAGATTATATTATTTCACATGGAAGAATTGTTGCATTTTACATTTTAAAATATGAACTTCTTTATCATGATCTTTTAAATTTGTATAATCCCGTCCATCACTCATAGAGAGTGAAGGAATAGGATTTGGCCAATGTCCCAGTTTTATCTAACTTGGTTCAGAAGCCAACTATAGCAAATTTTGTGAGGCTCTGTGAGGGCAGCTTAAAGACCTCACTAGAACACTCTCTGAATTGCAAGACCAAACATCGGGATAGTAGGATCCATTATTTTTATTGTTTGTCTCAGTGTGAAGCAGTTTTTTTCTAACTTAGGGTTGATTTAACCATTAGGCACAGTGAGTACAGTGCCTAGGGTCCATGATATATTTAGAGATCCATGGAAATGTTCTAATTTTAATTTCCTTTAAAATATGAAGAAAAAGTGAATATAGTAGTAATGCATATATCATAATGAATCTCACCTGGATTAATTTTTTTCCTATGGTCAAAGGAACCCATGAAAGCAAAGTGTCCATAGTCCAAGAAAGTCATAATGCAGCCTTGAACTTAGATGATCTTTTATTGAGTGGATTCTTGACAAGCTTCAAAATATTACTGTGATTCTCAGAGAAAAAGCCTAGACTAGTTAACAAGTCCCAGTTCCACAAGTTAGGAGCTTTGTCAGTTGGAAAAATCACTTAACCTCCTCTACCCTCAGTTCCTTTCTCTATAAACAGGAGTAATATTAATGATGGCTATGACTAGGGAGAACAGTATGGAGATTCCTTAAAAAACTAAAAATAGAGCTACCATATGATCCAGCAACCCCACTCCTGGGCACGTATCTGGAGAAAACCATAACTAAAAAGGATACATGCACCCCCATGTTCACTGAAGCACTATTAACAACAGCCAGGATATGGAAGCAACCTAAATGTCCATAGATGGAGGAATGGATAAAGAGTAAGTGGTACATATATACAATGGAATATTACTCAGCCATAAGAAAGAACGAAATAATGCCATTTGCGGCAACATGGATGGACTTAGAGTTTGTGATACCGAGTAAAGTAAGTCAGACAGAGAAAGACAAATATCATATGATATTGCTTATATGTGGAATCTAAAAAAATGGTACACATGAACCTATTTACAAAAAAGAAAATTGAGTCACAGATGTAGAAAAGAAACTTATGGTTACCAAGGGGGAAGGGGGGAAGGATTAAATTGGAAGATTGGGACTGACATATACCCACTACTATATATAAGATAGATAACTAATAAGAACCTACTGTATAGCACAGGGAACTCTATTCAATATTCTGTAATGACCTATATGGGAATAGAATCTAAAAAAGAGTGGATATATGTATATGTATAACTGATTCACTTTGCTGTACACCTGAAACTAACACAACATTGTAAATCAACTATACTCCAATAAAAAAAAATTCTAAAAAATTTAAAAAATAATAAAAAAGGTGAAATATTTGAGCAGAGCCTTCATAAAATACACACACACACACACATACATACATACAAATGACCAACAAATACATGAAAAGATATGTAACATCACTGGTCATTAGAAAAATGCAAATTAAAATCATGAGATACCCCTTTAAATCTACCAAAACAGCTAAAATAAAAATGATTGATAATACCAAGAGTTGGGGTGAATGTAGAATACCTGGAGCCCTCGGATATTGCTGGTACAAATGTAAAATGATACAGTCACTTTGGAAAACAGATCTGCAGTTTCTCAAAATGTTAAAAATATATACACTTATCATACAATCCAGTAATTCCATTCTGAGGAAAAAATGAAAACATATGGCTATATTATTTATTATAGTAAAAAAAAAATGAAAACAACCCAAATGCACATCAACTGGTGAATGGATAAGCAAAATGTGGTATTATCCATACAATGGAATATCACTGAACAATAAAAAGGAATAAACTATTTATTGATAAATGCACCTGATCTGAAAAAACATCTTGACACAAAGGATTCAAATGAAAATATACTTTAGTAGAAAGACAATAAGTATTATTGAAAATAAGCACTGACTGCAATCTCTTCAGCTTTCAAGAGTTGTTACATAATTATTTATCCTAAAGAAGACCCCCTTTTTTAACCTAGGAAACCTCCTCAATAGGGTCCTTTGAGCGTGAAACTGAGGACTTGTAGATCATAGTATGGAAGTCAACAGTTACATATAGAAAGTGCTAAATACTTTCATATAAGAAAAAAAAGGAAAATGATGGCCCTTTGCTGGCAATTCTAGAGGCTGTGAGGTGAGGAGTCTAACAGAGAAAAGAAAAGATATGATATAAAAGGAAGAAGAATGGAAGAAGATCCTGAGAAATATACTAAGCCTTCAGAGGATGTCAGGCTGCAGGAAATTCCATGTGGCAGTAAAGGACCTAAAAATGTCTAGAATCCATGATGACGTATATTGAAAAGCTTTCATTCACCAAATAATTATCGAGCCTTTACTCTGTTGCCATGCTCTGCTCTAGGCACCAGGGATACAAGTCAGTCAATAAAATAACAAACTACCTGGAGGATATTCTCAACAATTTGAGGTTGTTTTCTATGCTGTTGTAATTTCCCTTCACTGCACCCCAAACCAACAACAGAATTCTGCTACAAACAAAAGCATTGTTTTAAGGGTGCACTGGGGGATAAAGAACAACAGAGGTTGTCCAATGTGAGTTGAATCAGCACCAGCAAGATTAGATGACAATCACAGGAAGGAAGCATAACGGCTAAAAATAGGTCCTATCAGACAAACAGACCGGAGCAAAGGCTGACTCAGGAAGCCTGAGAGATACAAAAGAGGTGTTAGTAGATCTACATTATGAAGTATGGCAGTGTGGTAATATCTAAGGCTATTCACCAATGTTTCAGCGCCTCTCCTTTCAGGAAAATGGTGAAGTTGCGTGCCGCTGCCCCCTTCAAGTTCAGCATAGTCCTAAGATGGGCTTTAGCCTACGGAATATGAACGGAAGTGGAATATGTCACTTTCACGGGGACGCATTTTGAAGAAAGCGAATAAACCACCATGTTCTTATGTTCCTCTGCCATGGCAACCAACAACCATGCAGGTGTAAAGGCTCTGTCAGCCAGCTCTCACAGTGAGGAGAAAAGCCCCCCAGCTAACTTGAAATAGACATAGAACATAAGCAAGAAATCAACCTTTGTTGTTTATAAGCCACTAAAATTGGGGGTGGTTTATTACTGCAGCACAACCTACCTTATCCTGGCTGATACAAGCAGATTGAGCCAGTCTATGTGGATATCCTAGGAAAACTGTAGGACCCAGGGATTTTTAAAGATCTTTTTAAATAACAGAGTCATCTGAAGGAATAGGAAGAGAGTGTGCTTTCGTATGCCAGACTGGAACAGATGAGAACATAAAAGCAGTAAATTCAGCCCTAAGGATTCTGGAAGGTAAGGCAAGCATCACGACAGGTATACTTGTCTTTTTCTGACAGGAAAAAGTATATACCTTCATTCAGAGACAATGCTTTTTATCCCCGTAGAACTAAATTCAAGCTGGATTTGTCCTCTGGGGATTTGTTTAAAGGATGAGAAGCAGAGTGAACAACATCTCCCACCCCACAAAATCACCGAAACATTGTAAAACTGGAGAGTCCTTTCAGTGAACCCACTGAGAAGAAAAAAAAGCATAACTTAAAATCGTGAGGCAGTGAAGGCATTTTTCATGAAAAGCTGAGACAACGTGGACCAAGCAAGCTACTATCTGACCTAAGGCAGTGTTACCCAGTCTTTGCAAAACATTTTCACAAGTCTTTCTCCTGGCCACTTGCTCTCTATACTTTAGTTACTTACTATTTCCTTTAAGTTGATTTCCATTTATTTACTTAATTAGATATATTTTAAAAGAAAAAATTGATTTGAATAGTGTAAATTGAACAATAGTACCATTAGCCGTAAATATAAATTGAAAACCCTCGTAACGATAAATACATATGAAAATAGAACAATGAATAAAATTATTCCATTTTATCTGGAGAGTATAACTTGCTAAAGTTTATAAGCCTGAGGCTTGCCTGTGGATAAAGGGAGAATTACAAAATGATAGCGTCAACCTGAGTCTTTCTCCTTCACTAACCAGAATTAAAGAGAATTATAAAGAGAATAATTTTAAGACTAAACAATTCAATGCTCTACCTAAAATCATCTCAAGTACTCTTTGTGGTATGTATCCCACATTTAGGGAAATACTATTGTTGTGGCCGTGAACATGAGCCTCTTAGATTCCTGACAGTGGGGAGGCACATGACGGACAAACCCTGGTGTTGTGCTCTGAAATCCATCACCGTGTTCTCACAGAGACCGCACTTCCCACAGGCTGCTTCCAACCAGTGACTGGGGACTAAGGCAGGGAAGGCATGGTTGTCCTGGAGACTGGGTTGTCCTCTGACAGGTCACTTTGGCTCATCAGCTTTGTCAAACATCCTTAGAACTGCACTGCACTTTGAGAGGCTTCCTTCCATCCCACATCTCTCCTTCACAAAGATCAGACCCACATCACAGTCTGGGGGCCCTCCCAGCATCTCTCCAGGACCCTCCTCATTTTCCTAATAGGCTCATGTATGTCTTGAGCTTCTCAGGTAACCTCAACTTGCCTGTTGACCTTCCTAACAGCATCTTTTGAAGACAAAATGAACTGGCAGGAAGATGTTCCATTAACTTGTTTTGTCCAAGCATCAGCTGTCTCAAGTAAATCTCAGAGAGCGTGAATCTCAGTCTAATCTTCCCAAAAGCAGACACAGTACAGATAGCCTATATTGTTGACTAAAGTAAAAGCCGCCAAGATCTGTGTATAGGGATTAGGGAAGACAAAGCTGACATTTGTGGTAGAAGTTTAAGAGCTGTGCTTATATTCTTCTGCCAAGCATTAAGCAAACATTCACTTATGTGTTAAGACCCAGCTCAAACATTACCTGCTCTGAGAAATCTTCCCCAGTCTAACCGGCACTGGTCCTATCTGTCTCTGCATCCCCACAATGCCCCAGCCCTTCCTTTCCTGAAAGAATTTACCACATTACATTGCAACGGGAGTCATACCTTACGAGAATCAGGTTGAAAAGTCAGAGCCCGGAGCAAAGATTATGAAAGGAAAAATTATCTTTCAAAATCCCTTAAAAAGGTCCCATGATACAGATGGACATACATCTTCTCGATGAGTCCATCACAGCTACTTTTTCCTCCAGCGTTGGAAGAAATCACTGTGCCTTTGGTTAAGTACCTCATAAAGTGCTTGGCTTGCTTTTAAAGACCACATTGCATGAAAAATAGAACGATGCTGAATCTTAACTGCCAGAATCTTCCTCAACATAAGAAGATATCCCACGAGAGGATCACTGAGAAAACCCCAGTTTCCTATCCCCACCTCACATTCTGGCTGGGGTCTACATTTAGTGAGTGGAATAACAACCCTGGCCATTTAAATAATTACTTCTCCCTCTTACTTTTCATTCTTTGTGTACAGCTGAATTCACAGAGGCTAAACCCAGTATCTACTATAACATCTGTCTCTCTCGCTAGGGTCCACTTGACTGGAACCTTCCTAACATCTACCAATGTGTGTGTACACACCTGTTATTAAATATATGAGGGAGGGAGGGAGGGGTGGAGGGAGAAAGAGGAAAAAAAGGATAGATTCAAGAAATGGACACCAAACAAATTCATTCCCGGAACGTGTGTTAGGTTGGTTTCCCCCAGAAGGAGACCGCAAGACAAAGGTTTGAATGGAAGGTGATCTCAGGAGCATGATGAAGGGAGATGTGACAGTGAACAAGGGGCAAAAGCCCTCCCACAAAGGGTGAATGAATGAGCAGGTGACTGCTGTGGGCACCTGGAGCTCAATCCTACTGAGGATTTCTGGGAGTCAGCGTAGAGCACAACTCGTACGTCTCCTATGTAAGAAGCAAGGAGGCTGGAATATTTATCTACCAACTCCACCCACAAGCACAGGCCAATACTGCTATGGTGAGAGAAATCCCTCAGGCTGAGATCTGCAGGCTTTGCCATAGGAAGCCACAGGCATGTATGAGATGGGTGTGTACTGAGGGAACATGGGTGCCACACTGAAATCCATCGTCACCGAAGGGAACGGTGTTCTGTCACTTTTATTTCAATCTATGCCCATTTTCTTTCCACTAAAAAGACTTTTACTCTAATTTCACCTAACCAGTGAGCACTGTCAATTATAGCAGGGACATTAGAATTTGAACATCTTGGGATTCTGATTTTTTTTCCTTTGCAAAACACTGCTTTCTTTATGATTGTAATTTAACAGTGAGCCTAAACTATGTCATCTGTGTCTCTCATGCACAATCTCTTTGTAATCTTTGAAAGAATGAGTGCTTTGGTTTTACAGCAACTTTTGAAATAAAAAATCTATGTATATATTCTAATTTCACTCATCTTTTAAATGTATATAAATATGTATACTAAATCTATAAATCTGTATAAAGTTGTTTCCAGCAACTAGTTGCACAGTATTCTTGACGGTTAACATCATTCACATTTAAATGTTTATACTAAGCAGAATTTTTTATTAGTTAAAACAAATCTATAGACTAAAATCAAGATTTTACAATCTTGAAAAGAATTCTCCCTTATTGTCCATTAAGAGGTTATCATGAGGAAATGTTCGTTAAAGGTAAAAGTTAAAGATCACAAGATGATGAGGCAAGCAGACTTTCCTTTAAATTTTCACATATATGCCAACACTTGAGTGTTATAAATAGAGGACTGGAGAAGCTAGGAGATGAGTTATGTAATTCTGATTCAATGCCCTGGATTTGGGCAGCCTATTCTGAAATTATGAAAACCAAAATGAAGACCCTTTTTCTACAAACAACAGAATATGGATTTAGAACACTCATGCTTTGTTAAATTTTTGAGCATCTCTGTTTCTTAGCCTATTCATTGGCCTAAGCCCCAAATAAACCTGTTTCCCTGCTAGTGTTCATGCACGTGGTGCGCTGGGACGCTAACTCTCCTCATTAATTCCCAGTCCATGCCAGCGTCCAATGTGTTTGGCTTTCCTTTAAGCAAAAGCTGTGCAGAAATCCCAGATCTTTTTATTCTTGCTGGTGATAAGGGAAAGGTGAGCTCACTCTCTCTGGGTCGATGCCTCAAACTTCAGCAGCCCTTCATGACTCATCCCTTCAATATCTGCCCTTGAGTTTCAGACCCCTGCCCTGGACCCTCACCACTGCCTCATAGACCCTTTCTTAAGTAAATAACACCAATTTTTAAAACTCCCAGATGCTTCTGTTATCTTAGGGGATGCTACGGTGCATTTTGTGGTAAAGACTAGATTTGCTTCTATTGTGACCACTCCCTAGAAAAACGATGGACCTTCACCCAAGATGTGGTTCGAATGTCAAGACTCATGACACTACACACATACCAAGAGGGGATGAAGAGGTTTACTAATTGCAACATGGGAAGTAGGGAAGGCTCCCAAGGAGGTCTAGATGCCTTGAGAGCAGGGAAAGAAGACTGACGTGGGGTTTTTATGGTACTTAAATGGTGGGCCCATGTGAGGGTTTCCATGTGTGGCTTAAACATCCTGCCAGCAACAAAGCTGGAATTACCTAGGCTTTCTTATCAGCTTGCCCAGATGTGGGGCATATGGAGAAGGATGAATGAAGCCTAAATGTTGTCAGCAGTCAAACATCAAAAAACAAATGGAGTCAGACTATTACAGCTTTCCTATTAAGTCAGATTTTCATACATTGATATAATCATAATAGAGAACATAACTGACAGTTATTTGGGTATTTACTACATACCAGACATGCACTATTTACACATCATTTCACTGAATTCTCACAAGCACCCTAAGAGTTAGTGACTTTGAGTTCCCCCCAAAGGAGAAAAGGAGTCATCTGTTTGAGAAGTTAGGGCAGGAACATAGTGAAAGATTGGGAAAGGGACTTGGGAAAGAAAGGAAAGCTAATAAAGGATGCTATAAAAAGCTGGTTACCACTGCAGGTATCTGGAACTCAGTATAACTCAGGACACTTAGAGAGATGTGTGGGGCATACTCAGTGATGTCTCCCTGGGGGGGAGGGGAGTGAAGCAGCTGAGATGTTTATCCACCCTTCCACCCTTCCACCCTCACTGTTGGGAGGTCGAACCTGGGGGCATCATCTCCAGCACTCCCAGCAGTTCAGAGAAAGTCTTCCAGCAGAGAGATCCTGGTGCTTGAAGTAAGCAGCTATTAGCAGGTATGGGAACTGTCCTCTGAATAGCAGAGCATTTCCAAGGTGAGCCATGGAGACAAGGCAGCCACTATCTACCTACAGAAAGGAACTAGTATTATCCCCATTTTATGGGGATATGAAAGCTCAGAGAGGATAAATAAGGCTTTCCAAGATCACACATAATAATCATTAAAGAGTTGGAACTAAAACCCAAGGCCATATGACTCCTGAGCCATATTCGTAAGCAAAGCACACTGACATAAAAGGGCTTTGCTTTCAGAGAGTGGAATTGAAACAGACAGAGGCAGTGTGGCAGAGTAATAAGAATATGTGCTCCTAAGTCAGACTGTATCATTTCAAATAACACTGCCACTCACTAGCTTGGTAACCTTTTAACTTCTCTGTGCCTCGGATTCATCATTTATACAATGGAGATAATTGTTGCACTTTCATCGCATGGTTATGGTGCCTCATAAATGTTGTCTTTTTCTTTTTAACATGTTTGGCTGAGTGTCAACTCAGGAGGTATCTTGATATCTAAAACCTATAATTTTAGAAAATAATTTGTCTGACCTGGTTTACTTTTTGAGAAGCATTTTATATGATTACATATTTTTAAAGATATATATATATAGGCATTCTTCCCTTTTCCATGTCACTTTCTCAGTCTTTCACTGTTTCTTGCCCAAACTTCCAAAATAAAAGATTTCTTTTTTTCCCCAAATCCTTCAAGCTGCCCTTTTGAGGGGAACCCAAGCAACTATTAAAAGATAAAAATATTGGTAAAAAATATTGGTAAAATATGTATATATGAGGTAAGAAAATTAGTCCAGTCAGGTCCAGGTTGGGTTTATTGTTTATCTCTGATCCCTCTGCAGATGGGTTTTACAAGACTTGGCTTTCTATAAGCATCAGCAGAATTCTACCCAGCACAGTCTCTACTCCAGGCTTCGGGTAGGCAAAACGCTGGGTTAAAGGAAGGCAGATAAAAAGACAAGTCAAATAAAACCCATATTTCCTGGCTACTCAGTATCCGGAGAGTCCCTGGACCCTTAAGTAGACACAGCATCCAAGAAAAAGCCTGTCTTAGAGGTGATATGCTGACCAAATGTTCTGACTGCATTACCTCTGGACCATTCTCCATCCCTGTCCAAACCCTCCTCTCTCTATGCCCAGTAATGAGTCATTGTTTACTGAGAACTTACCATATGCCTGATGCTGTTCTAAGCACTTTGCATATATTCACACATTTAACCCTTACGACAACCCTAGGAGATAGCTGTTTATTATTATCATTCTCATTTCATATTTGTGGAGACTAAGGTTTACCAGGAATCGGGCTGACTTCCATCAAATTTCAAGAAATTGAAATTGTTGGCCATTTGCGTCATGGATACTTAACCCAATGAAAACCAGCATTTCAAGACCAGATTTGGGACATCAAATTTGAGGTTTCCTAAACGTTCCCGCATCTACCCACTCATCCAATCACTACAATCCTGATTTAAAGTCATTTACCCAGGGCTTCCCTGGTGGCACAGTGGTTAAGAATCTGCCTGCCAATGCGGGGGACAGGGGTTCGATCCTGGTATGGGAAGATCCCACATGCCGCGGAGCAACTAAGCCCGCACGCTGCAACTACTGAGCCTGCGCTCTAGAGCCCGCGAGCCACAACTACTGAGCCCACGTGCCACAACTACTGAAGCCCAGGCGCCTAGAGCCTGTGCTCCACAACAAGGGAAGCCACGACAATGAGAAGCCCGCACACCGCAACGAAGAGTAGCCCCCACTAGCCGCAACTAGAGAAAGCCTGCGTGCAGCAACGATGACCCAACGCAGCCAAAAATAAATAAATTAATTTTAAAAATAAAATAAAATAAAGTCACCTACCCAACACACCCTAAAAAAAGCTTTTGAAAAGTTCCGTACAACCCCATGGAGATATCTTCGGATACTCAAGCAAAAGCAAGGCAAGTAAGGCAGAATATGCACGAAAAAGAAAGCCCTTTATTCTGCTAGCTAAAACAGTCATCCACAAACTGCTCATCAGGTGTTTTCTTTTTTTTTAAATCAAGAAAATCTTCAGAGATTTTAGCTTAGAAATAAAATACATCTTTCATCGGAAGCTATTTCTATCTTCCTTTAACACCAAGTAACACCCTCACCTTCTAGCTTTTGTATTTTTTTTAACGGATTGTGCAATAAGTCAGTCTAAGATGAGTGTTATCATACTACCCTGGATAAGATCCTCCAAGCTGAGCCTGCATTTGTTCTGCATCTTGAGAAAGGTATGCCCTGGAGGCATGCGCTGGACGCTATGGTTAATTAACTAATTTACTCAATCAAGTTTAACAGTGGTTTTAACTTTAATGAGACCATTACATTTTAATATGGAATCAACAGCCTTGTATCCTTAACAATCCCCACAGTCCGCAAACCCACCTCCCTCTTCCGCCCACCTGCCCCAGCGTTGATGTTGATTTGTGAACCTGAACACCTGAGTGTAACATCCAGAACTTGTAATACACATGTTCAGGGTCCATTACAGACACAGCCCACGTAAACCACTGTTCTGCCTTCTGGTGGCCCCCGATGTACACTCTGAACACACACAGCAGTTGTCGCTCAAGATAAGAGCCCAAGTTTTATCACTGGCAGAGTCCTTTCTAGATGAAAGTGTAGTGGGGGCTTTTGATACTAAAAAACTGGTGTGAGTGAGGAAGAAAGGTAGACCAGGTCAGAAAATCCAAAAGGAGAGAAACTAAAGGAAATGACTAGGCGTGCAACCTGGGTTGCTATTGTCCTAGGGAGACCTACTCTCAGGCTGCCATCCCCAACTTGGGTTGCATTTAATTGGGCTCCAAGTCATTAATATAATGGCCTTCCAAGCTCTTCTTATTGAGAATTTTTTTATTATTCCAGATACAGTACTTTGGAGATTAACTATGAAAAGTTTTACAAGACGGTGAAGGTAATGAATCATGAATTCTGTAAGGGTAAACCCAATACGGTGAAACCAAGTACAGCTGTCTTATATTTGCTCTGTGTGCATTTTGCTACCCGTAATTTTGTCATCAATTTTCATCTTTTGTTTAAACATATTTGTCTTTTGGACAAGATAGGTCATATTTCATAGGTTTGATGAATTTTCTCCTTGGTCCAGTTTTACAGAATTTGCACTTAATTAATTGCCCAACCTTTAATTCGACAGACTGTTTTTAATGGCTATGTAGTTTCAAAAGCATATACACAGTGGAATTTCAAAAAAGTAATTGTTTTTGTGTCACTTCCAAAGAAAGTCACAATTATTAAAATGTGTAAATAATTTGTCAAATGCGCAATGGGCAATAATTAGGAAGATATCAAATAAACCTTTAATGGATATTTTTAATTTGGTGTTCAGCAGGAATATTTAAATAATGCAACAAAATATGTCATTACTCGCCTCAGGACTATAGAAGCCAAATCCCAATGTGAAAATGCACCTTTCAATTGCATAGACTGGGTCATAATAGAGGTGACACTCATAAAAGATTTTCTAGGTCTTAGCAGAGCCGTAAATAGGGACCCCCTCATCCAGCAGACAGCACAGAATCCAAAATTCTGCCTATCAAAAGCATCATTCAAGCCACAAGACTCTTCTGTGCCTGGTAAAAAGCAGGCAGGAAAAGAAGAGACAAAGGTCAGTTGTCAATTCTTTATAAATGTGATTGTGTTGGCAGTTTGCAAAGAACTGCCATGTTTCCCTAGCAACTTTGTGTGCGCGCAGATGCGTTTAGTACATTTTTTCCCCTTGTTATTTTCAGACCGTCTTTTTGTACCGTGGACTATTTCGAATGTATTCTTTCAGTTACATGGGCCTTTTATTAAGAGGATTAAGAGGCTGACATGTGTTGGAAGGGAAGTTCGCTGAATTCGGGGCCATAAAAACCAGAGTTCAATTTTTAGTCAAACTGCAGATAAAAAGCAGGAGTGAAAGAGGCTGGGTTAGAGAAAACACATTAGACCAAGAGAAAGCTGAAAGTATCCAGTTTCTAGAAATTGGAACCTGAGAGCCCATGACATTCCTGAATGGTACTTTATCTCTTTGAAAGAAATGTCAAGCAAAGCTTCCGAGCAGCCTCCACCCTGCCTTTTATGTTCCTCCTTTGATTTTGTGATTGTTCCAGAGCCTGGAGTCAATATTTAATTTTGATTCATCTGTTCCTCCTTCTTGTTTATTAGTGGCAGGGAAAGGACATTTGGAAATAACTCTCACCGAACTCTGCTCTTTATTAATTCATCCACAACATGGATTGAGCACTTAGGAATTACCCGGCACTGTTCTGGGCATACAGCTGGGGTCTACAAACTCGTTCTGTGAAGCACCAGCTAGTAAATATTTTAGGATCTATGGGCTGGTCATACAGTCTTCGCAACTCCTCAACTGTGCTCTTGTGGGTTGTAGCAGCCGCAGACATTGCATAAATGAATGGATGTGGCAGTGTGCCAATAAAGCTTTCCATATGGACACCAAAACTTGAGTTTCACATAATTTTCACATGTCACGAAATACCATTCTTTTGATTTTTTTTCAACCATTTAAAAAAACTAAAATGTTTGGCTGTGAGTCTGTTTGTTTTGTGAAAAAATTCATTTGTATTATTTTTTAGATTCTTCATGTAAGTAATATCATATAATATGTCTTTCTCTGACTTACTTCACTCAGTATGATAATCTCTAGGTCCATCCATGTTGCTGCATATGGCAATATTTCAACCTTTTTTAGTTACCAAAGGGGAAAGGGAGAGGGGAGGGAGAAATTAGGAGTATGGGATGGATTAACAGATACACACCACTATATATAAAATAAACAACAAGGATTTACTGTACAGCGGAGGGAACTATATTCAATATCTTGTAATAACCTGTAATGGAAAAAAATCTGAAAAACCATGTATGTTTAACCGATACTAACACAATATTGTAAATCAACTCTACTTCGATTAAAAAGCAGGAAAAAACCAAATAATAACAAAACAAAAAGTAAAAACCATTCTTAGTTTGTGGGCCACACAAAAACATGCAGCGGGCAGAATGTGTCCCTCTGCCCAGGTTTCCTGACCCCGGGTATACAGGCAGGGGTTGTGCTGTCATGGGCCTGACACTATGGAAGGGACACAGGAAAAACATAAAAGAATGAAACAAGATGACATCAGGTTACTCTAAGCGATATGAAGGAAACAAAGCAGGATGGTAAAGAGTGACCGAGTGAGGGCGGTTACTTTAGACAGAGCTGTCGGGACGGCTCTCTCTGAGACCTGAATGACAAAGTCCATCGTTCCCCTACAGTGCATTGTTTCCCCTCAGCATCTCTGACTGTACCACTAATTCTGTAAGTCAGCTGCACTTACACCTAATTATTAGTTCCTAGAGTTACACTACAAAGCGCCAGAAAACAAAGCCATTGACTCACCCAACACCGTTATCAAAATTGTAGAAGATAAGCATACGCTAGTGAGAATAAGCACACCTATTAATATTACAGATTTCCAGGTGCTGTGCTGGGGACACCTAATCCTCAGTCACTAGAAGATAGGAGTTTTAAATGTGCAGCACCGAGGTTCAAAGCAAGTTATTTTTTTTTTAATTGGAAATAGTGCCATAACCTTAGGTCATTTCTCTTCTCTTTTCAATACTCATAGAGCCTAAATAATGGTACGCTCTCAAATTAGAAACTTGAGCTGACTGGGCCTCTTTTATTTACATCCTGTTGAATTAGCATTAACTTTATTTTTCACAGCTGCTAAAATATTTTTTTCAAGAGAAACAAAATTACCTTCACGAAGGTTCTCTTGGGGAAAACAGACAATCATAAAGGGACGCAAGGCTTAATTTGTCTTTTAGGGGACAGGCCAAAGGCAAACAATATTTCTGCTCTTCTCAAAATTTGCTGGCTAATTTCAAACTCAATGCCAAAGGATTTGAAGGCACTTTTTATTTTCCTCACATGGTTTGGTAGTGGGCTTTCCACAGCTGTGACACCGGAAGCTGGTGACAGGTTGGTTATTAGGAGGTGAAATTTAACTCAAGATTTCTAGCTTGGAATAGCCTTTAGTAGCGTCAGGGCTTAAAGGGTTATTTTGTCAATTGGCTGGTTGGTTGCGTCACCGGCAAAGCCCATTAACAATTCCCAGGAAATAAAAATAGAATCGGGGTAGTAAAGTCTAACGTTTTTTTCCCCCTGTGCTTAGTCTGGTTTCACGGGCTCACGGGGGGGGTGCCCAGTGCCGAGGCCTCACGCCCGGCCCTTCAGACCAGCGTTTCCGGTGTGACACGTGGCCGCGGCCCCTCAGCTGGCCAGCGGGCGGGCCGTGCGCAGAGACACAGAACCCCGCACTGCGATCTGGAGCCCGAGCAGCAGAGCCGCGCCCACCCTGCAAGAACTCTGCCCTCCTCTCCCCGCTGATGAGACCCTGCAAAGCAGCCCTGCCCACAGCCTGTCGGGAGAGCGCATGCTCTGGAGCCCGAGCTCGCACCTCTCATTTCTTTGATCAAAGAATAAAGCTTTCCTCTGCTTATGAACCGAACTTGGTCTCATTCTATCGGCTTGAACAACACGGGACAGAAGAACCCCTGTTGGAGACCAACTTGGGAGGATCGGTAACAAAGTTTTGTGTCTTCTGGCCTTTTGCCTGTACCTATCCACCATGCTCTGGGCTCACCCCAGCCCCAGCGGGAGGACAGTGGAGGTTTTGGGAGGTTGACTTGAGGATGACTGACTCTGATCTTTGAGGACACTCTGACGGGGTAGAATGGCGACACCTTTCTGCCAAATTCAGGGCAACTCTGCCCGGGAACATGGTACCTGGGTATGGTGCGCACACAACGAAGCCCCCAGAGTCAGCTGGACTGCGCCCCCCGTGCAGAGGGGATCACACTATGGCGTCATGGGAGATGGGAGACTGAAACTAACGTGTGTCTGCCCAGTGCCTCTGGCTGGCCTTCCCGAGGTTCTGGACACCTGGGGAAGGGCAGAAACTAGGACCCAATCAGTGTGCCATCTGTAAACAAGAGGGGCACTGGAAGAGAGAATGCCCTCGCTACCCCCAAAAGGGGGACGGCAACAGCAGATCCTGGCCACTACCCTCGAAGGCAGATGGTCCAAACAGATGAAGAATGATGAGGCGGTGGGGGGGAGGGGCTCCTAAGCTGGCGCTCCGATTGACCCCCCGAGAAGCCCCAGCTGACCTTGGACGTAGGGCAGCAGCCTGTTGAATTCTTAGTCAACAGTGGTTTACTCGGTTCCAAACACCACATCAGGCAAACTGGGTCACAAGAGTTGTAACCTTACGGGATTACCAGGGAAGGCCCAGGAGCGGGCCTTCCTCGAGCCATTAGAATGTAAACTGGGTGGACGTGCTCGCCCATTCCTTCCTGTATCTCCTACGTGTCCTGTACCCCTACTAGGAAGAGTGTCTTACATAAATGGGGGGCTACTATCCACCCAATGGGAGGCAAATCGGAGACTGTCATCCCCTTAGACAAAGGACACAGGATGACAATGTTAATGGCAGAGGACAAACCTCCCTGGACAGAGCAAGTCTATCTCCCCAAAGAAAATCCCAAGGTCTAGGCCAAGGGATGGGTGGGACGAGCTGTAGGAGCCAATGCTCTGATAGTCCATCTAAAACCCGGACATACCTGGCTCAACAGAAAACAATACCCTCTCTGGCAGAAAGCCTTGTTGGGCATCGCCCCTGTGATACAGGGCCTAACGGACCAGGGCCTTACTGGACTCTGCCAATCAGCCTGTAATCCCCCATCCTCCCCATGAAGAAATCCAATGGGGAATGCCAGATGGTACAGGACCTCAGGGCAGTCAGTGAAGCCACCAAGGATATAGATCCCGTAGTCCCTAATCCCTGCACCCTGCTGGCCACTCTTCTGTCCAGCAGGACCCGGTATTCTGTATTAGATTTAAAAGATGCCTTCTTACGTATTCCATTAACCCCAACACCACAAGAAATTTTTGCTTTTGGGCGGCAGGGCTCAAACACACAACAAACACAGCAATACTGCTGGGCAGTCCTGCCCCAAGGGTTCAAAAATTCCCCCACCATCTTTGGGGAAACTTTAGCTAAAGACCTAAAAGATCTACATCCAAAGGAAGCAACCCTCTTCCAATATGCAGACCACATTCTGATCACCAGCCCTACTAAGGAGGCCCCTGACAAAAATACTGTTACCACCCCGAACCACCTAGCCGATCAAGGGTATAATGTGTCTAAGAAAAAGGGTCAAATATCACAAACTAGGGTGACCTACCTAGGCCTCATTCTCAGGTCCCTGCCCTGGCTCTGGCAGATTTAGCTAAACCCTTTTACCTTTACATTCCTGAGACAAGGGGAATTGCCTTTGGGGTATTAGCTCAAACACTGGGACCCCTTATTCAGGTGGTTGCTTATTTCTCTAAACAATTAGATCAAATGGCTAAGGGATGGCCTACTTGCCCACGGGCAGTAGCAGCTACCACAGCCCTGCTAAACGAGGCTAAGAAGTTAACCTGTGGTCAGCCAATCACTCTATGGACCCCACGCCAGGTTCAGGCTCTAGTAAGTTCTAAGGGAACAGGACGGCTATCCCCTGGAAGGTCGATTTAAGTTCAGGCTATGCTTTTAGACAACCCAAGGCTACCATAAAAAACTGTCACAAGGTAAATCCTGCCACCCTGCTACCCACAGAAACAGGGCCCCTGGAGCACGACTGTATAGAAACCACAGACACCATCTATTCCAGTCGCCCCGACTTAGGAAGAGAGCCTCTCCCAAATGCCGAAGAGGAATGGTTCACAGACAGGAGCAGTTTTATGAGAGAGGGAAAAGGCTAGTGGGATATGCAGTAACCTCCCAGATCCAAGTCACAGAAGCAAGAAGCCTCTCCCCAGGGACCTCTGCCCAAACGGCTGAGCCGATAGCCTTCATCTGAGCCTTAGAACTTGAGACAGGGAAGATCTTAAATGTTTACACAGATTTCCAGTATGCATGTGCCATCCTACCTGCACACAGGGTTATGCAGAAGGAAAAAGTTACACTTACTGCAGAGAATAAACAGGTGAAACATGGCTTAAGCATACTGAAGCTCTTAGAAGCAGTACAGTTTCCAAAAAGTGTGGCAGTGATTCGTTGTAGGGGTCACCAAAAGGGGGGTGCAGAGGTAATAAAGGGAAACAAGGCTAATGCAACCGCCAAAAGGGCAGCCCTAGAACCATTAACTTGGCAACTACCCCTCATCAGGGGTCTCATCTGGCCCCTCGAAGGCCAGATCCATACAATTATTCCCCAATCTACACAAAGGAAGAATTAGACAAAGCCCCGAAATGGGGCTTCAACAGAGATCTAGGAGGCCATGGGTGGCTAGTTAATAAACATGGGCGAACGTATCAGGCAGACAATATTCGTCATTTCACTTCCTAATGCCTCTGTAATATGCCGTACCTGCTGTTTCTGCAAAACATGTACACAGGGCCTCATCACTCTTGGCCAGTGGCAGAATAAACACATCCATAGACAAAAAAAAAAATAAAAATAAACATGGGCGATACTTCTTTCCCCAAACTGCAGCTTGTCAAGCCATCATGGAGGCTCATCAAGGAACTCACTACGGGGAGGGAAGCCCTATATAACTGGTTAGTTAAGGTCATAGTAACCCCTGGCATGAAAAGGATAATCAGTCCAGTAGCTGAGACCTGCCCCGTCCGCACAGTGAACAACCCCGACACGGGCCCCACCAGAGGCCCCCAGATTAAGGGCCATTCAGACCAGAAGGACATATCCCAGAGAAGGCCGGCAGATTGGTTTCACTGTCCTGCCAAGAGTACTGGGCAATCTCAGGTATCTTTTGGTGCTGGTGGACACATTTTCTGAGTGGACCAAAGCATTCCCTGCTAGAACTGAAACGGCAGCTGAAGTAGCTAAGGCATTACTAAAAGCCCCAGGTTTGGCCGCCCAGCCTCCCTACGAAGTGATAATGGTCCAGCATCCATGTCTTAGGTGACGAAGGGGACAACAAGTGCTCTGGGCATAAAACGGATCTTGCACTCAGCCTGGAGACCCCAGTCGTCAGGGAAAGTAGAGCGACCCAATCATACCTTGATCCCATCCTTAGCCAAGCTATGTCAGGAAACTCAAGAAAATTGGATTAAGCTGCTTTCAATTGCCCGCTCCATGAACCATTAGCTACAAGGGATGAGGTAAAGTTAAGTGCAGTTGAACTCATGGATGGTGGACCCATTCCCCGGCCCGAGAGAAGGGACACCTTAGCCTCCTTGAAATGGAACAGCTCAAGTCTGCCCTCCAGGTAGGAGAAACCGGGGAAGTCCTCACAGAACCTGACCAGGTGCTGCCTGCACCCACCGACCTGGCCCAGCGCCCCCTCCAGACAGAAGACCAGGTGCACCTAAAAGCCTGGAAAACCCGCGGCCTGCAAGACTAGCTCCCTCCTAGGTGGACGGACCCCACTCGGTGACCCTAGCTACCCAATCTGCCCTTAAGTCACAGGCGGTCACTCGGCGGGGACATCGCACTCGAGGGAAGAGGGGGCCCAGCCCCAACCTCCAGAGAGACAACCTGCGGCAACCACCCCCCCTGACTACTCGCGTGAGCCTCCCTCTGACCTGAGCTTGTCCCGAAAAACAACAAAAATGGGGCCAGGGGATCCTCGGGCCCCAGCAGCAAGCTTCAACGTCAGGGAACACTCACCTACAGGCCGAAGACCGAGACGCCTGCACTTCTAGGAAAAATGTGGCGTGTGACCATCATTCTCTTGCTAACATGTGGGCCTCGTATCTTACATTTTCTGGTGTCTTTTGTCTCCAAAAGGTTAGACAAATGGGGAAGACACTGGTCTCAGGCAGACGAACAGTCAGGGTCGAGGCCTGGTTAGAACCAAACAGATCTAAAGGCGGCCGAGGAGAAGTTCCGCTCCTCTTCCCGGGCTATAAAAGCGCCCGCGCTCAGCACGGGGCCGTCACGGAAGACGGGCCTGCGCCCCTCAGCGCCCCTCGGAGCCCCCCAAGAACGAGGAGCAGGACAAAAGACAGAGGAGAGATGTGTCACCGGCAAAGTCCATTAACAACTCCCAGGAAATAAAAATACAATCTCGGTAATAAAGTCTAACCTTTTTTTTCCCTTTGCGCTTCATCTGCTTTTACCGGCTCACAGCGTGCTCGCCCCCGGCCCTTCAGACCAGAGTTCCTGGTACAAAATGGCTGCCCCCGCACCTCGGCCGGGGGCCCGTGGGCAGAAGCGCTGCACACAACACTCAATCCAAGATGGCGGCGGCGGGCCGTGCGCAGAGACGCCGGCGCTGGGCTCTGCGGCCCCGGCTGACAGCGCCGCCAGCCCCGCCGGGACTCTGCTCCCCCCCCCCCCGCCCGACTTCCGGACCCTAGAACGCAGCCCCGCCCACGGCCTGTGAGTGGGTGGGGGCAGCGTGTGTGCTCCAGGGAGGGGCTCGCGCCTCTTCGTTCTTTGACGAAGCTTTCCTTTGCTTCTGAAGCAAACTGGGTCTTGTTCTCTGGGCTCAAACAACACAGGGCAGAAGGCCCTTGTTGGGGACCAGCCTGGGTGGGTCGGTAACTGTAAAAATTAACAGTTTTAATTTAGCAGCTCTTGGTCATTTTTTTAAAGCGCTTTGCTGCTTCTTACACAGCACTTACTATTTCTACTTGTCTGTCTTTTCCAAAATCAACCCTACCTGTATGAACGCGCACACACACACACACACACACACCCCTCTGTGCACCTCTCCAGTTTCTCTCGACAGTCTATGTCCATGAGCCGTTTCCAGACCCTGATCCAAATTTTCCTCTTTTGCAAAGCCTTTCCACTACTTTTGGTGGAAACTGTAAGAATTCTAAGGAAGACCTGCATCCTCAACCCAGCACTTCACTGAAGGTATAACCTCAGCCGAGTTGCTCCATTTCCCTGCCTATAAAATGGATTTGTGACCCCTGGTCCCTCCATTTCACACAGCTGTTGTTAGAATCAAATGAAATGACTTATGAAAAAACGAACAATGGGAAAATTATAAAATGCATGTGGGTATTATCATTATTATCCCCTATTGTAATACCATCAACACTTGGGGCTTCATTCCAAATGAGACCATGTTATTTTATGCTTGTTGACATGCTGCCTGTAACCAAGTTCAACTATAAACCTCCTGAGAATACAGAATTAGGTTTGTCATTTCTTCTGTGTGCTTAGTGTAATATTGTGCACACGGTAGGCTCCAAAATGTGACCCTTAACTGGAAGACTAATAATTGCCAAAGATATTTCTCACTGGCAAATGCTGTGGGTCCCTATGCATAATGCTTGCCACCTCTGAAAGAGGGTGGTGTCCCCAGATTTATGCTCTGAAATAGGGTTCCCACAGGTGTACTCCTCAGAACCCCAGTCTCAGAGATGTTTTGCAAAATATGAATCTGTGGTCAAACAATTGGCAGTGGGAGACTTATGGTACCCCTCTTTCAAAGTCAGGAAGATTAAGAGTATAATAAAGAATCCCAGAGTTTCTGCTGATAGGTAGACATCTTTGTTCACCATGGGGTCTCACAAATCCATTTGAAGAAAGATGCTTTCTTTGCACTAACAACTCTTTGCACCGTTGCCAAACAAGTATCCCTCCGAAGTCACTTTGGGAAATGTTTCGCAAACTACAGGTCATAGAATCAATTTAATGGATTCGATAGAGCAGAGACTGCAAACTACAGCCCCTGGGTCAAATCCAGATTACTGCCTGTTTTTGTATGGCCTACAAGCTAAAAATGGTTTTTATATTTTTAAAGAGTCGAAAACATCAAAAGAAGAATTAGACTTTGTGATAAAAGAAAATTACATGGAATTCAAATTTCAGTGTCCGTAAGTAAAGTGGTTTGGGAACACAGCCTTGCCCACTTGTTTATACGCTGTCTACGCTGCCTTCACATTACAATGACAGAGTTGAGTAGTTTTGAGTTGGCCTTCAAAGCCAAAAATATTCATTATCTGGCCTTTTACAAACCCCTGAGCTACAGCAGCACTTTTTAAAAATGAAATAGGAAAGAATAGAAAATACCAGAGTACATCACATGGGGGAAGGATAACAAGTGTTTGACAGAACATTTGCATCAACAAAATGTATGTATATTACATATGTGTGCACAGCCTGAGCCACAATAATTATATTCCTTACTGTGAATAACAAAAAAACTTTTTTTTCAGTGATTCTAGAAGCAAGTTAGAACATGCCTATGTCTTATGCTTACAACTCAAAGATGTTTATGGTACCATTACCTAGGGTAGCCAGATGGTGAGCAAAAAAGAGCAGAAAGACAAGAGACTGATGGTTTCAATTCAGGTACCCTACCAACTATGTCCACATAAAGCATCTCATTGAAGGTTCTTTTCCAATGAGGAAGAGATGAAAGTTGCCAAAAAGACAGTATCAGTGATCGACAGAATATGCTCCCTTATACTTAGAGGGTTTATCAAAGACTACTAACACTGAATCAAGCAGTGTAAAATATTACTGTTGGTTTAACCTCGAAGAGGGCTTCGTTCCAAAAATAACTTTCTATTCAGACATCCAACACATGGTCGTCAAATCCAGAAAGATTTGGATTAAGGACATGCAAGTGGCCTGTGTAAAACTGTCCCTGTAATAATTATAATAACTAGAAAACAATAATAATTATTATAACTAAAATAATAAAATTTATTTAACACCTATTACCAGGATTGTGCTAAGCCCATTCATTTCACTCAGCCCTCAAAACAATCCTATTCTGTGGGGATAATTATCACCCTCATTCTCCAAGTGAAGATACTGAGGCACAGAGAGGCTGAATAATTTGCCTAAGGTCACCCAGAGTAAGAACAGGACATGGGATTTGAATCCAGGCAGCAGGATCCTCAAACCTGCCCTTTTGACCATTGCATGATATGTCTTACCACTTATATGTCTCTGCTGAAGTTGAGTGACTAAGCTTTAGAAAATAGGTTCTATTATGAAAACTGTTTTATGGAGATGATGTTACAACAATCAAAATAATAAACACCACCCAATAACACATGTACAACCTGATACTGCAGGGAATGTAACTGTTCTGGTATTTAATTGTCCTCAGATTTGAATTACAGAGGTATAGCTCAAATTATCCCTTTTGCCTGGTACCCAGCCCAAAAGACATATTTCTTTAATTTAATTTTGTGCTACCTTGCCTTCTCATGCCGCATGCTGCCACATGAAAGCTACAGCCTTCCGAACGTGATTCATCAGAAAAATCAAGGGGGAAAATAGTTGTGATCTGATATACTGAGCACTCAAATTCCATGGCAGCCACTTCCCGCACAGTGCAGGGGCGACAGAAATGCAGTGACTGAGTGCATCGCAGCCTGTCACGTCCGTGAACTGGGGAGCGGGGCAGGTCACTGAATCGTGTTCCAGCACCTCTGTACATCCATCGAGACACGAGGTAACCAAGCCAGCTTGCCCGAGACGGAAGTCTGAGTAATTCAGAAGAGGCTGTAATTCTTTATAAAACATCCACTAAGTAGTTCTGTTGACGCCTACATGACATTTCCGAGGTGGTTCGAAAACCAGACCATTTGTTACACAGGATCTAGATCAATAGAGCGATTGGAGGGAGATGAGCAACATTTTTAAAAAATAATAATTGAACAAGAGTGGAATAATTCCATACCTCACAACATCTCCAGTTTTATGTTTAAAATTCAAGATTGAGAAGAATAAAAAAAAGTGCAACCGTACAGCCCAGCACCAGAGCCCATTTCTCTTCTTAGATAGCATTCACAGACGAAAAAGATTTTTGTTTCATTAGACAAACAAAAATATAATAAGGAAATGGTCAATTGCTTTTATCCCTTCTCTTTTCTTTTTCTTAGTGGCTGTCGTCAGCGTCACTCTCAGAGGAGTCTGAAAAATTAACACATCACTAGGACTTACCATGTGAGCTTTAACTTTTGATAAACAACAAAGTGGGTTACTGCTGTGCTAGCTATTTTTAATCCACCTTGTAAGTGTGCTTTTTTTATTGCTTTATACAGCATATCTGATTCCCTCTAAAGCACCAACTAAAAAATCTATCCAGCTGTCATTTGCTGCCCGGTAACATCTATCATCACACAGCCTGGCAGGTCTAGTCTATGAGGCAGAGGGGAGAGGAGACAGGAGGCAAAGTCAAGGACTGTCACATGGGATGGGAAAAAAACTTGTCACAATTATTTATGACTCTTGCTGAGGCACATAATGGGACACATAAGCCTGTTTCAGTTTCAAGCACACTTGCACGGCTGCTCCGTTGTCGAAGTTGGACGCAGGCAGCTCTGCTTTACACATACAATTTCCTGAACAATGCCAAGCACTTGGGAAGTGACAGTGACAAATACTGGAGTTGGTGGCTGTAGCTCTGTGGGCTGTTATGAGCGTGCAGGTGTCAGTAATCAGGAGCACTGCCACGTGAAGCTCCAATGTCTCCACTCCCCAATTCCTTTCTTCCTGGTGAAAGCCTTCCTTCCTCCTCATTGCTTTTAACTGCTGGGGACGTGTTTAGAGAACAGGAAATTGTGCGTTCCAGCCCGTATTTTATTATTCTAGGCCATATATATCCTTCCCAAGGAGGCTTCTGTATTCATTTGTTCCTTCCTTTACCCATCCCTACACACACAGAGCAAGAAACCAATTCTAAGATTTCAAGTGTAAGTGTCCTTTGGTTTCACACCTGCTAAATATCCATGTTTCTGAGCAGTTGGTTCAATTAATGTTCCACCTCCAGATGTGTTCACAAAAGTAAGTGCTGGATTAGATGGTAGTTCTGTCCAGTTCTATAATCTAAGTCCTGCTCCAAGTCCCTTTGTTTTTAGTAGCCTCATAAGGGTTTAACCTTTGGCTCTTTGGAGGGACTTAAAGGAAACTCCATCAACAGTCTCTCTACCTGACAGACCATTACAAACGGAAGAGCTGAACTTGCAACATTTAAGACAATTAAAGGTAAAATGGAGGCCCGGTTCAATAAGTGACTCTCGCACAATTTATGACTCTAGCATGGCTCGACATTAACCTAGGTGCCCACCCTGAGCCCTCAGGCACTTTGGCACACCTGCTCAGACCCTGCTGATGAAAAATGGCTAAGACCTTAATTAAAGATAATAGGAGCAGAATGGCCTATACCTACCTGGGAAGCCAAATCAGAAATTAATATGGGGAAGAAGACAATCTGTGAACAGAAGCACCCAGGAAAATTGAAATTGCTCTGATTCTCTGTTTAGAATTGGCTAAACCCAAACTTGCCCACCTTCATTTAGAAATATCACAGGAGGCCAAAATAAGAAAGAGAAAATGCTTTTGTTTCACTGGGCTAGTCTCATTGTGCATGAGAACCATAATGTTTATGATGCAACTACTACCAAATAACACCGTACTGTTGACAGACATCTGCATACCTCTGTCTCAAACCCAAAAGGGTGTCTATACTAATTTAAGGAACGAAGAAGTTAATCTGCATCACCCAAGATTCGCCATCTACCGAGGAATCATTTCTCTTCTGCTACATCCTCTCCTCTCTGTCGTCTTCACTCCCTCCCTGTCTCCATCTGCTGGGGAATTGCAAAGTGGAAGTCCACGGGCGCCACACGCCTGCCTGTATCCAGTTTGTCTACAAAGTGATTTTTTTAACATGTTCAATTTGAATAACTTTAGGCTAAATGTAGAGTCCAGATCACTAAAGATTTCATCATTCCCTCTCTTATACTCAGATTGTTTATGGTGCCCATTTGGCCTTTGAAGACAGTTCAGTTTACAACACCTCTTTCCCTTCCTTTCCGATTGTTTTCCCATGGTGATTTCATATGTAGTTTTAGGAGGTAAACTTTACTTCCCTCCAACACACACACACACACACACACACACACACACACACACACACACTTCTGACATTCCCAGACAGGAGAGGGACAGCCTCTCCCCTCCCCAGGCAGGAGCACTATAGCATAAGCACTCCCCTCACCCCCTCCACCACTTCCCCATCTGGTTAGTGAGTTAGCGATAGATCTGACACCTATGAGACCACACTCCCAGGCATAGAGTCACTGCATTGGAATTCCTAACAAGCTCCCTGCTAGAAGGTTCACATATCCAACTCAACTCACAGTGCAATAAATATCATTATGATGCAAACTTCACTTGAAAACATACAACTTCCAATCCCATTGTTTTTAGAAAGACATTTATTCAACAGATATTTATTGAGCACCCACAGGCCATGGGTGGTGATAGGGTGGTGAACAAGAACGACCTAATTTCTGCTTTCATGGCATTTTCTCCATGATGACTCTTTAGTTACAGGAGTGAAATGTACATGGCAAAGCAAATAGAGGGTGTAACAGTGAACACATTTAACATGGGGACCTGACCCAGTCTGTGGGATAAGAGAAGGTCTCTCTTGGGAAATGACCGTGAAACTAGATCTTTAAGGATAAGTAGGAGTTATTCAGGTTGGTGACTTGAGTGAATTACCTAGTGTCTTTGCTGGGAAGATTAAATGAACTCACATAGGTAGAAAAGCACCATATAAACTATAAAAGGGTTGGTTGGTGACCTTGCAGAAAGAAGGAAAGTGACAGTATATCCTAAATGTCACTAGAGGTATAGACCAAAGGCTGTGGAGTCAGACAGTTCAAGTCCTGGCTCTGCCACTCACTCCCAATAGAGGTTAGGACTTTTCTTAAGCTTTCTCAGTCTCAGTTCCTTTGCCATTAAAATTGAGATAATAATACTTGATTAATCAAACAGGATTATGCACATAAACCCCCACAGAACTGTCCCTGGCATATATATAAAAGTGCTCAGTGAATGTAAATTTGCTTTTTATTGATATATGTCTGACGCCCAGGAAAATGGATGGTGAGGGATAAAATCTAATTAAGAATCATCGACAGAGAACCATCGAGAATTTCGAGGTAAAGTGAACGATCATACTTTGTATTGCAGCAATACGTTGAGCACTTCCACATTCGTGATCTCATTTGGTCCCGCAATAACCTCTTTAAGCAAGAAGGGCAGGGGCCTCTGTCTTCATCTAATAAATGAGAAACCATGAGTCAAAAAGTGGCCTGTTCAAGATCTTCCAAATGCTGGGACAGGTCTGGAATTTGGGTATTCTGATTCCTAAGGCACTGCTCTTCAACCACAACACACTCAACTCTCCAAGGAGATGGATTACTTTATCTGTAGCCAGGGTCAGCAAACTATGGCCCAAGGGCCAAATCCAGTCCCTTGCCTTTTGTTATAAATAAAGTTTTACTGGAACACAGGCATGCCTATTTATTTATGTATTATCTGTGGCTGCCTTTGCCTATAATGACAGAGTTAAGTGGTCATAACAGAGACAGTATGGATGGCAAAACCGAAAATATCTATTATCTAGCCCTTTACAGAAAAAGCTTGCCAATCCTGAGCTATACCACTTGTAATATGACAGCTCCAGAGCATGCAGTGCCAAAATCAGGGTGGAATAGGGAGCTTAATATGAAGTGCCAGTACAATAATTCATCAAAACAGGTTACCAAAAGCAAGGTTTTCTGATAGTTTTAAATACCTCTACTATTTAAAAGGGTCTTGTAGCTGGTTTTTTCTTTGTGTGTGTGTGTGTGTGTGTGTGTGTGCCTGTGTGTGTTATTAAGAAATTATTCTTTGAAATAATGTCATTTGCAGCAACATGGGTGGACCTAGAGATTATCATACTAAGTGAAGTAAGTCAGAAAGAGAAAGACAAATGTATATTAGTTATATGTGGAATCTAAAATATGATACAAATGAACTTACTTACAAAACAGACTCACAGACATAAAAAACAAACTTACGGTTACCAAAGGGGAAACGGGGGTTGGGGGAGAGATAAATTAAGAATTTGGGACTAGCAGATACAAACAATTATATATAAAATAGATAAACAACAAGGTCTGACTGTATAGCACAGAAAACTATATTCAACATCCTGTAATAAACCATAATGAAAAAGAATATATATACACATATATAACTGAATCACTTTGCTGTACATCAGAAACTAACACAGCATTGTAAATCAACTATACTTCAAAACAAAATAAAAAAACAAAAAATAAATTATTCTTAATTTATGGTCATTTTTTTCCCCAAAGGCTTACTCTATGAAAGTATACACTGAATAATTTACAATAAAAATACACAGTGCCTGGTATTTGTCTTAAAATCCACACAAAAAAAGCAGATGGGGATGGGGATTAGTGAGGCAAAGATGAAATACAAGTGGCAAAATGTCGATAATTGTTGAAGCTGGGTGATGAGGTACAAAGGAGATCATTATACTTTTCTCCTTACTTTAGTATGTGTTTGATAATTTCCATAATAAAAAGTTATATTTAAACAGGGAATTTCAAAAGGCTAGATTAACTCTTTTTCCTTTTAAATCTCATCTGACTGTAACTATGCATATTTTTATTGTTGCAGAATAATGTTTATTATCTGAAGATATGGCCCAAATAATTAACCACGTGTTTTGCTTTCTCAGGAAAGGGAGACCTAGTGCAGCATTCTACAAAGAGCCCATTGTTTGTCCTTGACCTACAATGTTCTCTCCTCCCACCCTCCAACCCGCTCTCTGCTCTTATGTTTGTACATTTTTTTTAACATGATATTAAATATTTAAAGAGTCATTTAGGGAACTAAAGTTCACTGTGGTTTGATGTCTTATAACCACAAAATAACATTGTTCTAGTTGATCTTTCTCATCAGTGGAGACCAAAGTACTTTGGTGTATACTGTTAAGATGTAATTCTATCCAAGTCAGGCTATTCTGGTGAGAGTGCATTGGACTTGTGAGGCTGTCCAACAGAATGAAATTAAAGAAGGAGCCACAAGTTTCTATGTATTAAGTATTAGGGTCTGTACATTTATATTATATTAATTTTGTTGATTAATAATACTGGAAACAATACCACCTTATGCCTGAAATTTTCCCCCTCTTTGTCAATGTGGAGAATCCTACAATAATAAAGATTAGTCTAAGGAAACTGAATATGGTTAAAATCTTCAAATCATCATCATCTTCATCTCTTCATCACCTGCATCATCATTTTCTTCTACTTTATTACCATTTTCATCCTCATCATTTTCATCATCTCCATCATCATTACCTTCTTCTTCAGCATCATCTCCTTTATCATTTATACAGAATTAGCAATTTGCCAATCATATATAACTTCTTTTAGTCCTCAAAACAATTCCATGAGATAGATAAACTGGAGTGGCATTATATGTGAATTCAACCATGTGAAGTGGGCAAACACAAAAAACAAAAAAATAGCAGGAAATAAAAACAGCAATCTAATGGCATATCTAATATACTATAAAATTATATTTTGCATATGTGCTATTTTACAGAGTGTACTTTATTATGTGCCTTATTATACATTAACAAACACCTATACTGTGTAATTGTATACCTAAAACAACGAGTACTCTATTTTATGGGTGATATAAGCGTAATCCAATGACAACATTAACTACATCCAATTTACACCTTATGAGTTAATTTAAAATCTGAATTCTGAAGAGGAGCTTCAAGATGGCGGAAGAGTAAGACACGGAGATCAACTTCCTCCCCACAAATACATCAGAAATACATCTACATGTGGAACAACTCCTACAGAACACCTACTGAATGCTGGCAGAAGACCTCAGACCTCCCAAAAGGCAAGAAACTCCCCATGTACCTGGGTAGGGCAAAAGAAAAAACAGAGACAAAGGAATAGGGACGGTACCTGCACCAGCGGGAGGGACCTGTGAAGGAGGAAAGGTTTCCACACACTAGGAAGCCCCTTCACGGGCGGAGACTGCTGGGGGCGGAGGGGGGGAGCTTCGGAGCCGCGGAGGAGAGTGCAGCACAGGGGTGCGGAGGGCAAAGCGGAGAGATTCCCGCACAGAGGATCGGTGCCAACCAGCACTCACCAGCCCGAGAGGCTTGTCTGCTCCCCCGCCGGGGCGGGCGGGGGCTGGGAGCTGAGGCTTGGGCTTCGGTCGGATCCCAGGGAGAGGACTGGGGTTGGCGGCGTGAACACAGCCTGAAGGGGGCTAGTGCGCCACAGCTAGCCGGGAGGGAGTCCGGGAAAAGGTCTGCAGCTGCCTAACAGGCAACAGACTTTTTCTTGCCTCTTTGTTTCCTGGTGCGTGAGGAAAGGGATTCAGAGCGCCGCCTAAATGAGCTCCAGAGACGGGCGCGAGCCGCGGCTATCAGCGCAGACCCCAGAGACGGGCATGAGACGCTAAGGCTGCTGCTGCCGCCACCAAGAAGCCTGTGTGCGAGCACAGGTCACTATCCACACCTCCCCTCCTGGGGGCCTGTGCAGCCCGCCACTGCCAGGGTCCCGTGATCCGGGGACAACTTCCCCAGGAGAACGCACGGCGCGCCTCAGGCTGGTGCAACGTCACGACGCCTCTGATGCCGCAGGCTCGCCCTGCCTCCTCCGTACCCCTCCCTCCCCGCGGCCTGAGTGAGCCAGAGCCCCCAATCAGCTGCTCCTTTAACCCTGTCCGGTCTGAGCGAAGAACAGACGCCCTCAGGTGACCTACACGCAGAGGCGGGGCCAAATCCAAAGCTGAACCCCAGGACCTGTGCGAACAAAGAAGAGAAAGGGAAATCTCTCCCAGCAGCCTCAGGAGCAGCGGATTAAATCTCCACAGTCAACTTGATGTACCCTGCAGCTGTGAAATACCTGAATAGACAACAAATCATCCCAAAATTGAGGAGGTGGACTTTGAGAGCAACGATATATATATATATATTTTCCCTTTTTCTCTTTTTGTGAGTGTGTATGTGTATGCTTCTGTGTGTGATTTTGTCTGTATAGCTTTGCTTTACCATTTATCCTACGGTTCTGTCTGTACATTTTTTTTTCTTTTTTTTTAGTATAGCTTTTAGTGCTTCTTATCATTGGTGGATTTGTTTTTTGGTTTGGTTGCTCTCTTCTTTCTTTCTTTCTTTTTTTTATTACTTTTAAAATTTTTTTTAATAATTATTTTTTATTTTAATAACTTTATTTTATTTTATTTTATTTCACTTTATTTTATTTTATTGTATTGTATCTTTTTCTTTCATTCTTTCTTTCTTTCTCCCTTTTATTCTGAGCCGTGTGGATGACAGGCTCTTGGTGCTCCGGCCAGGCATCAGGGCTGTGCCACTGAGGTGGGAGAGCCAAGTTCAGGACATTGGTCCACCAGAGACCTCCCAGCTCCACATAATATCAAATGGCGAAAATCTCCCAGAGATCTCCATCTCAACACCAAGACCCAGCTCCACTCAACGACCAACAAGCTACAGTGCAGGACACCCTACGCCAAACAACTAGCAAGACAGGAGCCCAATCCCACCCATTAGCAGAGAGGCTGCCTAAAATCATAATAAGGTCACAGACACCCCAAAACACACCACCAGACGTGGACCTGCCCACCAGAAAGACAAGATCCAGCCTCATCCACCAGAACACAGGCACTAGTTCCCTCTACCAGGAAACCTACACAACCCACTGAACCAACCTTAGCCACTGGGGGCATACACCAAAAACAACGGGAACTACGAACCTGCAGCCTGCGAAAGGAGACCCCAACAAAGTAAGTTAAGCAAAATGAGAAGACAGAGAAACACACAGCAGATGAAGGAGCAAGCTAAAAGCCCACCAGACCTAACAAATGAAGAGGAAATAGGCAGTCTACCTGAAAAAGAATTCAGAATAATGAGAGTAAAGATGATCCAAAATCTTGGAAATAGAATGGAGAAAATACAAGAAACGTTTAACAAGGACCTAGAAGAACTAAAGAGCAAACAAACAGAGCTGAACAACACAATAAATGAAATTAAAAATTCTCTAGAGGGGATCAATAGCAGAATAACTGAGGCAGAAGAACGGATAAGTGACCTGGAAGATAAAATAGTGGAAATAACTACTGCAGAGCAAAATAAACAAAAAAGAATGAAAAGAATTGAAGAAAGTGTCAGAGACCTCTGGGACAACATTAAATGCACCAACATTCGAATTATAGGGGTCCCAAAAGAAGAAGAGAAAAAGAAAGGGACTGAGAATATATTTGAAGAGATTATAGTTGAAAACTTCCCTAATATGGGAAAGGAAATAGTTAATCAAGTCCAGGAAGCACAGAGAGTCCCATACAGGATACATCCAAGGAGAAACATGCCAAGACACATATTAATCAAACTATCAAAAATTAAATACAAAGAAAAAATATTAAAAGCAGCAAGGGAAAAACAACAAATAACATACGAGGGAATCCCCATAAGGTTAACAGCTGATCTTTCAGCAGAAACTCCGCAAGCCAGAAGGGAGTGGTGGGAAATATTTAAAGTGATGAAAGGGAAAAACCTACAACCAAGATTACTCTACCCAGCAAGGATCTCATTCAGATTTGATGGAGAAATTAAAACCTTTACAGACAAGCAAAAGCTAAGAGAATTCAGCACCACCAAACCAGCTCTACAACAAATGCTAAAGGAACTTCTCTAGGCAGGAAACACAAGAGAAGGAAAAGACCTACAATAACAAACCCAAAACAATTAAGAAAATGGTAATAGGAACATACACATTGATAATTACCTTAAATGTAAGTGGATTAAGTGCTCCAACGAAAAGACATGGACAGGCTGAATGGATACAAAAACAAGACCCGTATATATGCTGTCTACAAGAGACCCACTTCAGACCTAGGGACAAATACAAACTGAAAGTGAGGGGATGGAAAAATCTATTCCATGCAAATGGAAATCAAAAGAAAGCTGGAGTAGCAATACTCATATCAGATAAAATAGACTTTAAAATAAAGAATGTTACAAGAGACAAGGAAGGACACTACATAATGATCAAGGGATCAATCCAAGAAGAAGATATAACAATTGTAAATATTTATGCACCCAACATAGGAGCACCTCAATACATAAGGCAAATACTAACAGCCATAAAAGGGGAAGTCGACAGTAACACAATCATAGTAGGGGACTTTAACACCCCACTTTCACCAATGGACAGAGCATCCAAAATGAAAATAAATAAGGAAACACAAGCTTTAAATGATACATTAAACAAGATGGACTTAATTGATATTTATAGGACATTCCATCCAGAAACAACAGAATACATTTTCTTCTCAAGTGCCCATGGAACATTCTCCAGGATAGATCATATCTTGGGTCACAAATCAAGCCTTGGTAAATTTAAGAAAATTGAAATCGTATCAAGTATCTTTCCTGACAACAACGCTATGAGACTAGATATCAATTACAGGAAAAAATCCGTAAAAAATACAAACACATGGAGGCTAAACAACACACTACTTAATAACCAAGAGATCACTGAAGAAATCAAAGAGGAAATAAAAGAATACCTAGAAAAAAATGACAATGAAAACACGACAACCCAAAACCTATGGGATGCAGCAAAAGAAGTTCTAACAGGGAAATTTATAGCAATACAATCCTCCCTCAAGAAACAAAGAACATCTCAAATAAACAACCTAACCTTACACCTAAAGCAATTAGAGAAAGAAGAACAACAAACCCCCAAAGTTAGCAGAAGGAAAGAAATCATAAAGATCAGATCAGAAATAAATGAAAAAGAAATGAAGGAAACGATAGCAAAGATCAATAAAACTAAAAGCTGGTTCTTTGAGAAGATAAACAAAATTGATAAACCATTAGCCAGACTCATCAAGAAAAAAAGGGAGAAGACTCAAATCAATAGAATTAGAAATGAAAAAGGAGAAGTAACAACTGACACTGCAGAAATACAAAGGATCATAAGAGATTACTACAAGCAACTATATGCCAATAAAATGGACAACCTGGAAGAAATGGACAAAGTCTTAGAAATGCACAAGCTTCCAAGACTGAACCAGGAAGAAATAGAAAATATGAACAGACCAATCACAAGCACTGAAATTGAAACTGTGATTAAAAATCTTCCAACAAACAAAAGTCCAGGACCAGATGGCTTCACAGGCGAATTCTATCAAACATTTAGAGAAGAGCTAACATCCATCCTTCTCAAACTCTTCCAAAATATAGCAGAGGGAGGAACACTCCCAAACTCATTCTACGAGGCCACCATCACCCTGATACCAAAACCAGGCAAAGATGTCATAAAGAAAGAAAACTACAGGCCAATATCACTGATGAACATAGATGCAAAAATCCTCAACAAAATACAAGCAAACAGAATCCAAGAGCACATTAAAAGGATCATACACCATGATCAAGTGGGGTTTATCCCAGGAATGCAAGGATTCTTCAATATACACCAATCAATCAATGTGATACACCATATTAACAAATTGAAGGAGAAAAACCATATGATCATCTCAATAGATGCAGAGAAAGCTTTCAACAAAATTCAACACTCATTTATGATAAAAGCTCTGCAGAAAGTAGTCATATAGGGAACTTACCTCAACATAATAAAGGCCATATATGACATACCCACAGCCAACATCGTCCTCAATGGTGAAAAACTGAAACCATTTCCACTAAGGTCAGGAACAACACAAGGTTGCCCACTCTCACCACTATTATTCAACATAGTTTTGGAAGTTTTAGCCACAGCAATCAGAGAAGAAAAAGAAATAAACAGAATCCAAATCAGAAGAGCAGAAGTAAAGCTGTCACTGTTTGCATATGACATGATAATGACATGATACTATACATAGAGAATCCTAAAGATGCCACCAGAAAACTACTAGAGCTAATCAATGAATTTGGTAAAGTAGCAGGATACAAAATTAATGCACAGAAATCTCTTGCATTCCTATACACTAATGATGAAAAATCTGAAAGTGAAATTAAGAAAACACTCCCACTTACCATTGCAACAAAAAGAATAAAATACCTAGGAATAAACCTACCTAAGGAGACAAAAAACCTGTATGCAGAAAACCATAAGACACTGATTTTGAAAGAAATTAAAGATGACATAGGCAGAACACTCTATGACATAAATCACAGCAAGATCCTTTTTGACCCACCTCCTAGAGAAATGGAAATAAAAACAAAAATAAACAAACAGGACCTAATGAAACTTAAAAGCTTTTGCACAGCAAAGGAAACCATAAACAAGACCAAAAGACAACCCTCAGAATGGGAGAAAATATTTGCAAATGAAGCAACTGACAAAGGATTAATCTCCAAGATTTACAAGCAGCTCATGCAGCTCAATAACTAAAAAACAAACAACCCAATCCAAAAATGGGCAGAAGACCTAAATAGGCATTTCTCCAACGAAGATATACAGATTGCCAACAAACACATGAAAGAATGCTCAATATCATTAATCATTAGAGAAATGCAAATCAAAACTACAATGAGATATCATCTCACACTGGTCAGAATGGCCATCATCAAAAAATCTACAAACAATAAATGCTGGAGAGGGTGTGGAGATAAGGGAACCCTCTTGCACTGTTGGTGGGAATGTAAATTGATACAGCCACTATGGAGAACAGTATGTAGTTTCCTTAAAAAAATAAAAATAGAACTACCATACGACCCAGCAATCCCACTACTGGGCATATACCCTGAGAAATCCATAATTCAAAAAGAGTCATGTACCACAATGTTCATGGCAGCTCTATTTACAATAGCCAGGACATGGAAGCAACCTAAGTGTCCATCGACAGATGAATGGATAAAGAAGATGTGGCACATATATACAATGGAATATTACTCAGCCATAAAAAGAAACGAAATTGAGTTATTTGTAGTGAGGTGGATGGACCTAGAGTCTGTCATACAGAGTGAAGTAAGTCAGAAAGAGAAAAACAAATACCGTATGCTAACACATATATATGGAATCTAAAAAAAAAAAAAAAAAGGTCATGAAGAACCTAGGGGCAAGACGGGAATAAAGATGCAGACCTGCTAGAGAATGGACTTGAGGACACAGGGAGGGGGAAGGGTAAGCTGGAACAAAGTGAGAGAGTGGCATGGACATATATACACTACCAAATGTAAAATAGATAGCTAGTGGGAAGCAGCCGCATAGCACAGGGAGATCAGCTCGGTGCTTTGTGACCACCTACAGGGGTGGGAATAGGGAGGGTGGGAGGGAGACGCAAGAGGGAGGGGATATGTGGATATATGTATATATATAGCTGATTCACTTTGTTATGAAGCAGAAACTGACACACCATTGTAAAGCAATTATACTCTAATAAAGATGTTAAAAAATAATAATTAAAATAAAATAAAATGTTTAAAAAAATTTGATTTCTGAGTAAACTATGACTTCACTGTTTTATTACACCTATTCTATACATAAGGAAAGTGGGGTTTAAAGAGCTTAATATCTTATATGAATATTTAGACATAATAATGGACAAATTGGGAAGTAATCCTAAACCTGTTTGAATGCAAAGCTATGTTATCAACCACTATACAGTACTGTCTTCTGAGAGCAGTTCATACTGATAAGGTACAGAGAGAGAGAGAGAGAGACGATAAAGTAGGACTTTAACACTATTTTTAGTTTGTTTTCAATTGGCGAACAATGGGATAGGGATGAGGCAGAATCAGCCAAACTAAAATAAGAATAGTGGCATTTTATGAGTGCTACATCTCAATTTGTTTTTCCACGCTGTGTTGGCAGAGAGATTAGTATTGAGGCAATCCTTTTAAATAGGAGTTCTAAACCTCTAATCAGTAGCAAAGCAGAATTGATTAAAATAATAGTCAAGCAACTCTCCTAAACCATCTTCAACTTCTGCTCAGAAGCTATCCTCATTGTTTTTCCAATTTCTAGCTTGCCATTTACTTGTCTTTCTGTTGTGGCAGAACAGAAAGTTGTCAGGTGAAAAATGAAGATGAGAAAACCTAATCAACAGAAAGGGATAGTCTGCCTAGAATTTTAAGATTCCTTTAAAAGAGAAAACATGCCCAAGCTGAATGTGGAGCTTTCCTAAGGTCCGTGATCTCCCAGTATCATAAACCTGGAGGAAATATTTGCTGAATCAGTATTTCCAGAACTGGACAAATAGGAAAATTACCTGCAGAAAATCTTTTGGCTGCATCAATGAAAGGAAGAGTTTTGGAAGGGAACAAGTTGTAGGTTTGGCAGTAGATAAGCTGAGATCCTTAAATAGAGCTTGGATCATGTCTTCCCAAACAGTCTTATCCGGGCTTTGGTGTTTTCAAAAACATTTCAAGTTCATGCCTTCTCAAAGCTCCAGTGTAGCCTTCAAGTCCATGATATCCTCTCTGAAATATCCCCAATACAGGAATATGTTTGAATTATTCATTCTCTTCTTACCCCAGTATCAATACCATTTTTATGTAGAAAAAAAGAGTTCAAGTAAATGAAAATAAGTAATGTAAGGAGAGAATTAAAATTTGTCATTAAGGAAAGGGAAAGACAGACAAGGCTCCAAGGTTCAAGGACACAAAACACTCACAGTTTTATTTATTCATTAAGCACATATTTCCTTAGTGTCTGCTATATAGAGAAGAACTATGCCCATGATGCAGGATATAGACTGAAATCCCTTCTTGAATGCTTTTAACTTTCTTAAATTCATCTACAAGTGCTCAGAACAAAAGACAGAGTATGAGAGTGAGAACAATTTAAAGAGTGTGGACTATTCCACCAATACATTCCCAAATGAGTACATGTCCAGAAGTATAAGAAAGGAGATGAATCCGCTGTTTATTTGGGGAAAGGAGGTTTCTATTTTTCTCTTGGTATGAGCAATCCTACATTCTATTGATTAAAGATACATATCTGTGGCTCAAATAATGAAGCAGCTATTGGTTTAAATGCCAGAGGTAAAACTGGCTGCGCTGGACTCATTGAAGCTTGATAAAAGTCTGCAATATATGGGAGATTTGAGGAATTTTCAGTTGTCACTAAAAGTAATTTAAGTCTTACTGTAAGCAACTTTCCCCTTACAGATTAACTTCAGCAACATACACCTAAGAGGTGATTTTACTGTATAGCGACAAATCCTCTACCTCATAAAATAAAGAGCTAAATGGATGAAACAACAATATAAAAATTATATAGATAAACCTATTTTGCTGAAGGCTGTGAAAGAAAGAAAAGAGCTCTGTGCATATATTTCCTAACTGTCCATTGAAAGGACCAAGAAGCAACGTGCCTCAGTGGAAATAAGCACACTTAGTGCCCAATCTTGGTTTCTAAATGCCATTTTCCAATAAAAGAAAGGAGGATCCCATGGAGAAATGGCTGATTCCAGAGCTGCGGCAGGTGAAGTGAAAGATGATCCCAACATAATGTTGGGTACATATCAAAAAGACACAGGACCTATCTTGAAGGGACTCCACGTGCCCCATCTGAAACAATCTGAGCATCAAAATAAATAGTAATATTAACAGACTAAAAAAAATCTGTTGAATAAAATAGAAAACTATGATTCCATAATGATAAAAAATAAATGCATAAGTTAAAATTTTGATGAAGAACGGAATTGTGGTAAGCAGAATAATGGTCTCAAAGATATCCATGTCCTAATCTCAGAAACCTGTGAATATGTTGTGCTACTTAGCAAGGGAGAATTTAAGTTGCAGATAGAATTAAGATTACTAAGCACCTGGCTTTAAAATAGGGCTATTATGCTGGATTAGCTGGTAGGGCCCAATGTAATCACAAGGTTACTTAAAAGTGGAAGAGGGGGACAGAATAGACAAAGCGATGCAGTGTAAGAAAAACTTAATTGGCCATTGCTGACTTTGAAAATTGAAGAAGCCACAAGCGAAGAAATACGAGCAGACTCTAGAAACTAGAAAAGGCAGGAAAAACAGATTCTCCCCTAGAGCCTCCAGAAAGGAACACTGCCCTGCCAACACCTTGACTTTATCCCAGTGAAACACATTTCACACTCTAACCTATAGAATGGTAAGACCATAAATCCATGTTGTTTAAAGCCACTAAACTTGTGGCAATTTGTTACACCAGGAATAGGAAATTAATAGAGAATATTTATGTAGTTTCACAGTATCTCTGTATTAGATACTTGTTAATTACAAAAGGAAAAATAGGAACATTATGGTGGAGAAACTTGGCAGACACCACTTTAACTGAGTGATCAAAGTTAACATCACCAATATTATAACGTCTTATTATAATAAGGCATTTTAACATCACGTACCTTCTGAAATGATGTAGTTAGAAGGACACAGTTCTGTGGAATCCTCCCCAATAATGCACAACACTCGTCTAAACAAGAGAAATCTTCAGACAAACCCAAACTGAGGGGCATTCTACAAAACAATGGTCTGGTACTCTTCAAAAATATTAAGATCATGAAAGACAAAAAAAGACTGAAAAACTGACCCAGATTGGAGGAATCTAAAGAGACAGGACAACTAAATTCAATGTGACAGCTTGGATTGTATCTTGAACCAGAAAAAGAGCATTACTAGGGCAGTTTGGAATTTCTAATAAGATCTGTAGGTTAGTACTGAATCCATTTTAATTTTTGTTTAGATCATTATACTATGTTTATGCAAGATGTTAACATTTGGAGAATCTGGGTAGAGATATACCCTGGGAAATCTGCGTGCTACTTTTGCAACGTTTAAAGTCAAATTATTTCTAAATAAAAAGCTTTAAAAAAAGGAAATGTGATAATGATCTTATGCTAAGAAGGTCTGGTAAGGTCTGTCTTCAAATTCCCTTTTAAAGAACCTACTCTTTTCTTTCTTTGGAGAAGTCACTACATTGGGTGTTTATACGTCCATGTGCCTTTCAGTTTTGGGGATTTCTTTCAACAAGTCATGCAGAAATAAGCAAAGTCTTCACAGGTATCAAGATAAAAAGCAAATATTTGTAACATTAGTCTTGGTTCTAGAGGAGTTTCCCATAAAGAACAAATAAATGAAAGATAACCAAGGTAAAAAATTATTCTCCTACCCCTGCCCACTTTTGTATATAAATAGGCCATTCTTCTAGGCCATTCTTCACATAAATTTTGGACACTCAAATGTCACCATGTTACACCCTTGGTTAAAAGCTTCTTGATGGCCCCACGTGACCCAGCTCCGACTCCCTCTCATCTCATCTACTATCCATGTCCTCATGCACTAAGTCCCAACGTGCTAATCTTTGTTCTATCCTTCAATGAACCAATACCTTTACACATACATTTCTTACTTTTTCTTTTTGGCCACGACTTGCAGCTTGCAGGATCTTAGTTTCCCCAACCAGGGATTGAACCAGGTCCCCAGCAATGAAAGTGACAAGTCCTAACCACGCCAGGGAATTCCACATTTCTTACCTTAATATCTTTCACATACATTTCTTCTACCTAGAATGTTACTTCCTCTTCTCCTGACCTAACTAAATAAATTTCTTAAAGGCAGACAGCTAATAAATGGCAGTGAGGATTCTAATGCCTTGTTAATAAATAATGGTATTTCCAAAGAATGGAATATTAGTTAGCATTAAAAAGAGTGAGGTTCGGGGCTCCCCTGGTGGCCCCGCGGTTAAGAATCTGCCTGCCATTGCAGGGGACGCGGGTTCGAGCCTTGGTCCAGGAAGATCTCACATGCCTCGGAGCAACTAAGCCCACACGCCACAACTACTGAGCCTGCACTCTAGAGCCTGAGAGCCACAACTACTGAGCCTGCATGCCACAACTACTGAAACCCACGCACCTAGAGCCCGTGCTCCACAACGAGAGAAGCCACCACAATGAGAGAAGCCAGCGCACTGCAACGAAGAGTAGCCCCTGCTCACCTCAACTACAGAAAGCCAGCGCACAGCAACGAAGACCTAATGCAGCCAAAAATAAATAAATAAATAAATTTATAAAAAGAGTGAGGTAGAGTTTCCAAAAATATATATATGTATATATATATATAGAGAGAGAGAGAGAGAGAGAGAGAGAGATACATACACAATTAAAACCTATTTTTATTTTTCACATATTAGGTATATATTTACCTAACATATACCCTCCCCAAAAAAACATTCTGAAAAGATATATTCAATAATACTAACAATAGTTAATTTGGGGTAACTTTTAAATTTTAACTTGAGAAGTATGATGAGGAAGACTTTAAACTGTGGCTAAAATGCCTTATAAACTTTGAACTCATTTTGCCATTGCACTGGACCTACCATCACAGGAAACAGCAAGCATGAGTCAGCCATAGGATTGCACACAGTTATTTTCTAGTGTTGTTGCTGCTGACGTTTTTGTTTGCAGTGGCCTCTCACACTTGTAAGTTTTCGTTATCAGTGAGGCATTAAATCCATCAACATATCCTACTGAGGGACAACCCAGAACACAGCAAGAACACTTCAGAGAAGCTCCTTACGGGATAGAATGGACGTGACCCAGTCAGGGGAGTGGTGTCAGACTGACCTGAATCTGGGATCCCAGAGCCATCCTTAATGTCAATTTCTGGCCTCCTGACATGGTGAGCTCTTACTCACCAAGCCTTTGCAGTAGTTGTTCCCTCTGAGCAGAATATCTAAATCTTTGCATATCTATTTAATATCTATATCTTTGCATAGTTGCCTCTTTCTCATCCTTTAGCTTCCAGGTGAAATATTGCTCTTTAAAAGACATAGTCCACAACAAATCACATTTATTTCCTTTAGTTAAATCAAGAATAGTGGTTGGGTAGCCCTCTGTTATACATGCATTCAATTTTAACCCAAATGAAAATTTAATCTCCGAAAGTATAACTACTTAGCATGCTTTATCCAGATATGATTCTTGGACTTTATGCCAGAAATCAGTTAATGCCATGCCTGTCTTATAAGAAGGAAAACAGTAGATAATATAACTCACCAAATATAAGCCCCTTTTTTTTTTCTCCCCAAACCAAAACTATACCTTGAGGTGGGGAGTGAAATGGGGAAGAGCTTCTCATCTTACAGAGCACATTTTCAGTGGCTTATACCACTTTCTTGTCCAAAATAACTATCCAAAATAGTCTCAACCTTCTTCAGCCCAGGCACTTTCTATCAGGTCATTCTGTTTAATTTCCTTCATAGTATTTATCACTGTCTTAAATTATCTTGTTTATGTATTTGTTTTTTGTTGGGTTTTTTGGTTTGGTTTTGTTTTTGTTTTTTGTCACTCAGTAAATACATGTTGGAAGGGAGAGAAGAAAAAAAAAAGGAAGGAGGAAGGAAGGAAGGAAAGAAGGGAGGGAGGGAGGACGGGGAAAGAAGGGAAGGGAAGGAAGTGAAGGGAGGAAAAGAGAGAGAGAATTATAAACTGTGTGTAGGTTCCAGTTAATAGCTAATTAAATTTAACAGACTCCAGGCAAGAGAGGAGGTACAGTACATACTGCCCTTCTCCTTTCATCTAGTTTAAAATCTTTTCTTTTGCTCTTACATTTTCATTTCATTATTTCTTCATTTGCATTATTTTATGTACCTAAAAAAATAGCTCTTCCACCTGGGAACTTTTAACAACTACTCCAACAGTGTTCCAGCTTTTTTTAGCCATAGATTCCTGTCTTCACACAAAAACTGCAGAAATCCAATAAATATGACAGGTGACCCGCAGCTGCTTTGGATGAAGCCTGGGGTGAAGGGCTGGTGAGCACGGCTGGCCTGGACATCCACACAGCAGTTCCTATGACCTTGAATCCCCACAGGACCTGGACCTACCACTTGCCTCCAGAGAACAGTTTGGAAATCACTGAAATACAGAAATTTAGAACTTTACTCTCAAAATACAAAAGAGCTTTAATTAAACTTGCTGTATCAGCAGTTTCACATTAAGCTTCCATTTTATCCCAAATGGTTATGATTTGATTATGAGCCCACTCAATTGGTGGCTATGCTATGCTTTTTTTATAATTAGGAAACAGAAGGTCTGAACACTAACAATATTCATCTTAGCCATTGGTTTTGTGCAATCTTTGTAGGCAGCGACCTGATACTACTGAAGTACTGGCTTTTTTTTTAACTTTTATGCAAATTGCATGTACAATAATCCATGATATGCTTTAGCATTAGTTGTTCTTCAATTTTAGGAAATGCTGATTTAAAATATAATTTAGCAGATTATTCAGTCAAGCATAATAAGGACAAAATTCTTCCTCCCATCAATTTTCAGAGACATTTGGACAAAGACAGCAATAGTTTAGTGAAATTTGCTGAAAAACCTCTAGCTCTCATATTGTTTTTCCTTCCCCAGATATACTGTTATAAAGTATAAATGCCCAAGAACAGACACTGTCCATTAAAAAGTGTCTATCTAGTGTAATCTTTAACAAACATTTCTGGAGCTACAGTTATTACCTCAAAACCCACAGCATGAATTTTTTAAAACAAATTTGATGCTATTAAAAAGGGGTAGATTGACAGCCCTGGAGACTGAAGTCTTCTATTTAACCACAATCCGGGTGAAGCAGAGACAGAGGCAATGAAAATCTTCCCTGCTTTTCCACCACTGCTCCTCAAACTTACAGAAGAGACACTCGTAGGGAAGAAAGGAGCACTGTGGTTCATGCTTGTGTTCAATCGTGGTCATTTCACAGGCTGGCTTCATAAGGATGTAAGTTCTTACCCACGTGAAGGAAAGACCATGGTTTTCTCACACTGAGGTCCTTTCATTGAACAGATCACAACCAACTACTCAGAGACCTGTGCCAATTCAATGGCTTCTCACCAAACACCAAGAAAGAACCCAGAACAGGTGAGAACACAATGCATTCACCTCAGTTGCATCATTTCCTGAGGAAGATAAAGCTGGGACTGAACCTTCAAGGTGACAGGGGAGTTTTGAACTTTCTAAAAGAAATAGCTGTTTATAATCCCAAGGACTTCAGATGGCTAAATCATGTAATAAAATCTCAAACTTACCAACAGTTAGAGTTGAAATCTCTACACAAAGGGTTTCTCCATCTCAGCACTGTTGACATTTGGGGGCTGGAAAATTCCTTACTGGGGCAGGGGCAGGGGCTGTCCTGTGTATTGTAGGATGTTTAGCAGCAGCCCTGGACTCTTCTCACTAGACGCCAACAGCACCTGCCCAGTGTGACAACCACAAGTGTCTCCAGACATTGTCATATGTCCCCTGGGGACTGAAATCACTCCCAGTTAAACCTCTGCTCTGTATATCCCAGATCCAGTTCTATCCCTTCAATCCCGAGATTGTCACAGTTGTGCAAATGTCTTATTTCTTTTTACATTCTTCTCTTCTTTTTTTTCCTGTACATTTAATGCTTCTTATATCCTTTTTTAAAATTTGTATTGGGGTATAATTGACTTACAATGTTGTGTTAGTTTCAGGGGTACAGCAAAGGGAATCTGTTGTATAAATACATATATTCACTCTTTTTTAGATTCTTTTCCCATATAGGCCATTACAGAGTATTAAGTAGAGTTCCTTGCACTATACAGTAGGTCCTTATTAGTTAATTCTTCTCTTCTTTTAACCTCTGCCCTAGAAGGATAGTTCCAAACACATCACTTGACAGACATGTTATTATATACATAGCTCGAACGGGCAGAATTTGGCCAAGATCTGTGGGCTCTGTGTTGTCTTCTGCCCTTCGTCAGGAGTTTCTTCCTGTGTTACAGTTGGTTGAGTTATACTCAAGTGCCCAGGCAGAGCAGCTGAAGGCAATCTGACGAAAGCCACATTGTTTGGTTCATGGAATATGATTTGCACCCCCTAGATACTGGACCTTACTTTGTTCCTATATGTCTATTAAACTCTACCTTTCTCCTCCCCTTTCTTAGGATGAAAAACAGATTATTTAGTGCACAATCTAAAAATCAGCCAGTTATTAAATTTTCCTTTTCGTTTAGTTTTGAAGCTTTTATGCCTCTGTAACTTATTTACATGCTGTATATATTAAAGTGTAATCCATAGTACTCATAGGATTCAAAAAATGATGAGGTACCCTTCCCATGGTCTCAAAACAGAGTCTATCTGACTCCCCAAAAGAGGGAGACATTTATAGCATAGGTCTACAACTCAAGAATATGCTTTACCAAGGTGGAAACTTACACCAATATTAGGGAAGTACATAAGATGCAGCAAATAGATAGGTTCCATATGTTCTAAAAAACATAAAAAGCAAAAAGAAAAAGAAAAAAGGAAAAGCCACAATATTATATATCCAGTTATTTCTTTTTTGTAAAAATTAAGTCAACCTTTAACATTCTTAAAAATAAGATGCATTAATTTGCATAATCATTAATAAAAGGCATGATTGCTTTCATAAATATGGCTTCTGTATCTTCACTACCTACAACTATAGAAGGCATGAGACACACTGATTTTTATTAAATTTAATCCTCAGGACAGCTTGGAATAGTAGGCATATTTGATCTCATTTTGCAGATGAGAAAAAAGGTTCAGAGAGGTTAAGTAATTTTTCTAAGTTCACATAGCTAACAAGCAGCAAAGCTGGAATTTGGATCTAATCTGGATGACCCTATTGTTCAAGCTGGAACTACCTTATTGCCTTTTACTTTCTTCTCTAATTAACTCTTTAAGGCTGAAGCTGCTTGAAATCAAGCCAGTATCTTAGGGGACAATCCAAGGTAAACTGCATGCTTAAGGGCTTGGTAAAATTCTATGTAAACAGACTCATTAGCATTTTCTAAATCATTAGTAAGGTCCTATTCTCAGATTCATGGAAATTAGTAGCTATATATACTATTTTGGTTTGCAAAACAGCAGAGTAAAAACATTCCTAGTAACCTTATCCTCCTTCTGCTTTCTGGTCACTCATCTTCCCATGGCTCTGCCTTGTCCTCTCGTCCAAGTCCGCAGTCCTCACCACTCCACCCTCATTTCTCCCTACTCCGACCTCAAATGCCATGCTCCAGCCTCACTGAGTTACTTGTGGTTCCCATAGCATCCTGGGTCTCTTTTAGCATACACCATGCTCATGCATTCATTGTTCATCTTGTTTATCAGGTACCTGCACTGTTGTAGGTGTTAGAAAGACAGCAGTAAGACAGAATTGCTGCCCTCATGAAGCTTACAGACAATGAATGAATGAATTAAATATTCTGTATGTCAGATCATGATAAAGGCTTTGGTAGAAAAACGAAGGAAAAGGGATTAGTGAGCTCTGGAAGGGAGAAAATACTTGTAAGTTAAAAGTGGAGGAACAGGGAAGGTCACCCTGACAACATGGCATTTGAGCAAAAACCAGAAAGAGGTGAGGGGTGGTGTAGATGCTGGTAGGAAGGGGGGTCCATGTGGTCAGGTTGGAGTCAGCAGAGCAGAAAGTAGTAGACAAGATGATAAGGGCTGGGGGAGAAGGGTACCACGCAGGGGCTTGACAGCCTTTATGAGGACTTGGACATTAACTTGTAAGCTATGTCCTAACATAGTATCTGAGCTATCATACATGCTCAGTGTTTTTTATTCAGGGGTTGAAAACTCTAAGGAGCCAAGAAGCTACTGGAAATATGAAAGAGGGATGCCTGGTCTCAGTGAGGCTCCAATAACTTCTGCCATATGGAATATGTTCCCAAGGCCCAAACATCACACATCTCTGGGCCAGCTGTAGCTGGTAGGCCACCAATGTACAGCATCTGTTGTCATTCAGTGTCTGTTTCATGAACGCATCAGGAAGATAAGACACTACAGGGTAGCATTTTTGAGAAATATTGTGAACAGCGACCATATTCTAGAACTGAATGTTTGTGTCCCCTCGAAATTCCTGTGTTGAAATCTAATCCCCAACGTGATGGTATGTGGAGGTGGGGCCTTTGGGAGGTGATTAGGTCATGAGGGTGGAGCCCTCATGAATAGGATTAATACCCTAATGAGAAAAGTCCATGCTGTCTGCCATGTGAGGATATAATAAGAAGATAGCCATCTATAAAATCCAGAAGTGGACTCTCATCTGAATCAAATCTGCCGGCACCTTGATCTTGGACTTCTATACTCCAGAACTGTGAGAAATAAATTTCTGCTGTTTATAAGTTACCCAGTTCATGTTATAGCAGCTCAAATTAACTAAGACACCTTCCATCTCATTGATGGATCAAAAGTTTGAGTATTCCTCTCTAACATACTATCAAAGTACCCGTGTTTTGAAAAATGATGCTTCCTACATTCTGCTGCCCAGTGATTACTGCATCCTCCCAAAGTTAATGAGACAGTTCTGGCCTCTGTAACTCTTTCCATGCTTCTTCTGCAAGAGCGGTTAATTCAACAGAGCGGAAGTAAACCTATATATTAAATTTCCTTATTTGTCACTAGAAAGGATTGCTATCTTCAAATGCAGATGTAAACAACAAAAAAGGAACTTTGTTTAAAAATGAGCCAGAGTTAAGCATAAGTGTGGGGAGGATTTTCTGTTGGCTTTAACTGGGGACATGCTGAATGTGCAGTGATTTTTTTTACATTAATAATAATAGGAAACAGTGGATAGTGGCACCTCAGCACAATTCTAATTTAATGAGAAACAATAAAATAGTTTTCCAAAGGGGCCTATTTAGGTCCAAGAAAGGGGATATTAAAGTTCCAAGATTTATTCTACTTTCGTTAAGGTATGCTGATACACATTTTCTGAGCCTATATTCTACTCACTGCTTAGATCTCTCTATAATTTTCTTACTTGTAAGGGAATTAGACTGGTATTTTCCAGGACAAGTAACTTTTAGACAAAGAATTTAAACTGAATCAATTCATTCCCAGCACAACAAGTAAGGCTGATCAAAATCCTATATCATTCAGACAGCCCTGTGAGGCATATTTTTAATATATTTAGATACCATTAACTGCAAAACCATAGGAATCAACTATTAAGAAATGGTTTTTAGAAAAGAATTGAATATACATAAAACTCCTAGTAAAGTATTATCTTTGAATTGGTGTTTTTCAAATTAATTGCACAAGTTAACCAATATGTATCAGTCATTGCAGTGTTCAAGCAGTATGCTCTGTGAGGTCAGATATGAGGATGAGGATGATGATGATGATGATAATGATGATGGTGATAATGGTGATGATAATGGTGACAACAGTGATAGTTGACATAAACTGAACCCTTTCCACCTGGTAGATACTGTGCTAAGCACATTAGATCCCTTGCTTGATTTGATCCTAACATTCATTATGTGCGAAGATCTATGTTAAATATGTGAAAGCCCTTTCCAACACCTTGCAAGTCACATTGTGCTCCCATTTTACAGATGAGGAAACTGACACTGTGACAAGTTGAGCAACCAAGAATCACCTAACCACATGGTACCTAGAGAGAGGTGTTCACAAGGGCAGCAGAAATTGGAGAGCCCTACCCCTGGGGAATATTGAAGCCTTTGTCACAGGTACTGCTCTCGTACACCCTGCAACATCTCTAGTGAGGGGAAGGGCCCTGAATGGGGAAAAAAATACTTCCGAACATTCATTAAGCACTTCCTACCTGCCAGGCATTGTTCTAAGTCCTATATTTCCTTTATCCTCATAATAAGTGCATGAGGAGACAGCATTGATATTCCGCTTTATGGGGGGGAAGACGGCGGCACAAGGATGGTTTGTCCATGAACACATGACTACAAATGGTGAGGGAAATTTAAAGCCAGAGCTTGCGTTCTTAGCCACTACTGTAGCTCAACTGTTCATGACCCAGCCCTTTGCCTAAGCTTAGTATTGAAGGAACAGTCCTGCACCCTTCAAATGGCCACATGGGCCAGGGGCACCCAGCACCAAAGAAAGTGACTCCAGACTGAAAGACTGCTTTGGGGGATACTCATAAAATCCTGCAGCTTTTTGCTGTCCTATAGTGAGCTAGGATTCTTGAAAAAAGTATATGGAGACAGTTATTATTACTCACCAGCTCTGGGGTGTGACCTTGGAATAAACACACTGGATTTGATGCAGAAGAAAAAGGCATGTGACATTGTGCATAGTCATGATGCAAATTCATACAGTTTACACAGAGATGTCTAGCGAAGTCCCTGCCTTCCAGAAACACAAACTCTGACATGAATTTTAGGAGAAGGGAGCAGCACAGACCACCATGAGATTGAGGGTGCAGAAAGCAGCCAGCACTCCACCATGTTACAAAATGCCAGTGCTCAGTCCTTTGTCTGGCTGAAGTACAAGCTCTTTTCCAGCGCTCAGAATGTGGTTGAGAGATCTGCTCTTCATTCAATGGGGAGACATTGAGGTTTCTCAATCAGAGCATAACAAGGCCAGAGCTGCCCTTCTAAGAGTACAATTTAGTGCTGTTCATAAGATGGCATTGAACAGGAGAGACTGCAAGTGTAGAGACCCCATTGGGAACTGTTGTGAAAACCCTGGGATCTTGAACATAAAGAGTAGCAGCAAGAAAAGAGAAGGGGTGACGCAAAGAGCAAAGTTCAGAAGACACAGGACAAAAATCTAAAAAGCTGCACATTATCTATGTAGGCTTGGCGCCAGAGGCTCTGGAGGGTCTGCAGAAACTAGTGTGAATCCCGGCTCCACCATTATCTCACCCTCGGACAACGATTCAACCTTCCTAAGCATCAGCTTCTTCATCTGTATAATAAAGATAACAATGTCCCCACCTCTTAGGACTTTTAGGAAGCTTATGTAAGCGTATAAGGCATTTGGCACACTGAACAAATATTTGGTGAGCACTCAGTAAATTCTACCTACTGATATCATCAATGTTTTTATGCCTGTTAAAAGAGATAATAATGTTCCTACATTCCTCTTTTAAAGGATACTCATTGGGAGTTCCCTGGTGGCCTGGTGGCTAGGATTCCGACCTTTTACTGCCGTGGCCCAGGTTCAGTCCCCGGTCAGGGAACTGAGATCCTGCAAGCCGCATGGCCAAAAACAAACAAACAAACATACAAAATGAAAACAGTTTTATACAGCGGTAATTAACATAACGTAAATCAACTATACTTCAATTAAAAAAAAACAGTTAAATAAATAAAGGATGCTCATTTACTAGTTAATAAAGGAAGGAGGGAAAGAAATCAACAGTTGCAAAAAGGAAAAACCCATGAGAAACCTTTTTCTCATACCCTTGCATTAAAATGTCCTCTGTGAAGGTGCCAGATGGTGCCCACTTTGGTGGCTGAACGAGAGTCCCTGATCGGAGCAAATGAATAAATGAATAAATGTACTACAATTTAAGACCTAACCATGGTTTATAATCTGGCCAACTCTCAGCCCTGGGGAATAAGTGTCAACCTGATATCTATCTAACCTGAACGAAGTTTCAAAATCTGGAGATGGTGCTGGTTGTAACCCAATCTTCGGCAACTTGTTTGAGTTCCACTGCAACCCCTACTCTGTGATGTTCTAACTCTGATATACATCCAGTGCTATCAGTACATCACTGAGCACCCCTGAAACCCACTTCCTAGTTAATCCCATACAGTACCAACAATAATTAACATTTATGCAGTGCTTGCAGTGTGTCAGACATTGGGCTAATTGGTTCACATACAGCTTTTTCTTTGACTGAATGGAAGTATAATCAAAACATAGACTGTAAAATCCAACCAAGTCTACTATTTCTCTTTCTCCACCTTCTCCTGCTACAGGACAACTATATACTGAATTCTTTTCATGAAAACTTAAATACAGGCTCTTGCTAAGTAGATATGGTTGATCACCTGCTTAAACCTCGTAAGATTTCCCATAACACTTATAATGGAATCTAAATTTATTAACATGATCTTCAAGGCCCTGCATGATTTAGCCCACACATATCTTTCCCACTTCCTAATGCCTTCTGTTTCTAAACTCTACTCCCTCACCATCCTTGTTTCCTCTGGAGAATATACTAAGTTTGTTTCTACTTCAGGACCTTTGCCTTTGCAACATATCCCCTCTGCCTGGAAAGCTCTTGCCCTGGATCTTCCTTCTCATGGCCAGCTTCTCCTTACCATCCACATCTTGGCTCAAATGTCACTTTATCAAAGAGGTCTTGCCTCACAGCCCTTTCTGAAAGCAACGTAGCATACTCCCAGAGGTATTCTGGAGCTGGCGTATGCTGTGGGCATCTGTTCCCAGCTCCTAGTCATGTTGGTAGCTTGAAATCAGCTGTGACGGGAGTATTTACACTAAAGAAATTGGCAAACGCTACAAATCAGGGCTTTCCCCCCCCAGAGAACCAGCTGTTGTACACTTACCAGCACGCAGCTGCCTACTTCTATTCCCCATCTGTTACTCCCCAAAACATGGTTTTTCTCATTTTCTTCATAGCACCCATCACTCTGAAATCATCTTTTCTATGTGTTACTTTTTTATTAACTCTCTTCCAGATATAATCTAAAGAGAGTAAAGACATAATCCAAATTGCTCCTTGCCATATCCCTAACACTTAGAAGCATGTGCGTAAGAACTTTAAAAATTCTTTTTGAAAGAATGAATTAATTCCATACACTCCCTTTACATTATGTGCCCCAATGTACTTAAGATTCTGAATTTCCTAATAGAGGTCTTAACCTAATAGAGGTTAAGCTATTTTCAAGCTAGAATTTTCTAGTAGCTACAGCTGCAAGAACTATCAAAATTGACAGTGTACGTACGCCTTACCAGTCATCAGTTAAGAAATGGAATGATTATTTAAAACATCATTTACTAGTTTCCTTACTCTATAATATCTGTTTGGAAATTGTGAAGAGTTCAACCTTGTCTCTCTTCATTCTAGAGTTCCGCATAGAATGATGTCTCCCTTCTGAAGGGCACTTACTGTATAATCCCTTTGTTAGGATAACAGGACCATCTGGCCCAATCCATCTTGCTGCAATTTGATCCTGGGTTAATTGCATCCTGTCGCTAGCCAAGATTGACACTGTATGTTTTCTCTCTTCACTAAGACTAGTTCATTATGGAGGTAGCTTTTTGAAGACTCAAATTCTTGAAGACCTTTCACAGCGGCATGAATGGGACGAAGGAGTTTTGCTGGGATTTTCCTGGTGGCCCACAGGATCAGTACATCACCAAAAGTAAGAAATGAGGGGGAAAACTGGTCACAAGAGGAAAGAAAATATCAATCATTTGGAAGGTTGGCAAGCAGCATCTAATGGGCAAAGGGAGAGAGGAGCAATTAAACAATCACTCTAATTGATTATCCAAGCATGCTGGATAATATCGATGGGAAACACCGCTTAAGAAAACTATGGCAAACCTGAAGTGTATAGAAATAGAGTCCCAAACTTAAATGCCTGTAGGAGCTAAGCAGGTAACATAAATATTGAGGCAAATAGGATATCAAATAATATGGGTGGTACAGTGGCAAACTGAAGACTCCATCTACCTTTAAAGGGGGCAACATAAACCCAGCTCCAGCCAATTTCTGCCAAGAAGGAATATGGAACCTGTAATGTCAGATTGTAATGGACTTTGTTGATTGCCTCCCAATACCCATTCCCCACTTCTTTGTCCATGCAATCCCCTCCCCTTATGTGACCCAGAGAATGTTGATCCTATTCCCATTGTATTCTCCAGGACTGGCGCCATATTGGTCTAAGCCAATTTTCCTTGTCAGTGATTTATATAGGAATGGGCATATGACCCAATTTTAGCCAATAACACATGAGGAAAGGCCACTTTGATGCCTGAACTTCCAAAGAAAGAAACAAGAAGAGACGGTCTTTCTTCCTTTGAACAGATTTGTGTCTCTCTGAAATGCCAGAAGTGGCTGTCACCATCTTGCCACACAGAGCCCAGGACACCTGGAGCAGATCTCAGACACACCACACCTGGAACCAACCTCTGGAATTTGTTTTATATGAGATAACAAATTTTCTTATGGTTTAAACCCGGCCAGACTAAGTAAGGTTTTATTTGTTACTTGCAGACAAAACTACCCCCAAGGGATATACCAATCTTCTAACTTCTCAAGAGAAGTAGGAAATTTCATTTTTTGTGAACCCATTTTTAAAATCTTGGCCACTAATTTTTAATATTTTACAGGAGAGCCCCCTCTGATTAAAACAACACAAAACAGAACAGATTTCAATAAGAATGGGGGTGAGGCATTTGTTTTCAACTCTTGGCCTAGCTTGCCCCCTTAATTCTCAGCTCTCAGTGGAATCTATCCCAAATTGCACATCCCACGGACGGTCCAAGTTCCTGGAACTTTACATATTGTCTCACCCTTGATCAAGAGAACACTCATCCCTCCCTGACTCTCAGAGCTTCACTTTCTGCATAAGTTAGATAGAATATCTATATCCAAATACACCCTCGTGTGGTGCTCAGCAAAAGAGATGTGGGGCTATTGGAGAGAAGACCTCCAAGAAATGAAAAGGTTTGTTAATTAAGTTTCTTTGCAAGAAAAATGTCATGAAAATGAGAAAATACTTACCTTATTAAAGTCCAGCAAAACCAATAAACTTAAATTACTATGTATATTAACATGGTTACTTCTGCAAATAGTTCTCTTGCCTTCTCAGCTTTGCACATAATTTGTCCCCTCTTGAAAATTACCCTCTCCTGCTCCCTTTGCTCATCCATAGTTTACCCAGATATTTTTTTTGAATTTTTGAATTTTATTGTATTTATTTTTTTATACTGCAGGTTCTTATTAGTCATCAATTTTATACACATCAGTGTACACATGTCAATCCCAATCGCCCAATTCATCACACCACCAACCCACCCCCCCCCCCGCTGCTTTACCTCCTTGGTGTCCGTACGTTTGTTCTCTACATCTGTGTCTCCATTTCTGCCCTAAAAAACAGTTCATCTCGACCATTTTTCTAGGTTCCACATATAAGCGTTAATATATGATATTTGTTTTTCTCTTTCTGACTTACTTCACCCTGTATGACAGTGTCTAGATCCATCCACGTCTCTACAAATGACCCAATTTTGTTCCTTTTCATGGCTGAGTAACATTCCATTGTATATATATACCACATCTTCTTTATCCATTTGTCTGTCGATGGGCATTTAGGTTGCTTCCATGACTTGGCTATTGTAAATAATGCTGCAATGAACATTGGGGTGCATGTGTCTTTTTGAATTATGGTTTTCTCTGGGTATATGCCCAGTAGTGGGATTGCTGGGTCATATGGTAATTCTATTTTTAGTTTTTTAAGGAATCTCCATACTGTTCTCCATAGTGGCTGTATCAATTTACGTTCCCACCAACAGTGCAAGAGGGTTCCCTTTACTCCACACCCTCTCCAGCATTTGTTGTTTGTAGATTTTCTGATGATGCCCATTCTAACTGGTGTGAGGTGATACCTCATTGTAGTTTTGATTTGCATTTCTCTAATAATTAGTGATGTTGAGCAGCTTTTCATGTGCTTCTTGGCCATCTGTAGGTCTTCTTTGGAGAAATGTCTATTTAGGTCTTCTGCCCATTTTTGGATTGGGGTGTTTGTTTTTTAAATATTGAGCTGCATGAGCTGTTTATATATTTTGGAGATTAATCCTTTGTCAGTTGCTTCATTTGCAAATATTTTCTCCCATTCTGAGGGTTGTCTTTTTGTCTTGTTTATTGTTTCCTTTGTTGTGCAAAAGCTTTGAAGTTTCATTAGGTCCCATTTGTTTATTTTTGTTTTTATTTCCATTACTCGAGGAGGTGGATCAAAAAAGATCTTGCTGTGATTTATGTCAAAGAGTGTTCTTCCTATGTTTTCCTCTAAGAGTTTTATAGTGTCTGGTCTTACATTTAGGTCTCTAATCCATTTTGAGTTTATTTTTGTGTATGGTGTTAGGGAGTGTTCTAATTTCGTTCTTTTACATGTACCTGTCCAGTTTTCCCAGCACCACTTGTTGAAGACACTGTCTTTTCTCCATTGAATATCCTTGCCTCCTTTGTCATAGATTAGTTGACCATAGGTGCATGGGTTTATCTCTGGGCTTTCTATCTTTTTCCATTGATCTATGTTTCTGTTTTTGTGCCAGTACCATACTCTCTTAATTACAGTAGCTTTGTAGTATAGTCTGAAGTCAGGGAGTCTGATTCCTCCAGCTCTGCTTTTTTCCCTCAAGACTGCTTTCACTATTCGGGGCCTTTTGTGTCTCCATACAAAGTTTAAGATTTTTTGTTCTAGTTCCATAAAAAATGCCCTTGGTAATTTGATAGGGATTGCATTGAATCTGTAGATTGCTTTGGGTAGTATAGTCATTTTCACAATGTTGATTCTTCCAATCCAAGAACATGGTATATCTCTCCATCTGTTGGTAACGTCTTTAATTTCTTTCATCAGTGTCTTATAGTTTTCTGCATACAGGTCTTTTGTCTCCCTAGGTAGGTTTATTCCTAGGTATTTTATTCTTTTTGTTGCAGTGGTAAATGGGAGTGTTTCCTTAATTTCTCTTTCAGATTTTTCATCATTACTGTATAGGAATGCAAGAGATTTCTGTGCATTAATTTTGTATCCTGCAATTTTACCAACTTCATTGATTAGCTCTAGTAGTTTTCTGGTGGCATCTTTAGGATTCTCTATGTATAGTATCATGTCATCTGCAAACAGTGACAGTTTTACTTCTTCTGTTCCAATCTGTATTCCTTTTATTTCTTTTTCTTCTCTGATTGCCATGGCTAGGACTTCCAAAACTATGCTGAATAATAGTGGTGAGAATGGACATCCTTGTCTTGTTCCTGGTCTTAGAGGAAACGCTTTCAGTTTTTCACCATTGAGAATGATGTTTGCTGTGGGTTTGTCATATATGGCCTTTATTATGTTGAGGTAGGTTCCCTCTATGCCCAGTTTCTGGAGAGTTTTTATCATAAATGGGTGTTGAATTTTGTCAAAAGCTTTTTCTGCATCTATTGAGATGATCATATGGTTTTTATTCTTCAGTTTGTTAATATGGTGTATCACATAGATGGATTTGTGTATATTGAAGAATCCTTGCATCCCTGGGATAAATCCCACTTGATCATGGTGTATGATCCTTTTAATGTGTTGTTGGATTCTATTTGCTAGTATTTTGTTGAGGATTTTTGCATCTATATTCATCAGTGATATTGGTCTGTAATTTTCTTTTTTTGTAGTATCTTTGTCTGGTTTTGGTATCAGGGTGATGGTGGCTCATAGAATGAGTTTGGGAGTGTTCCCTCCTCTGCAAATTTTTGGAAGACTTTGAGAAAGATGGGTGTTAGCTCTTCTCTGAATGTTTGATAGAATTCACCTGTGAAGCCATCTGGTCCTGGACTTTTGTTGGAAGATTTTTAATCACAGTTTCAATTTCATTACTTGTGATTGGTCTGTTCATATTTACTATTTCTTCCTGGTTCAGTCTTGGAAGGTTATACCTTTCTAAGAATTTGTCCATTTTTCCAGGTTGTCCGTTTTATTAGAATAGACTTGCTTTTAGTAATCTCTTAGGATGCTTTGTATTTCTGGGGTGTCTGTTGTAACTTCTCCTTTTTCATTTCTAATTTTATTGATTTGAGTCCTCTCCCTCTTTTTCTTGATGAGTCTGGCTAATGGTTTATCAATTTTGTTTATCTTCTCAAAGAACCAGCTTTTAGTTTTATTGACCTTTGTTATTGTTTTCTTTGTTTCTATTTCATTTATTTCTGCTCTGATCTTTATGATTTCTTTCCTTCTGCTAACCTTGGGTTTTGTTTGTTCTTCTGTCTCTAGTTCCTAGTTAGGTGTAAGGCTAGATTGTTTATTTGAGATTTTTCTTGCTTCTGGAGGTAAGCTTCTATAGCTATAAACTTCCCTGTTAGAACTGCTTTTGCTGCATCCCATAGGTTTTGGATCATCGTGTTTTCATTGTCATTTGTCTGTAGGTTTTTTTTGATTTCCTCTTTGATTTCTTCAGTGATCTCTTGGTTATTTAGTAACATATTGTTTAGCCTCCATGTGTTTGCGTTTTTTATGTTTTTTTCCCTGTAATTCATTTCTAATCTCAGCGTTGTGGTCAGAAAAGATGCTTGATATGATTTCAATTTTCTTAAATTTACTGAGGCTTGATTTGTGACCCAAGATGTGATCTATCCTGGAGAATGTTCCATGCGCACTTGAGAAGAAAGTGTAATCTGCTGTTTTTGGATGGAATGTCCTATAAATATCAATTAAACCTATCTGGTCTATTGTGTCATTTAAAGCTTCTGTTTCCTTATTTATTTTCACTTTGGATGATCTGTCCATTGCTGTAAGTGAGGTGTTAAAGTCCCCCACTATTATTGTGTTACTGTCGATTTCCTCTTTTATAGCTGTTAGCAGTTGCCTTATGTATTGAGGTGTTCCTATGTTGGGTGCATATATATTTATAATTGTTATATCTTCTTCCTGGATTGATCCCTTGATCATTATGTAGTGTCCTTCCTTGTCTCTTGTAACATTCTTTATTTTAAAGTCTATTTTATCTGATATGAGTATTGCTACTCCAGCTTTCTTTTGATTTCCATTTGCATGGAATAGCTTTTTCCATCCCCTCACTTTCAGTCTGTATGTGTCCCTAGGTCTGAAGTGGGTCTCTTGTAGACAGCATATATATGGGTCTTGTTTCTGTATCCATTCAGCAAGCCTGTGTCTTTTGGTTGGAGCATGTAATCCATTCACGTTTAAGGTAATTATTGATATGTATATTCCTATTACCATTTTCTTAATCGTTTTGGGTTTGTTTTTGTAGGTCTTTTCTTCTCTTGTGTTTCCCACTTAGAGAAGTTCCTTTAGCATTTGTTGTAGAGCTGGTTTGGTGGTGCTGAATTCTCTTAGCTTTTGCTTGTCTGTAAAGCTTTTGATGTCTCCATCAAATCTGAATGAGATCCTTGCCGGGTAGAGTAATCTTGGTTGTAGGTTCTTCCCTTTGATCACTTTGAGCATATCATGCCACTCCCTTCTGGCTTGTAGAGTTTCTGCTGAGAAATCAGCTGTTAACCTTATGGGAGTTCCCTTGTATGTTATTTGTCATTTTTCCCTTGCTGCTTTCAATAATTTTTCTTTGCCTTTAATTTTTGTCAGTTTGATTACTATGTGTCTCGGCATGTTTCTCCTTGGATGTATCCTGTATGGGACTCTCTGCACTTCCTGGACTTGGGTGGCTATTTCCTTTCCCATGTTAGGGAAGTTTTCGACTATAATCTCTTCAAATATTTTCTTGGGTCCTTTCTCTCTCTCTTCTCCTTCTGGGACCCCTATAATGAGAATGTTTTTGTGTTTAATGTGGTCCCAGAAGTCTCTTAGGCTGTCTTCATTTCTTTTCATTCTTTTTTCTTTATTCTGTTCCGTGGCAGTGAATTCCACCATTCTGTCTTCCAGGTCACTTATCCGTTCTTCTGCCTCAGTTATTCTGCTATTGATTCCTTCCAGTGTATTTTTCATTTCAGTTGTTGTATTGTTCATCTCTGTTTGTTTGTTCTTTAATTCTTCTAGATCTTTGTTAAACATTTCTTGCTTCTTCTTGATCTTTGACTCCATTCTTTTTCCGAGGTCCTGGGTCATCTTCACTATCATTATTCTGAATTCTTTTTCTGGAAGGTTGCCTATCTCCACTTCATTTAGTTGTTTTTCTGGGATTTTATCTTGCTTCTTCATCTGGTACTTAGCCCTCTGCCTTTTCATCTTGTCTATCTTTCTGTGAATGTGGTTTTTGTTCCACAGGCTGCAGGATTGTAGTTCTTCTTGCTTCTGCTGTCTGCCCTCTGGTGGATGAGGCTATCTAAGAGGCTTGTGCAAGTTTCCTGATGGAAGGACTGGTGGTGGGTAGAGCTGGGTGTTGCTCTGGTCGGCAGAACTCAGTAAAACTTTAATCTGCTTGACTGCCAATGGGTGGGGCTGGGTTGCCTCCCTGTTGGTTGTTTGGCCTGAGGCAACCCAACACTGGAGCCTACCCGGGCTCTTTGGTGGGGCTAATGGTGGACTCTGGGAGGGCTCACCCCAAGGAGTACTTCCCAGAACTTCTGCTGCCAGTGTCCTTGTCCTCACGGTGAGCCACAGCCACCCCCCGCCTCTGCAGGAGACCCTCCCACACTAGCAGGTAGGTCTGGTTCAGTCTCCTGTGGGGTCACTGCTCCTTCCCCTGTGTCCCCATGCACACACTACTTTGTGTGTGCCCTCCAAGTGTGGAATTTCTGTTTTCCCCAGTCCTATCTAAGTCCTGCAATCAAATCCCGCTAGCCTTCAAAGTCTGATTCTCTAGGAATTCTTCCTGCCATTGCCGGACCCCTAGGTTGGGAAGCCTGATGTGGGGCTCAGAACCTTCACTCCAGTGGGTGGACTTCTGTGGTATAAGCGTTCTCCAGTTTGTGAGTCAGCCACCCAGCGGTTATGGGATTTGATTTTATTGTGATTGCTCCCCTCCTACCATCTCATTGTGGCTTCTCCTTTGTCTTTGGATGTGGGTTATCTTTTTTGGTGAGTTCCAGTGTCTTCCTGTCGATGATTGTTCAGCAGTTAGTTAGTTGTGATTCTGGTGTTCTCGCAAGAGGGAGTGAGAGCACGTCCTTCTACTCCACCATCTTGGTTCAGGGCCTACCCAGATTTTTAAGACCCAATTGAAAGTCTACCTCATCAAAAAGCTGCTTCAGATGGAGATTTCTCAAACTGCTCAGGTGTGGTTCACACATTAGCTATGGTTACAGAGTGATCTGGAGCCATCTGTCTGTTGAACAGTAGATTTCAGACTCCGGGACCCAGAATTACTGGGTCTGGGCTTGAGAATCTGCATATTATATGCTCTTCAAGTAAGTTTTCTACACGTTATGTTTGGGAGACGCTGTTCCAATGTACTCACAATTATATCATTGTGATGGAATTTTGAATCATTACCTGTGTTTATTTTCATATAATTCTTTCCAAAGAGGTCATATCAACTCAACTAGATTATAAGTTCCTCAAGAACAAAGACCTCATTTTATACTTCCACATTCTTATTTATCCTCTGAGATACATGAGATGCTGTTTCCTCCTATAATTCAGCAAAACGCCGATTTATTGTTGAGCGGTTTGAGAATTAAATGAGATAATAAAAAAATTAAAATATATTGAATCCTAACTATGTATTAAGACACAGTTATAAGCCTTAGACACTTTATTTCATTTAACCTTTAAAACAACCCTAAGAGGGTGGGGAATCATCCCCTTCTTGCCAAGGTGGTAACTGAGCCCCAGAGAGGTTAGGAAGTCTGGAAAGTTCACATAGCCAATAAGAGTGGAGCCAGATTTCAAAGCCACATTCCTCTGATTCAAAATTCTATGCTTTTACTCCTATCCCGATGGCTGCACAAATATGTTACTGGTAATATACAAGTCCTGGGATGCAGTAAAAGACCCAAAATGTACTAGTGCCTAGAGGCAAGGCATGTTAAAACATCCAACCTAGACCTTGGAGCTGGAGAAAAATTGCTTCACTCTTCTTGTATCTAGAGTAATCCTGTATTGGGATCAAACTTATCCCAAGAGTACAGAACTGAGGCCCATCTCGGAAGACACGGGGTCCTCATAGAATAAACTCAGGGAAAGCAACAGCTCAGGTTGGAAAACCCATCAGGATGAAAGCAACCACTGAGGCCATAGCAACAGCCTGGGCAGGAGGAACACCTGGCACATTTATTGGTCCATGCAGTGTTCTCAACTGCAGCTGCCTGGGATGTTGTTTTTAAACTAATACAGATGCCTGGGGCCTAGCCACAGATTTTGATTTCATCATTCTGGCATCTGCCCAGGTGATTCTGATAGAAGCCCAGGCTTAGAAATCCAGCTGACAACAGACTTGGCCTCCCTTAGCACTGATCCCTTTGTAGCCTGCCCTATGGACCTTCTTCTGCTCATCCCTTTTTTCATCATGGATGGCCCCCTTCCTGGTGCTTGGCACATAGCAGGCACTGCAGAAATACTTGTTGAAAAATGATGAGTAAGTGAATTTTGAAACTTGCTACCCTAAAGTACCTCATTTAGCCTATTTCCTATCCCCTAATTCCTCTCTCACTCGCCTTTGATGAGCAATAGTTCTTTTGCCTAGCTGTAGCAGTCTAAACAGTCAGGAAAACTGGCACTCCATTATCTAACCTTCTCCAGAACACTGTTAGCTCATAAAAGTGTTAAAAGAGTTTAACCCTAACAGCTGCACTCTTCTGGGGGACGGTTCTCCATGGGTGTGCCATGTTGCTGCATGCCCTGGGAGCAGAGGCCCTCACAAGTTTTGCTCTGGACCATCTTCTCCAGGATGTTCATATAGCAAATAGCCTTGGCAGACAGAGACAGCAGCTCCCTCCAGGCAGAGGGCAGATTTGCTTCCTGGCCAGGATAATAAAGATAACGTCCCCCTCCGGGGCAAAGAGTGGGGAGGCTTGCTAGCAGCCTCCTTATAAAAGACTGGGGTTTCCTAAGCTCAAGCTTCCTAGGCTGTAATATCAACCCCCAGCATGTGCAGCATCTACCTCGGCCACTGCACATCACCCCCATGAGCCTTGGGGGCAACCGGAACAGATGCAGGCACAAAGCTCATGCCACCTGCTGTGCTGTGAGTAATAAAGTCTTTTGTCTCTGATGACCCAGGCCAGAATCTTCTGCCAGAATCCATGGAACTGTGACTCACTTGTTAGTGTGCAAATAGAGTAGAAATCTCAGATCCTTCACAGTTCTTGACAAACTCCTATACATCTCTCCAGATTCCCCACTGCGAGGTTTCTTTGGACCTCACCCCAAACTATGCCCTGCCTTCTGTTCACTAGAGTTGGAAGAGAGCTTTAGGAAGAGAATTTTGTCACTAAGCAAACTGGTTAAAATTACCAGCTTATAGATCTGCCTTCCTCAAGAAACTCAAGTTACTTAGAAATAGGAACTAAGTGATATTGATTAATAGAGCTGATGCCAATAAAATAAAGTCCTTCACACATGATCTGTGTATCCTCATCTCCCTACCCCATCTTGCTGGCCTTGTCTCTACCCCTCTCCGCCTCGCCCACTCTTTGCAACCACACTGGCCTCCCAGCCACTCCTGCCTCCGTGCTTTGCCCTCGCTGTTCCCTCAGCCTGGAGTGTTCTTCCATCTGATTCTCACATGGATTCCCTTCTGCATTCCGGCCTCTGGCTCCCACAGTTATTTAAGCTGCCTGAGAAGCTTCATCTGTTTTGCTCACGGTCGTATCCTCGCTGCTAAGCCCTGTTCTAAGAACACTGCCCACCACACAATAGGTACTCAGTCAATACTCATTGAATAGATGAACGAATTAAGGAATAAAAGCACCTAGCACAGCTACTTGCATATAGTAGGTGTTCTGTAAAAGTGGCTGCTGTGAAGATGACCGTGGTGGATATACAAGTTTTAGCAACACCCAATACACAAAATGTTACATCACATTTCTTTATTTCTCGAGATTAAGTTCAATCTGCTTCAAGCCCTCTCTCTTGGGCTGGTGAAAAACTCAATCTCTGTCATTGGGAGGAGACTTTCTAACCCTCTCTAGGATCATACAAGAACCCCAGGGGGCGGACACAGTGCAGAACACTCAGAAAAGGGATTTTTGATTTTTAGATGATAGCCACCACCGCTGATACATGCTGTGCCCCCCAAAACACACACACTCTTTCTCCTAAAGAATAGTGTCTGTAGAACACCACAGATAGCCCCTCTAAGGCTCTGCCACCTCCTGGGGCACTGCAAAAGAGGGATCAGACCCATTCTACCAGCAAAAATGCGACAGCAAATCCACTTTACCAGCTCTGGGGCAGCTCCCCAACCTCTCTCTCTTCCATCTGCTCCCACCTCCACCTCCCGTAAGTGCTCTTCCCAACTCCCTCCAGCACAATACCTTTCAAACAGCTTTATATTTTCCAAATTTTAAGCTGGGAAATTTTTGTCTTTGGCCCTACTACACATAAGCTGCTATAAAATGTTAAATGAGGCATTTAAACAGACTTGTTGAAATTCAACCAGGCAAATTCAAAGTCTCAGTTCCCTTCTTCGTATGGCAGGGGAAATACATCAGAGAGAACAAAATACACAGTGATACCCAATAAATCACCTGCCACATTAGAATTAGTCTTTGTGTGCGTCCCAGCATTTAGCACAGTGCCTGGCTCATAGGTGTTGAATAAACATTTGAGGAATTCATGTCTGAATGAATAAATTGAATTTAGCTAAATTAAATTTACCTAAACAAATGGCCTCTAGGGTGGACATCTCCCTAGAGATGCTTTGCTCCTGCAGAATCTCATTCTACTCTCCTCCACCCTTCTGTGGGCTCCAGGGGGCTGACATTATGCTTTCTGGTTGGGTTTGCTTTATGAGATGTACCAGCAGGCTATCTCAAGGAGGGAGGAGAGTAAGATCAAGGTATAAATTCTCTCCACCCCTGGTCAATTTCAATGGTGTCACAAAGAGCTGTGTTCTTTGTTTCAAGCAGTGTTTGTTATGGTCTGAATGTTTATGTCCCTCCAAAATTCATATGTTGAAACTCTAATCCCAGTGTGATGGTACATGGAAGTGGGGCCTTTAGGAGGTGATTAGGTCATGAGGGTGGAGCCCTTGTGAATGAAATTAGTGCCCTTATTAGAAGAGGCCAGAGAGCTAGCTCTCTCTTTTTCTGCCATGTGAGGATACAAGGAGAAGTTGGCAGTCTGCAACTCAGAAGAGGGCTCTCACCTGAACATGGCCATGTTGGCACCCTGATCTCAGACTCTGGCCTTCAGAACTGTGAGAAAGAAATTTATGTTACTTATAAGCCACACTGTCTGTGGTGTTTTGTTATAGCAGCCCAAGCTGACTAAGAACAGACAAGCAGAACAACAAGGAGATATATAAATGTTTGCATACATGTGTATGTGTGTGTATGTGTGTGTGTATGCCTACATATGCATCTGTATTTGTTTCAAGGATTTGACCATAAGCCCTTGAGGCACGAGGTGACATTAAGCCGTCTCTGTACAGCTGTTTTCTCCGTGTCACATGCTGGAGCTTGGGGTCCGCAGGGCAGGCCGTCAGGAGGGAAGAGGGATGTGAAGTGGGGGAGAATCAAGACAAGCTGAAACCCACAAGAATGAGCTGGGGCCCATGCAGTCAGACTGAAACCTGAGTCAGTTCTTGTTGCCTCTGACCACGGAGATGGTGTCCTGTAGCAGCGGGGCCCTTCATCATGGAGGTGAACACATACCTGGCTCTAGAGTCAGAGAAGCCAGAGGAGGAATCAGGAAAAGGGGATCAAGGGCAGGCCTAGGCCAAGGAGGTGAGCCAGCAGATGAGTGGTGACAATGAGTGTGAGCCACAAAAAGCCTGCGGCTCCACATCACCCTCCAAATCCCACACAAGAATCTGTGGCCCTCCCTGACCACACATCTCCAACGAGGGGATTCTGGGAGGCATAGTTCAGCCCAGCTATGGGGGCACATGCAAAGCCGGCACCTCCCTCAAGGAAAGCTCACAGCTCTGCCTAGAAGCCCCCTCCTCATAGCCACCTCTTCTCTTGCAGAATCTCTCTCCATCTAGTAAACTCTCCTCCCCTTCCCCCTCATGGTCAGGGGGTGGAGGCCAGTGCCCCAGACCCACCATCCCCCGGGTACTGCTGGTCCCTGGTGGTTTCCACGCACAATGCCCATATTGCAGTCAATACTCTTCATACATTCTCCTCAAATTACCCAATTGGAGTGTGCCATCTGTTCCCTGCGGGGATCCTGATGAAGAGTACACCCACCCTTGGTGCAGAGGAACAAATAGAACATGAATTGGTAGATTTATTTATTGTTTTTCTCTGCTGGAGATAGATTTGTTTAAAAATATTAATTGGGCATCTACAAATGAAGCACCTATGTCCCAAATAAGCATGCTAGGGATACAGATATGGGCATGAGACACGGATTCCCTGCTCCAACGGAGCTTACCATCCAGTAGAGGAGCCAGATAATAACTATATTTGCTTCCTACAGTCTAAAGCAGTAGACACATAAACTGGTGATGCTCATGAAGTTTCTAGAACCTTTTGAAGGAATTTTAATGGTGACTTATGAAACAGTTATTGTATTAGGATTGTATCTCTGGAGATATAGTGTATTTTGTCTCACTTTTAAGAACACACCCCCTGACAACCTGAAACTAATACAACATTGTAAATCAACTATACTTCAACAACAACAAAAAAATTTTAAATATACCCCTGACAGATGGTAAATAGACGTATCATGGTGATCATTTTGCAGTGTATAGAAATATTGAATCAATATGTTGTGTGTCTGGAACTAACATAGTGTTGTAGGTCAATTATGCTTCAATAAATTATATATATATATATTTTTTATAAACAGACATATATACCCCTGAATGAAAGAAAAGGGGACTTATCATGAAGACATGACGCTGCGTGGCTAACTCTATACTAGGTTCTTTACAGACAATATCTCACTTAATCTTCAGACAATGTCACAAAATGAGTGAACAGGTTATTGTCTCCTCTGGGTAAATGGAGAAACTGAGACAGGGAGAGGTAAAATCGCCAACCAAGGTCACACAGCTAATGAGGGTAGTAAATTGTATGTTTATTTTTGGTCTGGGCTCCCTATGTGCAAGGAATCGTGCTAAATGCTTTATTTTTTTAAAACCTTACAACAAGCCTAATACGGTAGGTGTTATTGCTACTCCTCCTTTAATGCAAGAGGGAACATCCGTGTAGAGAGGACACAGAGATATTAAGAGAAGAGGCAGGAACTGAACCCAGCTCAGCCTGATGTCAGGGCCCACCCTCTTTCTGCTCTGTGCCAGAATCCATAAAACACAATTGACAGGGCATTTGTTAAGGCTGTGTTTCCTGAATATCTTTCTCCATAAATACAGAGAGATCTACATATCTACAGAGATACAGCCCCACATATCCATTATATTCCATTCAACACATAATACAGATATTCCATCTAATGCTTCAAGCTGTTCTCCTTCTAGCATTGAATTATTTGCTTCTCCCAACCTCCATTAACCAAATTTGGGGAGAAAAACTAGCTGCCACATAAGTCTGGATGAGAATAAAGTCTCTTTATTACTATTATTATTCCCCTAATGGCCTGTGCAGTATCATACATAACTTTTTAGTCCTTCATAAAATCCTGTTGATAAACATTTGACAACTTGTTACAATTTTAAAACTTTCATTGCCAGATCTGTGCTGGCACCACCGGAATCTAACAATGTGATACGAAGGCAGCACAGTAGCTTTCTGTGATGCTATAAAGAATTTTGCAGCCTCTCTCAGCACCTAATTTATGACATGTGCACTGATGAATGATCAAGATTCACTATTTGCCATTATAAGAAACAGGCCAACCAATTCATAATTTTCAGGAAAGCTGGTTTTCACAGCCCTATTAGTTTTACAATTCTGACTTTTGTAAGCTTCAATTTGTTATGTTTAAGCTATTTGCTCTGAGGAGTCTGAGTGTTCTTACTGGGGTCGGTCTTAAGATCTGTTTTTCCAAACAGAGTTTGTAGAGAAAGATGATGGCAGTGCTAAAAGTGCAATTAAGATAAACTCTAAAAATCCAAGGAGAAAGCAGCAGATGTCCATTCAAGTTGAAAATGCACAGGGTCTTTCCACCCCTCTTCTGTTTATTAAAAAATATATATAATAAACTGGAGATGATCCGTGTTGTGGTCTATGGGCTACATTACTGTTATTAGACATTTGCTAAACCAGATCCTGTTTCTGAACTTCACAATATTAATCCTTTTGTCTACTGAGGGATGGTTAAAATGTTAAAATCAGTAAGACATGTATATTCAAAAGGTACTTTTGATCCTGCTCTATATCTGTTCAAATATGTAGGCTTAAAAATAAGTTATCATATGTGCCTGAAATATTTATTAATATATACATAGACTTACAGAATCATTCATTCATTCATTCATTCATGAAACAAATTATTTTTAAGTACCTAGTACAGGAGTTGGCAAACTATAGTCTGCAGACACAATTTAGCCCTCTGCCTGGTTTTTTATAGCCCATAAACTAAGGATGTTTTTTACACTTTTTAAATCAAAAGAACAATAATATATCCTGACATGTGAATTTACATGAATTTCAAATTTCACTGTCTAAATAAAGTTTTATTGGAACACAGCCACACTCATTTGTTTACATGTTGTTCATGGACATTTTCACACTTACACTGTCAGAGGTCAGTAGAGTAGACAAAGCCATGTGACCCACAAAGCCTAAAATATTTACTACTTGGCCCTGATCCATTCTATTCCAGTACTGGAAATGAAAAAACAAAAGCAAAAAACAAAACGAAGCAAGCTCTTTTCTCATTCATGGCAGCAGTAAATATGTCAGATGGTTATAACTGCTATGGAGAAAAGTAAATTGGTGAAAAGTAAATCAAATACAAACTGATAAGGTGTGTTGAATAGGTGACTCAAATACCAGGGTGGTATTGCCAACAGGGACATGATTTTTGAAATGGTAAATAACTCTTGGTGAATTTCCAAACAAAATAGAGTACAAGTCTCCTTCGGTTTATTCAGTGTGTATTAAAACTGTACAAAGAATACTTTATGCTATATATAAAATGGAATTTGGTTCTAGGTCCCGATAATTATAGTCAGGTTTTTCAACTCCCCGACTGTCTGACACAACACAAGAAAGTCATGCAGGATGTGGAACAATTCTCCATTGTGCTGGACTCTCCCTCACAGGGCAGGATGTTGAGCAACCCTGGCCCTCACTCACTAATTCAACACAGACACTGTAATCTCTGAGAGTGTTGTCAGACATGGAGGGAAGAAGAAGGTTGTGAAGCATGAGCCAAGTTTTCAACGAACGAAGAGGGAGGAAGATAGGTAACCACAAAGGAGTGCTCAGTGGTGGGCTGAAGTGTGTAATAACTGGCTCTGATTCATAGCATCTGCCAACCTCCATGGTGTAACTACTCTCACCATGGCCAATGTCAAGCTACAAACATGATATCATTGAATACAGATGGTGGAAAGGTACGTGTTCAACCAGCTCTTCAGAGCCAGTACAGGTTCTAGCTCTAGCAAACCACTGGGATGGGTAGAGGTTGACACAGGCAAAAGGCATGAAACTCAAATGAACAGAGATTTTTCCACGAGGGTGTAGGAAAAATCATCTGAAAGATGCATCATGCATGAAAGATGCATGTGAGTGAGATCCCACAACCCAACTTCCCAACCCAGAAGGACACAGAGGAGGCAGAGATTAACACCTTCCCTTGACTAAAGGGGTGACCTCAGGAATTCAACTGACATGGGAAAGAAAGAAAGCATTTTTTAAAGCTGATAAAGATTTCATAGAGTTTGTTTACTAGGAATCAGAATTCTGGAAGAAAAAAAAAAAATCCGGGGGCATTCTGAAGAGAAGGTATCAGAGGGAGGCTGGGTAAGAAAATCTCCAGCACAGAACACATTCTGGGTGTGACCAAAAGTGAAAGAGAGCCTCTCCCCATCCGAAACTGAATCTGACAGCCATCGGGAGGCAGTGTTCCAGCAAATACATCTTGCACGCAGCCATCAAATTATTATAATTTAACTTCAGCAACTACAGAAGCTGCTCAAAAAACACGTTACTACAGTAGAGTTCTGCGAAATATTTTGCACATACAGCAAATGTGGCAAATTTTGCCACTTCATTGACTTTGTAAAACTGAAAGATCTCCCCCCCTTTGTCTTGTAGTTTCACTAATTGCATCATTAGCGGAAGGCCATTTGGCGAACATGGAGGAGATAAGAACTACTTCTTCTAAATTTTAAGTGTAAATGCAAGTTAAAATATAAAGATGTTCATGCCTTTGTGGTGCAGAACCCACTGGAGATAAGATAGTCAAGTGATTATAGAGATGTCATCTTAAAAAAATCAAAAGAATTGACTTCTTTCATGTCTAATTGGCATGATTATCCAACCAGTCTCAGTTTCTCGATCTTCATAATACAGGCGCTCTTTGATGAAGACAGAAAGGCAGGGTGAATGCAAATGTTTCAGCGCAAGAAGAAAGGGTCTAAAGAGAAAGGGATGAAGGTAGCAGTGGTGGGAGCAGCACTACGCCCGTCACAAACTCTGAGAGAGGCCAGAAGGAGGTTCCCTCAAGGGGAGGCTGGTAGGGTTTGTAAAAAAGAATCTCCATCCTCCTTTATGTAGCAACAGAATTTCTAGCTGAACACATGGCCACATAATGTCCATATTCCCCAGTCTTGCTTGCAGCTGGGTGTAGCCACGTGGTCAAATGATGTGCGAACAGAAGTAATGATATACAACTTGTATCTTTTGCCCTTAAAAAAATGGGGGGGGGGGGGTGATGCCGTCCCCTTTCTCCCAACCCCAGCTGCAATGCAACCCTAACGATAGAAATCCTGGGTCATGAGGACAATAAAGGCGGCATAATAATAGAAAGCAATGGGATAGAAAGACCCAGGGTTCCTAACAGATTTTCAAAGCAGGATCGTCCCATCAGATTGGACTTTTGTTTCTGTGAGACTGAAATAAAATCGTACTGTTTTTAAGTCATCATTGTGGGAGGCCCAGTGCAAAGCAGACCCTAACCCTAAGTTATACAGAGTTTGAGTTTTATCATCACAAGCGGACATGGAGAGTGGAACGATAATAACTAATGATGACCTTTGCAGTCAGCATACAGTGGCACTGTTAATCCTAGAACTTTAACAGTCACTGGTGTGAAGTTGTTTTCATAGAAATTTCACAGTTCTGCTAGAGTTCTATCCCACCTAAGATCTATTGCATCAGCTTGTTCAAACAAAGCTTTGAGCCTTTTTCATTTACTAATGTAACCAGCCTTGCTTAATCTTGGCATTACGTCTTCACTACTCGACTTGAGGGTGGTGTTCCTTGAGCCCTTCTGAGATCTGAAAGAAGACACCAAACCTCTGAGTTTAAACGGAGCCACTGCAGCTGGAATGGAGCCCAAGAGCCCACAGGAGTAGAGAGGAGACACGTTACAAGTCTGATCATCCTAGTATCTCCCCACTTATTTCATTTAAAAGCAAGAGTCAAGATTCTTGCTGCTCTGAAAAGAAAGAAAAATGCACACAGGCCCCAAACAAATGTATTTGCCTAGTGTGTGAGGAGGCAAAGATGGTCCTCAAACCCAGAGGAATAAAAATTTTATATATATTATCATTAGTATGTATAAAACTGCCCTTTCTCTAAGATTTTATCGTCCCTGTGTGCTCCTACATATAAGCAACAGAAGACTCCATATTTTTATATTATTTAATACTATAACTTTTAATTACATATTATATAAAATACTATTATAATAGGAAGGGTAATACCTAACCTTTATTAAGTGCCCACTGTATGCCTTCAATCCGTTTTTTGCATCATATTCTCAAACCACCTTGTCAGGTAGGTCAAGTAGCCACCACACTATGGATAAGAAGACTGACCCACAGAGAAGACAGACAGCTGGCCAGAGTCACTCCGCCAGGGAGTGGCTGGCCCAGAAATCAAAGCTAGGAAGTCAAACTCTAGAGCCTACATCTTTAAACATTCTTCTCCTTGCCTCTTGACCACAAATGATGGACACAGAGCTGTGCCGACCAGATCTCCCTTCAAGGAAGGATTTGCTGCTCAGCTTCGGATGTATGGTCAGCTGACGGCTAGATATCTACTCCTGCAGGGTCTACACATGCAGAAATCCTTCCCAAGGTCATGCCCTGCACAGGGCAGCCTACAAGAGTGACCAAGCAAGGCATGGGTATAGAGTCCTGCCATTTGGGCCCAACACAGGACACTCTGAGGGGCAATACACATGCCAGCCCTTCCCACTGGGGTTGGTCAAGACTTCATATGCCTGCATCACAATTCCTCTTCTGTCTCTGCTCAGTCTTGCTTCCTTACTCTTCCCTCACTCTTCCGAATAAACATCTTGAACCCTAAACTCTATCTCAGCACCCACATCTGCCACCTGTGTCACCAACTTTACCAATAGAGATGTGCATTAAATGAATGAATGAATATGTGGATATATGATGAATATATTATTTAAGCCTTGGGTTTGGTATAACACTCCATTCAGCAAATAAATAATCTCCCACTGTGTTCCAAGCACCTTCCTAGGCAAGAACAAAACAGACAAGGTCTCTGCCCTCAAGGTGCTGATGGCATTTATTGGCCTAAGGTCACTGGTTCTCAATCTTAATCACTCATGAGACCCATCTAGGAATTTTTTTGTGTTTTGGTTTGTTTTAGCCATGCCCGGGCCCCAGTGAAATTCAACTGAATGAGAATAAAGTGCAAGCAGAGAACCAAAGGGCTAGGTAACTTATACCAAGACTTCTCAAATTTTCCAGGTACATGAATCACACGGGGCTCAGATTAAAATGCAGACTAATTCAGCAGGTCTTGGGTGTTTCTGGTGCTGCTGGTGCCACACCACCCTAGGTTTAGAAGATCAAGGAAGCATAAGATAAACATAAACAGGGAAATGCAGAGCCCACCATCACATGACTCACAATTACCTGATGGGTTTACATTACAGATTCAGACCCTGCACATTAAGATATTACCAGTTTCAGAGAAACTCCTTCAACATCCTTCTATCACCCTTGTTCCTTTAAGGATGAGACACAGGCTCAACTGACCTATAAGTGTAAATGTTGTCAAAGACAAGAACAGAGAACACCAAACCATTTCTCCTTACACCATTGACATAGTCAAATAAAACTTTGTACAGTTTACTTTTTACATGCTTTACTGTTTAGATGCAGAGAATACAGACTGTGTGTGTGTGTGTCTGGCAATTCTGAACGTTTCAAGACTTTTCTTCTTTTCTCAACACAGTCATCTTCACAAACAACTCTGACAGTACACTTTCATTTTGTCAGAGTTGCTTGGGATGAAATTTGCTCAGCCATTAAAAGGTGGGAAAGTGCCCTGCTGCTTGTGTAGATGAGAGAAGGCCACTGTTTTGTCAGATGTCAGCTACCCATCAGTCAAGGCCAAGAAAGCGATTGGTACATGATGGGGTTGGTAAGAAGCCCTCCAAACCTTAATTATCAGAGTGCCCCCCAGTTTCGCTGGGCTTGTCATTGACTCCTGACAAGCTCAGAGGCAGACGAAAAGACAAAGAGCACATCACCAACTGGTTAATTAGCAGCACGAAGCAACCCAAATTACAAGCCCAAGAAAATGTGCCACAGAGTTGCTTTTTGTACACTGGATTTCATCAACACATGCAAAGGGAAATGGTAAATCTTTCATATTTCAAAAAATATCTAGATTGTTCTTGGGATCCTCTTCAGCCGTCAGGAAGGCAAGTAGTTCTTTTATCCCTCAAAGCGTTACTGAGGACCTACTGGGTGTCTGGTTCTGAGGAATATAATGTAGCAGATTGATTCATTCTTTCATGTATTCATTCAACAAATACGTATTGTTGTCTGTTATCACCTACTACATCCAGGCACTGAGCTCAATTCTAGGTGTGTGGTTATAAAAAATCAAAGGCACATTCTGACACAGGCTACAACGAGGATGTACCTTGAAGACATGCCAAGTGAAATAAGCCAGTCACAAAAGGACAAATACTGTAAGATTCCACTTATATGAGGTCCCTAGACTAGTCAAATTCATAGAGACAGAGAGTAGAGTGGTGGCTGCCAGGGGCTGGCGGAGGGGGGGATGGAGAATTGCTGTTTAATAGGTACAGAGTCTCAGTCTCAGAAGATGATAAACATCTGGAGATGGATGGTGGTGACGGTTGCACAACAACGTGAATGTACTTGATGCCACTGAACTGTACTCTTAAAAATGGTTTAAATGGTAAATTTTATGTTATGGATATTTTACCACAATTTAAAAAAAATTTTTAAAGAAAAAAACCCCACAAAGGCATGATGCCTGCTTTCATAGGAATGACATCCTAGTGGGAAGATAGACATGAAAGAAACTGAGAAATTAATATATAACTACACATAGTAGAATTGCTATGAAGGGGGACCAATTCCTCTCCCCTGGGTCAATGTGACTAATTTTCCTAAACGCAAAAATGACCACGATGTTATTTGCTTTATAGAAGCATTCTTCACTTTACAAACGGGTCCCTTTTAATATTGAACTCTTGAGTATGTTGAAGGTTTATAGATAAATCATTCACTACATAACTAAGAGGCCTACAGGCAGAGAAGTTACAAGATAAAGTGTTATGAAGCACTGCCAATTGAAGATCAATTAGAAATTACAATAAACATCTTGGTAATTACAACAAAAACTAATGGGAAAAAAATGATTTAACTCATAAATGCTGACTATATACCCAGTCTTACACACACATATACCTATAAAATGATGTGATGAAAAAATCCATATGATGCTGCATGGTTTGCATGTTTAATAGACACCGTTATTGCTCGTGAGCATAATCGCCCATATTTACTCGTCCAATATTCCTGCTCCTGCTGATGATGTGAGCATTGGTGTTTTTCAAATTATAAAAACAGCATGTTGCTTCAGTACTCACTGCTATTGTGCAAAGGGTTTAAACTTTTGTGCCTTTGTTTAAAAAAAAATCCTTAGCAAAAACTTCTCATTAAAGTGTAGAGAATATAAGCATCCAAAAATTTAACTTGGAACTTGCACTGAAAAACAAAACAAACCACTACACAAAGCTTTTGGATTGAACACTGTGCTTTTATCCTCTGACGATGTGGCAAACTTTCAGCATTTCCTGGAATATTTTCCAACTCCTTTAAACACCTATAGGGTTTCTTGCACGTTGGATTGGTTGGCAGGGAGGGTGGGAGTAAAGAGAAAATAGCAAAACGGGGGGAAAAAGAGAGAAAGAATACCTTCTAGATGAACCCACCAAATAATCACATCCCTTAACAGTGACTTTATCAGGTCTAAAGCAAAGAAAATACTGCCAGGAAAATTAACAATTCTGGTTTCAAAAAGCCAAAGTTGATTATCTAAAGGGCAGGCTGCTCTTTAAATTAAAGATGATATCTGAGGCATTTACAGCAATATATGTTACAGCCACCAATATTATACGTAAATATATAGGTCAGGAGTCCTCTCCAAACTGTCTAGAAGAGCCAGACGGGTGAAATAATTGAGTGGAGGGGGCTGAGTAGAGACGGAAGGGAATACAGAGAGCAGGCTCTTAATGAAATGGGCAGATGTTTCCCAGCCAACTGTGGCCGGGCAGGTGTGGCCCCATATGGACAGAGCTTCCAAAGTTCAGAAGAAGCCAGAAATTCTCATTTTCAAGTAAAATCTCCCGTGTTTTAAATATTGACACACACGTAATTAATTTTTTAAATGTACATAATTTTATCACTGCTGTGCAGGCCAAACAAAATACATCTGAAGCTGAATTTACTGGGGACCACAAATCTTGATCTACGTCCTAGCTGTTCCCAGCTCCCAAGCATCGTGCTGGGAGAACATTCTGGCTGTTCAGCCCCACAGGAGCCCCGGAGGTGAGTCCCATTCAAGAGCAGACACCGTTCTGGGTACTAGTGAGAGAGTGGCTGGCCACGCCGGTCCTTCAGGAATGCTGTGCTGAGCAGAGACTCCGCAGCGCTGGCCTCGGATGTCCCGGGTGACGTGGAAGAACTACGCTCTGGCAGGAGGCCTGGGCTTCCAGACTCACCTTGGAGACGTTCCCGCAAGCTCTCTCCACACCTCACACGTGGAAGCAGGACTCACTCTGGGTTTTGTATAAATGTCTCTCCTTTTCCTCCTCTCTATCCACCCCCTACCACAACCCAAACAGTGTGAAGGTTGTGCCCTGTCTGCTTTCCAGAAGTTGCAAATGGTTTTGTGGACAAAGACTTGGGTCCATGAAGATAGAAGAGAAATAAAAACAAAATCTCAAGATGTATCTTTGGCAAAAGATATAAAGGTATTTTCTCTAGCTAGTTCTTGCCCCAGTTTCAAGTGGACAGATTTTTTTTTCACCAAAGAACTACCTAGTAAAGGAGGCTGGAAGACAAATCTGACATATGACAGATATGTTCTCAAAAAAGGAAAACACAAAAAAAACCCAAACTTGCCTTCAATATACCCAAATCTTCTAAGCTCTATTACCAGATTGCCAAACTGCCCAGGCTCAGGAAGAATCTGCCCTCGAAATGGTTTTTTTGACTAGCACAGGTTTGGTTTTGTTTTAATATTCTCAATTTTACCATTTGGGGGTGTGTACTCACTCTCCAGTCTGCTTAAATATCCCATCATGCCCATATGTCTTAAACCCAACTGAGGCACATGTATGTTACCTGCCTGGCCTCTGGAGGTATGTGAATTTGCTCCCTTGGGACTTTACTCCTTTTCTTTTCTGCATACCTCTACTTACTCTTCTAAAAAGAAACCAACCTCAGAATGAACTCTAAGGTCAGATGCAATGCATCTGAAGCAATCATACAAAAATAGACCTACTATAGGAGGGCGGCACCAAACACTGATGATAAAACAGTGAGTAAAGACATGGCTAGCCATCAGAGAGCTCAAGATCACATGGGGAGAAATAAATTAGCAAACAGGCTCACTGCCAACTCTGAGCTGCTCCAGCGTAGATGTGTTTGGGTGCCAGGGACACAGGCAAAAACAATTTCTCATTGGATTTCAGGGGGCTCTGGCCTCCCATCCTTTTTGGAGGCTGTTGTGTGGTTATCCTGGACCTATTTGCTTTTGACTGGTCAGGATGAGAACCAGGTTTTAATTAGTGAAGGCCCTGCTATTTGTGGGAGGTATATGGCCCCTCCTTCATCATTGCTGGGCTTGGCCATGAGCTTTGGCTAATGGGATGTGAGCAGATGTGTCCAGGCTGAAGTTCAAGAATAAAGAGGCACATGGAGCAGAGTCGACCTGAGCTGCAACCAAACCACATTTTTGGTTTAACAAAAATTCATGTCTGTTACTGTTACTGTCACTGAGATTTGGGGGTTGTTTTTTATGCAGCAAAGCTAACTAATGCACCAGCACGGTTTACTGATGATTTTTTTTAAACAGGAGAAATGTTGACACTCTTCTGTTCAAAAAACATCCACATATCCGCTGACCCACTTAGCAGAAATAATAGGTATCCATGACAATGTAAGTAGAGAAATGGAATAAAATGAGAGGATGAATACCAAGTTCCTTATTTTCCCCCCAAAATACGCCCATCCCCACTGATTTTGCCCATTTCAGTAAATGGTAACTCCATCTTTCTCATTGTTCAGAACATTATAGCCCTCCTTGACTGAATTCTTTCTTTCACACCTCACAACAGCAAATTCTGTTGGCTCTACTGTTGAGACAGATCACAGACCTGCCCCTTCCCACCAGATCCACTGCCACAACCCTGATCCCAGCCACCAGGATGTCTGGCCTGAATTATTGCCACGGCCTCCTGATTTCCTCCTCTTGGCCCTATCCCCTCAGCAGTCTACATTTTGCCCCGTTTTCAGATGAATCTTTTTAAAAACCAAATTTATATCATGTCCTCCTTTATTTAACAGTTTCCAAGGCCTCCCATCTTATTCAGAGTAAAAGCCAAGTCCTTACAACCGCCCACCAGGTCTCCTGTTCTCCCCCTGGTTCCCTTGAATCCAGCACACTGATATCTTTACTGTTCCTCCAACGTGGTGCACACGGGCTCACTTCAGAGTTTTTCCATTTGCTGCCCCTCTGCCTGGACTGCTTGCTCTTCACGGAGAGAGCCCAATGGCTTGTTCTCACTTCCTGTAAGTCCGCGCTCAGATATCCCTGCTTATCAATGCAGCCTTTTCTGAATATTCCTATATGTAAAAGAGCGAGCCCAGCCCCAGTGCCTCCCTTCTATCCTCTTTACCTTGCTTCATCATTCTCCATAGAACTTCCCACAATCTGACAAACTATATAAAGAAGTTATTTCTTACACTCACTGACACAGAAAACAAACTTATGGTTACCAAAGGGGAAGGGGGAGTGGATAAATTCAGAGTATGGGATTAGTAGATACAAACTACTATATACAAAATAGATTAAAAAACAAGGTCCTACTGTATAGCACAGGGAACTATATTCATTATCTTGTAATAAAAAAGAATTTGAAAAAGAATATATATATGTATAACTAAATCACTTTGCTGTATACCAAAAACTAATACAACATTGTAAATCAACTGTACTTCAATTTTTTTAAAAAAAAAGAAAAGAGGAAAAAGAAAAGAAGTTAGTTCTTTTCTGATTCCCTCTACTGGAGGTAAGTACCATGAGGATAAGTATTTTATTTCGTTCACTGCTTTATCCTCAGCTCCTACAAAGTGCCAGGCACATAGTAAGTACTCAGTATATCTTTCTTGAATAAATAAATATTGGAATCAGACAAATCTACATACATTTGAATTCCAGCTCTGACACTTACTAGCTGTGACCTGGACAGGTTACATTACCTCTCTGACCTTCTATTTAACCATCAGATAAATGTGATACTAATCTCCTCCCTTCGCAGTTTTTGCAAGGTATAGAGGTAATGCATTTTCAGGGCTCACATGGATAAAAGATAGCTGTTATTATCATAGATACTGTCTATCTCCCAGCTCTGTGATGTTTTTCTTCACCCTGCTCCAGCCACATTGGCCTGAACGCTCTTGCTAAAACATACCAAGAGAGTTTGCACATGACCTTTGCACCTGCCATTTGCCTGGAACACTGGGTCCCAGCTCTCTGTATCTTCTTGTCACTCAAGTTGCAGCTATGATGGGACCTCCTCGCAGAAGGCATCCCTGGCCACCCTGCCTCAAGTACCCCATCAGTCACACTCAATCACATCATCAGTTTATCTCCTCCATAGACTTATCACCTTGTTATTCATGTGTTTGCTTGTCCTCTGCTTATCCCCACTAGAAGATAAACTCCAGGAGGAGAAATTTCATCTGACATGTCCACCAGCACTTCTGCAATACCTGGCACATAACACACACTTAACAAATATCTGTTGAATAGATAAACAAAAGGCTTAAGGGAGGAAACACACACGCAAAATAATGTATATGCGTAATAGTACGTTTTTACGATCATTGTGGTAGAATCTCAGTCCCATGTGGATTGAGAATCAAGTGATGATGTGGGAAGAGGGAAGAGTAGAACAATGAGAAATTTTTGAAGGATTCTGCATCCAAAGGGAAGAGGCCTGGAAAATATTTTATTTTAAAAAAGACAGAGTAAAGTGAGGGCGTGGTTTGAATTAGGTACTAAAACAGAAAAATCATCAGTCTTACCCAAATGACACCAAAGACCTAGGAAAGCAAGGGACCTTTGGCCAGAATCAAAATTCCAGTATTTACAAACAGAGGACAGGCACTGCAAAGAGGGAGCTAAGAAGCCCTGGCGGATTCATGTTTGAGCAGACACAGTTAAACATGAATAGTTGGGAAGTAATTATGACTGGATAATTCAGGGCCAGCTCATCTTCACTCCACTGCTGAGTGGTGACAGTTCTGCCCTTTGGGCATAGAGACTGAAATGCCTCCTCCCCTCTGGGATTCAAAACAGAAATGAAAAACATCCCTCTAAAAAAGGTCACGACTCAAGTTTGGGAGATTTGCCAGTGCAACCTGGAAACAGACATCAAAAAATTAAAATACTGCTTCAATTTCTGTAACTGCTTGACACATCTGTAAGTGTCTAAATGTAGTCTGCAGCATGGACGAACCCACCGGTGAGATGGTAAACATTTAGTGAGAGGACACAGCCAAACTCCATCTCACAGAATTCAAGGAAGCTGCTTTGATTTCTAAAGTTATTTCAAAGATGTTATTTATCCTCCTCTGGAAGAATGGATATAGAAACATCAGTGTTTTGCTTTTGGTAAATTGTATGAGCTTACAAAGAAGATGCTAAGCAAACTGACAAGAATATCATCTTTATACTTGTTCCATTTAAAGGCAGGTATTGAGGCCAACTTCCCATCCAGGACAATCAGTGACAATTCATTTCTTTCTTTCCCTTTAGTGTTTCCTATAATTCACTCTGATTGTGGTATATAGGCAGCAAGAAATGCCTGTAAAAAAGGGCTTTTAAACTCTTAGTTGTTTGCAGAATATTAGTAACACTATAAAAAGTTTATGTTAATTAATGCTGCATTTTAATAGATTTCCTGGAAGTTTGTAACTGCGTACTATAAAGGCTTTCAAGATAATGTATTATACAGTGGTTATCATAAAGTCCAAAGCAGTTCAAATAATCCTTTTATGTCTCAATAACTTTCCCCCAAAAGTTACAGTATTTAAAAGATTCAAATGCAGAAATAAAAAGGAAAAATTTTCCCCACCAGGGAATATTTAAAATTTTTATCTCTCATTATGATCAATCTCATTTCTTGGCAACACTGTACTTAAGCAAAAAGCCATCTGCACCTTCCATCAGTTATATTAGGATAAACTATGCCCCATCTAGTATGGGGCAGGTTTTACAGAGGTCAGTTCATATACCTCACAACTTTCATATTCTTCTGAAACAAGACTTTATATATATGAACATCCCTTATCATTGTTTATCTCTCTAAGTTTGGGCAAAAGGAATTACTTGCAGTTCAAAGAATTCCCATTTTTTATGTTCAGCAGACAGACCAAAGGGAGAGTTTGATTGTAAGAGCTTCAAGAGAGTTCAAATCCACATTAAACTTCAACATTTGGGTTTGGGATGTTAAACTTAAGCCCCCAAATGCAATACTTTTCTGTGAATTTTTCAGGCAAAAGAAATGGTTGGTCTCTATTCCACACTGAAGGTTTTGAACATCCCATTCCAATATGAATCACCATTTCTTACAAAGGTAAACCATAAAGATTTTCTTGTAACTTTAAAGAAGAAAAATAAGGGAATTCCCTGGCAGTCCAGTGGTTAGGACTCGGCACTTTCACTACCTGAGCCCAGGTTCAATCACTGGTCGGGGATCTAAGATCCTGCAAGCCGTGCGGTGTGGCCAAAATTAAATAAATAAATAATAAAAATAATACGTGTTGTCAAAAATAGAATTTTTTAAAATGCCAATGACTTAAATAGTGACCGCGGTGGGAAAACTTTAAGAACAGAAATCTGAAATTAATTACACAAATGAGGTTCCATTTCACTCTTTTGATAAGGCCAGTGAATCATAAACAAGGCTGCCACAAATCCAGTTGGACTCTGAAAAATATACAATACTAATATGCACACAAATACCTCACTTTTCTCCTGCCAAATTATACACACAGTATTAGGAGTGCTTTGCGGCTCTCAACGAAAGCCTTGGAAGCTATGTATCTCTTACTTTTCTTCATTCCCTAAGTCCCAGTTATAAAACATTTGTCATCTGGGCTCTGCATCTGACAGCACCTGCATTATATTATGTTTAATCTCAACTCCAGGAAAGGAATACGTTTCTTGAACTTCTGAGCGTTATTATGATTTCTCCATCAAGATTCTAAGCCCTCACGGTGACCCTAATTGAAGATTCTTACCAGAATCTCGAAATGATCAAAATACATACATATATGTATGTGTGTGTCTGTGTGCATGCACACCAACTTTGCAAGTTAATAGAGCCAAAAAGTGCACAATTCAAGGTTGCAAATACATAAGAGAATTAACAACTGCCAAAAACTCAAGTAACTTATGTGGGAATCACAATCATCAGTTGTAAAGTAACCAAATATCCCAATTTATCCAGGATGGGAGGATTCCCAGGATGTGAGATTCTTAGTCCTAAAACCAAGACAGTCCCAAGCAAACTGGACAGTTGGTCACTCTAAAAGCTGCACAATGAAATTATCCATGGAGATTTTTTAAAAGGTCCAAACTGCAAGTTCCTCTTAGACTCAATGAGGCTACAAGGAGAAAAAAATGTATACTTTGCTATTATTAATTTTTTACTGTTATCATCCTGGAATGCCTATCTCCGTTATAAACCCCCTTAGACCACTCCATTCTCTCCATCTCTCTCTCTCCCACTCTCCTCTTTCTCTTCTTCTTTCTCTACTCCCTCCCTTCCCCCTCCCTCCCTCTCTCCCTCTCTCTCTGCATTTCTTTCAGAAAGTCTAATTTTGTAAATACCACTTTGCATCCATACCTTGGAGACTTCATCTAAATGTTTGCCAATAAGACTCTTCTCTCTTCGTCCCCCAGTGCCACCTCCCACCTCTCAATAATGTAAATACAATTAGTTGATTGAAAGCACATTTCATGTTTTGCTTCTCTCTTAAGCATCTCAGTTATGGGGTCCATACTGTGTGAGTCACTCATGCATGATCCTCAAGGAAGAACCAAAAGATGGAAGGGAAATACAGCCCGAGGAAAAAGTCTATAAAGCTTTCTCGCTTTCCTAATCCCTTTTCTCTAATGTTTCTTTGTAAATTTGTCAGATGGGAATGAAATTGCCTCATAACTCTCCAGACATGAAGAGCATCTCTGAAGAAAATTACGTACTTGTCAAAGCAAGAGGGAATTTATGTTGGTGTTCCTGAGATGTGATTTTATTCTGTCTATTTCCTTTGTGCACATCAGAGCAACTAGAGAGACAAAAAACAACTCGTTTATGGGTATTTTTTTTCACTTTGGTGCATTTTTTGCTTCTATTTTTCCCTTTTGTTTTCTTACTCCCCCCTCCTTTCATCTATGTTTATTGCCAGTGACAGTAAACTTCCATACAACAATCCTGTGATGATAGTAGCAATGATTTCTACCAGTGTAAGGCAGTTCAAACAGGCACAAAGATGATTTCCCCGTGGACAGTTCCGGAAGGTGCGGGTTACATTTTCAAGTCCTACCCAATGCTGGCCAGGGACGATCTGGGTACAAAAGTCTTGTTAATGTTCCTTCCAGGCGGTGGCATACTTCCTGAAATTAAATTCTTTTCCCTGGACTACACGTTATGGCTTGCACTTCCTGAATTTTGTTTTCTGAATTTAGAAGCTGCAGAACCTTGCTTACTTGGTAGGTCCAGTGTAAATGATAGAGTAAACTAACGGGGAATTTGAAGGCAGGCATGCCTGGGTTCAGATGTCAGCTCTGCAACAAACTGGCTGGGCAAAGTCTTCAATCGTTATGAACTTCACGTTTCTTATTTGTTCAATAGGAACACCTACTTCGTGGGACAATTTTAAGGCTAAAAGGAGAAAGTTTCCAAACTGTGAGAGGCTGTGTGACTCTGCCGATAGGAACCTGAATCTTGAGTCAGACAGTCTGTGTTGCGTTCCGGCTCCTCTCCTTCCTAACCAAGTGACCTTGGGCAAATTACTCAGCCTCCGAGTTGCATCAGTTTCTTCATCTGTAAAGTGCGGATGATAATAAAACTACCTCACAGAGCTGTTATGAGGATCACATAAGTCCATATAACACGTAGGAATCTGCCGAACATTTTGTAACTGTTTGCTATTTCATTACAACATATGCCAACTGCCTGGCACAAAGTATTTCTTCAATAAACACTTTCCCTGGCCCTCCTTTCCATACACTCCTTCCTTGAAAGACTGTTTCACTCACTGTGTTTCTTCAACATCCCGCACAAGGCCCATCTCACCACAGGTGTTCAAGAAATGGAGAATTCATTAATGTCAACGTGCCTTGTTATTGATGATAGTCTATATATTTTCTTCATTTCCCCATTGCTTTGCAATACTTTTTTAAATATTGAAGAGTATAAGAAAAACATTCTTCTTTTAATAGCTTCCCCAAAAATTGTTCACTGAAAATTTACGTAACATGCATTAGGGAAAAGAAAGCACAAGAAACAATGCAGTGTCTTTTCAAACAAGCCAAGATTCTACAGAGCAACCCTAAGTGGTATTTCAAATCTTTCTGGAAGCTGATCCTCACTTAATAAGACAAATATCGTATGGATGGTTTAGATAGATCGGTAAGATTTTTCCAAATGGATTCCTTAAGGAAACATTAGTTGGGAGTCAGGGTAATTACTTACTTTTTGTAAGTAACGGCTAAGGAGCTCTAGAGCTGGGAGACGGGCTGATTGCACTTCTCCGCCGGGAATAATCTCACTCTGTGCGAGGGAAAACATAAGCATGCTCCTCCACCCTTGAAGTCTGTCCACGGCACATCTGAAATTCAGCGAGAGCATGGAGGTTGGAAATTACACAAGAGAAAGTTCTCACTGGACCACAGACCTTAAAGCCGGAGAATCTTACAAATAAATTATCACTATTCCATGCACTTTATTGAACCTGGCATACGTAAACCTCAGTAATTTCAGGATGCTTCGAGCCTGGTTAAGTGTTTTAGGGAATAGCTCAATGCCTTCAAAAATGCCAACATAAGGGGAAAGCGGGTCTCCCAAATATTGGGACGCAACTGTGATTTTGTAACTCTGCTTTTCTTCTGTTAGCTAATGTTCAACCATTAAAGTAGTTATAAGGCTTCAGGGAAGACCTGCCTTCACCCCAAGTCTATTTCCTCTACCGTTCTGATCAGAACATACATTGTTTATTACCCCCTCGTTTACCAGCCCCCAAATATCATTACAATGTCTGTGTCATGATATATGTACGGTTGTTACCCTTTTAATGGATAAAAAAAGATTTAAGTACTTCATTCTGTTGCATTCTGACAGCTGTTAGCCATCATTTCTCCATTCACCTGCATTTAGCAATCCCATAAAGGAAGGCAATCTCAGAAGGAACAAGCACCGGGCACTGCAAGGTGATAATTCTGTATCACTCTGGCCTATAAATACCTGACAAGCTTTTGCTGAGTCAGCAGGCTGTGACTGAGTGGCAGCCACGGCCTTTTATCTGTATGAGTGTCTCACGGCAATTGGACCACCAGCCCCTGCAGTGAAAATCCATAGTATCGATCAGGCCATTTCTCCACTGTAATTCTTTTGTAGGAAATCCCTGATGACAAATTTTATCTGCACCACTTTTTGATCGCTGGTTTGATGTAAAGGATCTCCAAGGGCAGAGTTAAGCGCTGGGCCGTTCCACGTTATCAAGCAGCCGTTTTATTTACTGAAACTACAATTGTGGTCACACGCACACACAAAAAGAGAAGGAGAGATGGAGAGTAGCGGGAGGAAAAATGGAGCCGAACAATCTTTCAAAGGGAACAGAAGGTAGAAGAGCGGGGAGGGGTTGCCTCAGCGACTTAACTCAAACATGGGTTATAAAAGGCTGTTCCACATTTGTAACCACAATAAATAGTGGAAATGGTGTTTTGATAATGATGCTGAGATGATGTAAGGTTGTATGTTGAAACTGAGTTGGTCTATTTTTCTCCCTGTGCTACCCCTCCTCATCTCTTCTCCCCAGACCTAAGCTTCTTCACTCTGTGGCCTCAATACGTTAGGAGAATCTCTTTATCTGATGGTGTTTCAGCAGAGATTTGGATCAGGTAGGAATCTGAGACCCAGGTGAACTTCTGTAGAATATCTAAACCCCCAAAGAAAGGAAAAGTTACCTAAGAACCTATACCCTTACAGAATTGCTTGTCTTGCTATTTCTGGGCACAAGTGCAAAATGCAAAGGACAGGCAATGTCCCTCCACAGAGTCGCTACGCTGGCACTTTCCCAGCTACGATTCAAGACGAGTCCAATTAACCCCCAGGTGCCTGGGCTGTGGAGGAAAAGCTCTCCTGGATTGCTCAGGTGAGCCTATGCGTTCACACCTACTGTAGCCCGCCTTCTTGGCCTCAGCACTGTGAACATTTGGGGCCTGGAAAATTCTTTGCGGAGGGGAGCTCTCCTGCACATTGTAGGGTGTTTAGCAGCATCCCTGGCTTCTACCCACAAGGTGCCAGTAGCACCCGCCCCAGCTGTGACAACCAAAAACATCCCCAGACATCGCTAAATGTTCCCGAGAGAGGGGAGTGCAAAATCGCCCTGGTTGAGAAGCAGTGGCCTATGGGGCACTTGCGGGGGTCAGGGAGTGGGGATGAGTAGAGAAGGAGTGATGTGTCCAAAACACAGGAGATGCCTTGATCCTTTCAGTGTAGCTGGGCACAAACAGAAGTGAAACACATACTCACCAGCACCACAAACCAAATAATGACTAAACTAATTTTTCCACTTCAAGAGTTGCAAACTGGATTCGCTTCACCCCGATTTTGCCCACAGAGGAGTTTAATTTGGCCGACAACTTTTGTAGCTGAATTTGAGCAGTTTAGGTGGGACCTAAACTCTGTAGCTCTAGGCATCCCTCCCAGCGCCCCCATTCCACCGCCATGACCTTAAACTTGACCCTCACTGGGCGCTACTGCCTGGCCCTAAGGCATCTGTGCCTGAATTCATCTCCATGGTGATGTTTCCAGTACAGTGGTCCTCAACTGGAGGTGAATCTGCCTCTCAGGATGCATTTAGCAATGAGTGGACAAATTTTCGGTGTCACAGCTGGGGTGGGCGGGAGGGACATGCTACTGGCATCTCTAGTAGGTGGAGGTCAGGGATGCTGTTAAACATTCTACAATGCACAAGATAGACTTATTCTACAAAGCCATATCTGACCCCAAGTGCTGAGGTTGAGAAGCCCTGTTCTAACTAATCTCTCATCCTCTCCTGCGAAAACTCGCGTGTTTCCATCGATAGAAGCCAGAAGGAGAATCTTCAGTGTGTACACACAGCAATCTTGTTAGAAGTATGTACTGCTCCCATTCATCAAGCAGAGGCATAAGCAGCTCTCTCCTGAAAAACTCCTGCCCTCCTTGGCAGGGTCTCTCAACCTGCTGTAAGGAAAACATCACCATCCTTCATGTCCTGGCCCTAAAAAATGGTTGCTGTTTCCGCAGGGATGTTATCAGACCTGATTCTCTATCTGAAAGCACTCCAACAGCAGCAAGAAAAAGCAAAATGCTCACAGGGGGCTCTAGGTTCATCTAACTTCGCTCATGCACAGAAGCACTTGCTCAGAGAACACAACCGTCTACAGTGCTGAGAGGGTGCTAAATGATTTTATTCCTTGCACGGGCTTTATGCATGTAGGCATGTGAGGGCTCCAAAACTTGAGGAAGTTCATTAAACATGAACTTTCACATGAAGTGAAAACTGCACTTCAGTGACTACACCCAAGTGCTGTTTGGAATTTTATCTCAAATCCCTGGGTCATTCATGCTGATGTCTACAGAGGTCAAGTAGGGATCGTAGGCAAGTGAGCTGACAGGTGTAGGGGAGGGGGAGGAGTGGAGGATGGTTGCTAGATAAAATACAGGATGCCCAATTAAATTTGAGTCTCACATAAGCAACAAATAGTTTTTAGTGTAAGCATGTCCCATAATTTTAGAAAAAATAAAAATAAGGGTTTTTTTTAGGATAAGTATGTCCCAAACATTGCATAAGACATACTTATACTAAAAAACAGCATTTTGTTATCTGAAATTCAAATGTAACTGGGAATCCTGTATTTTTATTTGCAGAACCTGATGGTCTGGGGTGAACTGGAGGGAATTCATTCCATCCAAAGAGATCTGCTGGTTTGCAGATTTGACTAAATGTTACCACTAGGAAAGGCAGTGTTTCCAGATCTTCTCTTTTTTTTTTTTTTTTTTTTTTTTGGCTGCATTGAGTCTTCATTGCTGCGTGTGGGCTTTCTTTAGTTGCGGTGAGCAGGGGCTACTCTTTGTTGCGGTGCGCGGGCTTCTCATTGCGGTGGCTTCTCTCGTTGCGGAGCACGGGCTCTAGGAACGCAGGCTTCAGTAGTTGTGACACGCGGGCTCGGTAGTTGTGGCTCGCGGGCTCTAGAGCACAGGCTCAGTAGTTGTGGTGCACGGGCTTAGTTGCTCCGTGGCATGTGGTATCTTCCCAGACCAGGGCTTGAACCCGTGTCCCCTGCATTGGCAGGTGGATTCTTAACCACTGAGCCACCAGGGAAGCCCAGATCTTCTGATTTTTATAGGAAATTTTTAAAATATAAAATCTAGTGATTTACAATGCTGACAACTAACTTTTAAAAAAATCTAACAATGTCCCCTGAAAGGAAACAAGCAAGTCTGCAGGCTGCCTTCAGCTTGCGGGCATGGGCTCTCAACCTGGCTGCAGAAGAACAAGTGCTTATTACAAGCCAAGTGCTGGCTATCAGAAGATGCCCTTGGATAGCTTACTAAGTTCTCCCATCAACTGGGAGGCATGAACAACTACCATGATGTCTATGGAGGACATCAGGAAAGCGAGGTTCAGAGAGCATAAGGTATTTCAGCAAAGTCCCTGCAGCGTGGCACAGCTGGGGGCTGGGACCAGACAGTCTCCACCCAGCACCTGTGTTTACACCCATCACACTGCACCACCTCTCAGGAGAAAATGCCTAACAGATCGCGTCCCACAGGGCATATTAATAATAAAAAATAATAAAGGTGGTTCTGACACCTCCTTCCAGACACATTATGTCTCCTCAAAGCCTAGGAGGACTAGGTGAAGTCCTAGCCTAGGGTCAATCACATTGCCATGCTGGGCCATACTGAAGCCTCAGGCTGAAAAACAATCAGCAATACTAACCCTGCTTTCATTTAAAATGTTGATATTTTGTTCATGATGGATTTGGATTTTTTGGCCTTAGATTTTTTTTCTAAATATTGCACTAAAATATTATTTTGTCTCAATAACAATTATTTTGGGGTGCCCCTTAAATTTTGCGTCCAAAGCGAGTGTCTTATTTGCCTCACCAGCCTTTTACAGAATAGCATTTCTACATTTCTTGATAACATTTCAGAGTTTTGAAGTTTTATGGGGGAAAAATGTTTCACACTCAAAGATGTCCATTACCTCTTTATTCAAAAGAGTGAAAAACTAGCAATAACGTTAATGTTCAACAGAGTGGAGTTGGTTAAAAAAAATTATAGTACACCAAATGAAGAAAGTGTGTACCATTAAAAGGATACTGACAAAGAGGTTTTGAAACGATGCTTAAGTAATAATGTAAAGTGAAAAAAAACAAGAAAATTAATTTCTATTTGCAGCATGATTTCAACTATGCTTTAAAAATAGAAGGGAAGGGCTTCCCTGGTGGCGCAGTGGTTGAGAATCTGCCTGCCAATGCAGGGGACACGGGTTCGAGCCCTGGTCTGGGAAGATCCCACATGCCGCTGAGCAACTGGGCCCGTGAGCCACAATTACTGAGCCTGCGCGTCTGGAGCCTGTGCTCCGCAACAAGAGAGGCCGCGATAGTGAGAGGCCCGCGCACCGCGATGAAGAGGGGCTCCCGCTTGCCACAACTAGAGAAAGCCCTCACACAGAAACGAAGACCCAACACAGCCATAAATAAATAAATAAATAAATAAATAAATAAATAAATAAATAAATAAATAAATAAATAAGTAGAAGGGAAAAAAAAAAAACACAAAACACTGAGGGGGGGAAAGGTAGCAAAAGGTAATGGCAGTTTTCCCTGAGGGAAACTCCAGGTGATTATTTTTTCTTTCTTCTTAAAGATAGGGTGGTGTCCTGAAAAAAATCAAAAATGGGTTTTGGAATCAGATACCTCTATGCTTGAATTCTGACTTCATTGTATACTTTGGGCAAGTCACTTAACTCCTTCCTGCCTAAAACTATCTACCCCAGAGATTTGGCATGAGGGTTATATATCTGTGTGTGTATGTGTAATATGTAAGCACACACACACACTCATACACATATATAATGATTTGCACAGTGCTGAGTAAATGTGACACTCAATAAGTAGTGGCTTATCAAATGTTATTTGTACTTTTCCAGTAGTTGCCAAATTTTGATAAGGAACAAACATGATTATTATAATCAGAAGAAAATAAATGATAGAAAAGATTTTGAAAGCCCCTGATAAAAGAAAATCCCCTTGGTAGAGTCAGCTCTCATTTAGTGCTTTCACAGGATACACATCCTGGAGGGAACAGGCCATGTTTGAAGAGCCTCCAGACACCATGGAGAGAAGGATGTGGGGATGGAAGGGAAGCAAGAACCCAGCAAGCCTACAGCTTGGCTCCTCAGCTATGAGCAGGCACCAGCTCTTCCTTTTCTTACAAGAAATGTTAGTTACCTTGTCCTGTTTCAGGAGCAGGTAGATGCTTTTCTCACCACCCCCCACCCCAGTTGAATCCAGGTGGTCCTCCCTTTCTACTGACTAACAGCAGAACCCAAAATAGAATTCACTTGCCCATCTCACTCCAGCTGCTCCTGCAGCATTCAGGTCCCTGAGCCACTGGAGGAAGGAACAAAGACTGAGCATTTGGAAATTTAAAATGAGGATGAAAATGAGAAATTCTATTATTAGGTAGCTCTGCTACCCCCACCCCAATGATGACCAAGGTGTCACTAAACCAGGGATCACAAACTACAGCCTAGGGGTCAAATCTCACTCACTGCCTGTTTTTATAAATAAAGTTTTATTTGAATACAGACACGAACATTCACTTACTGCCCATAGCTGCTTTCACTCTACTCCAGCAGAGACCACCTGACCCTCAAAGCCAAAAGTATTTACTATCTGGCCTTTTACAGAAAATGTTTGCTGACCCCTACACTAAACCAATGAATAAGTGAACAAAGCATAGTTTAAATGTTTTTATTATTTGGTGGTAAGCAATAAACTGAATACATAAAGAAATTCATTTCTCACTTCTTCTAAGACTGATCATCTAAGAAAGACCACAGAGCAGTTGGCATTTTGTTTACAAAACACAAGGCCACATGTTAAGCCCATCATGATGGAAGTAAATGTGTCATTCACCTACAACAGTAAAGAATAGCACGAATTTTAGTCTATCCCGTGTTACTAATCCTATTTGGAAGACTTACTCATGTTTCAGTTGAGGATCCTGACCTCAACTGTGTTATTACAGTGTGGTCAATACAGGAAAATACTGACTGAGCCTCAGTCCCTAATTGAAATTTACCTTAGTTTATGTGATTAAACACATTGTCATTTCCTGTCTGGATTAATGACAATTACGCAGACAGGAAGCCTGAGTGCAAACAAAGATTAACACTAACAATAAACTGAACAGACTAGGTCAAGGGTTTGCAGACTTCTGTAAAGGGCCAGAACATAAATATTTTTGGCTCTGCAGGCCATGTGGTCTCTGTCACAACTACTCAAAGTAGCACAAAAGCAGCCATAGAAAATATGTACATGAATGGGCATGACTGTGTTCCAATAAAACTTCATTTACAAAAACAGGTGGTGGGCCACATTTGGTCTGCGGGTCATAGTTTGCCAACCGTAGGAGTAAGGTTGCAAAATCAATTTTCCACAAGGTCCAGAAAAGTAACACATAAATGAAGTGAGTTTGTGTTACACAACTGGGAATGGGGAGACTGTGGTGCCCTGGGGAGCACATGCCCTCTCTAAGGAGGGTGGCTTCTACTCGGTCATGGGGGATATGGACTTAGTGTTGCCAGATCCTTCTGATTTTTTCTAAAAAGTCTTGATTTCCTGCTTCATATGTGAAATGCTGGCAATTCATTCAAATCAAAAAACAAAAGCACAAATGAAACTTGAGAGGATCAAAACAAACATGCTTAGGACTCAGGGTTTCTCAACCTCAGGAATATTGACATTTTCGTCTGGATAATTCTGTATTATAGGGGAGCTGACCCTCCCCACAAATTGTGATGACCAAAATGTCTTTAGACTTTTCCAAGTGTCCCCTAAAAGGCAAAACTGCCCCCTGTTGAGAACCACTGTGACAGCTGAGCCTGGCCACAGGGCACCTGTTGCAAACTTGGATAATTATTAGTCTCTGCGTGGTCTTCGTCTCTAAATATTGGCCTCCGCACCATCCTTTACCTTTTAAATATGTTTTGCCTTGCTTTGCTTTCAGTTCCTTTTTGAAGAGGAAGAAAATGAGAACAGGATGAAAGGAACAACAACAACAAAGAAAAAAAAACAGAAAAAATTGGTAGAGATCAAGATGACACGAAGGACTAGAGAGGAGAACTAAATGACAGTGGAAAATTGGAGATTCATGAGGGAAAATTAGAAACCGGATCTTAAACACCCTAATCTCAACATATTAGACCCAAATGATCATAGGGAAAAACCCATCCAAGAGAATTAAACTTTTTTTTTAATTTAAAATAACTCCGAGGCCCTCACATTAAAACTTGGACACACATTCTTCTTATAGTGATTCACTACTAATGAAATTGGGGAAAACCAGTATTTGGATGCACTTTTATGAGGTTTCAGACAAATGCTATATAGATCATTCTCTATTCATCCTTCTTTATATCAATCACAAATTCATTTCTGCACTCAAAATGTTCTTGCTTTGCTTGGGAGTATTCATGATGCTTATTTAATATCACTGTTGCTCTTATATTGAAATACTCCATTTCTGCACTATATTTCAATCACTGCAGCCAGATGAACTATTTCAATTTTCCCAATGGTTGGCTAATATCAAACAGCTTTCCCCCTCTTTCTGAACCCTGAACTTGCCTTATAAAACAAAGCTGTTGAGTTCTCACTATGAGAGCTGAATTCTTTCAAGGTGGAACTCACAGCCTTACATTTTGGTGTTAGAAGAAGAAATCCCATCAGACAAACTTCTGCATTCTAATGCAGGGGGTAAGAATTTTGAAATGTTAAGTGAGGTTGTGTTTAATTCCTAGCAATTTATTCCTAACTCATGGCTCTTCTCCATAGAGTTTGATATATCTTGTCCCCAACTAGGTTGATCATAGAGGATCTGAGAGACGAAGGTATCAGACTCTCAGGTTTTGAGTTTCCAAGGTCTAAGAAAAAAGAAAAAAAAAATCCTAAGTCATAAAAGAACACATGATTAGGTAGAGCAAGTTTTCCCCACCCAGTTAGAGGCTGGGGAGAAAGAGCCAAAGCAAAAAGCTTTAGATGGTAGTGGAACTGTAGGTCCCTAGAAAGGGTCCCCAAATCCTAGGCCCACTTACCCACACACAGACATATCCCAGAATAGCCCCAACATGGATGGAAATGATAGAAACCCTAGAGAATTTCCAGGGGTCCAAAAAAGAGAGTGTGCTGGACTTTGTTCCCCAGGTGAAACTTAAAGAGATGGTGAGCTTTGTGGAGAAATTCTTAATACAGCTGGAGTGAGGGCCACGGAGTCGAACTGGTTAGGCAAGTCTCCAAAAGTCAGATGGGACTGGGGAATCTCCCAGTATTGTTCATGCCAGTGTGCCCAGAATGATGCAAATGAGGCCAACAGAGCACATGAACCAGCCACGTGGGTCAGGACAAATAGAATACAGAAGCAGTATGTGTGAACTGGACAACCAGAAACCAAGCAGCAGTATTAAATATTTCGTCCACTGACAACCTGGATACACAATGGAGATTTGATTCGATGTGCTGTCCTCACCCCAACCACCCACTGACTCTGGAGTCCTATTTAGGTCGCTTTAGAAAGTACATGCATCTCCAGGGTGTTATGGGCTGAACTGTGTCCCCTCAAATCCATATGTTAAGGTCCTAAGCCCCAGCCCCTCAGAATGTGACTGTATTTGGAGATGGGGTCTTTAAAGTAATGATTAAGTTAGAAAATGAGGCCGTTGGGATAAACCCTGATCCACTCTGATTGGTGTCTTTATAAAACAAGGAATTTTGGACACATACACACTGGGGACACACACACATAGAGGAAAGGCCGTGTGAAGACACAGCGAGAAGGCGGCTGTCTGCAAGCCAAGGAGAGAGACCTCAGAAGAAACCAAACCTGGCAACATTTCGATCTTGGACTTCTAGCCTCCAGAACTGTGAGAAAATTAATTTCTGTTGTTGAAGCCACCTTGTCAGTGGTATTTTGTTATGGCAGCCCGAGCAAACCTAATACACTAGGAGAAAGAGTCTGAAGCAGGGAAGACCCTAAGAAAATTCAGTGGCAGAAAATTCGGTATATCGGTCAGGATAAACTAGGCTGTGCTGGGATAACAAACCTTAACAACTGGACGGGAAGGTTTATTTCTTGTTCATGAAAAGCCAGCTACACGTCCAGCCAGCTCTCTGGGGCAGCTGACCTCCACACGGCAGCAGAGTATTTGAAGACATTTCCATCTTGCGGTATCTATGTACCAACACATCCGTCCACAACTGGAAGAAGAGAGAACATGGATAATTACATATCAACTCCTAAATGTTTCCGCCCGAGAGTGACCCATTTCTGCTCACATTTCATTGGCCAAAAACAGTTCTATGGTCACAACTAACTCCAAGGAGGTGGGGAAGTGCCATCCTCCTGTGTACCCAGGAGAGAAGAACTGGAAATAGTGGTAAAGAGACGTAACATCTACCATAAACATATTGACCCAGATCACCTGGTGTTAACCGAGAATTAAATAACTAATCTCCCACCTCATGATGGAATGGAGGCTCAGAAAAGGAAACAAATTTAGTCAAGGAAAATGAAAGTTACATTCCTTTAACACCTGAATTTGCCATCTGTGATTTAGGGATTGCAGGCACAAAATTAGGGCGAGAACAGTTAGAATTGCAGATTTATAGAATCTCCATCTTATATCACTATTTCCATGATAATCTTGTATAACAAAAAACCGCAAGCCCAGTGGCTTAAAGCCATACCCATTTATTTTTAGCTCACAAGTCTGTGGGTTGGCTTAGTGCGTCTTCTGAGCTTGCTTACGCATCTTGGTCAGCTAGCAGCTGGGTCGGGGGCTGGATGATCCAGGACGGCCTCTGTAGGAATGACAACTCTCTCCCATGTGAATGTTCATCTCCTGGCGAATTAGCCCAGGCTCGTCTCATGGCTGTGGCGGGACCTGAGAAATTGAAAGAGGAGACAGAGAGGGACGGTGCAGGGAGACAGAGAGGTGGAGACAGAGACAGACAGAGAGAGCGGTAGGGGGAGAACTGAGTGGCTTGGAAATAGCACTCATTATTGCTGCTACATTCTATTGGCCAAAGCAAGATGCGATGGGAGCAAATATTCAAGGGTTGAAGAAATAAACTCTACCTCCAAAAAGGAGGAGCTTGCAAAAGGTATGAATACAATAGATGGAAAATTGGGGTCAGTTTTATACCAATCTACCACACGTGGAAGGAGAGCTAGTCCAAGCTCCAGTTGTTTTCAAGGTTTAGCATGCGTCAGAATCACCTGGAGCTCTTGCTAAAAACCACACTGCTGGGGACCATCACAGGTTTCTGACTCAGTAGGTCTGGGGTGGGGCCCAAGAACCAGCATTTCTAATTAGTTCCCAGGTAAAGTTAAGGCTGATGCTGCCGATCAGGGGATGACACTTTGAGAATCACTACAATAGCCCCACTCGCAAATCAGGGAAACCTGAAAACATAAAAAAGAATTGCCTGGGTTACATAGCAGGCCCACATCTCCAGCCTGGGCTTTCTTTCCACGACACCTCGCTCAACTGGATGACCCATTGCCTTGCCTTTGTGCACCTCTGCCTGGAATATTGTCATTATTTTTATTATCATCATTAGTAATGATTAAGAAGATTGAGGCATGACAAGGTGTTTAATATTCTGTCCAAGTCATATTAAAAGCTCTGGACCCTGCCTGAGAGGCAAAGTCTCAATCACAGCCAGACATGCAACACTCTGGCTGAGAACCCCCATAACATGACTGAAATTAAGCAGTCCCTGCCAACCAAGCCATTAATCTACACAAGAGGTCAAATGTGTCCCCGTGAATCACCAGGGGAGCTCAGTGTTCCCGGGTGAGAGCTCAGCCAGCCAATCCACATATTCCCCAATCTAGACAGACAGTTTTCATGCCTCTCATTGGCCAATGCAAGAGACAATCTCTGTAAAAATGACATGACATTCATTTCTCTAAGTAACTACAGAGCAGATTCTCTTAATTATTTCCTTGTTCTTGGGCCATGGTACCTTTATGGAAACCCCTCACTGAATTGCTTTAATGGCGTTAATGTTCTTGGTTCTTCTTGAATGATGCTACAAGGTAGTATCCCATGAAAATCACCATCTTATTTGTTACTTAATTCATCTATCCCTCCATACTCCGATGTCAGATGTCTTTACAAATACAGGTTTATGAAATGCCGTGTATCTCCTAAGGATTGGCAATATTTTAGATTTTCTAGGTAATGAGGAATTATGAAACTAGTTGTGCTACCCACACCCTTTTTTCTTTGGCCACCAGAAGCTCAGAGCCAAATTTAAAACTCAGTTTTAGTTGAGCTTGGTGATATGCTTACTAAATTCTTTCTTATTTGTCCTCGATGTTATATTACATTTTCTATTTTCCCAGATCCTAAATTTCTATATTTACTTACGTCTATTATTTCATTTTGTTTACTACTTTGTGTAGTAAAACACATTCTCCATTATCCCAAGTAAAATTAAATATTGATTAGATACTACCCACTAAACTTAAATCCTAAGTTAAATTTCTTGGCATGTGGGGGGGAATAAGAGACACCTCTTTTGGGGGGCGGTGTGGAAAAAAGCTAAAGAAAAAAAACTTTTATAGGACTCAGACAATCTAGAAAAGCAAGAAGTCGGAACTGGAAGTAAGTCCACGTGACTTTGAAGCCCCTCTCTGCACCATGGCATGACTGAGAACTCACTGGAGGTACTCCAGAAACCCCCCGGTGTGTCCTGCAGGCTCTTCCCCAGCCAGAGCTCGGAGGCTTTCTACCTTCCATGGAACTGCCAGTTTCCAAGATTCAGTGCCAGATCACTCAAAACACAAAATGTTCTGGTTAAGAAGCAGTGTACAGTGTTATATTACCCAGATGCAAGATTTATGAAGTGCTTACGAGGTTAATTGGGAACAGACCCAGAGGAAAGAGAAGAGAAATAAAAAACAAACACCTTTATTGACACTTTAACGAAATCCAAAGAAGAATGAGGGGCTTTTTGGGCAAAATAATACTTTAGATAATCTTGCATGAAAAAAGTGAATATTTTAAGCACTGGATACTCTTATGATGGTTCCCTTTTAGATGAAAACAGTGACCACATGTCCGGAAGGTCAAACAGCTTGGGATTTTGGACCATCTAAAACTATTTATGTGCTTCTTGGACCATTTAGTATGTGAGCCTTTCAAACATATTTCTCTCTAAGCCTCACTCTGCCATTTCCCTGAAGATGGACAGATGATGACAGCCGTGGAGTGATGTAACCAGTGTGGAGCATCTCGGGGCGATGGGGAGAATGCAAATACTGCAAGCTGTGGGCTGGGAGAAGCCATCATTTCTGCAGGAAGAGTGAGTACAAACATGCCCAGGGGTGCTCATAGCAACGTCTTCCTTTTCACGTTACAATCCCTTCGGCTCAGCTCAGCTCAGGGAATGCAGAATCACAGAACAAGACGTGATCAGCTTCCCCTTTCTGATGAAAAAGTCGTTTTTGAAGCATTTCATTAAGAAGTGGAAGAGAAAAACTTCTCTCCCATTAAACATGATAGGAAGGGTTTAAGACATCCTTTTTCCACTCACCTTCTCATTATAAGAAATGCTGCAGCCAGTGTCACTCAGATGTAAACTAAAAGGTCAGATCTTCAGCAAGGAGGCTTTGTAACAGGTTAGAAAACAGCATTGATACCACCCAGAGCAAACTCTGGACCCTCACTCGGGCTGGCCCACGGCTTCTGTATCTCTGCTCTCGGCAATGGAATTGCAATGGGACAAATGTTTCTCTTTTTTCTCATCGTTTAGATTCTTTCTATGCTTAATATCAGAAAATGTTAACTCCATCTCATCCCTGACCCAAGAGAGCCAGCCTCACCTAAGCCCCACAGCGCAGGTTGGCTAATTCCCACCATCTGTGCCTAAGTTTATCACCTCCAGGGAACTTTCTCAGGTGCTCTCTTCAGCCTTCCACACAGACTGCCAGAAGCCATTCTCCTGTCTCTGAATTTTTAAACCCCCAACTTGATACGCCAGTATGTTACCTGCATGTATATGTACACATGAGTGAAAGTGGATGCAGGTAAGTGAAGGTGGGTACAGGTCTTGCCTCAGAATACTCATCCACTCATTCTATAAATGAATATTTATCGACTGCTATTTGCTAGCACTTTCCTAAGAGCTGAGGACACAGGTAAATAAGTGATACAGGAAGCTTACTCTTGGAAGCTTACAAACTATCAGAGGCGTTAGGCATTATACCAGGTACTCAGTATGTTAGTTATCTGCAGATGTAAGAAGTGCTTCAAAGGAGAACAAAAGCCTTGAGAACGTGTCCCAGCAGAACCCGATCTAGTCTCACGATGGGGGTCAAGGAAGGCTCCCTTGAGGAAGTATCAGATGAGCACGTGTTAGATGGTCAAGGAAGAGAAAGGAATGTTAGTGCACACAGCATGTGCAAAAGCCCTGGGGCAGCAAGAAGATGGAGTTTGTTTTAAGACTTCAAAAACCAGCCGTGCTGAAGCAAAGAGAAATTGACTGGTAGAAGCTACATAGAGGTTCCAAATTCAAGTCACGTTACTTGGAAAGTAATTAGAAGTCACAGAAAGTTTTGATTACTGATGTGATGTGATTATTGTAAGAAAACCAAATGTAGGAATTTAAAAGACATTTCCAAAATGTGAAGAATCACCTGGCTCTGGCTTAGCTTTTGATCTCATCTCTCCAATTTCACTCACTATGCTCAGTTATGCCAGCCCCTCACCCTTCCTTGAACAAACCAGGGCCTTTGCACATGCTATTCCCCCACCCCCTCAGATAGCCACATGGCTTCATTTACCCCCTCACTCCATTCACGTTTCTGCTCAAATGTCCCCTCTCCAGACAGGTCTCCTCTGAGAACCTGATCCAAAGAAACACCCACTGCCATTTCCTATCCTTTTCCTTCCTCTGTTTCTCCAGAGCACCCACCCCTTCTTGATATTAGAGTATATATCCATTTGTTTATCAGTTGTGTTTGTTTTACTAGACTCTGAGCCCCACCAAGGGGTGTTCCTTGTCTGACTTGTTCACTGCTTTAACACCAGTGCCCCAAACGCTGGCCCCCAGTGGTCACTCGGTGACCATGGTAGAAAAGTGAATTCATAGAGAATGGGTCAAACGGGAACCAGGCTGGTTTCAGGGCATCCATTCAGGAGGTGATTTGTAGTAATTGAGTCAAAAAGGATTTGATAAAGAAAAAACATTTCATACAACAAAGTTCCATCATGCTTTACTCCAGGCCAAGTACTGGGCTGGGGTCTAGACTTAAAACAATAAAAGGCAGATAAGATTCCTGTCACAACAGAGTTTGCAACCTAGGAGTTTATAATATGATGTCATATGACAGGATAGTGATATGAAATGATATGATAGGAAATGGCAGTTTCCGTTCATTGAACAACTTACCAGGCTTGCTGTCACATGGATTCACCCCTTTAACTTGGTGCATGTATCAACTTTATCTCCATTTTACAGAAGAGGAAACAGAGGCACAGAGGTGAAGTCCCTTGAGCGGAGGAAAGAGGATGTGGAGCTAGGTTTCTATGGCTCCAGAATCCATGCTCTTACCCATGACTTCTCCCCTCCCCCAGAACAGCCTCAGGAAGGGGCTGCACCTTCTCCATGTGTGAGTCACCCGCGGCACAATTTCTGGCAAACAGATTCTCACTGATGTGACAGGTGTATGAACTGACAGTGGAGTTTTACAATCTGTCATCATAAACCCTTTTCAGGTGAGTTTCAATGCCTGAAAAAATAACACCAGTCTACATTTTCTCTTCCCAGGAACAACTAGAGTAGCTAGCACTAATCAGGCACTTACCATCTCAGCGCTGTGCTAAGGATTTCACATGGATTATCTCATTTAATTTTCTCAACCATCCCCAATCCCAAAGTAGAAGAACTACTACTATATCAGTAACGATTTTGATTTTTTTTTTTTTTCAGATTCAAGGGACTGAACTTGAATTTAAACTGGCTTACTGGGGTGGGGGGGGAAGGAAATGCTTCAAAAATGACTTTTAAAGAGATGAAAAGTATTGGCTAACAAAACTGAAAATCCCCCATACAGCTGGCCTCAGGCAGGGATGGATGGGGAGCTTCCAACAACAGAATGAGACTCTGCCCATCTCTCAGCTCTGTTCCCCTCCGCCCTGGCCTCCCCCCAGCCACGTTCTGTCTACCTGGTGCTCCCCAGCAGCTCCTGGGTTCAGCCGAAAGATCAGATCTCTTTTCTTGCCAACACTGGGATAAAAGTTCTAGAACTGCATCCCACTGCCCCAGATTGGGTTCCTGTACACACGACCCCCCAACCAGTTGCTGAGACTGAGGGAAATGGGACACGTGATTGGTCAGGACTGGGCACATGTGATGTAAACACATCACAATGTCCAGGAAGGAGTTAATGATCTGATCCACTAGGCTCCGGGTCCCCTAGAATGGAGACAGAGTCAGTCCCAGCCAAACCCCGGGGAGAGGAGGGACGGCAGTTCCAAGGGAAAACAGGCTTTGTCATGAGCTGAAGAGGGACAGGGAATATAGAGCAGGTAAAGCCGGAGATGTTCGTTCTACACCCCGTTCCCATTTCACAAGTGAGGAATCTGGGACTTTTCTTAAATTTAAGATTCATCGCCATTATTTTAACATGAAAATCCAGGTTTCGGGGTTCTCTCAAAAAAGCAGAATCCCAGAGAATTCTGAGCCCACATCCCCACGTGGCAACCACTGGCTTGAATCGACGGCTCGTCCCCTTTAGCAGGGACCTGTCACCAGCTGTCCTGCCATGGCCCCCGGGGGCTTTGGAGTCTGCAACCCCTGCTTTAATACTTCCTGTATACATTCTGTGCTTGGGAAAAGGTTCTAGCTACTTTCGTCTGAATTTGCAGGGGGGCAGAAGTGACTGCCCCCTGCATCTCCCACAAAAAAAAAGACCAGCTTTCTTGCAGGACTCAGCTTCTTTCCAGCCTGTGTATCTGCCTTGCAGGACTCAGCTTCTTTCCAGCCTGTGTATCTGCCTTGCAGGACTCAGCTTCTTTCCAGCCTGTGTATCTGCCTTGCAGGACTCAGCTTCTTTCCAGCCTGTGTATCTGCCTTGCAGGACTCAGCTTCTTTCCAGCCTGTGTATCTGCCTTGCAGGACTCAGCTTCTTTCCAGCCTGTGTATCTGCCTTGGGGTACAGTGGCAGCCACCGTGCCAACACCCCAGATCCAAATACCCTGTGCTCTTGTACAGGACAAGGTGCCACCATTCTTGGTTCATCCCTGATGTCGTCTAAAACCCTGCTGACCTTCTGGCTGCCACTACCACTCAATGGCCCAAGGGTTTTGTGTTAAAGAGTATTCGGTGCGCCCAGAACTGCAGGATAGAAGTACGGCTCTCTATCTTCCTCTCAGTCGTTCTAATGTCAACAGAGGCTGCCCAAAGTTACCCTCAGGGGCCTGGCTGTCTTGCTTTATCTTGATATCTTTACGATACCAGGCCTCCCAAACACACACATTTGCCTCTTCATTGTAATCCACTGAGATGGCTCCGAACTGCTACCTGCAAACACGCAGATGCTTGAGATGAAGCAGCTCTAGTTAAAACGTTTTTAATTTTAGGCCCGTGTGGAAGCCTAAAATCAGATAATCAGGCCCGTGTGGAAGCCATCTTCGGGGCTGTGCATCTCAGACGTGAAAGGACAGGGATCATCCGAGGGTCTTGTAAAAACGCAGATTCCGATTTGGCAGGTCTGGGGTGGGGCCTGAGATTCCCCCAGGTGGTGCTATTGTTGAGAGTCATAGAGGACCAGCTACATAATTCGTGAGGCCCAGTGCAAAATGAAAACATGGGCCCCCCCCCCCATACAAAAAGGAAATAATCTTCTCCTTTCTTCTCTGGTCCCTCTTTCTATCGGTCATGTTTTCTAATTTGTGTTTTAATGTTGTGCTCCCTTGAGCATGGGGATACTCGTGGGGTGAGCCCACCGGGGCGGAGGGCAGCGGCCGTCATTGGGCAGTGCCTGGAAGCGGGTTGCCAGAACCCACCCAGAGGGGCAGACAGGCAGCAGAAGGCAGGAACTAGTGTGAGCCGAAGCTCCAAGTCCCTGACACGAGCGATGTCCCATCAGACTTACAAAATACAGATTTAAAGATAAAATTAAGGATTTGAATATGGCGGCCAAGAACATTAAACCTCAAGCACGGGGCCCCCTTCGGAGTGTAGACTCTTCTGGCTCTGCCCTGGTTGCATGCCCAGGAAATGACCTCAAACCATTAGCATCCATAAAGACAAAGCATTCTCTGCTTTGGTTACTGATCCAACAAGGGCCACTTTGAAAAATCAAAAATATTATCTTCTATAAAGGAGTCTTTATAGGTACATGAGAGAAATTGAAAGGCTGGAATGACTTTCTTATATGGAATAGCATTATTTGCACTAAGAGTAAAGGAGGTAATGTAGAATAGTGGCTAGATGTACTGACTCTAGAGCAGGTAGGCTGGGCTCAAGCCCTGTTTCTATCACTTATTAGCAGTGTGACCTTGACCAAATTACTTAATTCCCTTGTCCCTCAACTTCCTCACTGGTAAAGGTGCATGGTGAGGCTATCAACTTACCTACACATGAGATCCTTATTAAGATTAATAAATTAATTGCCATAGGACTAACTATGAGCTTTATTAAGAGAGAGATGGTAGCACAAGACTGGCAAACTCTGGGCCTATAGCTTACCACCTGTTTTTGTAAATAAAGTTTTATTGGAACACCACCTTGCCCATTTGTGTACTTATCACCTATGGCTGTTTTCATGCTACAATGGCAGAGCTGAGTAGATGCAAGGTTAAAATATATACTCTGGCCCTTTACAGGAAATGTTTGCTGGGAGAGCATAGAGAGTGGTTTTCAAGATGTGGGCTTCAGGAGTCATGGGTTTCATATAAGTGATTTAACCTACAATTTGTTTAAATTACATCTAAGTCCTCTTAAAGTTGCAAAGAGCGAACACGCACTCTCAAATATGTTGTAGATCATCCTGTAACACCACTGAGGCCACCATCTTTCTAATTTGAACAGCCAGAATAACTCAATTTTGTGCAGACCTTGGAATAAATCTTCTAACTAACTCTGGGAACATATTTTGAAGTCCTTGTAAAGGCAGCCTTGTTTGAGAAGGCTGTAACTCTGCCCTGCTCTTTTTCAAAAGTTCTGAGCTGCACATGTCCACCCCCATAAATTCGTACCAGTGAATGCACTGGCATGTCACGTGTAGGACATCAGGAGTTAAATGCCAGGCGTAGGTCAGGTGCACCTGCTCAAGGTGGGCACAAGGGTACAGGTAACAAGCCATTCAGAAGGAATAGTGTTACCTGCTTGTTATAGCTAAGGTGCTCATCAGACCACCACCAACTTGATAATATATACATATTATTATAATCCCCGTTTTATACACGAGGAAGCCAAGGATCAGAGAGGTTATGTAATTACCCAAGGTCACTCAGCTGGTAAATGGTAAAGTCAAGATTGGAACTGGCAGTCTGACACCAGGAAAAACCCTCTAACCCAAGGGTTTGCAAATGTTTTCTGTAAAGGGCCACCAGATAGTAAATATTTTCAGCTTTCCATATGGTCTCTGCCGTAACTCCTCAACTCGGCTGTTGTAGCAGAATCAGTCACAGACAATATGGAAATAAATGGATGTGACCATGTTCCAATAAAACTTTCTTGACAGAAACAGATGACAGCCTGGATTTGGCCCACTGGCCGTTGTTTGCTCATTCCTACTCTACCACTAAGTTAGGACCACTGCTGCTAATATGCATATTAGAATAAATAATCATTAATAGTATTGACTCCCATTATGAAAATAAGAACAACTGTGTGTCTCTGATTGCACGAAAACAGCCAACTCAAGCTGTTTTTTTTTCTTCCAGAGCTACATTCATTTCTGAACTGAAAGGTCTCTTTATTTAACTTCATCTTGCCGCCATCCAAGAGGGGGAAGCTACAATAAAATCCTCCTCTCCGATGGGATTCAGTCAGTCACATCGACAATACAGCTTGACCTCTGCTTTCAACTAAGGCAGGTGTGGACGTCGGGGGCTGCTCCTGGGGCACGGCACAGCAAGCTGCTGCCATGCCCAAGGCAGTCGTCAGCTCGTGGATTTCAACCCAACTCCTGGGGACTGGGGATGCCAAAATCTGCCCCAAGATACCTGTCAGCAATTAGGAGCACAGGAAACAGGGATCAGGTTTCCTGGGTAGGGAGATCTTTTAAGCATCAGGAAGGTTGGCAAAACCCATACAAGAAGGCCTGGTGTAGGGGTAGCAGAAGAGTGACTCATAACCCATCAAACGGCAGAGCCCAGTTCGCTCCATTAGGATGATGTGACGCATCCCTTCATAAAGAGGGACCACGTGTAACAGGAGCCGATAGAAATTGAGAAAGACTTGTTTTCAGACTGAAAAGCAGTGATCAGTCTCGACAGGGTCCCTTCAACTCAATTTTACCCCCTGCGCTTTCCGGAAGCAAACACCAGCCAGCAGTGTATTCTCCTCCCCCAAAGTTCAAAGGGTGAGATGTGAACACAGCCAGTAAAAAGCCCTGAATGTCTGTGGCTTGTAGGGGTCGTAATTCTTTCCCGCAAAGTTACCTTTCCTGTTTCTATGAATTACTCTTACATTCTTGTAAGAGATATGGTTTGAGGTATTTATGGTGCATTCAATTCTGCTATCATTGATTTATTGAATGAAACCAGCTCAGGGATATGATGGAAAGGCCCTAATTCCAAAAACTCTTCCATCTCGGCACGAAGAGCATTTTCTGCCCTGTTGGCCTCCTGCAGATGACCAGCGGAGATAAACAGAGGGCACTCCACTCCCTGTTGCAATGTGCGTGGTGATGTGAAGGAATCAATCAGACAAAAGCAGATTATTACAGTGTCTGAGAGAGATCAAACAGCGCTAGCATCCGCACCCACACACGCCTGATTTACAGGCTGCCGGATAAAGTGCTGCAGCTCACTGTCAGGAGAACATGACAACTCCTTGAGCTCTGTGGATAAATTATTGCTGAAGCCCATGATAACATTTCTCCACCTAGCAACCAAACATAACAGGATGTGGCTTTTAGTACTAGGAGCCAAATGATACAAAGACGAGAGGCCCAGGAGCTCTCGAAGCTCTGAAAGCATATTCTAAGATGGAATAGGAAAATAGCAGCCTCATGAAAACATACATGAAATCTATGAGTAATTAATAACTCTGCAGACGATTTGCAGACCTTTCCCATCCAGGCAGGTGCACAAACGAACATGTTCTGTTTTATGATGAATATTCCTATAACCAAAAGGTACATTTGTTGATCATTTGCTCTGTGGCAGGAACTGTGCTAAGTGTATAATGTTGCATCCAAGTGGCGATTCCAAAGGTGGACCACGTATGCCCGGTGAAGTCAACCTTGACAACAGAATTGAGCAACACTAACTCCCACACTGAGAAAAGTTACCCCTTTTCTGCTTCTCTATCCTGTTCCCAATCACATCAAGGAGAGACCTTGTGTGGTACTAGGCTGTCTCAAACACCTAACAACTGAAAATTTCTTTTTTAAACAAAGAAAGGGCAAACATATCAAGCTAGATTCTGTGAGGCCAGCATTGTTTTGCTTTTACTAGTTTCATTTTTTAAATCTTCATCTTCTTCAACAAAAACAGACTCACAGACATAGAGACACACAATAGAGACACACATAAAGACCACAATAGATTTGTGGTTGCCAAGGGGGAAGAAGGGGTGGGGGAGGGATGGAATGGGATTTTGGGATTAGCAGATGCAAATTATTATACATAGAATGGATAAACAACAAGGTCCAACTATATAGCACAGGGAACTAACTATATTCAATATCCTATGATAAACCATAATGGAAAAGAATATGAAAAAGAATGTATATATACATATAACTGAATCACTTTGCTGTACAGCAGAAATTAACACATTGTAAATCAACTATCCATCAATAAAATAAAATTTTAAAAAGTAATAAATAAATAAATCGTCATCTTTTCCAAGTGATATTGGTTTTTCAATTGATGGAGGTGATATCAGGTATCACCCTCACGGAGACATGCGCTCCACGAGGGCAAGGGGTTTTGTCTTATTTGTTCACCTCTGTATCTCCCAAACCTCAACAGTGCCTAGACAAGTAGACAATTGGTAAATATTTGTTTAATGATATTAATTGAATAAAAATAATAAGCAGATGATAGCATAAGTGGTACCTAAATATAGCAAAATTTGCGACGAGTGTGCAAGATGGTATGGAGATAGAGCAAAATATGTGAAAGTGATATTCTAACAACTAATGTTTACTTTAGCAAACAATTTACTATAATCCTACAAGATAGAAAGTATGATTTACTTTTTGGGTAAGGAAAATGATTCCCCAAGACATTAGGTAACTCATTCAAAATCGCAAACCTACATGCAGCAGAACCTGAACTCTGTCTGAGTGCTCCGTCTCAGGAGTGAGCTGCTCCTTCCAACTTCTTCCTTTTCACTTACAGAACTACATCATGAGACAGCTGCCATTATCCTTTTTCCAAATGAAAGATAACTGATTCCAAGGAACCTGCCCAAGGTCATGCAAGGGTGCAGCAGTACTGGGATTCGAACCCAGGTCTGCTTGGCTGACCACTCTCCCCTATGCGTCCCTGTCTCCAAAGAAACTTGTTCCAAATGATGACGCAAACTCCTGGAAATTAGATTTTAAATGGAAGCTAATTAAAATTTGGGGTCACACTTGCCCTGGATGCTCTAAATATATTCCAGAGAATAGAACCATCGTTTGGTCGGTGAAACAGGAAATTAGCTCAGCACCTAAATGCATTTGAGATATCACTTAAAATCACCAGGGACAGTGGCCAAAGGCAAAATAATAGCCTCAATAGTGTTTACTTTAGAAACATACAAACATACACTTGCATAAATGAAAAGATCGAGTTCTTTCCTTACCTTTGTCCTGCAGGTATCAAGATAAGCAACCGTTACTGGTAACGAGGAGGGAATCGTGCCATCCTTGGGAGTGGAGAAATGAACAAAAGGGCTAGGAATCCCATTAAAGATTAAACTTCAAAAAGCTGAAAGCATGACTGACATACAAGTATAGAATAAACATGTGTCAAAATTTTTACTCAACTTATTAATCAGGGAACCAAAATGATGGCAAGAATGGTTCAAAGGAGGAGGCAAGGAATGCAGGTTTATACTGTAAGTTGTTCAAAAGAAGCCGACATGAATTTCCTAAGAGATTCAAAACTGGGCAAAGTCCTACAGTCACTAAACCATAACTGTTTGGGGTTCTTTTTCTTTTTCTTTTTTAAACATCTTTATTGGAGTATAATTGCTTTACAATGGTGTGTTAGTTTCTGCTTTATTAACAAAGTGAATCAGCTATACATATACATATATCCCCCTATCCTCTCCCTCTTGCGTCTCCCTCCCACCCTCCCTATCCCACCCCTCTAGGTGGTCACAAAGCACCGAGCTGATCTCCCTGTGCTATGCGGCTGCTTCCCACTAGCTATCTATTTTACATTTGGTAGTGTATATATGTCCATGCAACTCTCTCACTTCATCCCAGCTTACCCTTCCCCCTCCCCGGTCCTCAAGTCCAATCTCTACATCTGCGTCTTTATTCCTGTCCTGCCCGTAGGTTCTTCAGAACCTTTTTTTTTTTTTAGATTCCATATATATGTGTTAGCATATGGTATTTGTTTTTCTCTTTCTGACTTACTATGACAGACTCTAGGTCCATCCACCTCACTACAAATAACTCAATATCGTTTCTTTTTATGGCTGAGTAATATTCCATTGTATATATGTGCCACATCTTCTTTATCCATTCATCTGCTGATGGACACTTAGGTTGCTTCCATGTCCTGGTTATTGTAAATAGAGCTGCAATGAACATTGTGGTACATGGCTCTTTTTGAATTATGGATTTCTCAGGTTATATGCCCAGTAGTGGGATTGCTGGGTCGTATGGTAGTTCTATTTTTAGTTTTTTAATGAACCTCCATACTGTTCTCCATAGTGGTTGTATTAATTTACATTCCCACCAACAGTGCAAGAGGGTTCCCTTTTCTCCACACCCTCTCCAGCATTTATTGTTTGTAGACTTTTTGATGATGGTCATTCTGACTGGTGTGAGGTGATACCTCACTGTAGTTTTGATTTGCATTTCTCTAATGATAGTGATGTTGAGCATCCTTTCATGTGTTTGTTGGCAATCTGTATATCTTCTTTGGAGAAATGTCTGTTTAGGTCTTCTGCCCATTTTTGGATTGGGTTGTTTGTTTTTTTTGATATTGAGCTGCATGAGCTGCTTGTATATTTTGGAGATTAATCCTTACTCAGTTGCTTCGTTGGCAAATAGTTTCTCCCATTCTAAGGGTTGTCTTTTCGTCTTGTTTATAGTTTCTTTTGCTGTGCAAAAGTTTTAAGTTTTATTAGGTCCCATTTGTTTATTTTTGTTTTTATTTCCATTTCTCTAGGAAGTGGGTCAAAAAGGATCTTGCTGTGATTTATGTCAAAGAGTGTTCTGCCTATGTTTTCCTCTAAGAGTTTTATAGTGTCTGGCCTTACATTTAGGTCTTTAATCCATTTTGAATTTATTTTTGTGTATGGTGCTAGGGAGTGTTCTAATTTCATTCTTTTACATGTAGCTGTCCAGTTTTCCCAGTACCACTTACTGAAGAGGCTGTCTTTTTTCCAATGTCTATTCTTGCCTCCTTTATCAAAGATAAAGTGACCATAGGTGCGTGGGTTTATCTCTGGGCTTTCTATCCTATTCCACTGATCTATATTTCTGTTTCTGTGCCAGTACCAGACTGTCTTGATTACTGTAGCTTTGTAGTATAATCTAAAGTCAGGGAGTCAGATTCCTCCAACTCCATTTTTCTTTCTCAAGGTTGCTTTGGCTATTCAGGGTCTTTTGTGTTTCCATACAAATTGTGAAATTTTTTCTTCTAGTTCTGTGAAAAATGCCATTGGTTGTTTGATAGGGATTGCATTGAATCTGTAGATTGCTTTGGGTAGTATGGTCATTTTCACAGTGTTGATTCTTCTTCCAACCCCAAGAACATGGTATATCTCTCCATCTGTTTGTATCATCTTTAATTTCTTTAATCAGTCTCTTATAGTTTTCTGTATACAGGTCTTTTGTCTTGTTAGGTAGGTTTATTCCTAGGTATTTTATTATTTTTTGTTGCAATGGTAAATGCGAGTGTTCCCTTAATTTCTCTTTCAGATTTTTCATCATTAGTGTATAGGAATGCAAGAGATTTCTGTGCATTAATTTTGTATCCTGCTACTTTACCAAATTCATTGATTAGCTCTAGTAGTTTTCTGGTGGCATCTTTAGGATTCTCTATGTATAGTATCACGTCATCTGCAAACAGTGACAGTTTTACTTCTTTCCGATTTGGATTCCTTTTGTTTCTTTTCCTTCTCTGACTGCTGTGGCTAAAACTTCCAAAACTATGTTGAATAATAGTGGTGAGAGTGGGCAACCTTGTCTTGCTCCTGATCTTAGTGGAAATGGTTTCAGTTTTTCACCATTGAGAACGATGTTGGCTGTGGGTTTGTCATATACGGCCTTTATTATGTTGAGGTAAGTTCCCTCTATGCCTACTTTCTGGAGGGCTTTTATCATAAATGGGTGTTGAATTTTGTTGAAAGATTTTTCTGCATCTATTGAGATGATCATATGGTTTTTATCCTTCAATTGTTAATATGGTTGTATCACATTGATTGATTTGCATATATTGAAGAATCCTTGCATTCCTGGGATAAACCCCACTTGATCATGCTGTAGATCCTTTCAATGTGCTGTTGGATTCTGTTTGCGAGTATTTTGTTGAGGTTTTTGCATCTATGTCATCAGTGATATTGGTCTGTAGTTTTCTTTCTTTGTGACATCTTTGCCTGGTTTTGGTATCAGGGTGATGGTGGCCTCGTAGAATGAGTTTGGGAGTGTTCCTCCCTCTGCTATATTTTGGAAGAGTTTGAGAAGGATAGGTGTTAGCTCTTCTCTAAATGTTTGATAGAATTCGTCTGTGAAGCAATCTGGTCCTGGGTTTTTTTTTTTTTTATTGTTGGAAGATTCTTAATCACAGTTTCAATTTCAGTGCTTGTGACTGGTCTGTTTATATTTTCTATTTCTTCCTGGTTCAGTCTCAGAAGGTTGTGCTTTTCTAAGAATTTGTCCATTTCTTCCAGGTTGTCCATTTTATTGGCACATAGTTGCTTGTAGTAATCTCTCATGATCCTTTGTATTTCTGCAGTGTCAGCTGTTACTTCTCCTTTTTCATTTCTAATTCTATTGATTTGGTCTTCCCCCTTTTTTTCTTGATGAGTCTGGTTAATGGTTTATCAATTTTGTTTATCTTCTCAAAGAACCAGCTTTTAGTTTTATTGATCTTTGCTATCGTTTCCTTCATTTCTTTTTCATTTATTTCTGATCTGATCTTTATGATTTCTTTCCTTCTGCTAACTTTGAGGGTTTGTTGTTCTTCTTTCTCTAATTGCTTTAGGTATAAAGTTAGGTTGTTTATTTGAGGTGTTTCTTGTTTCTTGAGGTAGGAGTGTATTGCTATAAACTTCCCTATTAGAACTGTTTTGCTGCATCCTGTAGGTTTTGGGTCATTGTGTTTTCATTGTCATTTGTTTCTAGGTATTTTTTGATTTCCTCTTTGATCTCTTCAGTGATCTCTTGGTTATTTAGTAGCGTATTGTTTAGACTCCATGTGTTTGTATTTTTTACAGTTTTTTTTCATGTAATTGATATCTACTCACATAGCGTTGTGGTCAGAAAAGATACTTGATATGATTTCAATTTTCTTAAATTAACCAGGGCTTGATTTGTGACCCAAGATATGATCCTAAAGAACGTTCCATAAGCACTTGAGAAAAAAGTGTATTCTGTTCTTTTTTGATGGAATGTCTTATAAATAGGACATTAAAATCAATTAAGTCCATATTGTTTAATGTGTCATTTAAAGCTGTGTTTCCTTATTTATTTTCATTTTGGTTGATCTGTCCATCGGTGAAAGTGGGGTGTTAAAGTCCCCTACTATGATTGTGTTACTGTCGATTTCCCATTTTATGGCTGTTAGCATTTGCCTTATGTATTGAGGTGCTCCTATGTTGGGTGCATAAATATTTACAATTGTTATATCTTCTTCTTGGATTGATCCCTTAATCATTATATAGTGTCCTTCTTTGTCTCCTGTAATAGTCTTTATTTTAAAGTCTATTTTTTCTGATATGAGTATTGCTACTCCAGCTTTCTTTTGATTTCCATTTGCATGGAATAGCTTTTTCCATCCCCTCACTTTCAGTCTGTAGGTGTCCCTAGGTCTGAAGTGGGTCTCTTGTAGACAGCATACATATGGGTCTTGTTTTTGTACCCATTCAGCCAGTCTATGTCTTTTGGTTGGAGCATTTAGTCCATTTACATTTAAGGTAATTATCAATATGTATGTTCCTATTACCATTTTCTTAATTGTTTTGGGTTTGTTATTGTAGGTCTTTTCCTTCTCTTGTGCTTCCTGCCTAGAGAAGTTCCTTTAGCATTTGTTGTAAAGCTGGTTTTGTGGTGCTGAGTTCTCTTAGCTTTTGCTTGTCTGTAAAGGTTTTAATTTCTCCGTCAAATCTGAATGAGATCCTTGCTGGGTAGAGTAATCTTGGTTGTAGGTTTTTCCCTTTCATCACTTTAAATATGTCCTGCCACTCCCTTCTCGCTTGCAGAGTTTCTGCAGAAAGATCAGCTGTTAACCTTATGGGGATTCCCTTGTATGTTATTTGTTGCTTTTCCCTTGCTCCGTTTAATATTTTTTCTTTGATAGCTTGATTAATCTGTGTCTTATTGTGTTTCTCCTTGGATTTATCCTGTATGGGGCTCTCTGCATCTCCTGGCCTTGATTGACTATTTCCTTTCCCATATTAGGGAAGTTTTCAACTATAATCTCTTCAAATATTTTCTCAGTCCCTTTTTTTCTTCTCTTCTTCTTCTTGGACCCCTATAATTCGAAAGTTGGTGCATTTAATGTTGCCCCAGAGGTCTCTGAGACTCTCCTCAATTCTTGTCATTCTTTTTTCTTTATTCTCCTCTGCGGTAGTTATTTCCACTATTTTATCTTCCAGGTCACGTATCTGTTATTCTGCCTCAGTTATTCTGCTACTGATTCCTTCTAGAGAATTTTTAATTTCATTTATTGTGTTGTTCATCTCTGTTTGTTTGCTCTTTAGTTCTTCTAGGTCCCCGTTCAACGTTTCTTGTATTTTCTCCATTCTATTTCTAAGATTTTGGATCATCTTTATTATCATTACTCTGAGTTCTTTTTCAGGTAGACTGCCTATTTCCTCTTCATTTGTTTGGTCTGGTGGGTTTTTACCTTGCTCCTTCATCTGCTGTGTGTTTCTCTGTCTTCTCATTTTGCTTAACTTACTGTGTTTGGGGTCTCCTTTTTGCAGGCTGCAGGTTCATAGTTCCCTTTGTTTTTGGTATCTGCCCCCAGTGGGTAAGGTTGGTTCAGTGGGTTGTGTAGGCTTCCTGGTGGAGGGGACGGTGCCTGTGTTCTGGTAGATGAGGCTGGATCTTGTCTTCCTCATGGGCAGGACCACGTCCAGTGGTGTGTTTTGGGGTGTCTGTGAACTTAGTATGATTTTAGGCAGCCTCTCTGCTAATGGGTGGGGTTGTGTTCCTGTCTTGCTAGTTATTTGGCAGGGGGTGTCCAGCACTGGGGCTTGCTGGTCATTGAGTGGAGTTGGGTCTTAGCGTTGAGATGGAGATCTCTGGGAGAGCTCTCATCAACAAATATTATGTGGGACTGGGAGGTCTCTGGTGGTCCAATGTCCTGAACTCGGCTCTCCCACCTCAGAGGCTCAGGCCTGACAGCCAGCCAGAGCACCCAGACCCTGTCAGCCACATGGCTCAGAAGAAAAGGGAGGAAAAAAAGAGAGAAAAAAAAAATAAAGTTCTTAAAATAAAAAAATTTAAAAAGTAATAAAAAAAGAGAGCAACCAAACCAATAAACAAATCCACCAATGATAACAAGCACTAAAAACTATACTAAGATAAACATAAAACCAGAAACAAATTAGATGCAGAAAGCACACCCCAAGTCTACAGTTGCTCCCAAAGTCCACCGCCTCAATTTTGGGATGATTTGTTGTCTATTCAGGTATTCCACAGATGCAGGGTACATCAAGTTGATTGTGGAGATTTAATCCACTGCTCCTAAGGCTGTTGGGAGAGATTTCCCTTTCTCTTCTTTGTTCGCACAGCTCCTGGGGTTCAGTTTTGGATTTGGCCCCACCTCTGCGTGTAGGTCGCCCTCTGGCATCTATTCTTCACCCAGACAGGAGGGGGTTATAGCAGTGGCTGATTAGGGGGCTCTGGCTCACTCAGGCCAGGGGGAGGAAGGGGTAGGGAATGCGGGGCAAGCCTGCAGTGGCAGAGGGCCGCATAACGTTGCTACAGCCTGAAGCGTGCTGTGTGTTCTCCTGGGGAAGTTGTCCCTGGATCACGGGACCCTGGCAGTGGCGGGCTGCACAGGCTCCTGGGAGGGGGGTGTGGATAGTGACCTGTGCTTGCACACAGGCTTCTTGGTGGCAGCAGCAGCAGCCTTAGTGTCTCATGCCCATCTCTGGTGTCCGCGCTGATAGCTGCGGCTTGCGCCCATCTCTGAAGCTCGTTTAGGCTGTGCTCTGAGTCCCCTCTCTTCGTGCACCCCGAAACAATGTTCTCTTGCCTCTTCGGCAGTTCCAGACTTTTTCCCGGACTCCCTCCTGGCTAGCTGTGGTGCACTAGCCCCCTTCAGGCTGTGTTCACGCAGCCAACCCCAGTCCTCTCCCTGGGGTCTGACCTCCGAAGCCCGAGCCTCAGCTCCCAGCCCCCACCCACCCCAGCAGGTGAGCAGACAAGCCTCTTGGACTGGTGAGTGCTGGTCGGCACTGATCCTCTGTGCGGGAATCTCTTTGCTTTGCCCTCCGCACCCCTGTGGCTGCGGTCTCCTCCGTGGCTCCAAAGCTTCCCCCCTCCACCACCCGCAGTCTCCGCCTGCAAAGGGGCTTCCTAGTGTGTGGAAACTTTTCCTCCTTCACAGCTCCCTCCCAGAAGTGCAGGTCCCATCCCTATTCTTTTGTCTCCATTTTTCCTTTTTTCTTTTGCCCTACCCAGGTACATGGGGAGTTTCTTGCCTTCTGGGAAGTCTGAGGTCTTCTGCTAGTGTTCAGTAGATGTTCTGTAGGAGTTGTTACACACGTAGATGTATTTTTGATGTATTTGTGGGGAGGAAGGTGATCTCCACGTCCTACTCCTCTGCCATCTTAAAGGTCCTCCTGGGGTTCTTTTTCTCCAGACAGAAATCTACAAGTTAACATACAACTTAAGCTATCTGGTTCTAAGCAAATGGCAAACAGCAAGTCGAATATGGGTGCATTCTCCTCAATATTAAATAACTCTTGGGTTTCTTATCACTCACAGTGAAAGACACAGAGTCATCCTTAGCTTTATCTGCAGGTTTTGGATAAGTTTTCAAAAGAATCTCATCAAGTTTATGCTATTATGTGTGATGCCTTAGTGTGTATAAGAGTGCCAGTGCCTCCCTAAAATTCCAAATCAGTATGTTTGCACTGGACCCCAGAATATATATTTTAATAAACTCCCAAAGTAATTCCAGTATTGATAGGCTACAATAATATATTAAGAAATGGCCAAGGACAGGGAAGCAACCTAAGTGTCCATCAACAGATGAATGGATAAAGAAGATGTGGCACATATATACAATGGAATATTACTCAGTCATAAAAAGAAACGAAATTGAGTCATTTGTAGTGAGGTGGATGGACCTAGAGTCTGTCATACAGAGTGAAGTAAGTCAGAAAGAGAAAAACAAATATCATATGCTAACACATATATATGGAATCTAAAAAAAAAAAAAAAAAAAAGGTTCTGAAGAACCTAGGGGCAGGACAGGAATAAAGATGCAGACATAGAGAATGGACTTGAGGACATGGGGAGGGGGAAGGGTAAGCTGGGATGAAGTGAGAGAGTAGCATTGACACATATACACTACCAAGTGTAAAATAGCTACTGTGAAGCAGCTGCATAGCACAGGGAGATCAGCTTGGTGCTTTGTGACGACCTAGAGGGGTGGGATAGGGAGGGTGGGAGGGAGGGAGGCGCAAGACAGAGGAGATATGGGGATATATGTATACATATAGCTGATTCAGTTTGTTATACAGCAGAAACTAACACATTATAAAGCAATTTTACTCCAATAAAGATGCTAAAAAAAAAATGGCCAGTTTAAGTCATTTAAAGCAGAGCTATGGGGAGGTATTTCAGTTAAATATGCTATCACTTGCAAGAAATGAAAACTTGGACCCAAGCTGGTTTCAAGAATGAAGAAGTTTTAACAATAGAAATAGAAGAGGTAATGTGGGTTCTAGGGTGGGTTGAGTCTGCTCAACGATGTCTGTATTAACAAGGTAGAATCTGTCCATTTCTCACTTCTCTGCATCCCCATGGGGCTATTGACAAGATGGGCCTAGCAATTCCATGTCACTTCCTGGTTCAATATATAGAGGAATAAGAGAGGATTCCTATCCTGTGACGTATGTCTTCTCATAGGACTAGAGAATCCTTTTCCAGAAACTCCACCCACCCCCAACCCAAAAGACTGCCCACAACTCATTGGCCAGAATTATAACAAGTGATCATTCCTGAGTTAATTGTTGGCACATGGGATTTGAATAGAAAACCTTGCACCAATCAGGTTCACTGAGGAACTGGAATGGGGCTAGCTTCCCCTAAGGCAACTGGTTGAATGAAGAAGGTGTGGATATCTGAACAATACTAGGATTCTACAGAAGAGAAGTAGAGGTGGCGATGGCGAGGAAATTAGATCAGCAACTAACAGGGTCCAGCATTAGGTGAGTTAAAAAGAATTACAATCAGCATCTTAAAATTAGGTTGCATTAAGTTGCCTTAATGCAATGGTAACCTCCAAGCACATTGCAAGGGAAGCTAATCCAGTTATCACAGAACACAAAGGTTCACAGACCAAAGTAAGATGCTTGAATCACAGTTTAATAAATCAATTGAAAACACATATCCAGAAGTGAGGGTGGGGGTGGAGGAATAAATATGTGGAGCACAGAGGATTCTTAGGACAGTGAAACTACTCTGTATGATACCATAAGAGTAGATATGTGTCACCATACACCTGTCCAAACCCACAGAATGTACAACACAAGAGTGAACCCTAAGGTAAACTATGGACTTTGGGTGAAAATGATGCATCAGTGTAGGCTCATTGATTGTAACAAATGTACCACTCTGGTGGGTGATGTTGATAATGGGGGGAAGCTGTGCATGTGTGGTGATAAGGTATATATAGGAAATCGTTGTGACTTCTCTCTCAATTTGCTATGAAACTAAATTTCCTTGAAAAAGTAAAGTCTTTTTAAAAAATTAATTTTATTAAGAAAAGAAGAAAAGGAAGAGATGGGGGTATCACACAGAATAAAATGCAAGCAAGTGGAAGCACGACACCGCTTTAGTCATAGATTAGGAAACATTGTCTCCCTCCTGCATCAGCCTCGCCAAAGCCATAGTGGGGTTATAAGGACCAAAGTTGAGGTCTGAGCAAGGGGACCACAAATGGAGGATGCTTGGACCAATGAGACACACTTGCTCTCTTCTGGCAAATACACCGGTCCACAGCTATCTCTAGCCAATTAGCTGCTGAGTCCACTATGGGTTTTATCTGCATTTCTAGGTAGAGCACATGCAGGGACAGAGCAGGACCATACTGGGGGTCTCCAATGGGGGCTGATTTAAAGACGACATAGCTGTCGACCCAGAGCTGTCATGGTCATTCATTCTGACTTGGTCTTTCTGTCTATTTCTGTCTATAAGTGAGACTCTTGTTTGTTCCACCAAGCATTCCATCTATTCCATTTCTATCATCCTTATGGATTACCAATTTACTCTCTATATTTAGCATATCTCATGAATTCTACCTTTGTTCCGTAAGATTCTTCCTTACTCATTATTCATTCTTAACACAGCCTGGGAGTATCACCTATACCTCATAAGCCACTAGATTACTTATCATCAATGCTTAAAATTTCTTATGAGTTTCATCCATCCCATTTGCTTTCTTGTCTTGTCTAGCAGATTTGAATATACTCAAATAATACAGCAAACCTACATTACAGAAGACCTAAAGTGTTGTGATGAGGGTGAAAGAAAGAGAGAGAAATGACTAATAGATTAAAAGAAATCTAAGAGAAATGGGAATCAGATACATTTTCTTAAAAACTATGAGACAACTGGGGGAATTGAACTCTGGCTGGATACTTGATACCAAGAAATTATCATATATTTTAGGTGTGAAAATTGTATTTTTAGGTATGAAGAAATAAAGAGTTTTTATGTTTTAGAAATGCACACTGAGGTATTTATGAATCAAATTACATGATATTTGAAGTTTGCTTCAAAATAAGCCAATATTTTGCAATTTGGATCAACAAATAGTTCTTGAGCTTATGCTAAGCAGAGTTTTGCAAACTGAGAATCATGAGTCATTAGTAAGTAAGTTGGTTTGGTGGGCTTTGTCCAAAACATGTGAATAATGAATAGAAGAGAACAGAATAGAAAATATCAGAGTGTGTGGCATTCTGTCAGAGTAAATTTTGTTCCATGAAGCTTTTGTTTCAACTGTGTGTGTGTGTGTGTGTGTGTGTGTTACGAACATATATTGTATTTCTTACCGTGAGGTTACAGTTAATGAGGTTTGAAGATCACAGCTGAAAGCAGAGTCCTGATCACTGATGGGCACAGAAGATACAAGAAGAATAAGACATGGTTTCCACTTTCCTGAAGAGACAGACATGAATAGGCAAATAGTGTGGAATGCTACGAGCTCTGCTAGCAGTGAGCTCCAAGGACTGTGGGAAGACAAAAGAGGCACTGACTAACTCTGGCATAGGCTTCACAGAACAGGTAATATGTGAAATGATTGTTGAAGGATGAAAAGGATGGAAAAGGGTGAAAACGGCATCTCTCAGGAAGGGAACAAAGTGGCACAGAGTTGTAAACACACAAGTGGTATATTTAGGCAAAAGAAAGTAATTTGGTAAGGCTGTGATCTGGCTAAGAAATGATGGCGGCTTGGAATAGAGCAGTGGATGAGCAAATGGGTTCTGAGTGTTTCATTCTTCCTAAAAATCCAGTGGTCATGACTCATCATCTCCTTCCCAGGACCCCTCCCAAATTCCTTTTCTCTTTCAATGAGATGTCCATTTGGCACCTCATAGGTCAAAGCACTCAAGTCACCTTGATGCTTTATTTTTGGTGATGGACACGGTCGGCACTGCACACAGATGCCCTTTTGTCATTTCTGTGCACTTGTTCCCTGGCTTATGGGCACTGTAGCTTCCAGGCTGTCACCTCTACTGTCTGACTTCAGAAAGCTGGATGTGCTAGAATGTGGCAGCCCTTTGACAATGATTGGCTGGTGTAGGAATGTCAAAGCCCAGCTCCCTTAGTTCAAACTGAGATCAACTTGGAAGTATGACCTACATTCCATGGTTCCCCAAACTGAAGTGGGGTCAGGCTTCAGCTTCCCTCTGGGGGACTTCACCTGAAATCTCTCCTTGTTTCACCTGGAAGCACATCCCTAATAAATCACTTGCCCATGAACTCTTGTCTTAGGGTTCTTCTCCAGCAGACCTGGAACTAATGCACATCCCATATACAAAGAGCCATGAATATGCATAACTGATTCGCTTTGCTGTACACCTGAAACTAACACAACATTGTAAATCAACTATACTCCAATAAAAAAATTTTTTTTTAAAAAAAGTCATGTATTTCTTTTAACTCTCCATTTTCTAATTGCAGTAAAAAAAAAAATATATATATATATATATATATTTTACTGTATAGTTTGCTGCAGCAGATTTCTAATTTGGTTTACTTTAATTTATTTATTCAGAAAATAGTATTGTGCCTCTACTGTAATCCAGGCACTGCCGCTCTCTACTTAAACCCATCTTCCATTTACTTGTCTTGAAACATCATTTTCACGAGGTCCCTTTATTGATCAAAACCTTCCAGGGGCTCCCCAATCACCTCAAGAGGTTTTGCCTTAGGCTCAAGTAGTCTCCTTTATGAAGGAAAATATATATACTCTCACGGACCCTCAATGTAATTTAAAAAATTCATTATAATTTAATTTCAATATGTATAAACCTAAAACTAATTATAAACTCCTTATACTGACAGCTTTGATATAACTATAAATCCAGAATAAATTTTCAAATTGCATTCAAACACAACTACAAAACCAATAAAATTTAAATTCCCAGCATTAATTTAATGTGACAGATTATGTTGTTTTGCTGGAACAAAAATCGCTGATATTTGGTTTAATAGCAGAAGGATGTAATCTCAGGTTTGTTTGTGTATTTAATCTGTTTCTGTATTTCAACTTCAATAATGCTAATGTAAGGAATAGCCATTCTCACAAGCATGCTGTCTAAAACTTTATTAATGGCTGTAATTTTTATTTCTAATTCAGGATAATCAGAACCCAAATCTAAGAATAACCTTTGTATGTCAGTTGTATCAAGGCATATATTGATAACTCTGCAGAACTATTTTGTTCACTTAAAGATAAGGTTAGTATTGTGTTCTTCTGGGAATCTTCATCAAATGAATATTTCTTCCAAATGCTTTGGAATCAGGATCAGGCTAGGCTTCCTAGAAGCAAACCTGAGACAAAGATTTGGATACAGGGGTTTGCTTCAGAACTGATCTTAGTAAGCAGTGGTAAGCAATGTGGGTACGTGATATAGAGAAGGAAGGGAGGTTAATACAGCATGCGGTGATAGGCAGGTTACTGCTGCAGGCAACTGGGGCTCAGTGGCAACTGGAAACCTCAGAACTGACCCACCGAGAAGGGAGGCAACTGGGGTATTTATCCTCCAATTCCCATTTGTCACTGGCGGATGGCTGCTCCCAAAATTAACTCCCCAACATATCTGGCCTGCCAAGAGAAAGGCCCTAAGACTCAGAGGTGTTTGTAGCTGTACACCTGGGCACATGCAAGAAGAGTGAGTGCCAACCAGCTATGGGCAGGGCGCCAACAGCATCTGTCTCAGAAGCAGGTTATTTCTTCCTTGGGTGTTAGCAGCCTGTACTGTCCAATATTGAAGGGTTTCAAGTTGGTAAGTTCCACAATGAGATCTGCTCACACAGGTAGGACACTCACTCTGTAGGAGAAGTCTGGTATGTCCATCCTTCTGGATGTTGTGTGCAGATTCAGTGGCCACAACTTTCCTCTATTCAAACAACTGCGAGATCCTCATGCATGCAGCTGCTGTGACATCGTTTAGCCTCCACTTGGTAACACCATCACAAGACAGTACACAGTGATAAGGTTGGTTTTCTACCATATGCTTATAATATTTTCTAATTATCATTAAAATTTAGAAAATAAAAAGTAAACTTTCATGTGGAACTTCATAACCCCTGACAATGTGTCAGGACCCCCAAGGTGGTGGGGCAGGGGGTGGGGGGGATAAAGGAAGGTCCAGAGAAAAACTGACCTTCTACATAAAAGTGTAGATAACCTGAAATTCAAGGTCCATTGAAGTCTACCCTCAAGCTTCCTTCACAAACTTTTCATAGTCAAACAGATCTATTAGCAATGTGATAAGCATACCTTGTGTTTATCAGCCACAAGATTCATACCTTTCAGCCTGCCTACAATTCACCTGGACCTATTTACTTAAGTCTTACAGAGAGACCAGGCCTTCCCAGGTTGCTCTGGTTCATAACAAGTTCACAGCTCCTAACTCTCACTTGCCAATTAACCACATGCGGCATTCTCCTCAAGTCCTTGGTCTTGTATTCCTTTTTTCTTTAGATTTTTTTTTTTTTTTTGGATGTGGACCATTTTTAAAGTCTTCATTGAATTTGTTACAATATTGCTTCTCTTTTATGTTTTGGTTTTTTGGCTGCGAGGCATGTAGGATCTTAGCTCCCTGACCAGGGATCGAACCCACCCACCCCCTGCATTGGAAGGCAAAGTTTTAACCACTGGACCGCCAGGGAAGTCCCTTTATTGCTTTTTAACATTGCACATGTTCATGTCATATACCCCCAACAAGGCTGTGACACCTACAGTGAGACTGAGCCAACACAGCTCGATGGAAGAATACAGATTCGCAATCCACCCAACTGCTCACGGATGTGCGCTCAGCTCTGTACTAGCTGTGATCTTGAACCTCCATTCCTCCATCTGTAAAAGAGAGACCCTAGTACCTTCCTCATAGTGTTGTTGAGTGGATAAATATCTGAAAGCATTTTGCACAATGTCTACAGTCGAGCAGGTGCCCAACAAAAGGAGTTCCCTTTCTTACTTTGCAAACACAGTTCTTTCCAATAGCCTTGAGAAATTTCCCATATCATCTTGAAGGTCTGGCCCTTGTGATGAGTTGAGAGACCTTTAGTTGCACTCTGGTTTGCTAATAATCTAAACAGCCTGAAAACACATTTTTATAAGACACTATTCTAGGGAGAGAACATCTGGATCTCTCTCATCTTTCTCTTAAAAATTTTCCTGTCTGTGCCCGTAGAAAGATAAAGAATTGATAAAAAGATTCTCATGGACATGGTTACATTTTGTTGATAAGAAAGTTCTTTATTTGGCTGAAACAGATGTTCAGCTAAGAATTTTCTTTGCCAGTACTAACGCTATCCCACAAGCATGTTATTGATTCACATGGAGTGGCCATGTAGCCGGGATTATGTAGACTTAGGTCTGTCCTCATCATGGGCAAGTAGAATTAAGAAACTTGGTTTCCATGACCCTGGCTACCAATGGCAAGTGTTAAAAATTCTATGAAGTTGACTCAGTTATCAGTCATGATTTTTGCTTTGTTTTGTTTTCTATTTAATATAGACTGTTGAATTTTGCCTCATGTGATGGTCTCATCTTGGCCTTATTCACAAGGCCAAGACCTAGGGTTCTACCTGTTGTATCCCAAACCAACCATTCACTGAGTGCACCAACTGCTGAGGTGTGCTGAAGGAAAACACTTTAAAGTCATTTGTGGGGACTTCCCTGATGGTCCAGTGGGTAAGACTCTGCACTCCCAATGCAGGGGGCCCGGGTTCGATCCCTGTTCGGGGAACTAGATCCCACATGCATGCCGCAACTAAGAAGTCCACATGCTGCAACTAAAAGGTCCCTCAGGCCACAACGAAGATCCCACGTGCTGCAACTAAGACCTGACGCAGCCAAAATAAATTTTAAATAAATAAATAAATATTTTTTTTAAAAGTCATTAAAAAAAAATAAAGTCATTTGTGTTTCTTAAAAGGATCAATAATAAAACTACAATTAATAACAGGCAACTTTTAAGAGTGAGATTCTCCTTGCACATATGAGTTTTTAAATCTGCAGTACGTGACATAGTCTCCTGTTCTTTTGAGATGAAAACCAGAAACAGCAGGAGGTGTCTATAGTTCACTGAGTATTTATATCATTTAAACTGCAAACAAAAAAAAAAATTCCTTCTAAATGGAATGAGCCTTTGAAGTTGGGGTTATTAGGACTTACAGGTGAACTGCTGTGTGATCAGCAATCGAGGTCTATTCATGAGGCTCTAAGTACAAGGCATTATGTTAACACTGCCACTTCATCTGAGGCCAGTAGCTGAAAAGCAGCTAAGCACTAAATGCCAGAGGTGAATTTTTGTTTTAGAATAATGGTGTGGATCCCTAGAGTTCCTTCTATTCTTGAACTCTCCCAGTATCCTCTTCCAACATTCTCCCAAACCTTACAAAGAGCTTTCATGGACATATACTTTGAAAATATATGCTTTTAATATGCCGAAAAAAACATGGTCCAATAGGATACATCAGTGTCCAATGCAGCACAATTTACAGTAGCCAAGACATGGAAACAACCTAAATGTCCATTGACAGATCAATGGATAAAGAAGATGTAGTACATATATACAATGGAATATTACTCAGCCATTTATAAAGAATGAAATAATGGGATGGACCTGGAGATTACCATACTAAGTGAAGTAAGTCAGACAGAGAAAGACAAATATCATGTGATATCACTTATATGTGGAATCTAAAAAAAATGATACAAATGAACTTATTTATAAAACAGAAACAGACTCACAGACTTAGAGAATGAATTTATGGTTACCGGGGGGAACAGTCCGGGGGAGGGAGTCTGGGATTGACATGTACACACTACTATATTTAAAATAGATAACAAACAAGGACCTACTGTATAACACAGGGAACTCTGCTCAGTGTTCTGTAATAACCTAAACAGGAAAAGAATTTGAAAAACAATAGATACATGTATATGTATAACTGAATCACTTTTCTGTACACCTGAAACTAACACAACATTTTAAATCAACTATACTCCAATACAAAATTTTAAAAAAATTTTTTTCAAAAGAAAATACATGCTTTTATATGACCCGTCTTGTTAACAAAATTTGTCCTGACAGAGCTAGCTCCACTCTGTGGCACAATTTTCTTCCTTTTATTTTTAAATAATGCCTGTGTATTGATTAGAAAAGTGTTTAGCTGCAAGTAACAAAAAACTTAAATAACACACAGGTCTATTCTTTTTCAGGTAACAAGAAATTCAAAGGTAGACAATTCTGAGCTGCTTCAGTTGCATGTGTATATCAGCAAGGATCAAGGCTTCTACACCTTGCTTCTTCATTCTTAGAGTGTATGTTTTACCCTCATAGCTGCTGAATCTCCAGGCATCATATCTGTGTTCTAGCAAAAGAATAGGGGCAAGGGCCTATAAAGAATGTGCCAATCAGGTCTAAATCTTTTTGCAAAACCTCTCCCGTAACCCCTGCTGCCTATATCTCACTAGATAAAACTGGGTCAATTGGCCATCCCTTGCTTCAAGGAGGTCTTGGTTGTAAGTATTTTAGCTGGGCATATTTCTTCCCCGAAGAAAATCAGAGTTTTATTAGTACAAAAAAGGGACTACAGGTAATATCCAGGCAACCAGCAATATCTATTATGTCTGGGTCTAGGGATGAGAGTCATCTCTTAATAGAAAATCACTTGCATTAAAAATACTAAAACCTCTTTTTCTGGAGACACATCTACTTTTAACAAGATCATAAGCAGAGTTAGCCAAAACATCAAAACAGGAACACTAAGTTGGTTGAAATCAATGAGGCTTGACCATCAGTGAAGTAATGAACTTTGGATTGTATCGCCTTTCCTAGAGTCATAAATATATTTCTGAAGATATTTTAATTTAAGTTTAAGTTGGTCTTTTCTATCATAAAGCAAGTTCTTTCCTAAAACCACTCGCTTTAAAAGCAAGATCCTCTGTGTTACATCCTATCATCCTGCTGTCTTCCATTTTAAAATTAGAGCTCCATTCTTCTAAAATGTATGTTGGCCACCTGCAATCACATCCAAGACAGAAGCAAACTTCAAATATCACACTTTCTTTTCAAATATCACACTTTTCTTTTAGTTTTCCCCCACTAGATTATTAAATTCATTAGGGAAAGAACCATTTCTTTGTTCTCGGTTGTATTCCAGACACTCACCACAGGATGTGAATATAGAAGATAGTCAAGAAGTGCTTTATAAACAAGTGTTACATATTCAAAATAAAAATTATTTTTTGCCTAAAAGCATTATTATTGGAGCACAAAATAATTTTAAAATACAAATATAAACCATAAAAATATCATAATTTCAATCATCTTAATCTGAAGAGACATTAGATAAAATTCAGAATTAACTTCTGAGTGAACAGTAACAACTAACTCTTAATAAACTTGAGATAAAAGTGAACTTCTGAAACCTAATGAAGAATATTATCTCAAATCAACAGACAAAGATCATACCTTAGAAACACTAAAAGCCATTCCATCAAAGCCAGAAGCAGGACAGAAAAATAAAAGACTCTCTTCTTGCCAATATTATTAAACTTTTTTTTAACCTGGCTAATAAAATTAGACTAGAAGATAATTCTAAGTATAATTAGTGGAAAGGTAAGACAAAATATTGGCTGATTATATGACCATCTTATAGAAAACTCAAGAGGATCAATGGAAAAGCAATTAGAAATAAAATTTCAGTAAGTTGATGAGTTACAGAATAAATGCTGAAAATATACCAGCAATAATCAGAAAATGTTTGTGACATAATGTTGAGGGAAAATGCGGGCTTTAACACACACAAACGGCTATCTCTATTTGATATAAAAATGGAAATAGATTTATAGATATTGACAGATAGATGTAAGTAAATTACTTAACCTCTCCAGTGTTGGACAAGCAGCACTAAATTAAGAAATCTCTGCTTCTGTTCACCTGTGAGCATTCCATAGAGTAGCCCATGTAAGAAAATGTAAACAAAATAATCAACACAGAGCACAGAAGCGTGTATAACTGAGACGTTCAGCCAGGGACCCATATTTCCATGTTTCCTCTGCCCGTGATATCTTAATAAATATGCATCTCTCTTAGTCAATGCTCACTCAGCTGTACATTCTACCAGAGTTTCAACTCTCCTAAACCACGACCACCAGCTTTGTTGAGCTGTCCTTCAAAAACGGATTTTGTAAATGGTACATAGTCTTTATTTTATGGGAGGTCATCCTAAATCCACCCTCCAAATCTGGTTTAAATCAATCCAGACCAAGAGTCAGAACCTTAATTTTATTTCCATCGATAGATGAAAGCTTAAGAGGAAATACACTAAGATATTTTTAATGGGATAAGAGGTTTTTTTATGCTTTTATTATATCTTCAGATTTTCTACAATGAATAGGCATTACTTTAGTTTTTTTTGTTTTTAATCTTGATTCAACACTTTTCCAAATCCTTCATTTCCTATCTCCCAGTAAGTCTTTCTAGGAAATATCTCAAACCTCAAATCTGCAAAATATATCTCAAGTCTGGGCCAGTGCTTTTCTCTATGGCTACCAGCCTCAGCCAAGGCACTGCCATTTCCTTCCCGGGTAACTCTACTACACCCTGGGTTCATCTCCTGCTGCAATCAGTTCTTCATCCATCATAGATCAAAAGAGACCTCACACAGGACATCTGTGTAAGTTGCTAGGAAGTAATCTTAGTGAGTGGGCAGCGGGGGCGGCTGTAGGTAGAGCAAGAACGATCAATTCTGCCAACAGATGGACTGTGAGACCCAGGGAATGGCCAAGACCAATTCAGTTCCAACTCCAAACCACGGTCATCCTCCTCATCAATCCCCTCATTCCCGGCATAATTTCAACACACCTCTGAGCCCAGTAAAATCAGTCTAGAAGAATAAGGCAATGAGCAAAGACCAGATGTCCTTGAAAATAGAAGAGTAATAAGTGAGTACAAAGAATAATCTGAGGTGACAGTTGTTATCAGGTCTGAATAGGCAGCCCATGGACAACTATAGACTATGGAAGAAGTTAGTGTACAACTAGGCAACATTTAAATCATTTATCCAGGAAATGTACCTGGGGAAATTGGGGAGAGGAGGCAATTTCAAGTTAAATCCATTCAGTAAAACAAATTCGAGATTTTTTGACTTTTAATTTATATTTATTTTAAAATTTATAATTGTGTGATTCGACTAATTAAAGAAGTATATGTCAAAAATACCATAAGTAGGGCTTCCCTGGTGGCGCAGTGGTTGGGAGTCTGCCTGCCAATGCAGGGGATGCGGGTTCGAGCCCTGGTCTGGGAGGATCCCACGTGCCGCGGAGCAGCTGGGCCCGTGAGCCACAATTGCTGAGCCTGCGCGTCTGGAGCCTGTGCTCTGCAACGGGAGAGGCCGCAATGGTGGGAGGCCCGCGCACCGCGATGAAGAGTGGCCCCCGCTTGCCGCAGCTGGAGAAGGCCCTCGCACAGAAACGAAGACCCAACACAGCCATAAATAAATAAATTAAACCTTATTAAAAAAAAAAAAAAATACCATAAGTAAAAATAAAATGTAAACTGCCAGGTATTAAACGGCATTGCAATATTGTGATAAAGATTATGATCTTAATAAAAAGAGTACTCTCCCTCATCATCAACTAGAAAAAGAATGCCTCCCTCTGAAAAATGAGTAAAGAACATGAGCAGACAATTTATAAAAGAAAAAACACATGTGGCAAATAAACATGAAAAAGCTCAATTTTATCTGTAGTCAATAATTACAAGATAAAAGAATGTGAATAAAATTGGCATATCTGAACAAAAAAGATATTTATTACTGTTGAGGGTGCCATAGTGAGACAAGTATTCATGCTCTACTAATGGAAGCATAAATTGGAACCATAATTAAGTATCACTTTCCTTAAAATATGTTAAAATATTTATATCCACTCCTAGAAACTTGTGTGTGTCCCACACGCACAAGGATTATTCACAAAGATGTTTATTGCAACATTACTTCTAATGGTAAGAACCCGGCAACAATCAACAAAATTAGTTAATGAGAACATTTGAAATATTCTAAGTCTATTTAATGACACTGGACAATTATCATGGATAATTTGTTAGATTTTCAAAACAGCTTATAAAATAAAAAATTTAGTATGATGCCAAGTTCATTAAGTTTTATGCATTCCTGTGATGATAGAAAAAACTTGGATAGAAATAAAATATTAACAATGGTTATGTGGCGATATCATGGGTAAATATTGTATTTCTCGTATTCTTTCTAATTTTTAATAAAAGTAACACATGCTCATGATAACCCAGGAAAAACACTACAAACACACATGGGTGTATATATGTGGGTGTATGTATGTATGTATTCCTCTAAAAATCAATACAAAAGATTGTCAGGAATGGTCTCGTGAAGGATCAAATAAAGTTAAGAAGTTTTTGTTTAAAAAAAAGACAGCTTGGTTAAAATTCCCTCCCAGACTCCTGACCCCCTCTTATTTTATTTTATTTTTAAGATTTTTTTGATGTAGACCATTTTTAAAGTCTTTATTGAATTTGTTACAATATTGCTTCTTTTTTGTATGTTTTGGTCTCTTGGCCGCTAGGCATGTGGGATCTTAGCTCCCTTAACAGGGATTGAACCCACACCCCTGCAATGGAAGGCGAAGTCCTAACCACTGGACCACCAGGGAAGTCCCCACCTCTTTTATTTTAAAATAAATGTTGTCCTCTTTATTCTAATTATATAAAGGCATTTGGGGGTTGTCCATCTGCATACGACTGTGGAAAAAGCCTAGCCCATAGAGGGTCCTTAAGAAATGTTTGTTGAGGGAATGAATAGATGCTATAGCACAAATGGAGAGAAGGGTCTTCTCACCCTTTGATGATAATTTTCTTGACACAGTTTAGAATCCATCTAAATGGACTATCGATCCTGCTGTTTAACTACTTTTAGAAATGTCTTAATATTCACTACTCTAAAAACAAAAATCATTATTTTTGACAGATGCTCTCTAAAATTTAATTGGTTTAACACATTTCATCCCATATAGCAAGTTAATTTACTTAGCTACTTGGGGGCACATTTTGCAATTAATTCTTTCCGTTGAGTTCACCATGATGCTCATTGCTTAAATCCAGATTATTCATGAGAACGTCATTGAGATTTTCTACAACTGCACTGGGCGACAGGAACACCTGTGGTGAAAATTTTTCCAGATAAGATTACCTGGGCTCTGCTCTAAAAAGTGGGAATTTCAGGAGTTAATTGACCGTTCATTTATTTGTAGAGATGGTGCCAGAAATTCTGAGTGAGTGTGGGAGAGAGGGGAGAGGGGAATTCCGGCTTTGCTTATGGATTCTAAGGTCCACATTTACAGGATAGTGAGAAAGCCTGACGAAATAAGCTCCCAAAATGTATAAACATGATGCAAAACTTATCCCTGCTTATCTAGCAAAACATATGAATTCAATCACAACAAAAACTTAGAGAAATTTCGCAGTAGGATCTCATTAGAAGACACACTCACTTTCTATCTGTGACCCAGTTCCTATCACAGACCTATGGAGAGAAATTCATTGTACAGATTTTACAACCAAAGATACACATATAACTTTATTTTCCTATAACTGAGCTTAACCCAGAGCAATAAGAGAAGAAATAAATATAGTCACTTGCGGTAACCAGCTGTCAAGATGGCCACCAGTGAGCTTTGCCTTCTTGTGTGGTCTCCTCTCACACAGAATAGGGCTGACCTGTGTAACCTGAAAGATATCATAGAAATGATGGTGTATGACGTCTGAGACTAGATCCTAAAATGCTTCGCAGTTTCTGCTTTGTCCTCATGGAATATCTGCTCTGTGGGAAGCCAGATGCCATGTTGTGAGGACACTCAAGTAGCCCATGGGTGTGTGTTTGAGGGGGCGAGAGGTGGGGGAAAAGGGAGGCGCCATGACTGAGAACCTGAGGCTTCCAGCCAGCAGCCACGTGAGTGAGCCATCACGGAAGAAGCTCCCCCAGCCCCAGTCATATTTCAGATGACTGCAGCCCTGGCCAACATCTTGACTACACTTCATGACAATCTCTGAGCCAGAACAGAAACTGGGAGATATAATAAATTTGTTGTTTTGTCTTGAGCTGCAAACTCTTGGAGTAATTTGCTATGCAACAATAGATAATCAGTGCATTCCTTCTAAGAAAATTCATCCAAATTAGTGACTAATTTGCCATATCAGGATGTAAACTCAGCTACTTCCAGATTCTCTACTTCATTCTCTCTGGGGATGGGTTGGAATCTAAATTCAAGAAAACTTTGGGACGTCCCTGGCGGTCCAGTGGTTAAGACTTCGCCTCCCAATGCAGGGGGTGCAGGTTCGATCCCTGGCCGGGGAGCTAAGATCTCACATGCCTTGTGGCCAAAAAGCCAAAACATAACAAAAAGAAGCAATATATAACAAATTCAATAAACACTTTAAAAAAAATGGTCCACATCAAAAAAAATCTTTATAAAAAATAAATTCGAGAAGACTTTACCTAACTTCCTAATATTAGGGAAAGGGACCCCTGGCCATTAATTTCTGTATCAATAAGATGTTTTTGGCAATACACGACAGAATGGTAGAATCAAAATCGCTCAAATAATATGCATTTTTGTCTCACACAACAGTAAGTGGGGAGGTGTGTACTTCCAGAGTCAAATAATTCAGGGGCTCCACTGCCTCAGGACTTCTGTCAGCTTCTATTCTCTCAGCTTTCCCTTTATCATATTCTTTTTTCTGTGAACAGTCTGTTCATATCTTTTAACCATTTTCCTTTTAGGTTGTTGGTCATTTTCTTATCAATTTCTAGGAACTCTTCATACATTAGGAGGTTAGCTTTTGGCCTGTGTTCTAAGTTGAAATATTTTCCAGATTGTCATTTGACATTTTACTTTGCCTTTGGATTTTTTTTCTATTTTCGTTTCTTTTTTTTTTTAATTGAAGTATTGTTGATTTACAATGTTGTGTTAGTTTCTGGTGTATAGCAAAGTGATTCAGTTATAAATATATATATTCTTTTTCATTATGGTTTATTACAGGATATTGAATATAGTTCCCTATGCTATGAAATAGGACCTTGTTGCTTGCCCATTCTATCTTGGAATTTTTGATCATGCATATTTTAGTAATATGCTTAATTTATACATCTTTTTCTTGTATGGTTTCTGGATTTCAAAGCTCTGCTCCTAGCCCAAGTTTACACAGCAGTTATCTCATGGTTTCTTCTAGTGCTTTATGGGTTGTTGTTTTTGGTTTGTTTTTTTGTTACATTTAAATGTTTAATCATTTGTAATTTCTCAAATTTGTAATTTGAGATGTGGATCCAATTAACGTTTCCTTCAAAGCCCTCACACCATTTATTGACTAGTTCATGTTCCCCACCACACTCCCATTTGATCACATTCTACTAACCTATAACACTACCTCATTCCCCTATAGCAATCTGAGGGGCTAAATAAATGAGCAGTGGTAATCCTCCACTTCCAATGCATTATTTGAACTCAACAAAGCTACATCATATGCTTTAGAACAGGAACTGGCAAACTATGGCCAGTGGGCCACACTTGTTTTTGGAAATAAAGTTTTATTGGGACACAGCCATATTCACTCACTTATGTTTTTCTATGGCTGCTTTTGCACTACAAATGCAGAGTTGAGTAGTTACAACAGAGATCATACAACCTGCAAAGCCTCAAACATTTACTATCTGACCCTTTCAGAAAAAGTTTTCCAACTCCTGCTTTAGAATTTACAGAACACTTTAACATAAACTCCATTAAAGCCTCAATAATCTAATGAAACGGTATTATCCCCACTTCATCTGTAAAGAATATGAGACTTGGGGAGGTTAAATAGCTGGTGAAGGGCAGACCCCAGATCTAACCCAAGTCCCAGGACTTAAATTCCACAAATGTTTCTTCTGTCATTTATACTGTGCTTTATGGTTTTCAAAGTCCTTTTGCACACCTATTCTCTTGATATTTCCAATACTCCTGTGAAGAATATATGAATCCCATTTTACAGATGTGAAAACTGAGTTACAGAGAGGATAAGGAAAATTCTGACATGCTCACAGCTTTTAAGTGGCGGAATTGGTATCCAAATCTAGGTCCCTAGTAAAAAGGAAAAGAAAAAAAACCTGCTTTCTCGAAAATACCTCATTGCTGATATCTTAATTCAAATCCTAGCTCACTCCAGCCCAAAATGCTCTGAGCATTCCAGCTATTCTTTAGTTAATGGTAATATACCTATCTTTTTTTAATGCTCATGATTTGTCAAAAAGAAAACAAAATTAAGCCCCCAAAAGGGAGGAAATGGCAGGAAGGACAGGGGGGAGCCTGAAACCAAGATTTTTAAATACAACTAGATTAAATATGTACCTACTCTTCAAAGCAAGTAAGAATCTTTCGAAAGGAAAAATTGGAAAAGTGGCACTGAATTTCCTCTGGCTTGGGATGCCCATTAGCACAGATGTAAAATCCTTCCCCATTCCTTCCAGCCAAATAAAGGAAGATCACTGCACCACTGTTTACTAAATTCACTGTCTCAAGGCAATGTTTGTCTTTTGCAGGAACTAGGAGGGTTCATGCTGAGACCAGAAGGAGGGATATTAAGCACATTTTTTAAAGCTATCTTTTTAATATACTGTATCCATAATATCTAAGCAATTCACACCATTCCCCCACAGACTCTGTTTCTACTCCACTGGCCCACTGGCTCTGTAAAGTCACATCTTTCTGTTATTACTAAGGCAGTTCACCTCAGGTACTTCTTTAATTCCTGTATTTTTCCCAACATGAAGTTAATTTACTTTATCCCTTATCCTAAGAATGATAACAGGGTTTCTATAAAAGTGAACATCCATGATCAAAGAGAAAGCTTGTATTATAAACAAATTAATTACAACTGGGCTCCCTTTGAAATATTTTAACTTAATTAAGCTCAACCTTTTGGCAAAGGTTTAAAAACTTGAGAGTAATTGAAGAGCCATTCCAGTTTGGCTGGATTTTTCTTTTAATGTCGGGGTGGGGTGGGGGTAGTTTACATGGTTATAGCCTAAATGTTGCATTGATATTATTTTTTAGTTGTACTTTTTTAAACAAAAGATATTAGGCAAAATTGAACTTGTTTGGGGAATAACGGAATTGTGTCATAGTTTGATGACAGTGATAGTTACACAACTGTACACATTTGTCAAAACATATAGAAATGAACATGAAAAGAGCTGAATTTCACTGTATGTAAATAATTCCTCTATAAACCTAACTTTTTAAAAAACTGGATTCTTTCTACTCAACTGAGTTGAAAATATTCTCAAGATGTTTTTTGAGGCATTGTCTGTAGTGACCAAAACAAAGAAAAAAGTAACTAGATACTACATAAATGTTGAACAGATGAGAATTTGATTGGTCTTTTTAAAATAATTTAAATCTATGTATCTTGAACTGGAACGCTCTATGTAAAACATTGTTAAATTGGAAAAAAAGACAAAAAGGCAAGCTGCAGAAAAATGTGCCTATAAAAGCAGTAATAGCAATCAGTAGCTGAAGTAGTGATATAATCTCATTTAATAAATAAATAGGAAAAAAATCTTGGGAAGATTAACAGTAACTAATATTTATTGACCATTTCAACATGTCAGGTATGATTCTAAGTACTTTACAAGTATTATCTCATTTAATTATTCTAAAAACTCTACAAAGTAGGTAAGGAAGATCTGCTTCCAACCAATCCAAGAGAGGATGAGAGCACCCAAAACAGAAGTGATGCCGCATCTAATCTAATCTTGGAAGTGGCAGTCCTTCACCTCTGCTAGATTCTACTTGTTAGAAGCAAGTCAAAAAGTCCAGCCCACAATCAAGGGGAGCGTCTCCACTAGGGCACTATCACCAGGAGATCGAGGGCCCTCTCAGAGGCTGCCACCCCGAGAAGCTTAACCATGGATTACTTAACAGTGGGGTCTGGGACAGCACCTTTTAATTTTAAAAACTTGATGTTTCTGCATCAAAACATTTGAACACTCATGCTAAATGGGATAAATAATGACCATAAATAGCCTCATGTCAGTATAGGGCAGGTTCTGCTTCCAGATGATTAAAGTACTTTTAGCTTTCAAAACCTTTTGAGGCTCAGAATTATGGAAAAGAGATTGGAGATCTATCTATCCCCTGCTCTACAGATGATGATACTGAGACACAGAGAGGTCAAGGATGTGTAGATTTGTATGTGCCCAGACACATACAGACCCATAACCATCAAGCTTTTAACACGATGTTCTCAGAACACTGACGATGAAGAGGACGGGGGCTTTTAAACATATCTCCATGACTTCACTTATTACAAAACATGCAGGAGTACTCTTATTAATTTTTTAATTAATAAAATTAATTTTTAGAAGAATAAAATAGTATTTCTCCCATAAGGCAAGGAGTTTACACTTATGTTACAAGAGCCAAAGGTTTTATTCACATTACGTTGGCTTCTAACATGCAGCTGTGTTTGTGCACACATGTGTTTGTATGTGTGTACATCACATGCTGCTGTGATGTCACAAAATGAAAGAATTAGAGGAAGAAGTAAGAATAACAGAAAGAAGGAAAAAAGCAAAAGTGTAATAAATTAGATTAATTTCCTCAGCTTACCTATAGTTGGGAGTAGTCAGGGGACAGAAATGAGCCTCCAGGTTTAGAAAATGGCTAGGTATGACCTGGGTATGTGAGGAAAATTTTCGATTTGATGTGGTTTTGGTATAAGTTAATGAAAAACACTGCCTCATTTAAAGGTTGACCAACCTTGACTAGAACACAAATGCTGGTCAGGCTGAAACTTTATTTCTGCCCTTTAAGTCATTCTCTCTCTCTCCTGGTTTGCACTGATTCCTAATCAGAATTTTGAACAGATATTAGATATAATAGTAAGGAGAGAGTTAGTCCTTTATTTCAGATTTTACTTTTTTTTATGACCTGTTTAAACAGATAAAAACTGACTTTAATAACTGCAGGCAGTATTAGATATACTGAATGGCCTTACTTCTGATGCTGTATATGTTTTACAAATTAAGCATTTCATCATTATGACTAAAAGTAAAGTGCTTAGCAAGGCAAGCTGAGAAATTCTTATCTACCTTAAGAGGTACTAATAAGCCTGAACGTCATTGGCGTCTACTGTAATACGGTAACTTTAAATATAACACCTCAATTCCAAGTACGTTCATGTCAGAATCTGAAATGGCTTTGAAACTATGACATGGCAAACATCTTTTTTAAAAGTGAATTTTAGGAGCCGGGATGGAAAAGGAAAATCACAGCAAATTCCAGAAGGCTAGCCAATGCTGTCTTGTCATGACTCAGCCTTCCACTTGGGGGCGATGCTTCTCAATGGCTATTAGATATTTTTTATAAAATAAAATGGGCTTTTCTTGGCGTTTGTGATATGGTTATTGTTGGCCTGGAAGAGTTCACTAGGCCTGCACCCCCAAGAACCACCTCTTTTCCCAAGGAGAAAGTATTCCTGAGTGGGATCACTTTAGCAATATATTATTAAGACATCACGTGGCATGAGAATAATAATAAAAGCCAACAATTTACTGAGATGGTTCAGTCCAGTGGTAAGAAGGCAAACTCTAGACCCAGATGCCTGGGTTCAAATTCCAGCTCTGCTGCTTGTAGATGTGTTACCTAGAGCAAATTACTTGACCTCTCTGTGTCTTAGCTCCCTCATCTATAAAACAGATACAATAACAGTACCTAACTCAGAAAGCTGATGGAAGGCTTAAATGAGTTGGTCTAGGTAAAGCCCTCAGAATACTACCTGGCATATGACAAGCACTACTTAAGACGCAGCTATTATCCCTATGAACACCCCAAGAATGCACTGCTGGCTATTACACTGGTCATATTTCACTGAATCCTGTCAACAATACTGGTAGTAGATTGGATCTAACCAGCATTAGATCCATTTTACAGATGAGGAAACCAAGGCCAGATAAGTGAAATGAATTTCCCAAGGTCTAAATTAAGGGAAGAACTACAACATGATCCTACGCTTACCTAGAACTACAACATGCACTTACACTTACCTAACTCTAAATCCACATTCTTAACCACTGTAATGTATTACACAGGCCAAATACTATAAGCAGTAAAAAAAAAAAAAAAAAAAAAAAAATCACAAAATGTGTAGCTCAAACTAAGAGATAGGAGCAACTGCATTCCACAAAACTGTGTTTTCTCTTTGTTTTCTCCTCTTCAACATAATTCTATTACCTTTCCTTTACATGGTTTATACACCCCAAAAATTAAATTTTTACCTTAATATTTATTTCTAAACCAGCAGGAGGTACCTATAACCTAAATCTTTAAAAATTCTTGAGATATGGTTTTGAGGTGAACTTAAGAGATACTCCACTAAAAAATGTTAGATTATTTAAAAGTCAGGAAAAGATGATTCTGCAATTCTGCCCAAAGATAAAAATAGAATTCCAAGTACTCTACCCAAAAAACTCCACCACCTTCTAACTGCTGTTTTTTCCCTGTCAGTCCTTGAAATGACCTTGGTTTAATTACCTGCATCCCAATGAGTGAATCTACATAGAAAGTGAAGGTTAATTAATGAAGGATCATTTCTTTTGCTAAGCCCACCAGGCAGTGGCTGACAGCAAGAGTCGTCCACACGGTATTATCCTATATCTCATTAGAAATGGTCAGACTGATGTGCTCACTTTGGACCAGGGAAATGAAAGAAAATAGTTTACTAATGATGACCACTCACCGTGTGTGGTCACAAAGCTTCCCACCTGCCACCTCTAACCTTGAATGGCACTGCGCCTAAACTCACAGAACCCAAAATGTTAGATCCAAGTAGAAATGCAGAGATCAGATTCTAATGAGGCTTAGACACTTGCGTGCCAACTGCACAATGATATTCACATAGCTCCTATACTATTATTTTTCTTAACATTCTTTGTTTTTATATATTATTTTAAAACAGAGTCATTCTAGAACGGGGTTTATAAAACTCAGCATTAATGACATTTTGCAACTGATAAATTTTCGCTGTAAGCAGCTGTCCTGTGCACTGTAGGATACTGGGCGGCATCCCTGACCTCTATCTACTCGATGACGTAACATCCTCCTCCTAGGTGTGACAACCAAAATCGTCTCCAGACATTGCCAAATGACCCCTTGGGTACAAATTTGTCCCTACTTGAGAATGACTGATCTAGAAAAAATGTAGTTCTAGAGTTTTGGCTTTTCATATTGAAATAATTTCAGACTTAAGAAAAAAAGTTGCAAAAATAGTACACCTGTAGCCTTTACCCAGATTCCCCCAAATGTCTCCATTTTACACAACTATAGTCCAGTTACTAAAAGCAGAAAATTAACATTCATACAATACTATTAAGCAATTTACAGATCTCATTCAAATATCACCTGTGTCCCCTCAACATCCATCCATCTTGGTCCAAGATCTAATCTGGGATTACATATTGCAAGTAATTGTCATGGTCTCTTTAGTTCCCTCCAATGTGACAGTTCCTCAGTTTCTTTCTTTCATGACCTTGATATGTTTGAAGAGCACCAACCAGTTAGTTATTTTGTAAAAACATTCCTCAGTTTGGGTTTGTCTGACGTTTTCTCATGATTAGATTGAAGTTCTGTATTTTTGAGAAGAATACCACGAGAGCTTCGTGCCCTTCTCAGCGCATCATATCACAAGGTACATAATGGGCTATTAACTTTGATCATTAGGTTTGAGGCAGTGTCTGTAATTTCTCCACTGTCAAGTTAAACTTTTTCTTCCTTTGTACTAATAAATGTTTTGTGGGGAGATTCTTTGACAGTGCAAATATCTTGCTTCTTATCTTATTTTTGCCCACTAACTTTAGTGCCCATTGATGACTCTTGCCTGCAATAATTATTACTGTGGTGTTTGCCAAATGGTGATTTTCTATTTCCATCATCCTACATTTATAATTGTCATTCTACTGCATGGAATAGCTGTTCCTTTTCCTCCACTTTTTAGTTATTTTTAAAGGAAGTTTTGTCCCACTACCATGAATGAAAAACCAGGATTAAAACAAGAGTTATAATAATGAATAGTTAACATTAAAAAATAAATTCAATGAAAAAAATTGATAGCAATTTCTGGCTGGATACTACAGCCTTTAAAGGCTCCCAATCTGATGTCTCCTTTCTCTTCATTAAAAAGAGCAATTAACAGGGACTTCCCTGGTGGCGCAGTGGTTAAGAATCCACCTGCCAATGCAGGGGCCACGGGTTCGAGCCCTGGTCCAGGAACATCCCACATGTTGCGGAGCAACTAAGCCCGTGCGCCACAACTACTGAGCCTGCGCTCTAGAGCCCACGAGCCACAATTACTGAGCACACGCGCCACAACTACTGAAGCCTGCATGCCTAGAGCCCGTGCGCCGCAACAAGAGAAGCCACCGCAATGAGAAGCCCACGCACCGCAAGGAATAGTAGCCCCCGCTCACCGCAACTAGAGAAAGCCTGCGCGCAGCAAGGAAGACCCAACACAGCCAAAAATAAATAGATAAATTTATTTTTTTAAAAAAGAGATTAACAGGCATTAGAAAAGTATTAAAAACGTACTAGAATCAAACTAACTTTCTCCTTGATTGGAAGAAAATTAGAAAAAGAATCACTATGTCATTCAATATTATTTGATATTAGCTCTAAATAAGACTTAAGATCTCATCTTTCTCCAGTGATTATCCTGCACTTTGGAAAACACTAATCAGCTTCTGCCATTTTATAGATCAAGTGACTGAGGCACACAGAAAGTAAATAACCTGCTCAATATTCACTGATAGAAGGTCTTTGTTACAGGGAACAGTAATAATTCAAACAAGCCTATGACTACAGTGCTGGAGGTGAAATGGGTCGGCAGGTGGAGATTCAGTATCAGGATGCCAGGGTGTTTCATAAAGCCCAAGGGTAAAAATTCAGCCAAACCAGAAAGGGACTGGAACCTGGAAAACAAGAGTGACCAGGGCCTTCTACCTCTCATTTCTATTTTTCTCTGTGCACCTACGTTTTTTTTTTCTCCCTGTCTTCCTCTCTCACAGTTAACTCAGCTTCTCCATCCCATAGCAAAATACAGCAACCCCAAAACAACCAAGTTCACAGTCCAAACCATACTCAGAACCTCATTGGGTCTCCCTGGGTCCCTAAACTTTTAAAGGAGAATCTGATTGGCCCAGCTTAAGTCAGGAGTACAGCCTCGAGCCAATCAGCTCTGACGTGGCAGCAGCTTCACATAATTCAAACATGACGGATGGCCATTGTCAACTGAGTCATCCTAAGCGAGTACCACTGTGCAAGCTTGTGCATCCAAAGAGCTAGAGAACTGGCTTCTCAATCACTGGTCCAGGTCCTTAAAATAGTGTTTCCCCAGCATCAACCATGGGTATACCAGCCCCCTAAATACGACACATACTATTCTTTTTACACTTTTTCTTTGACCAGATTCACTTTTTTTTTTCCTTAAATAAAAGCATTGAGTCAGGAAACTTATGATAGCATGAGCTTAACTAGGAAAATCAGATGTTTTTCTAATATTCATTCAAATACATACATATTACTAAAATCAAGAATGCACATGCCTGTGCCATATAAAACCCCCAGTGTTATGAATCCTTTACTTCAGTAAGTACCAGGCACTTTATACTCTGGAGCCTGTCCCCTGTTTTCTTCATACTCTGGAGCACTGTCCCCTGCAGTGAAAAATTCTATGTTCAAATCATTCATTCAGTTCTCAATCCATCCCTGCTTTATTCTTCCTAAAATTAAATTTTCTGACTTGAAGAGTTGCACTTTGTTGAGAAATTGGCTTTTGATGTTTCTCTGAGCTATTCACACCAACTATTTTAAAAAATAAACCCTGCTCAGTTGTTTTACTTATTTTTACTAGTATTGCCTTTAGTGGGGAATTCTTAAGGATGGGTTTATTAGTTCAGGTTTTCAACTTTGGTTTTAATGGTCAATACAGATAATTACCTAATATGTACTTTGGAAGGTCTTAAGTTCTGGGGATACAGACCTGCCCTCAAGGAGCTCCCAGAATCTCGAGGGGGAACAGAAATGTAAATAGACAATCACAGTGAGCAGCTTGGGTTCTGGTGGTACCAGTGGAGATGAGAATAATTTTTGGATTCTGGGTGTATTTTGAAGGTAGTGCTAACAGAATTTCAAAAGTTTAGATGTGGGGTCTGAGATATGCCAAGGCTATACATAAAGTTATGACTTGAGCAACAGAGTGGATGGAGTTTCCAGTTACTAAGACGAGGAAAGATTTCTGGCGCTGTTAGGAGGAAGACGCAATCACATGTTCTTTCTGGACATGTCCAGTTTGAAGTGTCTGTGAAATGTATCCACATGGAGATATCAAGGGGGCAGTTGCAGACACAATGCTGAAGTTCAGGTTCACACTGAACATACTGAGGAGTGTAGACTCTCTTAGTTCTGTGCCTGACATATAGCAGGAATTCAAAAAATGGTAAATGCATGAGTGCCATGGCTTAGATCAGCAGAAATATTTGCTTACTGTTCGAAAAGAACTAGGCTTTCACACCCTACTTATGGTGGGTCAATAAGATTTTTCACATGAGAAGAAAAGCATGTTTTTCTTATTCCAAATGATCAGCAAGATAGTGTGGTTTCATTTAGGTTGTTTTTTATCTCCAACATAACATTAATAAACAAATTTGAAATCACACAAGTATGAATGTAAATTATTTACAGTGTGCTTGAAGAGCTCAGAAGGGCTTTGTAAGATAAATAATTTATAAACTCATAGAAGGAGTTTCTTTTATTCACTAATTAGGGTGAAAATTTTACCAATAAATCATGAGAGGTTTCGGGAAGTATGCAGAGTAGAGATCAATTCAGGGCAATAAACATTTACTGAAAAACTACTATGTGCCAGGCACTTGGCTGGAGGTGGGTGGTTCAGAGAACTGTATATGGGGTTTCCTCTTTTAAGGGGCTCCCTGTGCAGTGGGGGAAATGGCATCCTGAGCGCCAAGTCATGGATGGTGGGATATTGGTGCTGCTCACCACTAAGTTCTGATGCTCGGCTTTGCAGGCGCGCAATAGGGTGGCAATTCCCCACCCCTCAAGGGCAGGCATGACCATGTGGCTTGCTTTAGCCAATTAAATGTAAACAAATGTTACCTATATTACTTGCAAGTGGAAGATTTAAGAGGTCCTAAGTGATTTGCCCTTCTTATGGACTGAATACTTGTGTCCCCCCAAAACTGAAATGTTGCAATCTAATCCCTTGTGTGCTATTATTAGGAGGTGGGGGTCTTTGGGAGGTGATTAGATCATGAGGGTGGAGCCCTTATGAATAGGATTAGTGCCTTTATAAGAGGAGGCCAGAGAGCTTGCTTGCTATTTCTGCATTGTGAGGATGGGACGAGAAGTGGGCAGTCTTCACCCTGGAAGAGGGCTCTCACCAGAACCTGACCATGCTGACACACTGATCTCAGACTTCTAGCCTCCAGAACCATGGGACATACAACATGGGACAAGTTTTATTATTTATAAGCCACCCAGTCTATGGTACTTTGTTACAACAGGATGAACAAAGACAGACATGTTCCAATCCACAGTTGCAGTGACAACAGTCAGTGTTGAAGTGTTGCTTCCTTCAATCTAGGCCCATGGGTGACCACTGTGAGCAGAGCTTCCCCACCTTCCCCCCCAGATGACCTGCTGGATTTATAGCATGAATAGGAAATAAGCTTTTGTTGTGTTAAGCCATTGATATTTGAGTGTTGTTAGTTACTGCATAATCTAGCCTTGTCCTAAATGATACCAACCCTATATTGATAAAGGATATATCCTTTGTGAATTTCCATGTCCTAAATGCCCTCTGTATCCCCCATCCTTTGAGCTTTTAGTAATCTACCTCTTTTTTTAAAAACATAACTTCTGCCCTGACTAGGTTTCCCCAATCATTTTTCTATGATCATTTATAGAAACAAAGTCCTAGATCCAAGCCATCATTCAAATACTTTTGTCCACTCCTCAGTTTATTTAAAAATTCCATTTTCCAGCTAGAATCACCTCTTTCTATCTACAATTGCCCTTGTACATGCATCACCTGTAGGCTTTCTTGGCTACATCATATTTGTCACCAGAAGCAAATCTGTAGTTGTTTTTACTATTGTTGTTAATTTCACGAGCATTTCCAGGTATGTAAGAAGAGCAGAGGTCAGGAGACTCATGTGAAACCTGGATTGTAACTGACTATGTGGCCCCCTTCTGCACCTGACCTTACTTTAATAAATAGAAATTAGACCTCTGCGAAGGTTGTAAATGACTATTCATTAAGGACCTTCCAGGGGCAAGCAAGTTGCAAAATTATGAAATGGCTAATGTTTTCGTGTGTTTTGTTGACTGTCATCTTTCTAGTGACTAGAAAATGTGTAGCACAGAGTAGATGTTAAATAAATACTGTGAGTTGCAGAGGGAAGAGGCACAAAGTGTGAAGGCTTCCTGAAGAACACAAGAAAACAGAGGCCAGGAGATACTTTGCTCAAACAGTTCTGGGAAAGTTCCACCATCATTAATTTCAGACCATGAGAATAATTTCTGTATAGGTCAGCAGTGGTTCTAATGGTTTGGAAAATCTACTCTGAATCAAGGGCAAATGCTACCTTATAGCAAAGGTACTGGGTGTTTCCTTAAGAACAACCAAGTGCCATTTCGACTGTTATGGTAGACTGAGCTGGGAAAGGTCAAGGCAAAGAGAAAGAAGAGAACATATGCTTATAGCAGTGGAGGGGCCAAGACGGGATAGGGGAGGGAGCCGTGGAGGGCTTGAGCCTGCCTCCCCACAAAAAAAATCCATTATCCTCAAAAGTCACTCCAAATAAGCAGTAGTCAAATATCTTGGTTTTCATTCATAGACATTTTCTTGATCTTAAGAAAATATGACTAAAAGCTACTTTTCAAAATAGCTATCATATTGATTGTAATGCAAGTTAAATCACAGTGTTCTTTCTGTACAAATCCAGCTTTTGGACAAATCCCACCACCGTTACCAGGTTGCTCTTGTACTGAATTTTAGAACAGACCCTGGCTTAGAATGTATTGTTCATTTCCAGCATCAGCACCAATGAATAAAATGGTCCCATCCTCAGTTACCCCTCCCAACTCCAACATGGGAGCTGGTATTATTACATGCTGACTTCCACCACTAGCTTGTGCACTGCTGATTGCAACACTCAATATCAATTTTCATTTGTTTACCTGGAGATAGTAGAAAGCCACCCTGTCTTAGTCAAGATGAGTTTTTGACTAGAAGGATAAGAAACGCAAAATAGCAGAGGGGGAAGTTTCTTAAGTCTGGCACTAGGAAGCTGAGGGTTGACATGGAGCTACATAATGGTAGGGTTCCAGGCTTCCTCTGTCTTGTTTCTCTGCCAGAAACAGTTTCCATTCTCATGATCACTTCATGGTCCAAAATTGTTGCTGGAGCACCAACTGTTGTATCCACAGTCCTACCATGAGGAAGGAATAGGGGGAGAAGGGAGGCAAAGAAGTACACATCACCTCCTTTTAAGTGCATTTTCCGGATGTTGTCACTTCCTCCTACAATTAATTGGATAAGACTCAGGTTCACAGTTCCACTTAGGAGCATGGGGAACTGGGAAATCTTGCTGTACTGGGGGCTTACATGTGCCACTGAACAATTAAAGGTCATTTATTAGGAAATAAGAGGGGAATAGCACTGGGGGATAATTGGCACTTCCACCCACTCCAATATGGTTTATGCCAGATTTTAATTTGTCTTACTCTGCCTCTTCTCAAGTGCTAAGAAAAATAATGAGATATATAAAGTTTTCTGAAACCATGAAACCTAACTCATTTACCTTTATAATTTTCTATTAATCTACTACCAGAATTCATTTTCCATTTAATTCCAGCCTCTAACACTTTAATGCCATCTCTTTAGTCTTTTACACATTAGTGGTCTCAGTCATGTCAGACTTTTCATCTCCTTTATGTTCATTTATTTTAACTTTTAGTGGTCTTCTAGCCAATCCTTTATCCTTTTTATTACAAGAGCATGAAATTTTATAATCCCCTAGAGCTTTGTTAGTCAGCTGCTACAAGGTTCTTAACCTTCACTAATTTATTCCCTCTTTTTTGACTTTCAGATCTGAAGCATGCCTTAATATTTTGTTTTCGAATATGAAAGTAACTTTTATTAAGTAGGTTTATTGCATTAATAGATTTTTATTTTAGTTTTTATGGTTATATTTAAGTTCTCTGCTAGTTATGCCGCAGATCCCTTTAATAACAATTTATAATGCTATGTTATATCATTTATATTTTAATATAATAAAAACGTACCTAATGTAATAAAGCAAGGGTAATTTTATAAAATTTTACCTGGAAATCATTTCTAATAAGCATGTATTTTTTAGCTCCCTAACAAACAATTTTATTGATATTTATTATAATAGAAACTCCCTAAACAAGAATAGCTTCTCTTTTTAAGGAAAAAAATAACAATAAAGACAATTCCTCTTAAAATACCACGTATGTTTTGATTTTTTATTTGCCTCATCCTTTCTCCTCACTGTTTTCTCAAAGGCAGAGAGGGAATTGTTTTTTCTTCGTCATACAATTACCTGAATGATCAATACCCGGCCATGAAAATTTCTAATGCAGGTTACCACAGCAGGAACAATCATGTTGGCATTAACTGAGATATATATGTGACAATAAAATAATACTAATAATTATAAAACACTCTCTCCTCCTCCACTGAAAATCTGGCAGGGAAATATAGAAAGACTGATCAAAATGCAAATGTTAGACATATATTTGTGCACTGAGGGAAGGAAAAACCGAAGTGTGAACTTGAGGATGTTAAACCTTCTGGGCTTTAAAGTAAGACCAACACAAGAAAAAAAATGGTCATCAGAGTGTTGGACTCTGATAATATTTCTCTTTAGGCAAGGACCTAACTGACCATATCAGTGAGTGTCTGTTGCGTAATAACCTCCCCTCCCCCACAAAAATAACTCAGTGGTTTAAAAGAAGAACTTTTAGTTCATGAGTCTACAAACAGGCTATTGCACTTGGGAGGTTCTGCTGATCTGGGCCAGGCTTGCTCGATTTGGCTGAGTCTCACTGCAGAGTCTGTGATTGGTTTCTGAGTCGGCTGGGGGGCTGGCTGGCTGTTGGTTAGGGCACCCAGCTCTCGTCCATGTGGTCTCTCACCCCCAGCAGGTTAGCTCAGGCTCCATCAAATGATGGCTGGGTTCCAAGAGCAGCAAAGAGGGCAAGCCCAATGAATGGGTGCTTTTCAAGCTTCCGCTTGTTCTGCTTAGTGTTTGCTAATGTCCCCTTGTCCAAAACAAGTCATATTCCCAACCCAGATGCAAGTGGGAAGTGGGGAAATGGACTCCCCCTCTTTATGGGAGTAGTAGATGAGTGTGGGCATTTTATAATCTACCACATCACACCCAGGATTTCCACCCTCTTTGCTATCAGTTCTTGAATTCCATGGCCCATTGAACACTCCATTCTCTCAATTAATGAGTATTTCCTTTGTCCCAAGCCCTATTTTAGAAGTAGTAAACAAAATAAACAAAAATCCTGGCCTCATGAAGCTTACCTTCTAGTATCAACAGAGGTCCCCTGTTTTCTAAATCAATATTCTTTTTGACCCCAGCCAATGTCTCTGCTTCCTATACCCAATAATAGACCTCTCTAGGTTTTCCCCATTCACTTTCCCTTCCCTTTTCTTCAGGCAATAGGCTCTTCCCTTTCCTTTTGGAAATTTCTCCTTCTACCTCCTAGGGGACTGTCAAACATGGGCTTTTTTTTTTTTTTTTGCCTCACATCTGATCATGAAATCCAGTCAGGTCAATCAGAATACATCATCCTGGACGCAATTATTGGTCCAGGGTTGGGCAAATGAGCCCAACTCATTATTACATTATGTAATGTAACATTACGTTACATTATTTAATGTTATATACATTTATTACCCACCCCCCTTGTTTTTAATAATTTCTTATGTAAAACCTTCATTCAAACCCAAAAAAGATGTAAGACTAACTTGGGGGGAGGGGGCAGATAATCACTTTGTCTTTGAGGACTAATCAAAGACATTCTCAGGAATTGATATAAAGTTGTTTAAGAAAATCAGGTATCTCTACCTACAGACAAAATGTGAACTAGAAATGCCAATAATCTTAGATACCCCATGAGAATAAATCAACCAGAGGAAATCAGAACAAAATAATGAAGAGAGACAGAATCCTCATTATGTCATTTGCACTCCTAGAAACAGTCATACCTGAAGCCACATCCACTTCCGCTCTCAGTTATGTAAGTCAATTGCTTATCAACTTTGAGTTGGTTTTTTGTCATCCACAACCAAGTGAATTGAGATTCACCCAGTCCTCCAGCACTGAACACTGCTGTCCCAACCTCCTAAAGCCAGCTAGAGCCCCTGAAAGCCCTGTGTACTATTTACAGAACACCATGAAATACACTATACATAATTCTACCATACAAACAAAGAGCAATCCATTAGGCAGAAAATAACAACATGATACAACTACAATGTAACAACCATAGATGCATCTTTTCTCTTTTTAAAACATGTTATTAAACTAAATAAGTCCTGCCATTTCCAATTTTTTATTAATAAACATTTGATTTTGTTTATCCATTGGATCACTTATAGTTGGTACTCACAGGCTCAAGATTTATAGGAAGGAAAATAAAAATGAATAAAATTCTATCTGATGGGTCATTTTTTCCTACCAAGTCAAAAATGATTAGCTTCCATCCAGGTCATGGAAAATTCCAATGATCCTTTGGACCACAGACTGAGAACCTTTTTCTAAAGTAATATTAGAGATTATATTAGAATAATCAATTCTAAATTATAAATGGTAAATTCTGCTCCTCTCTAGCCACCTTCCCAAAGAACACCCAGGGATTCTAATGTCAGTCTTTGGGAAGTGTATTCCCCAAATTATTACCCAACTCAGTCTTTCTCAAGTGTGTCCTATGAAATGTCACACACACAGAGTTCTGAGTTCAATTATGCCACAAACTTTATCACCTTCTTGGAAAGAAACTGTATGCATTAAAGGCTCCAGAGAAGAACCAGTTTAACTTTGTCTGACCTAACATTTCTCAAACTTGCTGGATCACCAACTACTGGGAGTTTTTTTCATCATACCATACAGGTTATTGTTTATTAAACCAGTTATCCATGGAGTCACTATTAGCCTACCACCTAAATAGGGGTCAACGAACTTTTTCTATAAAGAGCTAAAGAAAAAATAGTTCAGGCTTTACAGGCAATTCAACTATTCAATTTGGTCATTGCAGCAAAACAGCCATAGACAATGTGTAAACAAATGGGCATGGCTGTGTGCCAATAAAGCTTTATTTATAGAAACAGATGGAGGGCCAGATTTGGCTGAGGGGCATAGTTTGCTGGCCTATGCCGGCACCAACAGGAGATTTCAAGTCTAGAAGAAAAGATGAGACCATGAACTTAGTTGATGTTGGAATCCCAGCTCCATGAACAAGCTGCATAGCCTTGAGCAGCTTCCTGAACCTTTCTAAGCCCTGTTTCATAGCTGTAAAATGAGGATTAAGTGTACATTTATACACCTATTGAATTTGCATTTCTACATGATTTCTCTGAGCGGAGGGTGTGCATGTGTATGTAATTCCAAAAAGCGGTTCAGTGTAAAACATGAGCTAACATAAGTCAAAACAAGGTGGGGAGATGAAAAGATTCCTACACCAAAGTCATACAGCAAACACAGCACTCAGATCCAAGGATGATAGATTAAAAAATATAAGCCTCCTGGGTATTTGTAAAATTTGGGGAGACAGCTCTGAACTTCTAGTGTATGGAGTGAGGTTTACGCCAATTTTACATAGCTCTCAAGGGCCAGGGAGACCCAATTAACATCTTATTTCCGTAAACCTACCAGAAGCTATATTTGGGTTTATAATGTGTCTAAAGAGACAAAAGAAAACTGCCATCCAAGTCACAAACACACATTTTCGCTATTTAATTTTCAACCCTAGCCTCTGATGACCAAATAGACCATCAGGAAGTTCTGTTTTCCTTTTATTGGTAGGACAAAATGGAGATCAAGCCAAACAAAGAGTTAGGTTATAAACTGTGCTATGGTTCTAAGAGATTGGAATGTTTTACACAAATGTTTGCTTTCATAAAATCTTCTTTACACTCATACTAGCAAAATTATATTTTTATTTTGCCGCACTGTGTTCATAATTTCAATTTTTACTACATAATGTAGACAGATTTTTTTTCCATTCACTTTATTTTTTACACACAGAGGTGACGGAAAGAACACTCAAATCCCTCCAGAATTCCCCTTTTGCTCCATAGGGACCTAACATTTATCATGATTAATTTTTTTCTTAACAAAAAAAGAAATGAACATTTCTTTGTCAGGTAGAAGCTTTTAGTCATCCTGACACCAGGCTTTCATGCAGCAAAAATATTACTAATACTATTTTCCCTCTGAAGTGCATTTGTTATCAATATGCACTTAAACTGGTGATCAAGTCTTGCTAGGAGAGACACCTGCTCTGCATTTTCTATCTGTTTAATACCTTAGGGATACATCACTTAATAATTTAGTGCTAAACCATTTAGCATTTTAGCCCATCATCGCTTATATTACACACAGGATTTCAGTAATGTCTGATAAAATTATGTGTTAGCTGCCTTATGTGTGTGTAAAACTTAATAAGTCTTCTTTCCCCCCTCAAGTTTAATAACTGATTTTCTTACATTTATGGATGTGAAATTTTATTGCTCATGGATATAGTTTGAACCTAAATCTTCATATCTTATAAATTGATTTTTAGTTTCCTTTTTGACCTTATGAATTTCAATCAGACAGTGACCTCTTGTTGCTCATGAATCTGACTGATTTAATGCCTTATAACAATAATAGTGGAGAAAAAGCATTATCATAAGAGCCCACAGGGTTTGCAGAAACCCATAACTAGATCTTGGAGGCCTCAAGCAATAATAATTCTTGACCTAAGACCATTCTCTAAAGCCGGCATTCTTTACTGTATGTTAAGCTACAACAAGGATGGCCCATCCTTGTTGTAGCTTAACTAGGCTGAAGCAATGGAAAAGTCCCAAAAGGAGACTGGCTAAAATTGTTTCAAAGACACAGTCTTGACCATAAACCAGTAATAGGAAAGGCACAAAAAGCTAACTTTATCACAATTTTATCATGATTGGAAAGAAAAAAATAATATACTCATGCTGTCTTTGGGGGGGAGAGGCATTTTAAATATTTTAGCTTGATAAAAAAATGAAAATTTAATATTAATTGTCTTTACAGACTGTACTGTTATTACTCTGTCTCATATTGTGACTGCTGTGTCGATAGTATAAATGGAAGAATTGAAGGATTGTTCCTTTGTTTCCCTGGCTATGCTAATTTAATTTAATTGGTTTACTGAATAACTGGGTGTTGATGCTCATTATTCCTTATTAAGAAAGATTCTTAAACCCAAAACAAAAGCAGCTCTTTTTTTCTTATTCTTTCTTTTTTTTTAATGAACACAGGGGTGCAACTTTTTCCTGCACGGAGATCAACAATTCTCGAAAGATAAAACAGCTAAAATTTGGGCTTACCTACCAGCTTCCCCTCTACGAGTCATTCTCTCAACAATTTAAACGTCCTCCCAATTGCTGCAACAAAATGCTGGCAATGGAATGCTGACTAAAACTGAAATTACTTGTGAAGAATAAACCTTTTCTGCTGAGAGAACTTAAGCAGATGCCCTATTTAACTCACTTGCTTGGTAGGTAGCTGCTTAAAAAGAAGAGGAAAGCAGACCTTCAAAAATCTTACTCTGAATGAACCCCCACCTCAAGTCCCATGTGGAGGTCAGCTATTGGGATTCAAAAGTACCTAAGACGCTAATACGCATCTCCCACTTCAACCCATCATAATACAAGAGACTAGGAATGGGAGCTGTTGGTTCTGTTCACCAATATTTCCAATACTCCTCCTTCCAGGCATTTGACAGGATTAACTTTCCTGCCGCCTCGAAGCTAGGTGTGCCTATGCGACCATGAAATGTGAGGGGAAAAAAATGTATCTAAAAGTTGATGCTTGATTCTACAGTGTCCTCTTCTGCCTAGCCGAGTGTGGAGGTACCTCTTGATCTGCAGGTATGGAGCGGGGTCACTGAACGCTGCCTTGAAAAGCTGTGCAAACCATGGTGGGCCTGACTTGAGCACAAAATAAATTTTTTCATTTAAGGCAATGAAATCTTGGCGCGAAAGCCTATGATGACTGATACACCTACCCTTGGTTATCTTCATTTTGGGGAGAAGGTATCCTCTGGATAAGGGAAGTAGGGAGGAGACAATACGGAATCGAGGTAGAAATGACTACCTGATCCCAAATAGAAACCTTATCTGTGACACATCTTTAAGCTAAGGCATTGCCAGAAAAGGATCCTATTGGAGCAAAATACAACAATAAATACTTACTTACCAATGAGTGGTCATTAACACATCAGAATGCATTAGCAAAGTTCTTCTATAAAAAAGGGTTAGGGTTCTAAGATAAAAAGGGCAAAGGAAGGTAATGTTGTCTTTCAGTTCAGAAGTTGAGGAACCCTATTTCTAAAAAAAAAATCAAAAGAAAAATGAAAAGGAATGGAAATAGGAGGTGAAGCCATTCATCATTTCATAAACCTAAATTTTGAACTGTTTCTCCAGTAATTTTTTGGTAGCCTTTTGTGGTGAATGTAGACTTAGAGTTACAATGTGGCCCCTGAAAGAGTGAGTAGCAGTCAATGGCTCATTTCTTCCTTGAACAAATATTTATTGAACAACTAGGAGGGCTGCACAACTTCCCACCATGCTGTCAGGGTCTCTCATATTGACTCTGGCCTCTACCGTGATATCAAGGAAACGTATCAGTAAGGGTTTTGCTCTAAAGTGTTAGTAACATGTCACCTCATTCCAAGGTGTCTTGAACAGCATAAGTGAGTCTCCCATATCCATTCCATCTTTGCCCATGATGAGCCATCCAGGGAGCTTAAGGATGACCCAGCTCCTCAAATGGGATCAAATTAGGCAGAAAACAGCTCCACAAGAGGAAACCTTTGTTTTTAGAAAGGGCAATAGCACAGGGCCACCACAAACTATCCTCAAAACTATTAACATTGTCAACAGTGACAAAGGATAACTTCTTACTTCTATATTTTTCTTTTGCTTTCTAATTGTTATATTTTTCAAAAACACACATTGCCTTTGACATTATATTTATAAAAGGAAAAATACTACATTTAAAATCATGTTATCTTCTTATATCCTCAATTGTTTTCATCCCTAAGATTATAGTCTAAGATAAAAAAAATCTCAAATTCAGAGAAAGTCAAGCCAATGGCTTGACATCCTGAAATTTGACCATCTATTCCAAAGTTATTTGAATGCCTCGGGCAATAATATCCAAAAAAAAAGAGAGAGATTCAATGGCTTTTCTAAACCATATCAAATTATTTGCAGAAGATGGGACACAAATTATGAATAAATCTATCAATATTTATTTCTTCTGGTCTTCCAAGAGCCTTTCCTGGTTCTATTTTCCAGGGTTCATTGGAAATAAGTTCTTTAGGGGGAATCTCACGGTGTCTGGGATCTTTTCTTCTTTTTCATTTCCTTTCATGTTAAGCCATATTTCTCATAATGGCAGAGTGCTAGCTGACTATATAAATCTGCCCCTTTCTGTTTATCCTGTAGTTGCCTGTCAAAGCAAATAAGCCTGCTTTGCATTAGAGCTTGGAAATTAAATTGTGGGAGGTTAGGTCCCTCCAGTTAAGGTAAACCAGAGTGGTGTGAATTCATACGCAAAGGAACACACAGCCAGAATATCTGCATCTGTGACAATTAGGCAACCTCAGGGGGTGGGAAGAAAAATTTTTCAAGGCACATATATATACCAAATAAAGTCAACCAGTTTTCTTAAATATAAAAACACCTGCTTTTTAAATATCTTACCTTATCAAGATTGTAACTGTAAAAGTTAATTCTCACTGATGCTATTAACGTAACTAAGAAGAAAATCTTATTTCCTTCTTAGCTTCCTCTACCACTGGGTCATAATCTTAAAAGGAACTCGAATCACTAAAAGAATATCCCTTAAAATACAGAAAGTGCAGAAATAGTTGCAGGTGATTATGGTCCCAGTTCTTAACCTTGAATATTTCCCAGAATACTTTACATTTATCACAGGTTTAATAGTAATAAATATTATTGAGTGCCTGTTATGAACTTTAAATTGCTTGGCCCTTGATATACATTATCTTTTTTAATCCATATAACTCTAAGAAATTAGTTAAGTATTTGTATGCTTATTTTATGGATATCAAAACCAAGATTCAATTAAGTAATTTGTCAATTACAATTCATAATTTGTTTTCCAAATATACATTAAAATACATACATAACTCATAATTTTAAAAGCACATCTCATACATGCACTATGTAAAATTTCTCTCATACTACCTATTACACAGGTACCCTCGGTTTAGAATATTCAAGAAGAAGAAAAAAGAAAAAAAATTTTGTGAAAATCTCAAAATGCCAAGAACTGCCTCTGTGCTTTCCAGATCATTACTGCATTTGGTCTGTGCAAGCATAATCAGGTTGCATTACTAAAATCAAGTGCAAGCAATGGGCAGAGCTAGGATTTGAACTCAGGTCTCTCTAAGGAGGGTATGGGAGGCAGTGTTAATCTACAGGCTCTGAACTCAGCTGTGTAAATGACAAGCCCAGCTCCACAACTCACTAGCTGTGTGACCTTAGACAAATCAGTGGAACTAATTTGTTTTCATTCCTCGTATTAGTAGTAGATCCCACGTTGTATTGCTGCTGTTCCTCTGAAGATCAAATGAGATAACGTTCATAGAGGTAGTATCTGATGCATGGCAAGCTCTTATGGTAACCAGCCTCCAAGAGGGCCCCAGCGATCCTAGCCTCCTGATAATCACAGCCTTGTGCATGCCCCTCTCATGTTAAATAGGGCTGAGCTATGTAGAGTATTACAGAAATGATTGTATGATTTCTGAGCCTGGGTCATAAAAGACTTTGTATCTTGTGCCTTGGTCTCGACTCACTCTGGGAGAAGCCATCCATCATGCTGTGAAGACACTCAAGCAGACCTCTGAAAGGGCCCATATCAAGAGGAGCTGAGGCCTCCCACCAACAGCCAGCACCAGCTTGCGGGTGCATGTGAGTGGGCCTTCTTAGACGTGGACCTGCCGTCCCCTGTATTCAAGCCTTCAGACTACAGCCCCAGCCGACATTCTGACTGCAATCTCATGAGAGACCTCAAGCCAGATCCACCCAGTTAAGCCACTTCTGAATTCCTAACCCATAGAAACTGTGAGATAATAAATATTTATTGTTGCTTGAAGCCACTAAGTTTTGGAGTACTTTGTTACACAGCAATAGATAACTAATAGAGTGCTCAAAAAACCCTAAGCTCTTAGCAGAAACCGAAGTATGAACTTCACCAAGTTTCATTCTGCTTCACCTTTCATGAAGAAAAGACTACCACTGCAGCAAATTTTAAACCCTCTAGCACAGGGTGGGAGATGCAAGTAATGAGGAATTTTTTTTTAGGGATGGGGGCTTTGGGTGCTACTATTCAGATGACCACATGCCTTATTCACATGTGCATAGCATCATATCCATTGAGAAGTTCAAAATTACATTACTAATACCACCAGCTGGGGGAACTGCCCTAACACAATCACAAATCAGTAGGCTATTTTACATTTTCAATATCCATTTGCAGACCCCAAATATGCCATCTTTCCCCATGATTCCCTCTATTCACTGCCTTGCTTCTTTTCTGATTTGTCCCAGCAACACAAAACAATAAAAGAGAAGCATGCAAAGCAATATTTCTAGTAAAGAATGTTGTTTTCCTATATGTTGTATCTTTCCCATCGGAGGAACGCAGGGAGCAGGAACGGGTTTAATATTTTTGTATTAATGAGACTCATAGTAGTAACATCCCTCTGCAGCCCTCACCGTCACATCAAAATAAATCACCATCTTATCAACCCGTCCAAACACTCCAGGTTCCATCACCCTGTACAAAACTCCTCATCTATCGTTCCAGAAAACGTTTCAGAACCATAGAAAAGTCCTTAGCTTTTCCCCCAGGTTCTATGATGAATGGATCAGCTTCTCTCCTGTTCTGTCCTAAATGTTGGGACGTATATGAATAAGTGGTCAAACTTCTGGAGCTTAGGCACTCTCTCTGCAGATACACTGTTGATGGGAATGTCATTGGGTACAGCCATGTTAGAGATGATTTGGTGACACAATGATTTTGCATCAAGCACTAATTTAAAACTGACTTTAGATCCTAATGCACATGTCAGATGCAATCTCACTGTAAGATAAGGTGTCATGAGAGCAATTCCAGGGGCATGAGAGTGATGGGGGCATAACAGGAAGTGCCAATTAGGAAACAGGTAGCCACATACTTCTGTATAGAACATATGTCAACTAGAGCATTAAACAAAGCAAACATATGTTGAGCACCTACTATATGCCAAGCTCTGTGCTAGGTTGCTTTTGCATGTTAGGATGCTCTCAGTCCTCAGAGTAAACCAATCTACTAACACATGTTACGTTTATAGAATGGCATAAACCGGGGGTGAGCAAACTACAGCTGTGGAGCCAACTAGCCTGCTGCCTGTTTTGTAAATAGGTTGCATTGGAATATAGCCATGCCTGTCGTCTACACGCTGTCTATGGCTGTTTGCACACTACAACAGCAGAGCTGAGTAGTTGGGACAGAGATTGTGGCCCATGCAATGGACTGAATTGTGTTGAAGTCCTAACCCCCAATATGACTGTATTTGAAGATAGGGTCTTTAGGAGGTAGTGAAGGTTAAATGAGGTCATAGGGCTGGGGCCCTAATCCAATAGGACTGTGGCCCTATAAGAAGAAGATCTCCCCTAACCCCCCATGTGAGGACACAGTGAGAAGGCAGCCATCTGCAAGTCAGAAAGAGGGCCCCCACCAGGACCTGACCATGCTGGCGCCCTGATCTCAGGCTTCCAGCCTCCAGGACTGCGAGAACATTAATTTCCATTGTTTAAGCCACCCAGTCTACGGTACTTTGTTATGGCAGCCCTAGCTGTCTAATGCAGCCCACAAAACCAAAATTACTTGCTATCTAGCCCTTCACAGAAAAGGTTTACGGACCTATGGAATACTTATAAGCAAGCAGGAAACCCTCTGAGAATTCTCTGCCCACTCTCTATTCACTGTAGGGAAACATATAATTCTCTTAAATTAGGATGGTTGGGTTTGAAGGTCCAAATATACCATCACACGTTTTCCTTTTGCTTCTGTCTTTAGTCCACAGCAGTTCCAAAAATTCAGTGAGCATAACAGGAATCTGAAATGTGACGTGTCCAGAACTGAACTCCTGGTTCCCAGGCCCTTCCTAAACCTGCTCTCCCGTCTCAGTCAATTGCTTCATCTTTTTGGTTCTCTAGACAAAATCCTCAGTGCCTTCCTGGACTCCTCTTTCTCTCTCAACCTGCCCCTACCCATCCAATCCATCAGCAACCAAGTCTCCCTTCAGAGTCCATTCAGAATCCACCTTTTCTCACACAGCCACTGCTACCCCCCGCATCCACCTGGGCTCCCTGCTCCCACCCTGGACTCTCTCAGTCTGTTCTTAACTCAGAGTTGGTGTTTTCTGTTAAAACCGGTAAGTCAGATCATGCTGCTCCTCTCAAGAACTTCCACAGCCTCGTGTCACGGTCAGAGCGAGAAGCCCTGCCCCATCAGCCCCTCTCCCCACAGCATCTGACACTGACTCTGCTGACCTCTCACTGTCCCTCAAACACATGAGGCATCTTCCTTCTGCTGAGAATGCTTGTCCTCAGACGTCCACGTGACTCCTATCATCACTGCCTACAAGCCTCTGCCGCTTCTCAGTGAGCTCTTCCAAGGGGACCCTCTTTACAAAGACAAACTCCCTGATGAGACGACCACCCTGATCTGCAGAGTGCATGTGAGCAAGTCATCCAACCTCTCCAACTCTCACCAGAAAACAAAAGAGCAAACAACTCTTTCACACGGCTGCTTTGAGGAATAAACAAGGTCATGCATGCATATACATTCTGTGAACTATAAATCTCTAAACCAGGATTTAGCAAATGTTTTCTGCAAAGGGACAGAGAGTAAATATTTCATGTTTTGTGGGCCATAGAGTCTCTGTTACAATTACTCATCTCGATCATTGTTGATACAATACAAAAATGGGCATGGCTGTGTGACAATAAAACTTTATTTACAAAAACAAGTGGTGGGCCAGATTTAACCCTTGACTGAAGTGTGCAGATTCCTGTTCCAAACCATTGCTCACTATTATTATTGGTGATGATGAAGAAGATACGTTAAGATGTTACATGCCCAGGGGTACAAAACATACTATTTATTGTTGTTGTTGTTTTTATTTGTTTTATCCTGGTAGAATGTAAGCTCCAGGGGCGACAGAGATCTTTATCTGTGTTTTTGTGCCTTGTATACTGCTCCACTTCTAGCACCAAGAATAGCACATGGCGCATAGTAGAGCTTCAATAAATATTTTGGAAGGAATGAATGAATTCTGTATTTTGTCAATGAGTTAATGTATTTTTCAAGTGTGCTTTTTGACTATGTGTGATTTTTGCCTTACTCTGATTTTAAGGCAGTGATTCTCAACAATCTGGCAATGTCTGGAGATACTTTTGCTTGCCACAATTGGGAAGGGATGGTGCTACTGTCATCTGGTGAGTAGAGACCAAGGATGCTGCTAAACATCCTACAATGCACAAGATAGGCCCCCATAACATAGAATCATCCTGCCCCGCATAACAAGAATGTTGAGGTTGAGAGACCCTGCTTTAGAGCTTAACATCCCACGAAATCTAATTCCACTGTGTGTACCAACATTTAAATGCACATACTCTGTATTTGTTAGAAGCTTAAACAAATAAGGCATTTTTTTCCTTTCCATAAATAGAAGCCGGTGTAGGGAGTCCAGGGCTGCTAAACATCCTATAACGTTCCTTAATGTCTTCTGCTCAGACAAAAAGACCTGTCACCTCACAATCACAAGATGGCTGCACCACCTCTAGTATCACATCCCTGTTCCAGGAAATAAAAGGGGGAGGGTCAGGGAGGGAGGCAAAGAATAAGTTTGAGGTGAATGCTGCTGTCACTGTCTCCCACCCTTGTGGAGCCTTCCTGGAAGCTACATCCAGTGATTTCCACTTAGATTTTATTGATCAAAACTGTCTCTATCTTCACAGAAGGCTGAGAAGTATGATTATTTTTTAGAATTAGGAATGTGGATGCAGCCAACAAATTGTTGTTCTGTCAGTAAGGAGGAAGGAACCACGGACATTGTGTGGGTATCTAGCATTCTCTACCACATCCTTTGGTTTAGAATTTTCACATCTAAGAATTTCTCACAGCACATAGAGATGTGAATATGAGAGTGTTCATCACAACAGTCTAATACAGAAAAAAGAAAACTGGCAACCACATAAGTGTATGTACCTGATGCTGTTGGTGTCCCACCCAGATGCCTTTAATGAGCTGGTATCCCTCCACCCAAACAGCAGTGACCGCTGGCCACTAATGGCTCAAATCTGAGTCTCTTCTGGAAGGTTGCCTGGGTTCCTCTCCACTGATAAATCATGTGTATACAAATGCCTACCATGGGCACTGCTTCTAGGAAGCCAGAGCTAAGGCAACATACATCAAGAGAAGACTGACCATTTACATTAAGATATAAGCATATAATAATGAATGCCAGTTAGAATTAAACAAAGCTATATACAACGATATCGACAAGATGTCTGAGATTTTTCATTAAGTGCAAGAAAAAAGCAAGTTGAAGAACATTATGTGTAATCTGCTCTGATTTGTATAAAATAAGAATACACCTCAATATGCTTAAGTATACTTAGAAAATTACTAGAAGAATACAAAAGGAACTGTTTGTTTCCTCTGGGTACCTTTTCTTCTTCTATTTTTCTGTATTATTTGAATTAAGAAAAATACGTTTTTCTTTTATGACTTGAATTTTTTTCCTTAAAACATCTCCATTATCCAACATGATCAGAGGTTCAGATTTTTGCTCTGTACAATATTTGCTACCAAAGGATTTCTAACTTTAAAAGCATTAAATAGAAGGCTTAGGTTCCAGTCCAGCTCTGCTATTTACTAGTTAACTTAGGTAGGTCATTCCACCTTTTAGATGCCGCCTATAAAATAAGAGTTAAAGTAAATACTTTAACCCATAGTGCTATCTGAGGAACAGATGAAATAATGCATGTGTAGATATTCTGTGAACTGTAAATCTTTATGCAATAGTTATGTTGTTATCTGTAATGATACCAACAGTACATCAAGACCTTAAAAATCCACGGATACAAATTAAATATTATTATGTGGTATGTCCCAGCCATGGTTCTGTGATGCAAATAAGAAAAATTGATGCTGGTTGATTTATACAGAAAAGGTTATTGGGAAGCTCACAGAAACATTCAGGAAGGCTAGATAACAAGGCTTGGAGAAATGGCAGTACAAAAGGTGGCTTTTCATCCAGAATTACAGAAAAAGCATGTTATAGTTTTGTTATAGTCTGGTGAGGATGAGTTGTGGCCACACATGCTGGAGACAGCAGCTTGTTCTGCCAGCACCACTGACCCTGCCCACTCTGAGCCCTGGAGAGAGGCTGTTCCTGTGAACTGGCACTGCTGTACCAGAAACATAAATGTAGCTGCAGCATCACCAAAAAGATATCCCTCTGCCACAATTTCATGACCATCACTGGCTACCAAGGCAAAGTTCAGAAGGCGTTTTCCCACGGAGCGGTGCAGGACATCCTAGCTGCAAGAGAGTCTGGGAAAGTGAGCATTTGTCATGTTCAGTTTTAAATGAAAGAATTTGATTCTAACCAAGATTTATGTGGTGGGAAAATTCCTTCCAACATTGGAAGGGAATTTCAGATACCAGAAACAAACACACAAACAGAGATAAATGTTAACTATTTTGTATCAGCATAGAAGACCTTGTGAGTAGCCAAAACACACGTTGCTTTTATTTATATATTTACAAATACATTCATATAAATTGGATTCCCAGGGAAGCTGACTCTGAGACAGAGATTAGCATGCAGGGATTTTATTAGAAAGTGCTCTTAGGATCAACATCCTTGAGGGAAGAGGAGGGCAGGAGGACTGGACAGAGGGAGAAGTTGAGTTGCAATGCAGGCTCAATGCAGGACTTGCAGCATTGTGGTAACAAGAGGGCTGCCACAATCCCAGCTATCACAACCACATGCAAAGGCAGGACATTGGAAATATAAAACACAGAAGGGACAGAGGTCTTTTCCTCAAGTGGTTCTTTTCTTTCCCAGATCCCAGTTGTTGTTGTTTTTTCTTCCCAAGAAGTTCCTGGAAGACTACATCTTACATTTCATTGGCCAGAACTAGATCACATGACAATTGTTAGTTAAAAGGAAGGCTGGGAAAGTGAGTTTCTGGTGAAGAAGAGAGGGTCAGCCAAGTTTGGGTTAGACTCACTGGTAAATGCCAAAACACACACAGTGCCCACCCTCACATTACTTAAACCTTGTGGAGCTCCTTGAGCACTTGCTCAGTGCTAACCATTGAGCTAAGACTTTTTACATTAAGCATCTTGTCTGAGTCTCACAATGACCATATTAGGTGAGTTTGATCATCATGCCCATATTATAGATGAGGAAACTGAAGTTCAGAGCAGTTATATGTCCCATGTCACACAGTTAGTAAGCAGCAGAGCTTCAACTCAAACCCAAGCCTGACTGACCCCAGAGTCTGTGTTCTTTGTTGCTTCCCAGCATATGACCACATGTAGAGTTATACTAGAAAAGTGGACCAGGGACAAAACCAAGGGACCTGAGGGATCAGGAAGACTTCATGGAAATCTGGGTTGGACCACATGTGGCAAAGAAGAGCAGACAGAAAGCATTGCTTCTTCTCTGAACCTGCTTACGGATGCAGAGGAGAAAATCCAACTGAAATTAAAATGCTCGAGCCAAACTATCCAGTCCTTGCTACTCAGTGTGTGGTCCACAAGTCAGGAACATAAGCATCACCTGGGAGCTTGTGAGAAATGCAAAATCTCAGGCCCATCCCAGACATACTGAGTCAGAATCTGCATTCAGCAAGTTCTCCAGGTGATGTGCGTGCACTTAAAAATTTAAGGAGCACTGTTCTAGAGGCTTCATTGAGAACTCAGCCTGGGGAGTAAGCAGAACAAGCCCTGAATGCTGACTTTTAAACTAACTCTCCCAGTGAAATGGACTGGGTATAATTGTAATAAGCCAGTCACCATGTTTATATAGATTATCTCATTTTGTCACCACGGGCCATCAACAAAGCTATGGGTTAAGCACTATTATTATTGACAGAGGAGGAAACTCATTTAGTAACTTGAACCCATTTCACCAAATAACTTGGCAGAAACTAAGATGTGAAACCTCCACAGTTTGATTCTGGACGTTTCCTTCTTCTGTACCACAAAACATCCCTTCATTACAGATGGTTTGAGGAAGGAATGAGATCATCTTTGTAAAAGACTTAATACGGTGCCTGGTACTTAACATACATGAATAATGAAGAGAAATAATCTGACTCCCTTTAATGAGATTTAAGCCAGTGAACTCTCAATCACCTAAAAGTGGCTATCTGTTGAAAACTTCTAATGCCAGCTTCTACCAACACCCAGAATACATTTCAAGTTTCCTCTCCCATCAGTCCATGTTTTATCAAATGAAAATAAATTTTCCTACTAGCCTGAAGCAAAATGTAATTAGAAAGGTGCATCTGCAGCCCTGAGTCAAATATGGTCCTCCAAAGTCACACTTCAATGATTCCGGGTTTTCCACTGTTTTGAATTATCCATGCCATTGCTCCCCTTATTGGCACTGATAACAGAGTGTTAACTACATTACATGCAATTAAACTCAAAATATTTGTGCAGCAATTATATGGATTCATCAAACCTAATGGTGCAGTCACAATTTCGTGTATACTCATCAGTACTGCTCAGGAAAAAAAAAAATTGGCATATAGAAATATATTCCCACAAGCTGATCATTATAAAATAAACATTATGTCTGATGTCCTCATAGTAGCTGGTATCTGTCAATAGTAAACAAATCAGAAGTTTCCCACAATATTGACCCTACTGCTATCAGTATTTTTACGCACCCTGCATTAGGGATCAGATATATCAGGAGGGTATTTGTTCAGCAAGCAACAAGTAACCCACACTTGTGTTTATTCTTCTGTTTAGAAGGTTATCCATTTTCTTTCTTCTTTTGAAGTCTTCTCACCTTCTTGTTTTTGGTTTTCCGGCATATGAACCCATTGTTAATTCCTAACCCCATACTTTTGGTCCACCTCCAAGTTGACCAGGAGCCAAAGTGGACATTTTCTGCCCACAGTGACAGCTTCCTACCTCAAGCATTCATGACTCTTTCTCTCCCTGGGAGCTTTCTCCGGTACCAGGAAAGCTTACTCAGCTGGGAGTTTGAGGACCCTATTGGGACAACCCTCAACCAAAGAAGAATGGGAGTTGGAGGAATCGTACTCCAGCTTTCCCACCGCTCGGTGGGTCAGTTCTGAAGCTGGTCCTACACAGTTCCTCAGAGGGTTCCCAAAGGGATTGAGGCCCAGATGCCCACAGTGGTAAACCACTGGCTAATGCTTTTTTTATTGACTTTCCTCCCTTCTTTGTCTCATTGTCCCCACTCCTTCACTTGTGCTTCCTGGAATCATCTTCCAAATACACTCCCTGGACCCAAGCTCTTGGAAAAGCGTCTGCTTTGGGGAGAAACCCAGCCAGCACAACCCCTTTTGTTTAAGGACTTGACCTTCTTACAAAACTCCCATGGTGGAAGCTATATTCTCACTTTCCTGGACTCCTTTGTAGTAAGGATACATAGGCTCCAACAATCAAGTGAGTCTTTGGGAGTTTATAACACAAAGAGGCAGAGCTTGTGCATCATCTATTCTAGCTAAGGTAGCAGCAACAGTGGCAGAGCTCTATCTGGTTTCCAGAAATGGCACTAGCAGAGATTCTACCTGAAACCCCATTTCTGCCTGGTGTAGGCAGAAGCATCCGGACCCAGGAGTGTCTTCATGGTACCAGTTCCTCCCACAGACTGATTCTGGCCTTTTTCCTGGCTTCTCTGGCCCTCTGGCCCTCTGCAGATCCTCTAATAAATTCCTTTTCTGTTTCAGTAAGCCAGAGTTCATTTTCTGCGGCTTGAAACTAAAAAGACCAACTGATATGGGTTATGTTCTCCTTATGTATAAAAATAACAAGGCTACTCATGACGTTGTCTGTCAGAGGCGAATACTAGAGACAAGCTAAATATCCATCAGGAGGAAACTGATCAATTATGAAGTATCAAGTCAATGGCTAAAAACTAACAAGATAGCTCTGAATGTACATATGTGGAATTTTCCCAAGGTTCAGTTAAAAAAATGAGAACCATGTATGTGGTTTGCTACCCTTTCCATTTTTAATAGATAAGTGTGTATGTATAGTCTTTTATATAATAGAGATAGGTAGGTAGATAGATAGATAGATAGATAGAACGTCCTATATACTTGCACAAGTATTGAATGTCTCTAGAAAGATCTGGTAACAGGGTTTGCATCTTGGAGGGAAACAAGTATCCTGAAAATCAGGTATGGAACCAAGTCTTACATTTCCCTATGTATCTTTTAAATATTTTGAGTTTAAACTTATGAACATTTTTCATATATGCAAAAATAAATAAAATTTCAATTTAAATGTATAAATGAGGACAACAAGCTGAAGAAGAAGAAAAATGCAGATTCCAGGACCCTGATACACTTGGTCTAAGGCGAGACCAAAAATGCTGCATTTCTAGCAAGTAGCTCCAGCGGCTCTGATGCCAGGTGCTTCTGAGACCCTGGTCTATACTGTCAGGGATCTGGAGTGGTTTGTACTACTCCATATTGTCCAGATCTCTGCAATGAGCCCAGATTAATATTGTATTTTTAAGTCAATACTTTTTTTCAAAGAGTTCATGCTGGGAAGACGCACATGCGCTGGCGTCCACAGATTTCACCAGGTGTGTGAAGGGCTGCATCAATATACTGACAACCAGCAGAGTTTCCTAGACCCAGACCAACTGCCCAAGGGCAAAGGTTCTGATTTTTACCTCCTTTCCCATCCTTCTTGGAATATTAAGTGGATATGATCCTATGTTCATAATGTGCTTTTATGTCTACATCAGCGTATACACACACACTCCGCTGCAAACACACACACACCCCTGCACACTATTCTCAGCTCTCATAAACCTTAAAGTTCTTGGAGTGCTTTCCACCAGAATATATTTTGAGCATGAGGACAAAGGTCACTCCTTGAAAGTTGAAAGGTCACTATTCTCATTGTGTGGTTGCTTTTCTCGGCTAAAAGGCTTCTTGCCCTATCCCAACTTTTGTCTCTTTCTTACTTTTTTACTTTCTTTCTCTGGGCATCATGCCAAACATGTAAGGAGGTGACCCACTTTATCAATCTATTATAATCTTTTAAAGCCTCTGCCATTTCAAACCAATTTACTTTTATATGGCATCTTCCATAAAAATTATCTCAAAATACTTTGAGAAGAAGTAAAATTATGATGAAACGGTTGAAGCATTTTAAAAATTCTTGGTTGTGAGGATCAAGAGTTAAGCACATTTCAGTAATTTCCTGTAAGTTCACAGGTCTTAATGTAAGAGTTTTATTATTCTTAGCAATTCCTGTTTTAGAGAACAGTGGCTGGCAAAAACTGAAACTTAGGTCTAGATTACTCAGAGCGTGAGAAACGTGTGAGAGCCGAATCGGGAAAACACAATTGCGTTCGATTCAGACCTGCAGCCTTTCTGTTAAGCCAGCATCCCAGCCCGCTCCCCACGCCTCACTTCCGCCCTCCTTCCCCTCTGGTTCTCTCAGTGGCATTTGACTACAGTTCTTTTTTTGCGGCTCTTCCCTGTTCTGTCCTCTATGACTCCAATCTCAACAAGTTCTCCTAACATTCTGGCCATTTCTTTTCCCTCATTTTTCTGGAATCTCATTTTCTAGAATCTTCCACCTGTCCCTTGGTTTTCCCCGAAAACTGTTTTAAGGAATTTGTAGGAGATCTAAATTTACACCAAAGCTGTTTCTGATCCCCTGTTCTCTCCTTTTCTCACTTGCATCTTCAAGTCTGGGTTGTTGTTTTTATTCCCAACGGAGTCGTCTATTCTGCTGACCAACATATTATTAATGGATTATTCTTCTTTAGTCCTGCTCAGAATCTACTCTTTCTTATGTTGGTAATCACCCCCAAGACCTCCTTTGGAAAACAGGACCTCCACCATCTGTGGTCTGCATGTTTTAAGTGGAATCTCCCCCAGGCCCAGGTTACAGAAGTGGGCACATGACCCTGACTGATCCAATCAAAGCTTTCTATTCCCCTGACCACGATCAGTTCACAGATGAGTATGTGGCAGTCGTTTATTTTGTGTGTGATCCCAGGAAACACCAGTAGGGAAGTGGGGGACATGAGACAGGAAAGGGGAGGCAGCCAATACAGGGTTTGTTAACAATGAAGGCACCATGTTGAGTACTTGGAGATCAGTCCTTCTCAGCCACATTGGCATCCAGTGTAAAACAGGATCCAGAAGCAACAGAAAGTCCTTTGGAAAGGAAATGCAGGTGCTGAATGATGGAATTTGGGCCAGTGTCTAATGAAGTGGTGAGGGCATAGGGGTGGGACTCTGGGAGCACCCGCTACAGCTTATAGGACTTAGTGGCCATTTGCCATGCTTCCTTGCCAGTCCCAAACATGAACCCTCTTTCATAGACATGGGTGAATTCCTACTAATGAGTCTGGATGAAACATAGTGACCACCTAAAACTATAAAGACTAAAATCTATTTATTCACATCCCACGCCTCTCTCGCAGCTAGGGTACAGGCATGTGACCTTCTCCAGGCACTGGAATGCACCCAAGCCAGATGTAAATAGTGACGTTTTGGGACTTCCCTGGTGGCATAGTGGTTAAGAATCCGCCTGCCAATGCAGGGAACACGGGTTCAATCCCTGGTCCGGGAAGATCCCACATGCCACGGAGCAACTAAGCCCGTGTGCCACAACTACTGAGCCTGTGCTCTAGAGTCCGTGAGCCACAACTACTGAACGTGCGTGCCACAACTACTGAAGCCCGCGCACCTAGAGCCCGTGCTCCGCAACAAGAGAAGCCACGACAATGAGAAGCCCGTGCACCGCAACAAAAAGTAGCCCCCACTCACCACAACTACAGAAAGCCTGCATGCAGCAACGAAGACCCAACGCAGCCAAAAATAAATTAATTAATTAATGTTTGAAATAAAATAGTGACCTTTTGGTACTCGGTAGCAGGAACATATTCTGGCAATATTGTCTGGGTCATAGTCTGCGCTCAACAAATGTTAGCTGTTCTTATGATTAAAAGGAATATTTCCAATTATTTTCTGATATTTAAAATATGGGACCCCTCCCTTTAACAACATTTAACAACAACAACAAAAAAAAAACCCATATGCCATCCAAAATGTTATCTGATATTCAAAAGAAATTAAATATTATGATTGAAAATAAACCAAAACAATGGAACAAAGCACTACACTGCTGGTAAAACGTGCACAGCCCAGTCCCCCAGCAGTGTGCTGGCATGCCTACCTCCAGACACGTTTTCCCCAATGAAAAAATGGAAGGATTTGAAAGATAATTTATTATACTGACTAGAATGTCTAATTGAGCTTCACCATGTTCTAGACTCTGCAGATATTGGGGATAATAAGATAAAAGAAAAATACCCTGCCCTTCAAAAGAACACAGATTAGGTAGGGAGATGCACTGGTAGAATAATAGTTACCAAAGTGTTACCACCAAAATATTTCCAGAGGGCAATGAGAACGCCAAGAGGGGAGCACCTAATTGCTGGTTGCTTAAGCTGCATCTTGAAGTTCAAATAGGATTTAGCCAGAAAGAGAGAGGGCAGAAACATATTCCAAGAAGAGAAATGGCATGAGCAAAAGAGATAGATGTAAGAGGGTGTGAGCACTTCGGATATTACCAGAGGAGGAGTGAGTGAGAAAGGGTGCAGGAACTTCCAGGAGCCCCTGTATCCACTCCATGGTACACAAATCTTACCATGGCTTCCTTTCTCCAGAAATTAAAGGAGGGAAGGAATTTCAGAGAAAAGATCAAGGCTGCTACTTACAGCCCTCTTTAGAACAAATGTTATCCAATACTAAGGATCGTCCCTGGATCAACACGTGCAAGCACGTTTCCGTGATTCCTCACGTGAGCGAAAAGGCAACTGACTAGAAGATCCCATTCATTAGGAAGCAAAGTTTTGTGTGTGTACACGTGTTTGCGTGTGTGTGTGTGTGTGTTTAAAGAAAGGTTCTTAATTATAATTTATTTCTAAGGAAAACCAATGTATAAATAGGTAGATTTCAAAGTTATTCTTTAAACTAGTCATGATAACTATTCTACAGTTATTTCACAAATAGAAATTATCACAATTAGAAACACAGAAGTATTAGTCCAGATGACTTCAGCTTTCTAAGAAATACCAAAACTCCACCTGGAATCACATTTTATTCTAGTACTTAAGTATTTGTTATTATTAAGGAGATGAGGTGACAATTTCCACATCATAGATGTGTCCTTGTTGTTTCATATTTGGAATACTGCTGGTCTCATTCCTTCAAAATATATATGCAATTACCTTTTAAAGTTTGACCTTTATTCAACTTCATCAGAAATTTCATTTTGGTCTTTGTGGTAGTCATCAGTATAAGAAATACCAACTATTCATTTCTCTTTTCAATTCAAATTGAATCAACAAGACTTATTGAATACTGGTGACTAGTTCAGCACTTAGTACAGAGAAACTAAATTTTCTTCCTGTCTTTTTGTATTTACTACTTCTTTTTTAGCTATGAAATCCACTTAGGAGTCAAAAAAAGGAATTCTATTCAATTTCTTATTTAATGTAGGTAAATCACAAATGGATGCTTTAATTCTGAAAAGCCCAGTATTGTTTAGCCAACAGATCATACACATGATTTTGTTGTTGATACATTCTGTTTGAAATCTACTTAAGGATCAAAATTTTAGATGGGGTACTAAGTTTAAAATCAAATTTGCCCAAAATATTGAAGCCAAAACATAAATAAATAAAAGATGGAGTACCTACCTCTATAATAGTCCTTGTTCTGCAAATAAATCTAAAATCAGTCTTCTCCTTCCCGATTTGTGAGACAATTTATCTGGATGAAAGTCTAACTTAAACTCCTGTATAATTTTGGGTTTGTTTACAAGTGGGAAATCCAGATGTTAACGGACTAAGAGATTCCTTTGGGAGATGTGAAATGAAGGATCCAGATGTTGAACACACAATCTGTATTATTTCTACTCTAGGGACACAATGCTAGAAACCATCAGAAATGTGGGATGATCTTGGTTTATTATCATGGGAAGAGGTAGAATGATGAAATGTGGGGTTTATTTGGTCTAGAAACCAAATAACTAGTGACCTTAAGAAGAGGATACTTTTGAATGGTCTCATGTTGACTTTCATTTTCCTAGAAGGCAGCTTTACACTCCTCTCTAAATCTGAGTTGTGCTAGTTAGCCAAGCACAAGATGCCAACACAGTCAAGAGACAACTTGCACAGGAGCTGGGCTCTAGAGGCAGCAAAAAAAGCGCAAATTACAAATGGTCCAAATCATCCTTAAAAGGGTGCCATGCCTACACCTACCTACCGACTACACCTATACACCATCTCCCAGCAAGCCCAGCGCAGACCCTTTTTCTACAGAATTGAAACAGATGGTTGCTTTTCTGGTCCATTCTAGAGCTCACTAGCACTTAAAGGCCATGTTATATGACCAATATGCCTCTTTAAATGCTAGAACCACAGCAAACAGGGTGAGATGCCCACTCTCTAAGTGAAATGCAGGAATTGAGACTAACCGAAGGAAAAGCAAATTCTCATTTCCCATCTCACACTGTGTGGAGCATTAAGTGTTAAATAGACTGGTGAGCGTCCTTATTTAGATTGCTTTCTTCTTGTTCTCCTTTGCTTTATATACTTTTGATTGATATATATTAAAAGCACGTAGGATGGACTCCACTAGTCCCTAAGACAGCTGTGTGATTCAATGGCACAGGAAGCGCACCAGCAGCACGGGGTACATATAAGGCCACACTCGGCAGGCACACCCTGGCAAGGCAATGCCAATTGTTCATTTCCAGCACCTGTTCTGATTGACTGGGCTTCTCTTATGATTGGTTGGTGCCTACAGTTTAGTAGTTTTAATACCGCCACTGTGTACAATTCCCTAAATACAAGGGCACAGGAAGTTAGACCACTGACAGAATTTACAGGAGTCTAGATATGTTCCAGCCTAACCAGTATACAAACTATTGAAACCAAAAGAAGTCAGGACTTCTAAGAAGAATTTTCTGCCCTCTCTGACTCTCAAGGTCATGGTCTGGTAGGCTTTTTTTTTTTTAGCTCTCCCCACCCTCAAATAAGCCAACCTCTAAGGACTCCTGCTGTTCATCACGTGGGGTCCCAGCAGGCCGTGTGACACAGAGGATGAAGAGCTATATGGTGGGAGCCTCTGACTGTGGGGAGATGCTTATCACATGACTCGAACAGCCCCCTGTGTCAGGGAACTCATAGAGCAAGTGTAGGCTTTGAAGGCAGCAGATAACCCTCTCTTCCCATCAAAAGCACAAGCCTTCCTTTGGCAGCTACACAAAGGCAGCTCGGGAGGAAAAAGCAAGATAGAAATGAACTCAAAAAGTGAAAGAAAAAGGCTGGAGTGAAATGAGAGAACAGGAAAACGTAGAATGTAAGAAGAACTTGCCAGATACCTCCCAAATGGTCACATCACATTTGGCAGGAAAACAATGGGGCCATCATCTCTATGGCTTTAGCTGTGAGAGCACACTTCCCCCACCCATGTCCCATGTTCTGAGGGGCAGATAGGTTCCTCCTTCCTCCATGGTCATGCAGAGTTTATGCAGTTTCCAGAACGTCACCTACCTGGGCTGGGGCAGGAAGGCACCAGGTGAGGTCTCCAGACTCAAACACAATTATCACAGTCAATAGGCTTCCAGCGCAACAGCAGTCTTTTTCACTTACTCTTGCTAATGAGAAATTATTAGCTGGCTTCCAGAGGGAGGGCACATACATATGACGCTTCTGCCTCTGTCCTCGCACCAGGGCTTGTATTTACGTAGAAATTAGGAATCAGCACTGGAAGTAAAGAATACATTTAAACTCTAGTTTACTTTTCTCTCCAACCACCAAAATCATCCTGGATGCTCTTCTCCGTGCTAATGGGATGGGCAGTGGGTAGCCCGCAGTGGGGACTTCCTGACCCTCCCCCTCCATGTCATGGTCCTATGAAGCCATCCTGGGTGTTCATGATAATATCATGCTATGGAGTCACATCCTACATGCATTCAACTCCTGCCAAATCTACAATATGTGCTGGGTTGAGCAAGATAGAGGCCGAAAGGAAGGAAACCGTGCATGCTGGTAAGTCTGCTCCCTGTTTTCCTCAGTGAACATGTGCCCAGAACAGGTGTGAGAATGAGATGCAAATCTGAGCTCCCCTCTGTCATTCATCACCACGTGCCTCCCACAGGTGAGCATCTCACCCTGCTGAGCGTAGATTTTGTGCCTCTAAACACAAGCCAGCTCTTTCATCTGGAGTTCCACCAAAGAATCTGTGATCCTGTACTAACCCTGGAGGAAAGCCTGGCTGGCTTGGACTTACTGAAAGATGCTGCATTGTTATGTAATTAGTTTGGGGATTTTCTGGGGGTAGTTTTTTTGTTTTTTGTTTTTATTTATTTATTTATTTATTTATTTTTGGCTGCGTTGGGTCTTCGTTGCTGCACGTGGGCTTTCTCTAGTTGCGGCGAGCGGGGGCTACTCTTCGTTGCGGTGCGTGGGCTTCTCATTGCGGTGGCTTATCTGGTTGCGGAGCACCGGCTCTAGGCGTGCAGGCTTCAGTAGTTGTGGCATGCGGGCTCAGTAGTTGTGGCTTGTGGGCTCTAGAGCGCCGGCTCAGTAGTTGTGGTGCACGGGCTTAGTTGCTCCGTGGCATGTGGGATCTTCCCGCACCAGGGCTCGAACCCGTGTCTCCTGCATTGGCAGGTGGATTCTTAACCACTGCGCCACTAGGGAAGCCCCCAGGGGTAGTTTCGACTCTATAAGAATTTTCCCTTTGAGGATGACTTGAGAACCAAACTGATGTACAGGATGAGCATCTTCCTAGTGGTTGATGAGGATTTGAAGTGTGACCCAAGGTGGACTCCATGGGTAACGTTTCTGAAGTTGGGACCCAGGACCCATCCTGTGTTGTCCCCGATCTATGTCACAGTTAAAGGAACCCGTTGCACGCAAGCAAAAGTGATTGCAGAATTACGCCAGTCCTTTATATTTGACTGCAAAAAATAACCCTTTAAATATTTCTCCTGTGTCCCCCACTGCCTTGCACAGCCTGACTTCTCACCTCAAACCACTCTAAAACCATCCTCCAGCTCAATTCACCAAACACCTATTTCAATCTTGCTCCTTTCCTTCCTTTTTATTCTCCACCGCAAAGACCTACGTGGCATAAGGCTCTCTTTGAAGGGCAGAAAAGGGGAGGAGATAGAATCAAGCCAAGCCACAGTCTTCTTTAGGAGGCAAGGAATGTGGAAAAGATGGGGAACATTTTATAATCAATATAATTTTTATCCTGTCACACATTTGCAGGCTCTTGAAAATAAATTACGTTAAGCCCCGAGGGCTTAAGCTATGATGGTGGGAATGCCAGGTGGTAGAGGCATCTACCTGGTACCTCTTCAGTCTACACAAACAGAAGCTACTGAATATTCCAAATCACTCAATATGGTCAGTTTGTTAAGTCCCAGTTCTTTAGTTTGGCATTTGAGGCCCCCCAGAATCTACCCCATTCAACTTCCTCCATCTTCTCTCTCACTGTTCTTTCCATGCAGGAAGCACTCCTGCAAAACTCACCTACTCACTGTTTCTCATACACACACATGCTTTCCTAACACACCTTCTTGCCTGTGCTGTCCCCGCCACCCAAATGCTCTTTCCCTCATTCCCACATGCTGAAAATCTGCCCAATCTTCAATACACCATTCAAATGCCACCTCCTTCACGAAGCCCTTCTTAAACTCCTTGGCCCTTGTCTTCCACCTATTTGATGGCGCTTACCAGTCTGTGTTTTGGGGAGACTCATTTAATACTGAACGAGTATAGCTTAGCCCCAGCATAGACCTAGACAACTAAATGGGCATCTGTCAAATGGACAAATAATGTAAATGTAAAGAGAGAAAACAAAACATGCACCTGTCAGAGACAACAAGGCAACGTATTTATGTCATCCCTATACCACACCTCTAAATTAGATTGCCAATATATAACGACGTGTATGTTGTCTTGCATAACTCCTATACTCATAACAGACATTAACAATCAATCATGACTCTCTGAATCCCAGCACACTATGCCTCTAAATCAGATGTTGTAATTATGTAGCATGTGTGCTGGTTTGCATATCTTCTACACTCATGGCAGACATTACTAATCAATCGTGAGTCTTTTTCTCCCTAAACCCTCACAACCTCAGCATCCCTCCAACACAGAGCTCCAGGCAGACACTACTAAGCAATCTGGATCACCATGAAACCTATTGCCCTACAAGCTCTCTTTCTCTAGTCAGAATTGTTTATGCCAATTATTTTATATAACACATTCCATTCTTCTCTTAATTCTTCTGGGTCCAGGCTTGTGCTCATCCCAGCCTCAACTTCAAGACTTAGCACTGGGGACTGTTTCCCACACAACAAGGTCAGCAAGGCATTTGACCACAGTTCTAGCTTTCTAGCTAACTGGCTGCCTCAAGTAAGCTGGCCTCTAGTTCAACCCAATTGTAGGACCCTCACCCCTACTTTGGCACTGTTCTTACCCCAGAAAAAGAAACTCCTGTTATGTGCCCACCCCAGGAGCAGGAAATAGACACCTTAGGTCAGGAAGGGCAAATACATAGCATATAAACGGCAACTACCCTTTCCCATGCCCATGGCAAACATTGCTGGTTGAATAAGATACTCTCTCATATGAGTCCAGAGGCATCCTCAGAAGTTTTCTTAATGCAGGACCCCAGAAAACCACTAAAAACCAATCTCAGCTTGCATTTGAGATGAAATTTATTTGCCAGTCATGTCATATGGACCAATGGGGACTCCAGTTCCAAAATCATATAACCCTGTAGAGTGGTTTTGTTACAAAGATCTCTCTTCATTTGCCTCTTAATCCTTGGGAGATTCTTAGAATAAACCTAAAATCCAAATGAACCACACAAGGGCCACACCAAACAGAACTAAGGGCTCAGCTGGAATCTGCTGCCCCAACATCTGAGCAGTGGCACACTATCATGGCCAGCTGAAATGTGGCCCAGATTCTCAAGTCCTGGGCAATGAAAACTTTCTCAAACTCACTTCCTGCTTTACATTAAGGAAATCTTACAAAAATTACAACCTGTCACATTATATTACCTCAAAGCATGATGTAACATCATAATTTTTTAAAAAGCTTCGTTTTAATTTATAGTGTTGCATTATACCACAGAAATCCTGATTTTCCCCTGAGCACCAATAAATTTTGACAGTGATGGTTTATCCCAAAACTTTGGCAGACTACAACACAATGAAGGTTGGCCAAAATCAGGTATTTAACTGCTACTGAAGAACTACTGACGAGTCACCAGGGCACTATTCTGTCTCCTGTCCTGAATCAAACTCTATTGTCCTGTGCTGTCCAATATAGTAGCCACTAACCAATATGGTGATTGAAGACTTTACATGTGACTTATTCAAACTGAGAAATACCACAAGTATAGAATACACATCGGATTTTGAAGGCTTACTACCAAAAAAAGTGTGTAATATCCATTTAGTAACTTTTGAAATATTGATTACATGTTAATATTATATTTTGGATATATTAGACAAATAAAATGTATTATTAAAATTAACTTCACTTTTTTCTTTTTACCCTTTTAATATGGCTGCTAGGAAATTTTATGTTACATTTGTGACTTACATTATATTTGTGTCATTAGCGTTACTACAGAACATTCCACTGTCTCCATGAGCAGGAAGACCAAACAGCTGAAATTTTAAGTAAAAGAAACCTTAAATCTCCTTTGTGGGTTCAGATAAGAGATGGCAGTCTGATTCCAAAGAGCAAAACTCTAAGTATTTTTACTTATGCATTCAAAGAGCATTTAGTGAACACCTACTAGACACCAGACACTTTTCTAAGCACTAAAGATAAGACAGAAGTGGAAAAGAAAACTAAGGCCTTCCCCTCATGGAACTCTCACCCTAGGAGAGAGATAGACAATAAATATATGTGACAAGAAATGCTGTGAAGAATAATAAAGCACAGTGAGGGATGGTGCCTATCAGGACAAAAGGTCTTGCTATCTTACAGGATAGTGGAGAAGACATCTCTGAGGAATAAGAGACGAACCTTAATGCAGGGCCCAGTGAGCTAAGGGGATGCCTGGGGAAGAGCATTTCGAGCTGACACAACAGCAAGGTACCAAATCCCCAAGGTAAGAGCTGGTTTGGCACACCCAGCAAGCAGCAGAAGTCCTACAGGGACAGAACAAATTGAGAGAAAAAGGGAGAGGTAGAAGACGACATCAGAAGGGGGGAGATAGGCATGTTTAGACCATGCAGGGTAGGGACCAGCAAACTAGGACCAGCGGGCCACATCGGCCTGTTTTTGTAAATAAAGTTCTACTGGAACACAGCCATGCCCGTTTTCGAATGTCAGGGCCAAGTAGTACCAACAGAGACAGCATGGCTAAGAAGTCAGGTATTGGCAGGCTAATTCCTATAGAGTTAATCAAATCAAGTCCTCAAATATCCAGGGTGGTGTCTTTCACCTTAAAGACAGAAAAGTAGGAATTTATGGGATTTTTATTTGGAGAGGGTAGGGCTTCCCTCCTTTGTCATGTTCTAGGTAAAGGGTGGACAGGTCAAATCCAGACCACCATCTGCTCTTATATGGCCTAGGAACTAACGATGGTTTTTACATTTTTCAAAGGTTGGAAAAATTTTAAAAAGGATATTTTCTTATATGAAAATTACACGAAATTCACATTTTACCATCCATAAATAAAGTTTAATTGGAACACGGTCATGCCCATTTGTTTCCAAATTGTCCACGACTGCTTTCAAACTACAATGGCATAGCTGGGTAGTAACAACAGAGACCATGTAGCCCCTACAGTAGAAAATATTTATTCTCTGGCCCCTCCCAGGTGAAGGTTGCCCACCTCTGGGGAGGGCATTATATGGACTCTGGCGTGTATCCTCAGTTTTGTGACCTGACCAGACATGTGGTTTAAGGAGGAGTACTAATAAAATTAAGGGTATCCTGTTTGTCACGTGGACACTTCTGGGATGACCTACCCGTCTGCAATCTTCTTGTAGACAAAGTTCCTGTCTAGCTCCAAGCCTCAGCAGAGCCTCACTTTACTCATGAGAGGTCCTCTGTAAATGTTTGTAGAGCGGCTGAACAATTGAATGGGAGGCTAGCCCCTACATTTATACATCATGAGCTGGGATAACCTATGTGGCACTTCTAGGGACAGAGACACTCTACATGTGTGCCTATGGAAACATTCCCTCTGCCTTGTCACACAGCTGTTCCACAGCATGTAGAATTTCTGCCCTAAACACCAGCCATATCTGCTGGCCTAGGAATTCAGTCTTACCTACATGAGGGAAATTCTAGTGCTACCTGCCAGGATAATTTTTCACCTTGTTACATTATTTGTTTAATTCCTGATTATTTTAACCCAAACAGAAAAAAAAGAAATATATCTCCTTCAATGTGAGTAAGCAAATAACCCAAACAATTATCTTTTGACTAATGGTTTTAAATGTTCCCACTATGCAGACAAAATTTCAAAATATGAGAAAAGATATATGAAAGAGATACCCCCAAAATCATACAATTAAAATTCTAGTTTCTCAGATTAGTAAAAAGGGGGTGCGAATAAGCAATGCTTTGGGACACGTAAAATCTTAGTTCAGCACAAACAAAAATTCTGGAACAATGGAAATAGTGTTCACAGTGATCATGATAATAATACTAAAGTAGCTAGCATGTATTCAGCACTTGGAGATACCCAGCACTCTGCAAAGCTCTTTAATACACTATTACATTTAAAGCCTTAATTCAATTAAAACTAAACTAAAGAGCACAATTATTCCCATTTTACAGATGCAGAAACTACAGTTGAGAGAAGGCAAGTAGCTTGCTCAAAATCACCGAGCCAGTGAATAGTGGGGCTGGGATTCAAACCCCCTTCAGTCTAACTCCATCCCGACTGCAAGCTTTTCACCCTCGCTTCATGTTGTCTTTATTCTCCTCACCTCTCTCCTGACAGGTTACCACGTCCACTCATTCCTGGATATTTCTGTCAAGCCATGTCACCTTCCAGTTCTTGCAAAGACTGGCCCTGTACCTGGGTCTTCGGAAAATTCATTGAGCTTCCAGGATGACTGAGTGTCCCCAACCTGTTTTCTCTGTCTAAATGCCTACTTCTGGGCACAGAGCTGTCCCTTTAAAATGCCTGGCAGTGCGTGGATCAACCTTACCAACACAGTGCATGCAATTTCCACTCTTTGCCCCTACAAGCAAATCATCTGTGGAATGTTTGAGGATAGGAAATTTTCATCAACGGTGAGACTTTTGATTCTGGAGCAGGAAGGAAAGGAAAATGCATTATGATGTATTATGCAAAGCCAGAAACCTTAGAACAAGCTCTCTCCTCCTCAGCACTATTGAGATTTGGGGCCTGAGAATTCTGCACTGGGGGAGGGGAGGGGTTTGTCACGTGCACTGCAGGATCTTCAGAAGCATCATTGGCCTCTACCTAGTAGCACCATCCCTGCTTGTGACAACCAAAAAATGTCTCCAGGCGTTGTCAAATGTTTCCCTGGGGAACAAAATCACCCCTGGTTGAGAAATGCAGCCGTAGAAATATCCAACCAAAGTCTGCCATTTGCAAAACATCCTATTTTGAGAACCCTCCCAAGAGAATGTTTCTGCACTGGCACATCAGCATCTCTATACTGAACCTGCAGTTTAAAAAAACAGCATCTGGGGACTTCCCTGGCGGTCCAGTGGTTAAGACTTCGCCTTCCAATGCAGGGGGTGCGGGTTCGATCCCTGGTCGGGGAGCTAAGATCCCACATGCCTCGCGGCCAAAAAACCAAAACATAAAACAGAAGCAATACTGTAACAAATTCAATAAAGACTTTAAAAATCGTCGACATCAAAAAAGTCTTTAACAAAAACAATAAATAAAATTTAAAAAATTAAAAAAAAAAAAAAAAAAAAACAGCATCTGGAGGCCCTGCATCTAGGGAACTGCAGCAAAGACCAGCCCCAAATTCATAGCAGCGTATAAAAAGGCATTCTCCCACCGCTCAGCAAATCCACCTCAACGACTCCTCTTGCCAAGTGGGCTCACATTTGCTTGGGTCTCAGAACTTAACACTTTTACTAGGAAGCACAAGAAAAACAATCCTGACTATCACAGACTTCCTGGCTTTTCATCTTCAGAGTCTAACACACTGAAAATAAACTAGATTTTCTTTAGTGTTCTATAATCTATTTTCACAATCCCTTCCTGGTTACCCGATTGTTTGTATCAGGGTTTCTCAAGCTCTGTGCTACTGACATCTGGGGCCAAGTAATTCTTTGTGGAGGGGGCTACCCTATGCCTTGCGGGGTCTTCAGCAGCATCCCTGGCTTCTACCCACTAGATGCCAGGAGCACCCCACCTGTGACAATCAAAAATGTCTCTAAATGCCCCCTGGAAGCAAAAGTGCCCCCTGGTTGAGGACCACTAGGTTACATGAACTTCTCTTTCCCAGCTGTTTTGTCTTGATTAACCATTCCTGGTTTTACCCAGCCATCAAGGCACCATCCCAGGAGCCATTTAATTTTTAAATCCTTTGTCAACCGTTAATACATATATGTTGTATCAATAGTTACACTCTATTAATAAATCCATACATTTCTTTTTGAAAAGGGGGAAATCATCCCAAAATATCATCTTGGAGGACATAAGAGGAGGCAGCAGCGTTTCCTTTCTGGAGCATTCGGCAGCTCTCTCCAGCCCAGGAGCATGTGCTGCGTTCCCTAACCATGGCAGCTGCACGATGATGATCCGTCATTTCAGAAAAATACTGAAAGAGCCTCGAATCCTTACTGCCCTCTTGAGAAATTCTAGCAGAAGAGCTCAATCTGTCGCAGTCAGCAGAAAAACAACGCTACCCATCGCAACTGCGCCTGAAGTTGTAAAGCAAACAATTTATTTGCTGAAATTTTTGAAAGACGAGTCTACCAGACCCTTTCCTTTACAATCTCACACCTGAACCATGAGCTGATGTTGGCTCGTGCGTCGACGCAATCGTAATTTTCCCAGCTCCAGGTCCACCCTCCAACACAAAGATTTTATGCCCACAGATGAATCAAATTCCGATCGCTGACAAAGTCACAGGTGACCATATTTTAAATGCAAATACTCAGGTTTGTACAAATGTGTTCTCTGGCCTTTGTTTACTGGCTTACCAACGGTCATATATACAGAGATTTCTTTTTTATGCGTCTCAGAAAAACCAGGACTGAAAAAGTTATTCACTAATTCTTCACGTTTGCATTAGGTTTTGGTGGATAAGAACTTTCCAGCACATCTTGGAGCTAATCATAACTCCTTTTCATGAAAGAAAATTTTTTTAACTTTGGATATTGTTTTGATGAAGACCCATTATTTGCTGACCATCTGTATTCCAATGAGTGCTGCGACACAGATTAAAGAGAGCTTTCCCTACCAAAGTCCTAAAAAAGTTATCCCAGCTCTAAACTCCTGTCTCTTTAGTACAGTTGGAAATTAAAAGAAATAACTTTAAGAAGCATATGCTTGAAGACATACACTAGATAGGAAATCTTGCAGGTTTAATCAGAACTTTCAGATCATTGTTTCCATTATGACAGGCAACAGCAAAAAATGCTGAATGTTTATGCCTAATGGGTTTGCCCTTTGCCAGACAAATCCTTTTAGCTACGGCAGGGAAACGCATAATTTTTATGGGCTCTTGGAGAGAGTGCACACTGCCCTCTGATGGTAACACATGCTCATAATTTTATGGGGTCCCTTGATCAGGTTCCAGAAGGCTGAAGGATGTTACTACCAAAGGCAGATCAATAATCCCATAGATTAATGGGCACCAATGGTTATCTTTACTTTTCCAATTTTGTCCATCCTCTTGACAAGGAAGTAAGATATTGGATTCTTTCCTTTTTTACCAATAGCTGTGAGAACTATTTTGCGAAGAAGAAAACGTGTCAAAAAAGTAATACTTAGAATATTTAAACACCATAAGACACAAAATAATATGCATATACATAGCACAGCACAGACATAAAGCCTCAATGAAATAATGTTTTACTGCTGAATAAAAGAAGTTTCTCTCTAATTTCGAACTATCAATAAGTAACCCACCTAAGGTATCAGAAACTCAGATTCAAAATTAGCCGCCCCCCCCAAAAAAAACAAACAATTGAAAGGTTTTTGAGGGCTTGAGGGGCCTTTAGCTAGAGTTCATAAAGGTATTTTTTAGATGAATGAGACAGAAACTATAGTGTAGGATAAATTTTCCCCCAAGCCCTTTTGAAAGTCACCATACTGCACTGTGACCTCTTTAAAAATGTACAAATTTATCATATTCAGCTATTTTTATCTACCAAATTACAGATGCCTCCGAATTTCGCTAATTCCCAACATCTAAGAAAGGGGAACAGAGAAAAATAAAAGCCAGCATATTCCCTATCACAGCGAAGCTCTTGGAACTATATCCAAACGGGGCTGTTGATCTGTGGAAATGTAAATGTCACTTCTAAATATAGCATCAGGGAGCCAGAGAATCAGCATTTCTGTTGATGAAACACCTTTTTGGGAAGCAGCAATGTGCAAGGCAACGCTTCTCTCCACACATGGGAGAGTCACGAATCTTCTGCCCAACGCTCCATCCCAGAGGCGCTCCAGCGCCGTTTGTGCTCAGAAGCCAGCGCATTCTCACCGATTTCCTTAACCTTCTACGGCACCAGATTGTGAATCAAAGCAAATCATTTCCTGTGCCTCTCTCCTCTTGTCTTAAAAATAAAAAAGTAGAATTTCATTCTGCCTGATTAGGATTCCTTACTAGTTAGGGATGCTCGCAGGTTCACAAAGGAAACCAAAAATGGGGCCGTGGGCCGAACTGTGCAAGCGAGCTTATACTGGGATTTGGGGTTGACCGCACAGCCACCAGCTGCCGGGACACAATCATGACCCGCTTTTCAGCCTTGACCCCTGCTGTTCTTCCTTCCCTCAACCACTCTGGAATGTTTTCAGGTTTTGGAATATTACATCTTTCCCACCTCGGGGGCCTTTGCGTAGACTGTTCCCTTTGCCCAAAACGTTCTTTTCCTGTGTGCTTTGCATTTCTAGCTCCTTCTCATCTTTCCAACTCAGATTGTCACTTGCTAGTAGGAGCATTTGTGACATCCTTACCCCCCCTCACCTTGATTTTAGTATATTGCAGCCCTGTTTGGTGTAAAACTTCTGCTCAGAAGGGCCCTATACTTGGTTTAATGCTCTGCTATAGCTGTTTGAAATTCTTAATGTTTTTCACAAGAGGCCCTGCGTTTTCACTTTTTCACTGGGCACCACAAATCATGTAACAGTCCTAGTCACAGCCCTTCGTTTCCTTCATAAAACAGAATTTGTAGTTGTTGATTTGTCAGTTTATGGGGGATGGGGACTGATCTGTTTTCTCCATTAAGGCAGAAATTGTACCTATTTTGTTTACTGTCTAGTCCAGTATTGTCCAATAGAGTTTTCTGCAATGATGAAATGTTCTAGATCTTTGCAGTCCAATATGTTAGCTACTAAGCTACAAGTGGCTATTGAACACTTGGTGGCTAATGCAATTGAGGAACTAAATTTTTATTTTATTTCATTTTAATTAATGTAAATTAAAATTGAAATAACCTCATGTGGCTCGTGGATACCATGCTGGACAGGTCTAACCGCTACGGCCTAGCACAGCAGCTGGTACATGCATCTAGAATATGATGAGGGCTTTTTAAAAGAAGCTCCTTGGCAGCAACACAGCACTTTGGTAGGACGCATCAGAATTCCCTGAGGAACTTATTAAAAATGCAGGTGTCTCTGCCCCACCCTCCAAGACTCTGATTCAGCAAGTTGACAAAAGGTCTAAGCATCTGGTATACCCCAAAATTTGAGAAGCACTGTGTATAGTTTACCGAAGAGGCTTGTCTTTACAACAATTATTTAAATCTTAACACTTCCTGGTCAAATAATGTTAATACAAATACCATTTCTAGAATTTTATTACACAAAAAGTGCCCCAGTTACAACCAATGGCTGTTTCAAGCGATATCTAACCCAGTAAAATTCCAGTGGAGAAAATAATTTTGACTTTTGGTTTTTTGTAATGAACTTTGATCTATGACCTTGACTTTCAGTGCCAAGAGTGATAGAGAGCTCTTTTTTCAAGACTCGAAAATTATGGGTTAAGTGTATGTGTTTCACCCAGCACTAGGTAAGTAGCACAACTTTATTAAGGAGACACATAGACTTCAACTAGGAATTATTTGTGGGGAGGGACAGGAAAGTCTTTGTTCATAAATTTGGAGTGCGTCCTTTTTTGATGACTTGATCTAATCTTACTCTTCCCTTTCACACACAGACACACAAAAATGCAAAAGGCTGTTAATGTCCAACCCTCTCTTTATGTACCTTTGTCTTTAACCATTACTGTAATTCAGGCCTCTAACATGAGTCCTTTTTCCTCCACTGAGCTATCAAAGACACCTTCCTAATCAACATTACACACAGTAGCATAATAGATGGCACCACAGTGAATACAAGGATAAGCTGTAATTCACTCTGGGGCTCTGCTGATGTCATAAACCGCACGACCAGCTTTACGGAGAGTGGCTGAGCCCAGAAAGTGAATTCCGATCTCGGCTCACTCTGGGAGCCATCTGTTAAGGAAACAGATTTAAATGCCGACCTTTTCATCTCTGTCGTTTACAGAGACTTCAAACTTTTGCTGTAAAATTTCAACTTTTCAGCCATGAACACATTAAAATTCTTTTCTAGAAGCACTTTTTGTCGTGTATTCCCGCCTTTAACTGACAAAGAGATTGGTGGTCTTACCACTCACTGCCACAAAATATTTTAAAAGGGGGAGGTGCACCCGGCTATAGTGAACGTGGCGGCTCTGTATGCCTGTTCCTAATGGCCAGACCCGCCTCCCACCCCAGATACTGAAAAAAACCCAATGATTCACCTTCCCAGCCTCCTTTGCGGCAAGTGCAGGTCATGTGACCCAATTCTGGCCAATGAGACACAAAGGGGTGCCTTCTGGGAAACATGTTTTCCTTGTTTCAAAAACAAGAGCGTGTGAGGAGAGAGCCCTTCACCTGCCGCTCCTCCACTCTTACCCCCAGCCCAGCACTTCCGACTTTGGTTGCTCAGGTGCGAGTGCATTATCTGAAGCTACAGTGGCCATCTTGTCATCATGACGGAACATGCCTGAAGGTACAAAGCCACCTGCTGCAGAGGGGGGAAGGGAAGGATAGAAAAGTCTGGGTGCTTGACCACCTTGCCGAGATGCTGAATGAACCAGCCCCAGCACTGTCCACCTCTGGGCTTTCTGTTAAGTAAATATTTCTATATCAGTTTCCTCCAGAAGCAAAGCCTGAGATCAGCATTTGGGTGCAAATAATTTACATGGAAGGTGATCCCAGGAAGTACCAGTAGGGAAGAGCAGGGGAGACAGGGAAGGGAAGGAAACCAATTCAGAGTGTTAATGAGCAGATAACCCCTTTGGCCATCCAGGGCCCAGTCCAGAGATAGCCCTGAGGCAGAGAATCCTGCTTTGAGTAATAAGCCAGTGACCTACGTGAGAACGCTGTGTATGTTGGGGAGGGGGGTGATGGTAGGCAGGATTCCAATAGCACAACATCTTCTTCTAGAGTAAACCATAAAGGTCTTAGGTTTTGAGTTACTATTTGTCAGTAGTCTATTACAGGTAACAGGTTGTTCCTAATTGACATCACTGCAGAACTGTTCCTCTAAGTCATTTGTACCCTACAAATTTCTCTACAATTCCATGCCAGTGAAAAGCCACAAATGCTAACTTGTTTGGCAGATTCTTACTGAGCACTGCCCTGGGTCCGGCATCAGCAGTGCAATGGTGAACCAGATAGACGTGGTCCCTGCTGGTGTAGGTCTTCCTCTCCAATGGGGGAGCTGGACACGGAACAAATCATCCCTCTCACGCTTCCCACTGGAACACGACAAGCAGTGCTAAGCACTCTCAAGAAACGGTGAAAGGATGATAAGAGAGTACCACAAAATCAGAGTGTGGAGTCAGGGAGGAGTTCATGAATCAGAGACTGAACAGAGTGGGAGGCAGCCAGAAGGAAAGAGAGAAATATTACCCCTAATCCTGGCACAAATGGGGAAGAAGCGCTACTGGATAGGACATCATAAAAGCCCCAGCTGGAAGGTCATTCAAATAACATCTTTCATGGGAAAAGAAAACAAGAATTTGACCCTCACCCAAAAACTTACACTGGGTTGGTCTGACTAAAAAGCAAACTGAATCATTACAAGAGCCATCATTTTTTCTTGAAACCAACCAAAAGTCACGTCCAGACTAAATAAATTCTGATCTTCCTACTGCTTCAGACTAGAAGATAACTCCTTTGAGACTTTATCCTTATAGAAATAATAAACAGTTATTCACAAAAGTGCAATTTTCCTGTGGAAAAAAATGTCACCATTTCTTTACCACCACACTTAGGCATTTGTATGCACGCACATATAAAGAAGATCTGATTTCACAGATCAGTCTCTCAAAATGTCAGGTTCATGAACATGCCCATTGCCCTGGGGTCAGGCCTCCCTCTCTTGGCCCTCATCATTCCAACACCTCCGCAGACTCTTACACCAGGGGTCCCCAACCCCCGAGCCATGGTCCCGCGGCCTGTTAGGAACCGGGCCGCGCAGCAGGAGGTGAGCGGAGGGCGAGCGAGCAAAGTTTCATCTGCCGTTCCCCATTGCTCCCCATCACTTGCATTACTGCCTGAACCATCCCTCCCGCCCCAATCCATGGAAAAATTGTCTTCCAGGAAACCAGGAAATTGTCTTCCCTGGTGCCAAACAGGCTGGGGACCTCTGTCTTACAAAATTCCATTAAAACACCAGACTACGAAGCACAGTTTGGAAAACACAAATAAAAGGTGTTTTGTTTTTTTTTAACTAGTAAGTCAAGACATAGATAAAGATGTTGCTGATCATCTAAGTCAAAGGTCAGCAAACTATGATCCTCTGGTCAAACCTGTTTCCAAATAAAGTTTTAACGGAACACAGCCACACCCACTCATTTACATACTGCCCAAGGCTTCGTTCTAATGACAGAGTTAAGTATTTGTGACAGAGACTGGAATAGCCTGCAAAGCTTAAAATATTTACTCTGGCCTTTTACAGAAAACAATCAGCCAACCCTTGATCTAAGTCATAGTTTGCAGGAAATAAGCATGTTATTAATTCAAACTGTAATCCTGGCCTACACCCTAACAATCAGATTGTAGTGAAAGCAAGAAGGAGTAGGAAGAGCAAAGGGAAACCACAGTGGGATGTGAGACTCTGAGAACGCCTGGAGGCCAACCTGCCTCCTCCCATCTGAGAGAGAGAGGACCAGGGGCCTGGCCCGGCCTCCAGGGGGATCGCGCCATAGCTGGACTCTCTGACAAACTCAGAAATCCTCTCAGCATCCCTCATCTCTCAACTCTGGGGCTTGCAAATGCTGCTGCCTCAACCAAGAGCATACTTCCCTCCCTTTACTTGCCAAATCTGCATCCTTCTTGTGGCATCTTTGATATCACACCCTTTTAGAGTCTTCTCTGAGCTCCCCAACCTGATCAGGTGCCCTCATCTCTGGTCCCACATTGCTTTCTCTTTTCCTGCACCTCCACCTGTCATTCTGTGTTATAACTGATGGATTACTTGTCTGCTGCCTCCACTGAATAGAAGCTCCATGAGATCAGAACTGCACCTGTCTTGTTTACTTTTGTCTTGTTCTCAGACTCTAAAACAGTTCCTGGCACATGGTAATACATAAATGTTTGGTGAGTGAATTCCTTTGTATGAAGGTTTGTAGATGAAATCTGTAGAAAGGGAAGGTGATGCTTATGGAATAGGAAGAATTACACACTATCTGTCTTAGATAATAATCTCCAGGGAGCATGTGCAAAGCCCCGGAGTCATGGGGCACTGGAGGCATGGAAACTAGACCAGCATGGCTGGAGCATAGAAAGCCAGGTGTGAAGAAAATCAAGGCCAGACCACACAGAACCTATACATCAAGTTAAGGATTTTTTTTCTCTCATCTTAAGAGCAATGGAAGAACCACAGAAGGTTTTAAGTAAGGCAGTAGATGATTTGATTTCTACTACCAACAGTAGAATTTGTAAATTCACAGGTAGTAAATAACATACTTAATTAAGTGCCTTTCATTGTGCTAGATATTAAGAATAAGATACTTAAAAAATCATTGTCCCTGCACTTGACATATTTTATATAAGGAAAAGATAATCACAGTTTGACTAGGGTTTCAATAGAGTTAAGCTTAGAGGGCCATAGGGCAAGCACCTAAAAGGCCTCTACATTTTACTCACATGCATAAAAAGAGTGGATTCCTACAGGAAACCTTTAGTATTGCTCTCTACCTGGGGGCATATGACTAAAGGAGAATCACTCAACCCAGTGGAAGTATTTCTGTAGCCAAAATTTATAATAACAGATATGAAGACTGAAAACATGAAATTATTCACAAGAAACTGTTCCACCGGGACTTCCCTGGCAGTCCAGGGTTTGAGACTTCACCTTCCAGTGCGGGGGATGCGGGTTCGATCCCTGGTCGGGGAGTTGGGATCCCACATGCCTCGTGGCCAAAGAACCAAAACATAAAACAGGGGCAGTGTTGTGGAAAATTCAATAAAGACTTTAAAAAAGATGTTCCAGGGCTTCCCTGGTGGCACAGTGGTTAAGAATCTGCCTGCCAATGCAGGGGACATGGGTTCGAGCCCTGGTCTGGGAAGATCCCACGTGCCACGGAGCAACTAATGCCGTGTGCCACAACTACTGAGCCTGCGCTCTACAGCCCGCGAGCCACAACTACTGAGCCCACGCTCCGCAACTACTGAGCCCACGTGCCACAACTACTGAAGCCTGCGCACCTAAAGAGAAGCCACCACAATGAGAAACCCGCGCCCTGCAACGAAGAGTAGCCCCCACTCCCAGCAACTAGAGAAAGCCCGCGTGCAGCAACGAAGACCCAACGCAGCCAAAAATAAATAAATAAAGTAAATAAATTTATTAAAAAAAAGATGGTCCACATCAAAAAAAAAAATCTCTGAAAAAAAAAGAAAGGAAGAAAGAAACCGTTAAGTGAAAACAAAGCAGAATTCCAATTCCAATATATACCAGGGATGGCAAAGTCTTTCTGTAATGGGCCAAATAGTGAACATTTTTAGGTTTCAAGGACCATGTGGTCTCTGTCACAACTACTAAACTGTGCTGCTGCAGCATCAAAACAGCTGTAGACAACACTGAGTGAATGGGCGTGGCTCTGTGCCAATAAAACTTTATTTACAACAACAGGTGATGGCCAAATTTGGCTCTTGGGCTGTAGTTTGCTAATGCCTGGTCTATTCTACATTAAAATTATTACTAAAGAAATGTGTAATGTTTATGAACATAGACAAAAGGAAACACAGAAAATGGAAGCCCTCATTGTGTTTGGAGAATGCAATTATAAGTTTGGTGGCTCTCTATTGATTTTCCCTACTCAACATGTATTTATCCTTCTGGGAACAACACTCTAATTTAGGGGAGAGAGAACTACCTTTCTATCATCTTTAATCCATGTGATCCCTGGGGTTAGCCCACCTCCAAATCCAAAGTAAGGCACATGCCCCAGACCTGGCCCCCATAGGTCATCACATTGCCTTGGCCATGGTAATTCATTCAGAGAGAAGCATGGGCCCAAGCAGACCAATGAGAATCACTTCCCTGCATTTATTTTCTTCTTTAATATCAAGAACAATGAGACCTCCTACTGCTGAGGTTGCTGAAATCATGGTGTAAGAAGCTGGAGCTACTCATGACCATCTTGCCACTCCAAGGGTTGTCCTGCTCAAGAACAATGCCCACACATTGAAAACAGAACTGAGAAACAGAGAAATGCTGATGGATGTTCGTGGGCTCTTGGGATCCAGCCTTATCTGAAACCAGCCCTATTCCTGGATTTTTCCATGACTTGAGCCCATATGTGCTTTCTCCATCTCAGCTTGTTTCAATTTGGTTTTTGTTTTTGTCAACCAAAAACCAAGAGTGAGGTCATTGTGAATGCTTTTCTTTCTTATTTTAAAAAATTCTTTAATGTCACTATTATACCACTTTATGAACAAATAAAAAACATGAAAAGGCAACATGTTTTAAAATTTTATTTCTCAAATTAAAGTCATGCTCTATTTTTTTGCTTTTCCTTATCAGTTGAGTGACTGAGTCAGTTGCAGTTCTTAAATTTGACCAAGAAAATCTAAACACTCTCTCCAAAAATTGACTTGGATTCTATTTTGAAGAAAATATATAAAGACAGGGCTATAGTGGAGATCACAAATGATGACAATAGAAAATATTTCAGGAAAGACCAACTGACTCTGCAAAAATATAGTGACATATGTAGGACAGCTGAAAGTCTCCACGAGGGGATGAAAGTGATCTGTGACCATCACATGGTCACAACTCCGTAGAAAAAAGACTTTGGAAGAAAACACAAATCTGACAGTGTCACAGCTGTGCTTAAAACTCAGCAATGATCCCCAGTTGCCTACTTGAGCCCAAACTCCCACAGTGGATATAATTTTCACAGAACACAAATATGAGTGTAAAAGAATATAATTTTTTTTTAATTTTGTAACTCTAATTTCTTTTTTTTCCTCAAATCCCCTATCTACCTAATTGCAGAAAATGTAGTCACTTCCAGGTAAATGCCATCATTTGGGGGTAAACACAATCAATTCAGGATTCTACATGCACACACACACACCCTTTCCTTCTCCCTTGGGCAGCCTCCAAAGACTAAGAGATTTGGGCATATAATCATATGAGGAGGCAGAATCTGGTCTATCACTGTACTCTACTCTCCAGTAGTGTCTGGTAATATTTTCTGGTCTTTGGTGGTGTTGGTGTTGGCTTTTATCTCCCGGCCTTACTGAGATACCCGCGTTAACCTGTGTCCCTGGTTATCAGGTCTACCAAGGTCAAGACACGGCTTCCATGTCCAGGTCCAAGGGAGCTGCTCTGCCACCAACCCTCACAACTGGTTCCAGCAAGCAAGCAGTCAATGGCCTCGCTGCGCACAAGTGCCCCCAAACAGTGGCAAAAAGCACTTCTACTCACATCCATTAGGCCGGAAAGAGGTGAAGTGGTCTCCTTAGTCCCACAAAAGGCTGGGCTATGCCATGTTATTCTCAGTGACACGTGCCTGGAGAACCTCTGGGGTTCTCGTTCCTAAGAAAGAAAGGGAGATGTTAGGAGAAGACAAGTGATCTCTGCCTCAGACGTTTAATACGCACCTCAAAATTGTTCAAGGTATAAAGACAATCACAGAGAAGCAATAGGTCAGAGAGACTGAAAACAAAGAACAAAGGAGCAAAGGAAGACAGCAAAATTAAAAGAGCAAAGGGAATACTAGTAATCCAGAAAGTAAAGGGTTTAAGAGTCACTGTGGCCAAAAGCTGAAATAGGAAGGAAGAAGCCAGAGTCGAGAACTGGGGGGAGGTGGCAGATTCCAGAGCACTGAGGCCGCCTCACAACGTGAACAAGCTTTTCACAGTCACTTCTTGGTCTTAAGGGGAAATAAACTGAGCGTGAAGCCCAGAAGGTGAGAAAAACACAGCTTATAAATGGAAATGCACCAAACAAAGTGGAAAATTCACACCAAGCCCATAGATAAGTCTCATTATAAAGGGGTCCTTTATAGGGTCAAAAAAAGGAAAATGAGGTTCTCACACTGGAAAATGTGAGTTGAGGAGGAACAGAAACTTGGGGAAGAAACTAAGCAGGTGCTCCCACCGAAACCTGACCCTCAGATTGGTGAAACTTGGTTATTTGGTTTTATAAAATAGAAAATGACATGTAGGTTTTATCCTGGAATTTGATACCTGGCATTTCTCATTCTCTGGTTTTGCACCAGTTCTAATTCTGCGAGAGAGAAGGACCTGCCTGCTCTAAACAACACGCATATTAAGGTGTGACTTTTGGCTCCCTTTTTTGTTATATATAGCTATCGTCTGCTCTGGAATAAGCTGGACTTCTTCCACTGAGTTCATATCTCCTTCTGTCTTTTCTAAAATGCATTTTAAAGCTTCGTGTTTCTTTCTGGAAAATCTACCATAATGTAACAACAGATTTTAAAGCTTATATGTATATTAATCAGGATGCCAACAACCACAATCTAATATAGTCCTTACCTTTTACTCACAATGTGAATTTTAATTAAGTGCATAATTAAGATCCGAAATGCAGAATATATTTTTGGTCCTGTTAACTGTGTGTAAGAAACTCTAACGTGGAATGAACTTAGCCTCCCTCCTACAAAGACTTAACATGTTACAAATTAAGTGAATGGCAGCTACACTTGGGTTTTCAAAGGCAGTTTGAAGCCTTCAAGACTGCTGACAGAAATTGGAAACAAGTTTTATGTTCATCAGTGGAGTGGGGAATGATCAAATAAATTATTGTACATCCATACCATGATCCCATATCCTTTCCTCAAAATAACAGTAAACTTATAGGCACTGACATGGAAAAATTGCCAAGATACATTATGTATAACAATATACATAGTATGACTCCTTTAAGCTAAAATATGTGTGTGTATGTGTGTACATATATACGCATTCACATATGTGTGTGTTTATGTGCAAAGATGTATTTGTATAATTGGATACATATTCAGACTTACTCAAAAACATGTAAAAGAGTCTGAAATAACAGACAAGAAATGCAAACATTGATCAGCTCTAGAGCAGGGCTTAGCAAACGATTTAGGTACAGGGACAGATAGTGAATGTTTCTAATTCTGAGGCCATACAGTCTCTGGCACAACTATTCAACTCTGGCCTTGTAGGACAAAAGCAGCCATAGACAATATGAAGCAAAGGTTGTGTCTGGGTCCCAATAAAATTTATTTACAGAAACAGGCAGGGTGACGGGGCAGCTGGCGGTAGCCCATGTGTCATACTTTGCCAAGCCCTGCTCTGGAGCAATGAGTGAAAAGAAATGAGGAAAGAAATGATTTCTTTCCTTCTGCTAACTTTGAGGGTTTTTTGTTCTTCTTTCTCTAATTGCTTTAGGTGTAAGGTTAGGTTGTTTATTTGAGATATTCCTTGTTTCTTGAGGGAGGATTGTATTGCTATAAACTTCCCTGTTAGAACTGCTTTTGCTGCATCCCATAGGTTTTGGGTCATCGTGCTTTCATTGTCATTTGTTTCTAGGTATTTTTTGATTTCCTCTTTGATTTCTTCAGTGATCTCTTGGTTATTTAGTAGTGTATTGTTTAGCCTCCATGTGTTTGTATTTTTTACAGATTTTTTCCTGTAATTGATATCTAGTCACATAGCACTGTGGTCAGAAAAGATACTTGATACGATTTCAATTTTCTTAAATTTACCAAGGCTTGATTTGTGACCCAAGATATGATCTATCCTGGAGAATGTTCCATGAGCACTTCAGAAGAAAGTGTATTCTGTTCTTTTTGGATGGAATGTCCTATAAATATCAATTAAGTCCATCTTGTTTAATGTATCATTTAAAGCTTGTGTTTCCTTTTTTTATTTTCATTTTGGATGATCTGTCCATTGGTGAAAGTGGGGTGTTAAAATCCCCTACTATGATTGTGTTATTGTAGATTACCCCTTTTATGGCTGTTAGCATTTGCCTATGTATTGAAGTGCTCCTATGTTGGGTGCATAAATATTTTCAATTGTTATATCTTCTTCTTGGATTGATCCCTTGATCGTTATGTAGTGTTCTTCTTTGTCTCTTGTAATAGTCTTTATTTTAAAGTCTATTTCGTCTTATATGAGAATTGCTACTCCAGCTTTCTTTTGATTTCCATTTTTATTTATTTATTTATTTATTATTTATTTTTGGCTGTGTTGGGTCTTCGTTGCTGTGTGCGGGCTTTGTCTAGTTGCAGCGAGCAGAGGCTACTCTTTGTTGTGATGCACAGGCTTCTCATTGCAGTGGCTTCTCTTGTTGCAGAGCACAGGATCCAAGCATGCAGGCTTCAGTAGTTGTGGCACACGGGCTCAGTAGTCGTGGCTCGCGGGCTCTAGAGCGCAGGCTCAGTAGTTGTGGTACACGGGCTTAGTTGCTCCAAGGCATGTGGGATCTTCCCAGACCAGGGCTCGAACCCG